>NC_058081.1:392764113-393367769 GCF_014858855.1 Bufo gargarizans
ACTAATCTACTGACAGGTCATTCACCCTACAGAGCTTGTCACAGCAGCTGCAACTCTGGGGACTGACATGTATTCAACATAAATTGCCATGATCCCAGGGAGTATACTCTAGCAGAGCCATGTAGTATACAAACTTTCCACAGAAACCAGGGGCCCACACAAAAGATAGTCAACTTTCCTTACTTGAGAGCATTCTTGAGATGGTCACCCCTATACTCCAGGGGCCATTATTCAGAAGGTGACCACTTTACACCAGTGGGATATTCCTGAAATGGTTTATGCTCCACACTAAAGTTGTTCATCCAAACCAGGGCACTGTAATAAGATAGATACTCCTCCAAGCCATATAGTTACTGTGGCTCTGCAGCAAATGTGTAATAGCACCCTTAGGGACCTTTCACTTATCCTTTCTATCCATGGTGACCTGTGGAAAGTATTCTTGGTAATATCATGAGCAATTTCCTTGGTATAATGATTAGAAACCAAAAAAGACAAGGTGGCATTAGCAGGAGGTGCTCAAATCCACATGCAGTCGTGCATATATATAGGGGAGCAAATCCTGCACTTGTGGCCCATTGCTAATGGCGATCACCAGCAAAATGCATACGGTGGAGGATGCCCGCGGCGAACCACAAGTACCACAATAGACATCTTACACAAGGTAACAAGTGCGGATGTAATAAACAATATAACAAAACAACAACAAATACAGGTGCACTCTGCGGTCTCACTAAACCCTCAAACTGATTTTAAAATTGAGAGATTAGTCAACATGTCCTACGGTGTAGAACATGTCTAAGCCCGGGCACCACGTCAAGGTTTCTCAAGTAGCCCGGGACCTAACGCTCTCCTACCTGCGCCGTATGGGCGATACCAGGAGCCAGTGGGCAAATTACAGGAGCATGAGGCCGACTCACAAACAGCTCACCAGTTACCTCCAGCATGTAACCATGCTTGCAATGGGAGGAGGGAGGAGTCTGTGAGTCCCACTCAAGACTGACTGATATGGCCCAGGCCTCACAGGTGCACTTAAATGTGGCCTGTAGATGGAAAACAGTCACATTTGAATTGGAGTTTATACACCTCCAGGAATCTATATATACAAACCAAAAAAGACAAGGTGGCATTAGCAGGAGGTGCTCAAACCCACATGCAGTCGTGCATATATATAGGGGAGCAAATCCTGCACTTGTGGCCCGTTGCTAATGGCGATCCCCAGCAAAATGCATACAGTGGAGGATGCCCGCGGCGAACCACAAGTACCACAATAGACATCTCACACAAGGTAACAAGTGCGGATGTAATAATCAATATAACAATATAACAAAACAACAACAAATACAGGTGCACTCTGCGGTCTCACTAAACCCTCAAACTGATTTTAAAATTGAGAGATTAGTCAACATGTCCTACAGTGTAGAACATGTCTAAGCCCGGGCACCACGTCAAGGTTTCTCAAGTAGCCCGGGACCTAACGCTCTCCTACCTGCGCCGTATGGGCGATACCAGGAGCCAGTGGGCAAATTACAGGAGCATGAGGCCGACTCACAAACAGCTCACCAGTTACCTCCAGCATGTAACCATGCTTGCAATGGGAGGAGGGAGGAGTCTGTGAGTCCCACTCAAGACTGACTGATATGGCCCAGGCCTCACAGGTGCACTTAAATGTGGCCTGTAGATGGAAAACAGTCACATTTGAATTGGAGTTTATACACCTCCAGGAATCTATATATACAAACCAAAAAAGACAAGGTGGCATTAGCAGGAGGTGCTCAAACCCACATGCAGTCGTGCATATATATAGGGGAGCAAATCCTGCACTTGTGGCCTTTTTTGGTTTGTATATATAGATTCCTGGAGGTGTATAAACTCCAATTCAAATGTGACTGATTTCCATCTACAGGCCACATTTAGGTGCACCTGTGAGGCCTGGGCCATATCAGTCAGTCTTGAGTGGGACTCACAGACTCCTCCCTCCTCCCATTGCAAGCATGGTTACATGCTGGAGGTAACTGGTGAGCTGTTTGTGAGTCGGCCTCATGCTCCTGTAATTTGCCCACTGGCTCCTGGTATCGCCCATACGGCGCAGGTAGGAGAGCGTTAGGTCCCGGGCTACTTGAGAAACCTTGACGTGGTGCCCGGGCTTAGACATGTTCTACACCGTAGGACATGTTGACTAATCTTTAAATTTTAAAATCAGTTTGAGGGTTTAGTGAGACCGCAGAGTGCACCTGTATTTGTTGTTGTTTTGTTATATTGATTATTACATCCGCACTTGTTACCTTGTGTGAGATGTCTATTGTGGTACTTGTGGTTCGCCGCGGGCATCCTCCACCGTATGCATTTTGCTGGGGAGCGCCATTAGCAACGGGCCACAAGTGCAGGATTTGCTCCCCTATATATATGCACGACTGCATGTGGGTTTGAGCACCTCCTGCTAATGCCACCTTGTCTTTTTTGGTTTGTATATATAGATTCCTGGAGGTGTATAAACTCCAATTCAAATGTGACTGTTTTCCATCTACAGGCCACATTTAGGTGCACCTGTGAGGCCTGGGCCATATCAGTCAGTCTTGAGTGGGACTCACAGACTCCTCCCTCCTCCCATTGCAAGCATGGTTACATGCTGGAGGTAACTGGTGAGCTGTTTGTGAGTCGGCCTCATGCTCCTGTAATTTGCCCACTGGCTCCTGGTATCGCCCATACGGCGCAGGTAGGAGAGCGTTAGGTCCCGGGCTACTTGAGAAACCTTGACGTGGTGCCCGGGCTTAGACATGTTCTACACCGTAGGACATGTTGACTAATCTTTAAATTTTAAAATCAGTTTGAGGGTTTAGTGAGACCGCAGAGTGCACCTGTATTTGTTGTTGTTTTGTTATATTGTTATATTGATTATTACATCCGCACTTGTTACCTTGTGTGAGATGTCTATTGTGGTACTTGTGGTTCGCCGCGGGCATCCTCCACCGTATGCATTTTGCTGGGGAGCGCCATTAGCAACGGGCCACAAGTGCAGGATTTGCTCCCCTATATATATGCACGACTGCATGTGGGTTTGAGCACCTCCTGCTAATGCCACCTTGTCTTTTTTGGTTTGTATATATAGATTCCTGGAGGTGTATAAACTCCAATTCAAATGTGACTGTTTTCCATCTACAGGCCACATTTAGGTGCACCTGTGAGGCCTGGGCCATATCAGTCAGTCTTGAGTGGGACTCACAGACTCCTCTCTCCTCCCATTGCAAGCATGGTTACATGCTGGAGGTAACTGGTGAGCTGTTTGTGAGTCGGCCTCATGCTCCTGTAATTTGCCCACTGGCTCCTGGTATCGCCCATACGGCGCAGATAGGAGAGCGTTAGGTCCCGGGCTACTTGAGAAACCTTGACGTGGTGCCCGGGCTTAGACATGTTCTACACTGTAGGACATGTTGACTAATCTCTCAATTTTAAAATCAGTTTGAGGCTTTAGTGAGACCGCAGAGTGCACCTGTATTTGTTGTTGTTTTGTTATATTGTTATATTGATTATTACATCCGCACTTGTTACCTTGTGTGAGATGTCTATTGTGGTACTTGTGGTTCGCCGCGGGCGTCCTCCACCGTATGCATTTTGCTGGGGATCGCCATTAGCAACGGGCCACAAGTGCAGGATTTGCTCCCCTATATATATGCACGACTGCATGTGGGTTTGAGCACCTCCTGCTAATGCCACCTTGTCTTTTTTGGTTTGTATATATAGATTCCTGGAGGTGTATAAACTCCAATTCAAATGTGACTGTTTTCCATCTACAGGCCACATTTAGGTGCACCTGTGAGGCCTGGGCCATATCAGTCAGTCTTGAGTGGGACTCACAGACTCCTCCCTCCTCCCATTGCAAGCATGGTTACATGCTGGAGGTAACTGGTGAGCTGTTTGTGAGTCGGCCTCATGCTCCTGTAATTTGCCCACTGGCTCCTGGTATCGCCCATACAGCGCAGGTAGGAGAGCGTTAGGTCCCGGGCTACTTGAGAAACCTTGACGTGGTGCCCGGGCTTAGACATGTTCTACACCGTAGGACATGTTGACTAATCTCTCAATTTTAAAATCAGTTTGAGGGTTTAGTGAGACCGCAGAGTGCACCTGTATTTGTTGTTGTTTTGTTATATTGTTATAATGATTAGAAGTGGATTTCTTATAACCAGATACAAAACTTCGAACTTATTCCCCTTCCTTGAGAATACAAACTATAATCAAGGTCTTCCATATTCTTATGGCCCCTTCCACCAGGTATCTGCACAAGGTGCTGGGAACTATTCCATCTGGTAGTTTAACTGTCATCTGTAGATTAATGCTACTTTACCCCCTAAACCAGTTGCCACTATCTGCAGCCAAATGTGTGAGTTGAAGCTGGGAGCAATAAGAGGGTCCTTGGGTTGGTCCTTCATTAAAACATGAAACGTATGCATAGTTGAGTTGTCAGCTGCAACAGTAAAATTAAAGCAGAGAAAATGAGGGTTGGGCATTCAAGCCTTTGATACTGGTGTTTTACGACTGCTAGTATTTGTGTTGCCTAGCAGACTGACTAAACATTACTAGCCTCTCTAAGCAGTTCTGATTCTTGGTGAGCTGCCATAGCAATTAACACGCTGTATGCTCACATTTGTCCAAGTTTCTGTGCTAACGTTACCCCAAAATAGATATTTTTTTATTTAACGCTTTCCAGATGTAGGTTATCATGAAATCCATTGCCAACTAGTTTGTGAAAATGCATCTGTCACTAAGAACTGAATCTGTGTTATATGTTCTGTAACTTGAAATTGTCAGTGAAATAAATGAGGCTAAAGGTGATGTAATTACATGATACCAAAGTAAGAGTTACACAAAGCTCTACAGGAAGCTGTCTAATTAATGACTGGCAAGGAGGGATTTTTAGCTTTTACAAGCTAATCAGATGTCTTTATAAAGCGGTATAGTCCCTTTTTCATAAAAGGGATCAGTTGTTAAAGAAACAAAACTTTAAGGGGGTTGTCATTACAGACACCCATTTTAATATGAGAGCCACCACTTTCGGACCACTCAGCAAACAGTATCATATTTCCAAGGGGTGTTGCCATCAGCTGATCATTGTATTATTACAGTGAGGAACAGAAGTATTTGAGCACCCTGCGATTTTGCAAGTTCTCCCACTTAAAAATCATGGAGGGGTCTGAAATTCACATTGTAGGTGCATTCCCACTTTGAGACAATAAAAAAAAATAAGGAAATCACATTGTATGATTTTTAAAGAATTTATTTGTCTTGTACTGCTGAACATAAGTATTTGAACACCTGAGAAAATCAGTGTTAATATTTGTTACGACCCATATTCAATGCTCTGACTGAGGGAAGGAGGTTGTTGCTCAAAATCTCACAATAAATGTCCCCATTCATCCTCTCCTTAATACAGTTCAGTTGTCCTGTCCCCTTCGCAGAAAAGCACCCCCAAAGCATGATGTTACCACCCCCATGCTTCACAGTAGGGATGGTGTTCTTGGGATGCAACTCATCCTTCTTTTTCCTTCGAACACTTTCTCCCATGCCTCCTCTGAATCATCCAGATGGTCATTGGCAAACTTCAGATGGGCCTGGACATGTGATGACTTGAGCAGGGGAACCTTCAGTTCAATGCATGATTTGAAACCATGACGGCATAGTGTTCTACCGACAGTGACCTTTGAAACTGTGGTCCCAGCTCTCTTTATGTCATTAACCCGCTCCTCCCTTGTAGTTCTGGGCTGATTCCTCACCTTTCTTATCATCAGTGATACCCAACGAGGAGAGATCTTGCATGGAGCCCCAGTCCGAGGGAGACTGACAGTCGTCTTTAGTCTCTTCCATTTTCTAACAATTGCTCCAACAGTTGATCTATTTTCACCAAGCTGCTTGGCAATTGCCACGTAGCCCTTTCTAGCCTTGTGGAGGTCCACAATGTTGTCTCTTGTGTCTTCTGACAGCTCTGTGGTCTTGCCCATGGTAGTAGTTGGCTTCTGATTGACTGTGGGGTGGACAGGGGTCTTTAAAGAGCCCAGACAGGTGCTACTGTTAAATTAATGAGTGGAGTAGAGGTGGACCTTTTAAAGGAACAGTAACAGGTATTTGAGAGCCAGAATTTTAGCTGTTTCTCAGGTGTTCAAATACTTATGTTCAGCAGTGCAAGACAAATAAATTCAAAGAAAATCATACAATGTGATTTTCTTTTCTTTTATTTTTTTTTGTAAATTCTGTCTCTTAGACTGGGAATGCACCTACAATGTGAATTTCAAACCCCTTCATGATTTCTAAGTGGGGGAACTTCAAAATCATAGGGTGTCCAAATACTTCTGTTCCTCACTGTACATGGTAGTCAAACATAAATGGACATCCACGTCATGGCCAAGTCCCTCAGTGTGAGACCTACTACATTTTAGCAGCTCTCTGCTATTGTGTATAGAGGGAGGTCCAGAGTAAGGGACTCCCTTTTATGATGTCCATGTGCCCTAATTGAGCGTATGGATAGTGGTTGTTTATTCTATACATTTGAATGAACTTTTTTTATGCAGTGTGAGCATCAATTTCCAAAAATTCAACTCAGATGAGCGGGAGAGTGGAGACCATTTCTACAACCAATTTGCCATGTCTGACTACATAAGCAAACAAGACTAATCACAAAAAGGAGGAGGAATCAAACAGTGGGCCACCATATGCAATTCCAAGTGTGTTGTGATGTAAATCACACTGCCACTGAAGGAGTGGAAACATGTTCTCCTGGAGTGATAAATCACATTTCACAGTTCTGGTACTCTGATTAATCTGCTCTAGCCGCAAAAGAGTACCCAACTCTGTATTAAAGCTTATATACTGTAGATTTGTTGGTCAGGTTAAGGATTGGAAAGGAGAAAGCTGTATTTAGATTTGTCTGTGACCCTTCTCTGGTAGTTAATGGTTGTCCAGGATCAAAAAAACATGGCTGCTTTCTTCCATAAACATCACAACATTTACACAATCGTTGCCCCTCCACTGCCGTATTGTGGCCCACATACAGCGGGTCCGCAATACACGAGGCACTGGCCGTGTGCATTCCGCTTCACTTGAATTGGTTCACAAATCCGGAGATGCGTTGCGGAACGGAAGCACGGAACGGAGCCCCATGGTAGCACTACGGAGTGCTTCCTGGGGTTCCATTCCATGGTTCCGCACCACAAAAAGATAGAACTTGCTCTATCTTTTTGTGAAATGGATGGATCGCGGACCCATTAATGTGAATGGGTCCACGATCCACATGCAGGGACAACGGTCGTGTGAACGAGCCCTCTTTCTTTAAATATTATGAAACAAGACTTTTTATATTGCTCATAATTTGTATTATTTAGGATCCAGGACTGCACAATATACTCCAGTGAAGAAGGAAAGGTGACATTAACTCCACATGGAGGAAAGTGGGAGGTATGAATGAATAACTCAATGTCCCAATATTAAATTGATGCCAAAACATCATTGCTCCAACAATATTTTATATGCAGCCATGGAGATGTCACAGAAATACTTGTTTTCCAAAGTTTGTTGTGAGTAGGCCTAAGTCGTGCATTAGCAATGCGCCAATTAAGTAGAAAAATAAGTTGTTTGGCAGTAATAAACACTTTTCTCCCACACACATGTAGCAATTGCTATGAAGAATCTGTTCTTTTCTGTAGGTACAGTATCCAATAGAGAAAGAACAGCAGTATGTCTAAAATCAGGATAAACTTTTGAGTGCTTTGAATTCCATGACATGTTTAATTGAACATGGTCATTTGATATTCTGCATATGCAGCTGACAGGTGTGGCATTCATAGCAGTTTACCTCTTTAAGGCCTCTTTCACACGGCCGTTGCGGAAACATATGCGGGTGCGTTGTGGGAACACTCGCGATTTTTCCGCGCAAGTGCAAAACATTGTCATGCGTTTTGCACTGGCGTGAGAAAAATTGCGCATGTTTGGGATCGGTGTTCTGTAGATTGTATTATTTTCCCTTATAACATGGTTATAAGGGAAAATAATAGTATTCTGAATACAGAATGCATAGTAAAATAGCGCTGGAGCGGTTACATAAAAAAAAAAAAAAATGTAACTCACCTTAGTCCACTTGCTTGCGTAGCTGGCATCTCCTTCTGTCTTCATCTTAGCTTTGTGTAGCAACAAGGAGCTTTGGTGACGTCACTCTGGTTATAACATGAGCCATCACCATGGTAAAAGATCATGTGATGGATCATGTGATGACTGTGACGTCACCAAAGGTCCTTGTTGCTACACAAAGCTAAGATCAAGACAGAAGGAGATGCCGGGCTGCGCGAGCAAGTGGACTAAGGTGAGTTAAATTATTTTTAATTTTTTTTAACCCCTCCAGCGCTATTTTACTATGCATTCTGTATTCAGAATGCTATTATTTTCCCTTATAACCATGTTATAAGGGAAAATAATAATGATCGGGTCTCCATCCCGATCGTCTACTAGCAACTGTGCGTGAAAATCGCACCGCATCCGCACTTGCTTGCGGATGCTTGCGATTTTCACGCAGCCTCATTGACTTCTGTGGGGCCCACGTTACGTGAAAAACGCAGAATATAGAGCATGCTGCGATTTTCACGCAACGCACAAGTGATGCGTGAAAATCACTGCTCATGTGAACAGCCCCATAGAAATCAATGGGTTGGTATTCAGTGCGGGTGCAATGCGTTCAACTCACGCATCGCATCCGCGCGGAATACTTGCCCGTGTGAAAAGGGCCTAAGGGTCCATACACAAATTTGCACTGACCTTTTTAACCCCTTTTACCCTTGGCCAGATTTTTCTGTTTAGGCACAGGGCGGGGTGCAGAAGAAAAGGAACGCCGTATGGTTTTTGAAGGCAGATTTTGCTGGTCTGGTTTTTAGACACCATGTCACAATCCCCCTGATGCACCCCTACAGTAGAAACTCCCAAAAAGTGACCCCATTTTGGGAACTACAGGATAAGGTGACAAAACATTTTAGGGTACATATAATTTTTGATCACTCTATATCAAGTTTTTTGAAACTTAAGGCAAGGTATCAAAGGTTCTGGCACAGTTTTAATTTTTTACAATGGTCATCTGACAGGTAAGATCATGTGCTATTTTTATATAGCAGGTTGTTATGGACACAATGATATCAAATATGTCTACTCTAAACTGTTTGTTTCAGTTTTACATAATAAATCATTTTTGAAAAAAAAATTATGTTCTTGTGTGTCCGTTTTCTGAACGTCATATTTTAAAAAAAAATCTTGGAATTTTTGGCAGGAAGATTTAGATTTTTTGATCATTCATTTTTACACTTTATGGGGCAAAGTTACCCGAAAAATTGGTGGTTTAGGCACAGTTTTTATTTATTTTACAGCATTCACCTATGGGGGTAGGTCCTGTGATATTTTTATAGAGCAGGTCGTTGAGAATGTGGCAATACTTAATATGTATACTTTTTCTTATTTAAGTTTTACATAATAAAAGCATAATAAAAATTATGTTTTAGTGTCTTGATAGTCTGAGAGCCATAGTTTTTTTTTAGCTTTTGGCCGATTGTCTTAGGTAGGATATCATTTTCTGCGGAATGAGGTGACAGTTTGATTGGTGCTACTTTGGGGGGCATACGCCTTTTTGATTGCTTGGTGTTGTACTTTTCATGATGTCATTTTTTATAGAGCCGGTCGTTACGGACTCGGCGATGCTTAATATGTGTGTTTTTTCTTTATTTTTCTATTTTTTATTGTAAAATCAAGGGAAAGGGGCGTTTTATTTTTTACTTTATTTTTGTCCCACTTCGACTTTTGGGGTCTGATCCCCTCTGCAATGCATTACAATACATCTGTATTGCAATGCATTGCTTATTAGTGTATTACACTGAGTAATCCCTCATTCACACAGTCATTGATTTCCAGCCAAAACCAGGTGTGGCTTTAACACAGAATAGGTGCAGATCTTTTATTATACCTTATGTCTGTGGAGGCTCCAATCCTCTTTTTGGCTCACAATCACTGACCAAACACTAATGTGTGAATGAGGCATAATACACTAACAGGTTGCTAGGAGACCCAGCCTGGGGCACCACTGAAGGTTGGTTTAGATGTTGATCCCTTTTAAGCATTCTATAGTGTTGGGCGAGCATGCTCAGCTGAATAGCGCGTGTGCTTGATTCAGCGTATTTAAATCTAATTTAGCCTCTATTTCTGAAAAGTTTCTGTCAGGATTCAAACTCATAACCTTCTACATTACAGCCAAGAATGTTAACCACTACACTATAAAGCTGCATGGGAAGTTACTTAAAAAAATACATATATAAGACTTCTGCTGTATAGGAATACTTACTAATAGCAAGTATTCCTAAACAGCAGACGTCTCATTATTTTTTTCTCATATTTTAATTGGCCATGTAGCTCTATAGTGTAATGGTTAAGATTCTGGGCTATAATGTAGAAGGTTGTGAGTTCTTATCCCGTCAGAAATAGAGGCTATATAAATATATATATATATATATATATATATACATATACATATATATTTTGTAATTGTAAAAAATGTGTAATTACAACAAAAAATAAATATATATATATAGATATAGATAAAATCATACTTCTGATATACAGTATATGAATGCATAATATGTAGGAAACTACTATTGATGTTTTGGCCATAATATATTTACATTTATTATATATTTTAAATATATAATAATATATATAAATGTATTATGGCTAAAAAAGGTATATATATGTTTAAATTAAATTTAGCCTCTAATTCTTAAACGTTTCTGATGGGATTCGAACTGACAACCTTCTACATTACAGCCCAAAATATTAACCACTACACTATAGAGCTGCATGGCTGGATGCTTTAAAAAAAATATATATATGAAACTTCTGCTGTATAGGAAGCAGCTCTATAGTGTAGTGGTTAAGATTCTTGGCTGTAATGTAGAAGGTTTTAAGTTCAAATCCTGCTGGAAACTTTTCAGAAATAGAGGCTAACTCAGATTTAAATACACTGGGTGTCCCCAAGCACTGACTCCATATATGGACATAGCTAAATATGGAGTCAGAGCAGGGACTCCTAAGCCGAACTAAAGTCCCGACACCCTCCCCTCTTCAGAGCAGGGGGTGCCTGGTTTAATGCTCAGGTTCTGCCATTGACTTCCATTGTGCTCAGGTGCTCTGTAGAGCACATGAGCATCGGGAAGTGTTCTACATGAGCATTATCCTGAAATTATTTGGTGTGTTCCTTGGTTTTCATGAAAATGTTTGATCACTAATGTGCACTAACAAACCTCTGAGGCCTTCACAGAACAGGTGTAGTTATAATGAGAATGAAAAATCTTTCCAGATTTATATTTATTAAAAATGTTGAAAACCATGTATTTTCTTTTCACTTCACACAAAGTTTCTACTTTGTGTTGGTCTATCATTAAAATACCAATAACATACATTTAAGTTTGTGTTTAATGTGAAAAAAAAAAAGTTCAATGGGTATGAATACTTTTTCAAGGCTCTATACGTTCACTACATTTTTGTTAGCTATATCAGAAAGATGTGTATTAATTAATGTTCTCAGTTCTCAGATTTTGTCAGACTTTACAACTCATATAATTACATTAAAAGCATCCTTGTACTGTAATGCGTGCTAGGCAATAGTTTCAAACCCAAAGTGTGTGCCCTTCTACCCACCATTCTAAGCCCTGGAGCAAGTAGGGCAAGTAGGGCTGGGGCAAACTTCTCATATTTCTGAACAATTTTTTTAACGGGCTAAATTGATGGCTAAAACCTGTCACAAAAGGAATAAGATTCTATGTGAGAACATATTTGACTTTAGGAGCCAAGCTTATATTGTCCCTCAAAAGTTACAACTTAATCTAGATGCCTTAATATACAGTAGGCCTTGTATAGGAGCGATTTAGAATACCCGCTACTTTTCAAATGTTTCTATAGTTTTTTGGAGGTTCTATGTTTAGTTGAAAATCCGCCCATGAGGACTTTCGTGTACTTCCCATGATTAAGGACCGTAGAGTCTTAAAAATATGAGGGCAACTTTCTGTTAGATTACGCTTAATGTTTTACCATTTGGAATAAACGGAGTTTGCTATGAATCCCTTTCTGGTACTGGACATTTCTTTTCTAGTTTATAGACATACGTAACACAACATATTTTTGGTTCTTTGGAGTCACAGCTGACGCCTTGTTATTGCCAAAATCCTAATGAATAGTTGCTATGGTGTTAATTACAGGCCCTCTGGGAGCCTAATGGCTGGCATTTGTCAGTCATTATTACATCATTATGTACGGTGTTGCTGAACTCGGTTTAAGTTTCACAAAACTCATTTTCAGAAATTGATTGATAAAATGTATAATAGAACTACAATCCAAACACCTACAAAATGACTGAGACTTATGGAAGTTGAGAGAGAAGACATTATGATTTTTATTTGATGTACGAAGCAAGAGGAAATGAAACTCTCTGACTGCTAAGTGCTGTTTTGACATCAAATTTTGCATGGTGCATATAATAAATATGCTCTATGCAAAACACGGATAGCGGCCATGTGCATTCCCTATTTTGCGGTCCCGCACATTCCTCCCTATGTTAGAAATGTCTATTCTTGTCTACAAAACAGATAAGAATAGGACATGTTCTATCTTTATTGTGGGACTGTGGAAAGGACATATGGATGCGGACAACACGCGGTGTGCTGTCCGCATCTTTTGCATACCCATTTTAATTTTCTGTTTTTAGATTTACTTTATTTTATATGACTATGGGGAAATCATCTTCCTTGATCTGCTGCTTGAAACTGTGAATAGGAATTCAGAAATTTTGCTTTCCTGCAGCTACCCGGACATAACAATACCTTAGTCAGAAAATTACTATTTGACTTCTCTAGCAGAGCATTCTGTTAACTGTGCAGAGGAAGAGGAGAAAAGTGACCTATGTCCAGCATCTATGATGTGACTCTGTGCTACCTTCCTAGCTTTCATAGCTTTATAATAGAATTGTAACCCTTTATTGTACTTCTGTGGTTATAATATGATGGCCTTTAAGAAGTGATCTCTACAGAACAGGAAGTGAAAGTCTATTGTGGAGCTATGTTTGAAAACTGCAATATTTTAGTTGTTTGTAATGTAGATAGTTGTCATGGCGGTGTTCTGTGTCCACTACAGCTCTGCCATCTGGGGTGGACACGGGCAGTGCATCACTCAAAATGTATCACACATACACAAAATGCTGCCTGCCCTGACTTCGACCTGTTTCCTGACTATGAGTATTATCCTAGCGCTCAGTGTATTGCACTGGTGTAATTGATGCCTTTAATGTAGCCCAAAGTCAAACTGTTACACACCCATTGTAAGAATAAAAAAATAATAATCAAAATGTTTTAAGAAATATGTTAAAAGTTGAATTAAAAACTTGTATAAAAGGTGATTTAACCTCTTAAAATGCAGTTTTCATTTTTGTTGTCAATTTAACTACAAACCGGATTCCAAAAAAGACAAATCGTGAATAAAAACTGAATGCAATGATGTGGAGGTGCCAACTTCTAATATTTTATTCAGAATAGAACATAAATCACGGAACAAAAGTTTAAACTGAGAAAATGTACCATTTTAAGGGAAAAATATGTTGAATCAGAATTTCATGGTGTCAACAAATCCCCAAAAAGTTGGGACAAGGCCATTTTCACCACTGTGTGGCATCTCCCCTTCTTCTTCCAACACTCAACAGATGCCTGGGGACCGAGGAGACCAGTTTCTCAAGTTTAGAAATAGGAATGCTCTCCCATTCTTGTCTAATACAGGCCTCTAACTGTTCAATCGTCTTGGGCCTTTTTTGTTGCACCTTCCTCTTTATGATGCGCCAAATGTTCTCTATAGGTGAAAGATCTGGACTGCAGACTGGCCATTTCAGTACCCGGATCCTTCTCCTACGCAGCCTTGATGTTGTGATTGATGCAGAATGTGGTCTGGCATTATCTTGTTGAAAAATGCAGGGTCTTCCCTGAAAGAGATGACGTCTGGATGGGAGCATATGTTGTTCTAGAACCTGAATATATTTTTCTGCATTGATGGTGCCTTTCCAGACATGCAAGCTGCCCATGCCACACGCACTCATGCAACCCCATACCATCAGAGATGCAGGCTTCTGAACTGAGCGTTGATAACAACTTGGGTTGTCCTTGTCCTCTTTGGTCCGGATGACGTGGCGTCCCAGATTTCCAAAAATAACTTCGAATCGTGACTCGTCTGACCACAGAACAGTCTTCCATTTTGCCACACTCCATTTTAAATGATCCCTGGCCCAGTGAAAACGCCTGAGCTTGAGGATCTTGCTTAGAAATGGCTTCTTCTTTGCACTGTAGAGTTTCAGCTGGCAACGGCGGATGGCACGGTGGATTGTGTTCACTGACAATGGTTTCTGGAAGTATTCCTGAGCCCATTCTGTGATTTCCTCTACAGTAGCATTCCTGTTTGTGGTGCAGTGTCGTTTAAGGGCCCAGAGATCACGGGCATCCAGTATGGTTTTACGGCCTTGACCCTTACGCACAGAGATTGTTCCAGATTCTCTGAATCTTCGGATGATGTTATGCACAGTTTATGATGATAGATGCAAAGTTTTTCGCTGGGTAACACCTTTCTGATATTGCTCCACTATCTTTCTGCGCAACATTGTGGGAATTGGTGATCCTCTACCCATTTTGGCTTCTGAGAGACACTGCCACTCTGAGAAGCTCTTTTTATACCCAATCATGTTGCCAA
Source organism: Bufo gargarizans (assembly GCF_014858855.1). NCBI lineage: Eukaryota > Metazoa > Chordata > Amphibia > Anura > Bufonidae > Bufo > Bufo gargarizans. The sequence continues at coordinate 392,778,901 of NC_058081.1, forward strand.
TTGACCAAATTAGTGTTAATTGGTCTTCCAGCTCTTCGTTATGCTCAAATTTACTTTTTCCAGCCTCTTATTGCTACTTGTTCCAACTTTTTGGGGATTTGTTGACACCGTGAAAATTTGAATCAATGTATTTTTCCTTTAAAATAATACATTTACTCGGATTAAACGTTTGATCTGTCATCTACGTTCTATTACAAATAAAATATTTACATTTGCCATCTCCACATCATTGCATTAAGTTTTTATTCACAATTTGTTTAGTGTCCCAACTTTTTGGGAATCCGGTTTGTATATGAGGGCTTTGTTTAATCGGTCAAACATGTTTGGGGGGGTGGGGTTATTCAAAATGTAATACATTGGTCTCCCTGCCTAATTGTAGGCTACTATAATGGCATTGTGTACTGTAGGAATACCATTTGCAATGTATATTACATTTACTGCTATATTGTGACTTATTATCACCCTCAGAGGTGTCTAAACACTGGGAGGGACATCCATAAATATTTTAATATACTCTTTGCAGTAAAAAGAATATAGAGTGAAGTATTATTAGAGTGAGGTGAATTATATGGCAACTTGTAAATACTACAGTCTATCTTCTTATCATTGATAGTTGAGACATGTAAGACTCGATTATTTTTTATTCCTTTGTTGGAAAGGAAAAAAAAAATCTATTCTATCATTTGCTTTAATGATATTCACTGTGATTAATAACTAGTGGGAGCTATTTATCAAACCTATTTTGCCACTATTGTGACATGGTGCATGGCATACATTTTTACAGGGCCAGTCCGATTTAATATAACTTTTGAGGGGAACTGGCGTAAGTTCTAACTCTAGTGTACGCCAGACACTAGCTGGCATAGATTTAAGTTTTGGTGCATGGAGGGCCAGATATATTATTTATTTATTAAAAATGCATCTGCCTATTAATAAATTAGGCTCATGTCACTCCAGTACACAGGGCATCAAGACTGGCATATGGGAAGGCAAGTCTTCATAAATCTCCCCCATTTTGTTTCTCTTGAGGCACCAGTCCTTACAATTATTGGCTACTGTATATAAATTTTAAATTATTTATTTTTGTTAGTGATATAACACCAGTGCGTTCATTTACACTGTGTGGAAGTAATTTTTTAATTGATTTTCTTTAAATTTCATGCTATGAATTCTGTATTATAATTTCAGTCTTCAGGAAGAGAAGAAAAGCCACAGCTTTAGCTTTTTAAATTTAATTTCTATACTATTTCTTCTGTACTTTTAATATGACAAATAAAAAGTATAAATATAAAAGGTATGAAGTAAAATTGGAATGGAGGAAACAATTTACCCCAAGAGTCTTTCTTTTTCATACAAGTCTGTACTGTACATAATTGGCATTTCTGTTGATTATTACGTTTGACAGAGAATGAGTGGAAATCAATAGGATCATCACCAGAAGTGGTCAGAGTCTGCTGAGCTAAAAGGAAGCTCTTGAGGTAAACGGTTTTATTTACCTTTTGTTCCACCTACTCTATATCAGTCTATTTCAGGGTATCTTTTTGAAAAAAGTAAATGGGAAACTTTCAGGATCAAATAGCAGGTTGGAAACTCACAGACAGCTTAAATGTAGAAAATGGTTCAGGATGAAAAAAGGAAATATTGGGGTTATATAGGGTAAACTGTATTTAAAATATTTAGCCTTTACCGCTTTTTAAAGACATTGGCACAGCTCTGCCATTCTCTTGTCTTGTTTCTGTACCTGCAGTGATATATGACTTAAGTGTGACATTAAAGGGGTTATCCAATTCTATGAAAAGACACCAAATATGCCGGGCGCACCCACACTGAATATACTTACCCGAGTCCCCATTCCCTGCACCGGGACACTGGATGTTTTCATCCACGCACGGGAAGAAGCAGCAGCGGCGGTGCAGGGACCAGGAGAGGCACAGGGAGTGGGGAGTCAGGTAAGTATATTAATTGTGAGGGGCCCAGCATATGGGGGGGGGGGGGATTTTATGGGATTGGATAACCCCTTTAAAATGTGGTCATGTATAAACATGACCAGATTTTTTTCAACACATTGAAATGCTATCAGCAGGGGCATTCACAAAGGGGAGTTGATTATGGAACTAAACATCTCCCTTGTGCTCATACTCTTCTTGCCTACTGTCCCTGAATAAATTTGAGGCCTGCTCGCACAGAAAGAGGTATCATATAGAGTAGGTGCCCATCCAAAAAGAGGTCATCTTGCCATGTTGGATGGACACACATGATTTTGATCAAAATATAAGTGCTAAGTACCTGATATTCAGTTTATAGTGTGAATATATCATTATTTCATCTATGTTTGCAGAGTGCTGTTGTACATTTTACTCTTTTGGCTCATCTGGACAGCTGTATTTCTTTGATCATTTTAAAGCTACATGACATCTGCATGTGTAAGGTTAACATTTCATGAAAACTATTTCCTGTCACCATCAGATTGCAGGCATCAGTGGAGAAGCCATGGAGAAAAGCAGCTGGTGCAATACACACAGACACACTATATTTTTCACTTTATAAGATGTACCTGATCATAAGACGCACCTAGGTTTTAGATGAGAAAAATAAAAAAATGAGATCTCAGATCAGACCCCCAATCTTCATCAGACCCCCAAATTTCAGACCTCAAATAACACCCGCACTCTTTGTCAGACCTTTAATCAGAGCCCCCATTCAGACCCCCAAGCTTTTTCAGACCTCAGATTGGACCCCCAATCAGACCCCCAATTTTTATCAAACATTAGATCAGACTCCCCCAATCAGACCCCCAATCTCAGATCAGACAGTAAAATATTGTCAGGTCGAGAAATATTGGGACATCGACACAATTCTAACATTTTTGGCTATACACCACCACAATGGATTTTAAATGAAACAAACAAGATGTGCTTTACCTGCAGACTGTCCCCTTTAATTTGAGGGTATTTACATCCAAATCAGGTGAACGGTGTTGGAATTACAACAGTTTGCATATGAGTTTCCCACTTATTAAGGGACCAAAAGTAATGGGGCAATTGGCTTCTCAGCTGTTCCATGGCCAGGTGTGTGTTATTCCCTCATTATGCCAAATACAATTAGCAGATAAATGGCCCAGAGTTAATTTCAAGTGTGCTATTTGCATTTGGAATCTGTTGCTGTCAACTCTCAAGATGAGATCCAAAGAGGTGTCACTATCAGTAAAGCAAGCCATCATTAGGCTGAAAAAACAAAACAAACCCATCAGAGAGATAGCAAAAACATTAGGCGTGGCCAAAACAACTGTTTGGAACATTTTTAAAAAGAAGGAATGCACCGGTGAGCTCAGCCACACCAAAAGACCGGGAAGACCTCAGAAAACAACTGTGGTGGATGACTGAAGAATTATTTCCCTGGTGAAGAAAACACCCTTCACAACCGTTGGCCAGATCAAGAACACTCTCCAGGAGGTAGGTGTATGTGTGTCAAAGTCAACAAGTGATACAGAGGGTTCACCACAAGATGTAAACCATTGGTGAGCCTCAAAAACAGGAAGGCCAGATTAGAGTTTGCCAAACGACATCTAAAAAAGCCTTCACAGTTCTGGAACAACATCATATAGACAGATAAGACCAAGATCAACTTGTACCAGAGTGATAGGAAGAGAAGATTATGTAGAATGAAAGGAACTGCTCATGATCCGATTCCTAAGCATACCACCTCATGAGTCAAGCATGGTGGTGGTAGTGTCATGGCGTGGGCATGTACGGCTGCCAATGGAACTGGTTCTCTTGTATTTATTGATGATGTGACTGCTGACAAAAGCAGCAGGATGAATTCTGAAGTGTTTCGTGGCAATATTATCTGCTCATATTCAGCCAAATTCTTCAGAACTTATTGGACGGCGCTTCACAGTGCAGATGGACAATGACCCAAAGCATACTGCAAAAGCAACTAAAGAGTTTTTTAAGGGAAAGAAGTGGAATGTTATGCAATAGCCAAGTCAATTACCTGACCTGAATCTGATTGAGCATGCATTTCATTTGCTGAAGACAAAACTGAAGGAAAAATGCCCCAAGAACAAGCAGGAACTGAAGACAGTTGCAGTAGAGGCCTAGCAGAGCATCACCAGAGATGAAACCCAGCGTCTGGTGATGTCTATGTGTTCCAGACTTCAGGCTGTAATTGACTGCAAAGGATTTGCAACCAAGTATTAAAAAGTGAAAGTTTGATTTATGATTATTATTCTGTCCTATTACTTTTGGTCCCTTAAGAAGTGGGGGGCACATATGCAAACTGTTGTAATTCCTACACCGTTCACCTGATTTGGATGTAATCTGTTTTCCGTGATTTTCTGCAGACCCATTGACTTTCAATGGGTCCATTGAAAACTCGAAAAATGCACCGTTGTTAATCCATGTCCGTGATCCGTGTTTCCTGTCCGTTCCAAAAATAGGACCTGTCCTATTTTTTTGCCGGACAACGGTTCACGGACCCATTCAAGTCAATGGGATGCACACAAGATTGTCATCCGCGTCAGTGATCCGTGTCCGTAGGCTACTTTCATACAGACGGATCCGAAGATCTGTCTGCATAAAAGATTTTTCAGAGCTGAGTTTTCACTTCATGAAAACTCAGATCCGACAGTATAGTCTAACACAGAGGCGTTCCCATAGTGACACTTCAAGTTAGAATATACTACGAACTGTGTACATGACTGCCCCCTGCTGCCTGGCAGCATCCGATCTCTTACAGGGGGCTGTGATCAGCACAATTAACACCTCAGGTGCCGCACCTGAGGGGTTAATTGAGCGTATCATAGCTCCCTTTTAGAGATCAGAGGCTGTCAGGCAGCAGGGGGCAGACCCCCCTCCCTCCCCAGTTTTAAATTCATTGGTGGCCAGGGCGGCCCTCCCCCTCCCTCCATCTACTGTAATAATTTCATTGGTGGCAAGTGCGGCCTTAGCAATATTAGAAGCATTATACTTACCAGCTGCGCTGTCTTTGACCGGTCGGGCGCTCCTCCTACTGGTAAGTGACAGATCTGTGCTTTAAGCAATGCGCCGCACAGACCTGTCACTTACCATTAGGAGGAGCGCCCGGCCGGTCACAGACAGCGCAGCAGGTAAGTATAATGCTTCTAATATTGCTAAGTAACCATGGCAGCCAAGACTGCAGTAGCCCCAGCGGAGCCTCCGCTGCCACCAATGATGGGGGGGGAGAGGGGAGGCCGCACTGCCACCAATGAAATTAATACAGTAGAGGGAGGAAGGGGGGGCCAGGGGGGCCGCACTGGCCACCAATGAAATTAATACAGTAGAGGGAGGGAGGGGGGTCTGCCCCCTGCTGCCTGGCAGCCCCTGATCTCTTACAGGGGACTATGATACGCTCAATTAACCCCTCAGGTGCGGCACCTGAGGGGTCATTTGTGCGGCTCACAGCCCCCTGTAAGAGATCAGATGCTGCCAGGCAGCAGGGGGCAGTCATGTACACAGTTCTTAGTATATTCTAATTTGAAGCGTCCCCATCACCATGAGAACGCCTCTGTGTTAGAATATACTGTCGGATCTGAGTTTTCACGATGTAACTCAAATCCGATGGTATATTCTAACATAGAGGCATTTCTATGGTGATGGGGACACTTCAAGTTAAAATATACCATCGGATGGGAGAAAACTCTGATAGGGACTCCTGACTTTACATTGAAAATCAATAGGGGACAGATCCGTTTGCAATTGCACCATATTGTGTCAACGTCAAATGGATCAGTCTCCATTGACTTGCATTGTAAGTCAGGACAGATCCGTTTGGCTCCGCACGGCCAGGCGGACACCAAAACGACTTTTTATTTTGCTTTTCTTCATGTCTGGTGATCCTCCAAAAATCACGGAAGACACACGGAAGAAAAAAAGGACACGGATCATGGAACCACAGAACCCCGTTTTGCGGACCGTGAAAAAATACTGTCGTGTGCATGAGGCCTAAAGCTAACAGTTTGCAGTTAAAGTACATCTTGTTCGTTTCATTTCAAATCCATTGTGGTGGTGTATAGAGCCAAAAATTGTAGAATTGTGTCGATGTCCCAATATTTATGGACCTGGCTGTATATAAAACAACTCTCCTCTCCTGCTCACGACAGTGCACTATTCTTGGACTCACCGATCCCTGGTCTTTTGCCGATGCCACTCAGCACTGTTACCTGACGTCACACAGAACCAGGTTATAGTGCATGCCTACATTCACTATGTCCTGATGCTATATGTAGTCAGGACACAGCACAGTGGGGACTCGAAAGAAGACCCAGAAACGGTGAGTAAAGCCAGTGCTAGCAGTATATATACAGTTGAGTCACATTATTATGACCACTTCCTACCTTCAACATTTGAATTGCATGGCTTATGAAGGAAGTCACATGTCAAGAGCTGGTGGGTGGGTTTATAAGGTGTGTGATAGTCTGTCTGCACACATTTCCCTCCTTACTGTCATGGGGCGATTTATTAAAGTTGCTAACAATTCAGCTAACCCTACTGCATATGGGGTTCCAAAGCACCATTTTGGTCTAAATGTTTTTGTGGAATTCTCTAGGCCCACATATCTACAGTATGTGGAAAGTCTATCTATGTGCAGTTCACTTGTGGTATATTTAGTTGATTGGACTTGATTTGGAAAGAAACACCACTGTCTATATAATACCTCACAGCTGACAATGTATATCAGAGCAAAAATCAAGCTTTGAGGAGGAATGAACCGCCTGTGAGCTCAGAGATAGGATTCTGTGGAAAGGATACAACAAATTTCTGCTGCACTGTAAGTTCTCAGTTCTTAAATGAAAGAAATTTGGAACAACCAGGACTCTTCTTAGAGTTGGCTACCCCACCAAACAAGTAATCAGAGGAAAAGGGCCTGAGGGTGACCAAGAACACAATGTTCATTCTGGTAGAACTTCAAAGATCCTGTGTACAGATGGGAGAAACTGCTAGTATGGCAACCATCACTGAAGCACTCCACCCATCTAGGATTTATGGCAGAGTGTCCAGAAAGAAGCCTCTCCTTTGTAAAAGACACATGTAAGCCCACCTGGAGTTTGCAAAAAAGAAAAAAGATTAAAAAAAAAGGCTGTAAGAAATAAGATTCTCTGGTTTGATGAAACAAAGATTGAACTTTATGGACTGAATTCTGAGCATCATGTCTGGAGGAAACCAGGCACTGCTTATCATCCGCCCATAACTTTCCCTATAGTGAAGCATGGTGGTGGCAGCATCATGCTGTGAGGATGTTTTTCAGTAGCTGGGACTAGGAGTCTGGACAGGGTTGATGAAAGCCTGAATTGAGCAAAGTACAGAGCAGGGGCCCAGAAAGGGAGGGGGCCCATCCCAGTGCCAGCAGAGGAGTTTATTTTTTTATCGTATCATATTTTTCATTCCATACCTCTGCCAACAGGGTAACCTGGGGGCGGAGTTTTGAGGTTGGGTGGGCTGATTAGCACTTACTGTGAATCTGCTGCCTGTTTGTATCTATACTCCATAGCTGAAGGACCTTCGATGACATCATAGTTATGTGATCTTTTCAGCAGTGGAAGTAGAGGTAGGACCTGTGATGAGGTCACCATCATGTGACCAGTGCAGTAAGAGGCTGCTCTCAGCATTGGAGACCTGTGATGCCATGGAATGAATGTAAGTGCCAGAGAAATGCTGGGAGATGTGGTTCTCCCCATTATACCTCCTCCCTGCTTGGGAGGGAAATATGTTATTTAATTGGGACTGTATGTTAGAGGGGCTGAAGGGAGAGGAGGGGTGTCAGTTACATAGGACTGTATGTTATACAAGACTATAAGAAAGATATGTTTTTTACATGGGACTGTATGTTATAGAAGACAGGAGGGTAAGGAGTGATATTATTTATGTGGGACTATGTGTTGGAGGGGGTGAATGAGGGGATTTAAGTTATTTACATGGGACTGTAAGTTATAGAGAACTGTAAGGAAGATAAGTTATTTACATGGGACTGTAGGGAGAGGACTGGTGTTATTTACATGGGACTGCATGGTATAGAAGACTGAAGGGAGAGGAGTAAAGTTATTTACAAGGGACTGCAAGGTATAGAAAACTGTAAGGAAGATAGATTATTTACATGGGACTGTGTAATATAGAAGACTGGTGGGAGACGACTGGTGTTATTTATTTGGCACTGCATGGTATAGAAGACTGGAGGGAGAGGACAGGCATTATTATTGATGGGGGCACTACAGATATGATTATAACTCCGGGGGGTCGGCAGGAGGTATTATAATTACAGGGGGCACTGCAGGGAACATTATAAATACGTGGGGCAGTGGTGGAGGGCATTACTACTACTGAGGGCTCTATAGAAGTGCCTTATAGATTATAAGAGGTGCCATATAGGGAGGCCTTATTAGTACTGAGGGCACTGTAGGAAGTATTATTGCCACTGGGGATACTATGTGGGGGTGGCTTCCACCTGGCAGTGAGCCCGGTGATGTCACTGGCACTAATGGACATGCTTTAGCACTACCTTAGCCCATTAAATGGCTAGGGCAGCGCTAAAAAGCCACCCATCAGTTCTGGTCTGTGTTGGGCCCATGTTCATATATGCCTGCATTATTGAGAAAAAAAAATGAATATTTGAATATATATGCAAATGATCCTCTAGAAGCAACGGGGGCGTTACCATTACACCTAGAGGCTCTGCTGTCTCTGCAACTGCCGCTCCCTGTCTACTTTGACAGGACCTTGCAGTCAAAATGTCATCCCACTGGGCCATGTTAAAATGCAGAGAGCGTGGCAGTTACAAAGAGTGCGGAGCCTCTAGGTGTAATGGTAACGCCCCTGTTTGTATATAATAAAACAATTTTTCTCAGCAGTGCAGGCACATAAGAACATGTTACCAACACAGATGCCTTTAGCTGCCAAGCAAGCTATGGACTTCATTGAGGGGAGAAAGCTGGCACTAAAGTGCCTAGGGCAGCATCAAATCTAAATATGGACCTGGCTCCACAGCGGTAGCAGGATGTAGTGTCACACATCACACTGCTGGTCTGTGTATGAGAAGGAGCTGTGCGGCTGGGAATCTGCCGTGCTCCTACACAGACCAGCAGAGCAATGTGTGACACTACATCCTGCTACTGCTGTGGAGTGCCAGCGGCTGAACTGTGATTATGAGGAACTAGGTGAGTATATTTTTTTAACTTCCTGTGAAGGGGTCACATATCTGACCATTACTACAGCGAAGGGGCACATATCTGGCCATAACTATTATGTACTGGCACAAAGGGGGAATAATTACTATGTGGGGGCATTAAGGGGACTGGGTGTGTATAGTTATGCTTTGGGTAGAGTTAGAGGCATGACCTAGTATGAAAATAATATATATACATATTGTAAATATATTGATAAGAGGTTTTATATTTGCACATATATGTTTAAATTTGTATGTGTGGTTTGGGGGGGGGGGGGCAGGTACATCCTTTGCGCAGGGGCCCTTTGCTGCCTGTGTCCGCCCCTGGTACAGAGATATTCTTAATGAAAACCTGATCCAGAGGTCTTTGGACCTCTGACTGGGGCGAAGGTTAACCGTCCAACAATACAATAAACACACAGTCAAGACAACCAGCCAGGCAGAGCCCTGACATGCCAAGGGTCAATACTAGAGGATAATCACAATGCCAAATTGCCAGAGGCTAAGCACAGTCATAGAACATGCCAAGGGTCAATATCACGGTTTCAAAGCCAAACACAATCAGGAGTAAAAGGAAGCTCAAAAAGGCATGGTCAAAACCAGGTAATCAGAATAGTATAATACTATACCAGAACAGTCTGTCAGTGAGCAAGAGAACAGAAATGATTACAGTCATGTGTCGGTGCAAGTGCCTGACTTAAATTGCCCCCATGTGATTAGTGAGGCTAGATCGTGACAGTTTTCCTCTTTTAGGAGGTTTCTCAGGATGTAACTCATGAAACGTTTAATCAAACAGTCTGCATGGATATCACCAGCCAACACCCATGACCTCAGGTCCAAAACCCTTCCAATGCGCCAAGTACTGTAACCTGTTGCGGATCCTCCTGAAGTCCAAAACCTTCTCCACCTCATATTCAATTTTACCCTCCACCCGACCAGCTGGTTTTTGAGGGTTCAGTGGAATTGCATAATTTTTCAACAAGCATTTATGAAAGACATTATGTATCCTCAGGGAGTTAAGCAATTTCAAATAGACCAAGACCAGATTAATTATCTCAGAAATTCCATATGGCCCAATAAAACATGGAACTAATTTCTTAGAAGGTACCTTCAAATTAATATTTTTTGTCGACAACCAAACCATCTCTCCAACCCAAAAATGATTTTTTCTTATTGGCAGCTCTTTTCTGAACCATCTGGGAATTCCAAAATCTGGGCCCAGACTGTTTTTCAGCCACAATTTTAGCTTCTAGATTATTGGACAATGCAGACCTAAAAGACACCACAAGAGGATGGAAACTATAGTTACAGAAAAACATCAAAGTATGAATAGAGTTATTGATCCGATTATTAATAATAAATTCATCCAAAGATAAGTGAAAAACTCATTCCAACTGATAATCACAACATAACACCTCAAATACTGTTTCCTTTCAGTCTGGCCATTAATTTCAGGATGGAATGTTGAAGATCACAAAAAAATCTACAACATTTTGACATAAATTGTAAACCTCTGTCAGATACAATGGTGGTCATTTATTATCCAGAAATATATTAGGTTAGTTGTGCTGCAGTCGGTGACTTTTCCCCGCTCACGCCAAGTCAAAAAAATCCGAAGTTATGTCCAACACCTCTTCATAACTTTGATGAATCCACAACCATATATTAGAGTTATTAAGACTGGTGTCTAAAATGCTGGTTTTAATAAATGACCCCCAATGTTTTTAAGAATTCCATGGATTAATAATATTACAGGCTATAGCTACTAGAGAGATATCGTTGATCCAGGGATTTATTCTGATTGCCTGATTGGAGTCGGGAAGGAATTTTTATTCCCCTAAAGTGAGGAAAATTGGCTTCTACCTCACAGGGTTTTTTTTCCTTCCTCTGGATCAACTTGCAGGATGACAGGTCGAACTGGATGGACAAATGTCTTTTTTCGGCCTTATGTACTATGTTACTATGTTACTATGATTGGAATTCACAATATGACCTACAAAGATGTATGATAATTCCTTCGCTGAAGGGTGTTTACTCATTAGAACATAATGGAAAATCTGTTCACTACCGCCCAGATCACAGACTTTCCAAGGAAGATTAGTGATGCAGTCCATAGAAATATGTGAGCATGGTGTCTTGGGAACTACCAAAGAACACAACTCTCCAGCAGGACGCGTTTTGGGTGTTTTAGACTTAGCACAGGTTTCTTACGATGACACAAAAGCTAAAATATCCTTGAAATAACCATGATTGACCACCAATAGTGTCTAGCAGTCAACTTGTTATTACCCTCAAATGACCCCTATAATGACCCACGTCCTCTCCATATAGGGGGTGTGCAAACCTTGTGGCATCATACCCAAGAAGACTGGCGGATGTAATCGCTGCCAAAAGTTCTTCAAATAAGTAAAGTGTCTGAAATGTACTTATGTCAATGTAAGAGTTTAGTTTTTCCTTTTCAATAAATTAGCAAAGATTTTGAACATTCAGTTTTTACTTTGTCATTATGGTGTATGGACAAGTACAGAATTATGGCCTTTTTTAAAAAAAAATTTAGCTATTTTTGCAAACGGCCGCAACATAACAAAATGTGCAAAAATGATAGAAGGGTCTGAAGACTTTCCGAATGCACTATAAATATATACCAGCAGGTGACTAGCTTCTAGTCTTTCAGGTACTGACCCTAGACCTTCTTGCACTCTTGTAGTTGACAGTTTATTATGAAATTGGACTGTTAATTAATGACTAAAAATAGCCAATTTTGCTACCTAGTCACCACAGACGAGGCACTGTACTACTATATAACCAGCAACTGAACACCAGACCGCTTAGTGACCAGAAACAGAAGTTTCATTTTGTGACACATAACTGAATGATATATTTAGTTACTGTACTGCCAGCAGTAATTGTAGTGATGAGCCGCAGAGGCAATATTCGAATTTGCTATATTTCGAGAATATTTGGTAGAATATTCATCATATATTTGCGATTTGAGATTCTTGATCGCGAAAAATCGGCATTATAATATTCGCGTAATGCATTCAAAATACAGGCGTGGGTCACTATAGCTACATTTTTCAAGCTGCTAGAAGTTTCCTGAGACTGGAGAAAATGGTTGGCATGGAAGAATATTACAATAGCTTTATATGCAGATAGAGTGCTCCAATATATTTGTGATTGCGAAATCGTCACTAATGCTGCAAATATTTTGGCGCAATACGTGCACATTTTAACAGGTCTGACTACTTATTAGTGATTGGTGCAGTAAGTATTGTTGTGAACTTGTGACATCACAGCACTATGTTTGTATGTATGTAGCATACATACATACTGTACATACAGCACTATGTATTTAGCATGTATGTATGGACAACAGAACCAGCTACACTATATCACTATCTAACCTACACTGACTATCTCCCACTATCTGTATTATATATTGTGGGAGGTTAGCTCTTTTTCGGGGGTTGCAATCACACACATCTTCACGGACACCAAGTTTTGAGGTTCAACCATTGCTTTTATTTGGCACCTCAGCAAAAACAAAACATAATACAAAAAAACACCTGCCCGGTGGGGCTCTAACTAAACATATAATAACCTTGCTCACCTAAAGTACAGTATACCTCACAGTTCACACACTGTTTCAGGTACAGCTTTCTTAGACCGTAGTCCAGCTCACTTCCAGACAGGGCCGGATTAACGTAGGGGCTGATGGAGCTGCAGCTCCAGGCCCCTATCATAAAATAGGCCCAACCGCCAGCTAAAAGGCCGTCGGGAGCGGCCGGCGCTAAAAGTCCTCTGTTAGTTTGTACACAGTGCAGCGTGCAGGAGGGATAACCGCGGGCGCACTGAGTTCATATCCGGCGGGCCGCGGCATTACAGGAACAGCACCAGCTGCTCTGACGTCCTGCCGCCGGATATACGTCACAGGATATCCGGCAGCAGGACGTCAGAGCAGTTGGTGCGATCCTGTAATGCCGGCCCGCCAGATATGAACTCAGTGCGCCCGCGGTTATCCCTCCTGCACCACAGCAGTTTCGACCACGCCAGCACACGGGCGGTGACGGCCCACAGCGCTCGGCCACACGGAGACAGGCAGCAGCAGGAGCTTCTGGAGGCTGCAGGTATCAGATAAACTCATCTAGTTGGAAGGGAGGGCAATCATAGTGCTGTTATGATTTATGGACACAGCTCTCAGCATGCTTAGCCAGCCTTCTATCTGGCTTTGCATCTTGAGAGTCACAGTCCACAGGCTGTTTCTGAGCCTGTGGACTGTGACTCTCAAGAAGCACAGCCAGATAGAAGGCTGGATAAGCATGCTGAGAACTGTGTCCATAAATCATAACAGCACTATGAGAATTACTGACTGGCTAAGCATGCTGAGAGCTCAGTCTAAATAACATAACACATAAAGAAATTACTGTTTCTAGTGGTAGTCCACAGCAGCTAGAAACAGTAATTTCTTTAAAGGGATTCTGTCACCAGGTTTCACCCCTCAGCTAAAAATATGCTGATGTTCAGGGCGTCTTCACGATTCCTAATGTGGGCTTATAAATGTCATCTGTGGGCTTATTTAGCTAAAAAAAAATGCTTTTACTAACCTGTCAGTCAAACAAATAAGGTGCCCAAGGGCATGTTAATGGATGCAAGGTGCCGTCTGCACCTGCCGCCGTTCTTGCCCAGTGCCGCCTTTCCGGACTTCTGCGCCGCCTCCTAATCCTCTGTGCCGCCTCTCGCCCTCCCTCGCTCCCCCCTCCTTCTGCTATAAGATTTTCCGCACAGGGCTCTGCCTGATGCGCCGTGCGGACTTCTCCATTTGGCTTCTTACAGCGAAGTGCTCATGCGCCGGCACTTCGCTCAACCCCTGTATGCGCGAGATCTTACAGCAGGAGGAGGGGGGAGGGAGGGTGAGAGGCGGCACAGAGGATTAGGAGGCGGCGCAGAAGTCTGGAAAGGCGGCGCTGGGCACGAACGGCGGCGGGTGCAGACGGCACCTTGCATCCATTAACATCCCCTTGGGAACCTTATTTGTTTGACTGACAGGTTAGTAAAAGATGTTTTTTAGCTAAATAAGCCCACAGATCACATTTAGAAGCCCACATGAGGAATCGTGAAGACGCCCTGAACATCAGCATATTTTTAGCTGACGGGTGAAACCTGGTGACAGAATCCCTTTAATGTGTTATGTTATTTAGACACAGCTCTCAGCCTTCTATCTGACTGGCTAAGCATGCTGAGTGCTGTGTCCATAAATCATAACACAGCTCTATGAAAATTACTGTTTCTAGCTGCTGTTGTCCACAGTCCACAGCAGCTAGAAAACAGTAATCTTCAACTAGGTGTTAAATGATCACTATAGTGTCAGGAAAACAAGGCGGTTTTCCTGACACTATAGTGCCCTGAGGGTGCCCCCACCCTCAGGGTCCCCCTCCCGTGGTCCCCCTCCATGTTGCCAAGATAGACGCCAAATGAAGGGGTAGTTGCAGGAACAAAATACTTTAATGGTATCAATAAAATATATATGTAATTAAGACACTGAGTGCAGTTCCATAGAAAGGCCTAGCAAAATCCTCAGCACCAGGCCCATGATGCTCTTAATCCGGCCCTGCTTCCAGGCTGTAACAAAGTTAGTCCAGGCTATCTACCAGCCTTGTGGTCCCTCAGCCTTGCCCAGCTGAGACCATATTCACAGAGCCTCCAGGTCTTTGTCCACAGGTAACACACTCCCTCCTTACTCACACCTTGGGAGGTGCTTTATGCCAGACTGAGTACCTCCAGCTGGTCTCACCTATGGTGAAATAGGGGTGTGGATCACACTATCCACCCCTTCCTTGCCTCTAACCTGTGTGAGATCTGTCACTGCCTCACAATATATAAAAAAACTAACTATCTAATGTAATGACACAGGAAAGCGGAGAGCACAGCAATAACACTGCTGTCTCTCTCAGGCTAGTTTCACACTAGTGGCAGGGGAGTCCGGCAAGCTGTTTTGGCAGGTGAACAGCCTGTCAGATCCGTCCTGCCGCTAGTTCACGTGTGCCCCCGGACTGCCGCTCTGTCCCCATTGACTATAATGGGAGCTGGGGCGGAGTTCCAGCAGCAGCACGGCAGCGCATGGCGAAAGGCAGCCGGACTAAAAGTATGACATGCAGTACTTTTAGTCCGGCTGCCTCTCGCCGTGCGCTGCCGTGCTGCCACCGGAACTCCGCCCCATCCCCATTATAGTCAATAGGGACGGAGCGGCAGTCCAGGGGCACACGCGAACAAGCGGCAGGACAGATCCGACAGGCTGTTCACCTGTCGAAACAGCCTGGCAGACTCCCCTGCCGCTAATGTGAAAGTACCCTCAGATCTGCAAAATACTGCATACAAGGCCTGCTGGGGAGGTTCTTATATAGTAAGTGGTAGGCAACTTTCCTATTGGTTGCTAGGGGTGTTGCTAAGCTCAGACAAAGACATTGCATTGGCCCACAAGCAAGAAGGGAGGTTGCTGATGAAAAAAATCTAGACTATTCAAAATTACAAATATATATCTCTATATTCTAAATATTTGCGAATTCTCAAAGTGCCGATATTCGCGATTCCAATATTCACCCCCCAACACTAGTAATCATCATTTTTTTTTAACAGTGGGTACAGAATGCAATTTACACTATAGATATGTTAATTAAAATAAAAGACACCATCCACTCAGAAGGAATATATCATGTTCATTAGGAAAGTAATTCTAGAAATCCGAATGCAATCACACAACACTGATTACAAAGCATATGGATGGATGGTGTTTTTAATGCAAATTCCATAATGGCATTCCAGTTGCTTTACCCTGGTGGACTCCGTGGAAAACCTAACCTGCACTGCTATTCCCTTATTCTTAGTTACTTGTAAGACAAAAAGTAATTAGTGACCTGCTGAGCACTCGTCTGGTTTTTCAGTAGAAACACAATGTCCACAATGATAATTATGCTATCCCTAAGGCTGAGGGGAAGGGGTATGTAGCCTGTAACCAGTTTGTGATTAGAGAATGTATCATTTTCTGGAGGTATTGTTCCATAGAACACAATGGATACAATGTTAATGGGGTTATCTCCCAGGCTGAGGGGAGGGGATGTGTGGCATACAACATCTGTTCGTGAAACTAGCATATGAATGCACTCAGTCTTGTAAAGTGTAAAATAAACACATGAACCCAGTCTTTAATATACTTAAGTGGCTAGGTTTGCCACAAGTGTACTTACTGCACTTGCAATAATATTGTTACATTCTTCTGTTATACTATTTTTCCCTTTACTTATCAGAAAGTTTCCTAGCATAAATATTAAAGAGCAACTAAACTTTTATTCAAGTTTTATTTAATAATGTCCCAAATTCCATAAAAATACTGTAATTTTCTAATAAACTTTATTAATATTTAGACTTTTTGCTAAAGATTTTTTCCCCCTAAAGCCCTGATTTCCTGATCTCTATAAATTCACTATTCTGACTTCTGAGTGGTGTATGGAGTACGGACTCTGCACTGTATCAATGGAGCCACAGAATTTATTCTTCTGGTACATCGCTGACTTGCAGAGAACCAAGTATGGGCAGGAGCACACATTGCTGCTCCTGCCTGTGCCCCCTGAAGTTAGCTAAATTCTGGCATAGCACATGGGTACACTGAAACAATGTGCTATGCCAGGATTATCTGAGCGGAGTGGGCTCCTATCTTTGCCTTCTTCGCTAAGCTAAGAGTCCTGCATGTAAGCTTCTAGCTTAGCGAAGCAAGCACAGGCAAGGAGCCCACTCCACTGAGCTAATCATGGAATTGCACATTGTTGCAGGATACCCATGTGCTATGACAGCATTTAGCCAACCTCGGTGGGCA
Source organism: Bufo gargarizans (assembly GCF_014858855.1). Lineage (NCBI taxonomy): Eukaryota > Metazoa > Chordata > Amphibia > Anura > Bufonidae > Bufo > Bufo gargarizans. The sequence goes on from NC_058081.1 coordinate 392,795,945, forward strand.
CAGGCAGGAGCAGCAATGTGTGCTTCTGCCCGTACTCCGTTCTCTGCAAGTCAGCGATGTGAAGAATGAATTCAAAGCAGGCTGGACATCAAGAGTTTAGGGGAAATATCTTTAGTCAAAATCAAATAATGAAGTATATCAGAAAAATTATTTTTAGGGCATTTGGGACATTTAAAAAAAAAGTGAATAAAAGTTTAGTTACTCTTTAGTGAGCTTTGAAGAACAGAAAATTTTAGCACTTGAGTAATAGATGTCGGGGGTCTTGTAGTGCCCTTTTGTAAATTCAGTAAAATGATTCGAAAAAAACCCTATCCTCTTTCTGTATGAAACGAGGGCATCCTCTACGTTCATAGATAGTGTTTCTTTGCTTTTAAACTCTGCCACAGGCGGTTGTGATGGTGAACGCATTGTATACGTTCAAGAAGGGTCACCCTGGATGTCTTTTTTTGAAACCTTGCAGGTTTTGGATACAAGATTTCTGGAGATTGGCCATTGATTAAGTGATTTGTTCTGATTGCTATAGTTGGAGTCAAGAAGAAATTTTTCTCCTTTAATATGAGGCATTTGGCATCTGCCTCATAGGATTTTTTTGTTTTCCTTGATATTAAAACATTACAATTATAGGTTGGACTAGATGGACCTGAATCTTTTTTAACCTTACCAACTTTACTCCTTCAAATAATATTAAATATAACTATTTATGTCTATAGGTGAAAAACATCCTCAAAAATGTCACATCAAGAACACTGGGGTCAGGAACATGAAAGAAATACCCCATCAATTAAAATTTAGCATTTAGCACCTGAAAAAAGCCACAAAAATTAGACCTTGTTTCACCTAATATCTCATCTGGCTAGTAGAAAATGTGTATCTAGCTTATATATAGTAGCTAGTTTTCAGTAAGAGTGTTGACTAACTGCTCACAATTTGTGGATCAGTTTCATCTGACCTGAACACGATCCTGAAAGGGATATCAGATGTTGAAGGAAGCTACCATTACCTTGTTTATTCTCTTAAGCTAGTCATGATATTGGTGAAGACTGCTCCATTAGTCATGGAATATCACTTCTGGATTCTTTCTATTTCTGGCTGTGTGAACTCCACACTGCGGTGTGGACCCACAAGATTCAGCAAGAGATAGAAAATGTCCTATCTTCTGCGGCACAGACCCGAAAGCCCATGGAAGGGCTTCCTCGTGTTTCCATGGGCTTCTGATCCGTGCCTCCCCATGTCTTATCTTTGCCTTATCTTGTGGATCGCGTACCTATTCAAAACAATGGGTGTTTGTGGTCTGCAACCCAGCACAGCGGCCATACGTTATTTGGAATGGGGCCTTAGTCTGCATGAGTGCAAAGCCATGTTTGTCACTGTAGGTATGAACACCTGCAGAATATGGTTCATACACTCTGGCTTTGTATGCATTGACTAGTCAGCGAGGTTTACACACACAAAACACAGGCAAAAATGCATTAACAGTGCCTGGATAATAAAGTGCCTGTATTCTGCTAATGGTGCCTACAGGGTAGCATCAAGGAAGTCGATTCATATACATATAGGGATCCATACTGATAATAATTTTGAATTAGGGACAAAACTGTAATCAAATCTCTTATGAGTCAGTGCAATATTCTCTTCCTGTTTTTTTATGACTTAAAGTTTTTTTAAAACCCGACATATGATATATATTAAATGCAGCACAAAGAACAATAAAAGTAAATGGAAAATAATCACAATGTAGAATCTAGTCCCTCATGCCTTGTTAGTATTAACATCTACAATATAATTGCTGTCTCTGTCTATAGTATTCTAGTTAGGAAATGGTTGAGTTCCTGGCATCACCGGTAACAAACAAATACACAAGGTCTGTCAAATGTAAAATGCCTGATAATGTAAATGAAATGCCAAGAGAGTTAATTATGGAAATATTCACATCAAAACAGTGCAAAACACTATTTCCTCTGGGTGTTAATACAGAGGTACAGTAATGAAACGGTATGATTGTAGAGCATTGTGTTAACAATCATGTCTCTGCCTCTACTGGGTACAGTATGGGTTCCCACGTATTGCCTTGGTTACATTGCTTTAAGTTTTTGCTTAGTAATATAAGGAACAGAGACTGGCATCCTTATCCACTAATTTGACATTTGCTTTGCTCTGTGTTTTATTATTCTGTTGTTTTTGAGAAAATTTTAGAAATTCAGGGAGACAACAAAGATGAAAGAGATGATATTTCTGCTGTCTGACAACAAGAGCAGTTTCTGGGCTGTTTATATGTGATAACTGCTCATTAGATATACTCCAGCCTACAGATATCTTTTCTACTTGTTCCATTTATCTTCACATATAACATAATGTAAATGTTTCTTAAGCTCCCGTATGTGAATCAAAAATTGCTAATACATTGTAGCTCTTAAAATACTCTCTGTTTTATAATTGCTTCTTATGTGCACCATTACTATTTCTGCGTTCTGAATTAAGACACAAGGTATGGTAAACTCTAACATCTTTAACAGCCACAAGGTTACAGGCAATAGTTGTGAACCACTGTGCCAACCAACCAATTTGACTTTGTGCTAGACCTAAGGGTGTTATCCTGGCGGTCCCCTGGTTTTTATTCTGTTACTCCTATACAGGAATCTGGACTTTGCCACCAGTCTGCTACCTCTTGGAATAGTCCCCATGTGGTTGGCTGTTACCCACAGATATCAGAGACACCAATCTGTGGCACAGAGGGAATAGGCTGTCAAAGTTCTATCAGACAGGACAGGTGGCTCAGGAACAGTACAGTGAACAGGCACAGGACAGGAACCAGGAATCAGGAAACAAAGAGACACATAGTTGATAGATCTATCACAGGATTCAGCTAGCTAGAGATAGATATAACAAGATCATTGCTCAGGAGACACATTGAAAGGCAGAGGATGTAGGTGAAAGGGCAGGGTATATGTAATCTTTAGAACTTTGGTCCTCTATTGATCCAGATGAAGGCATAAAACCCAATAAAGCATGAGCCAGTCTGGCCTTAAAGGGGTTGTCCGAGTTATGAAAAAAAATTATAATATAGCACTGAAAATCTGATATATAACTAAGCTAAGCAAAAAAATATATTCATTTCCTCATTTCCCTGGTTCTTTTCTGGCCATTTGTTTACATGCAATAAAAACAATCTCTGCCCCTCCGCCTGCACTGCAAAGGGAGTGGCTACAAGAGCTGCTCTGAGTGACATGTCTGCCTGCTGGGAGACTGAGCAGCATGTTGCATGTGTAGGACTACAAGTCCCAGCTGTATAATGACTCTGCTAAGGGAGTGGATACAAGAGCTGCCCTGAGTGACATGTCTGCCTGCTGGGAGACTCTGCAGCATGTTGTATGTGTAGGACTACAAGTCCCAGCTGTATAATGACACTGCTAAGGGAATGGATACAAGAGCTGCCCTGAGTGCTGGGAGACTCGGCAGCATGTTGTATGTGTAGGACTACAAGTCCCAGCTGTATAATGACACTGTTAATACACACAGGATCTTCCCCCTACCTTCTTGTGTAATGCTCTCTCTAGTATATCAACTCCAGTGCCCAGCATTATCTTCTCACTGCCTGCAGAGCTATGCAGCTGAAGGGGTTAAGAATCCTAGCAGAGAGTAGACGGCAGTGAAGGTGGGCGTGGCTAGCACAGTGACGTTGTCTCGTTTACAGGCTTGTAAAACGAACATTATCAGAGCAGGGAGAGACGCTGACATCACAGGTCATGTGACCCTTAGTGACATCTGAGAAACCACCCACCGGAGATAAAGTGAGTGAATTGGAAAGCTGTTACATTTGCTTAGTTAGGAACATAGAAAGAACAAATAAAATAACTCGGATAACCCCTTTAAGGGAAAAAAAATTACCCTTGTAAGCACAAATGGCGATTAGAGTGGAACGTCATTCAAACAAGGATTCTAAAAAGTTAATTAAGTCTACATTTGACTCTTTATCTCCATAGTAATGTTGGAAGTTTATAGATTGCATGAAAAATTATATTCACTGTTTACCTAAGTGATGAGCGAACGGGTTCATCCTGCTTTGGATGAACCCGGTTTGTTCATCTACATAACTCATATTCATTACGATCTCTAGCTCTGTACATGCATTAAAATGTATTGCCTCTGATAAGGCTCTTTCAATAAGGCCGCCAGTAAAGTGAGACTTCTGTAGTCTAGTGCATATGCCGTTACTGTAAGTAGCGGCGCACGCATTAATGTATTATATAATAAATTTGAGTCTGGATTCGTAAATGATTGTGGTGCGCACTACAAATCCAGGTTTAGATTTGTTATGTAATACATTAATGCATTCACTGATACTTACAGTAATGGCGCATGCATGAGACCACAGAAGTCTTAAAGGGAGTCTGTCACCACATTTGAGCATATTAGACTGATCAAATAGCGTTATATGTGCCACCAAGAACTTAAAAACTGTACCTTTGTTGTATCTAATGGAGTTTTCTTTCCGCCAAAAATGAACTTTTAAGATTCTGTAAATGCGCCCTCTCAAGTGCCCAGGGCGGCGTCTCAATCGTCCGAGCCCCAGGCAGCACCTCCTCAACGGCTCATAACCCCGCCCTCTGTGTGCCTCTGCCTGCCCGTTTACACTCCTCCTCTCTCCTTTTCCACTGCTCCACTTCGCCAGCTACGAATTTGACCACGCAGCCGCAGTGGAAAAGGAGAGGAGGAGAGTAAACGGGCGGGCAGAGGCACGCAGAGGGCGGGGTTATGAGCCGTTGAGGAGGTGCTGCCTGGGGCTCGGACGATTGAGACGCCGCCCTGGGCACTTGAGAGGGCGCATTTACAGAATCTTAAAAGTTCATTTTTGGCTGAAAGAAAACTCCATTAGATACAACAAAGGTGCAGTTTTTAAGTTCTCGGTGGCACATATAATGCTATTTGATCAGTCTAATATGCTCAAATGTGGTGACAGACTTCCTTTTGAAAGAGACTCATTAGAGGCATTACATTTACATGCATGTACAGAGCTAGGTATCAGAATGAATATGAGTTAAGTAGATCGGGCATGCTCAACCTGCAGCCCTCCAGATGTTGTAAAACTACAACTCCCACAATGCCCTGCTGTAGGCTGTTCGGGCATGCTTGCACTTGTAGTTTTGCAACAGCTGGAGGGCCGCAGGTTAAGCCTGCCTGATGTAGAAGAACAAACCGGATTCGTCCAAAGCTGGACGAACCGGTTCGCTCATCACTAGTTTACGTCCTTTTGTGATCTTCACCATCTTCATCCTCTTCCACTCTATTATCATTTCTACCATACATACTCCTCCTCCTTTCCCATTCACTCTTTCTGAAAGAGTGTAAAACCCTGAAGATTGACAGCTCAATCATGTGAGAAGTCACATCATCAGTTTAGGCATGCTGGGAGTTGTAGTTTTGCAACAGCTGGAGAGCCTCAGGTTGGCCATCCCTGCTCTATATCATTATATTATAATTCTTCATATTTTCTAAATGCTAATGTGAGGGCTAATACAAATAAAATCATTTGGCCTTATGTCAAATTTACTGTTACTTTGCAGTTTTTATCCATTTACGGGGTTTCTACCACTGTAATATTTACGACCTCTCAGTATCAGATCAGTAGGGATCCAACTCCCAATACTTCCATCTGACCATCTGCTTAAAGGGCTTCTGTCACCCCATTAAACCTTTTTTTTTTTTTTCTTTACTAATAATCCCTACACTGCGATCTCATCATACATAAGCTAATTAATGATTTTCATTCAGTAGAATTTGTTAAAAATAGATTTTTGAAATATGTAAATTACCTTGCTACCAGCAAGTAGGGCGGCTACTTGCTGGTAGCAGCCACATCCTCCGATGGTAATGACGCCCCCTCTGCTTGTTGATTGACAGATCCCGTCCGCTGGCCCTTTCTCTGCTGGCCCTGCCTGTTTTGATTCTATATCTGGCGCCTGCGCCGCGGCCGTACCTCTCTTCAATCTGCGCAGGCGCACTGAGAGGCGGCCACTCGCTCGGCCGCTCGCTAGATGTGACGTCATCGGCGCAGGCGCATTGAAGATGGAGCGGCCGAGCGAGTGGCCGCCTCTCAGTGCACCTGCGCAGATTGAAGAGAGGTACGGCCGCGGCGCAGGCGCCAGATATTGAATCAAAACAGGCAGGGCCAGCAGAGAAAGGGCCAGCGGACGGGATCTGTCAATCAACAAGCAGAGGGGGCGTCATTACCATCGGAGGATGCGGCTGCTACCAGCAAGTAGCCGCCCTACTTGCTGGTAGCAAGGTAATTTACATATTTCAAAAATCGATTTTTAACAAATTCTACTGAACGAAAATCATTAATTAGCTTATGTATGATGAGATCGCAGTGTAGGGATTATTAGTAAAGAAAAAAAAAAAAAAAGGTTTAATGGGGTGACAGAAGCCCTTTAAATACTCATGAAGAGACACTGGAACGTAACAGCTCTGCATTGGGTAGGGGCCATGAATGATATTATAGTGATGCTTCCATCCACTTGAATCTTTGGTCATAATATTACAGTCATGGAAAACACTTTAAGGGTTTGTTCACATACTGCTTGTTATGATATTTCTGTTGTCTTACACATATGGTAACAGGAACTAAATAGTGCTAAATGGATCCCATTGACTATAATATGGTCTGCTCTTATTTTATTTGAGAATTGACTCTTCAAGTGGGAAAAAGTCTTACATGCAGGACTTTTTCTCCACTGCTTTGGTAGAATCTTCTGTGATGGAGGCCTCGAAGGGAACCTCCCATGCAGATGTGAACAAACCCTAGGACTCCAATATGTCATTCATGAGAAATAATAATAGTATTCTTTAGGCCCTGGCCTCTCAACTGCTTGGGATACTATAGTGAAGCCTATCTCAACTACTGGGAGCAACATAGGGGGGCCTAGATTAACTACTGGAGCACTATAGAGGAGCATATAATAAGTACTGAGACACTATAGAAGGGGCTATGATAACTATTGGGACACTGTGAAAGGGCCAATATTAACCCCTTGCTGCAAATGGACTGTACATCCAGATTGCATATAACTTGCTGCAATCAGATGTACAGCCCCGGAGTCTCTGCTGTCACGGACAGCAGAGATACTGGAGCAGCCGTCAAGGGACCAATCAAAGTGGTCCCTTGCCGGCAATCACTCTGGTTAGTCTGTACAGGATAATTATTTTGTTACAGACTCCATAGTGGAGATCAGAGCCTGAAATCAGGTATGCCCACCTCATGCCTCTTATGGTGACTTTGTGCCCCTGATGCTCCCATTGTGCCTACGATGCCCCCTGCAGCCCGCCATGTAGGTCCTCTCTTTGCGCCTTTATTGTATGCCAATGACAGCGGCTCAGGAACGGAGCCGCGGTCATCAGCACCGGGTGTCAGCTGTAACATACAGCTGACACTCTGCTGCAACAGCTAAGATTGGTGCTGGCACTGAGCCCAGTCATTTAACCCCTTAGATGCTGCTGTCAGTAGCAACCGCTGATGCAAGGGATTTACAGAGCTCCCTCTCTCCCCTATTGGGCCACCACTCTGATCGTCCTGATCGTTGCCATAGCAGCTGGATGCCTTATAAAGGCATCCAGGCTTGCCATGTACCGAAGCCTGATAGGCCCTGCCAACGGTCATTCTAAGATGAATGTACATGCACTCGTCAGATTGCAGATATTACACATCTTAAGGCCTGGCAAGCACCAGCTTGCGAGACTGACTGGGAATTCCTGGTTCCATCAAAGAGTATGGTACAGCCTTGAAGATCCAAGTTGGACTTGGCAAAAAACTAGTTTAAAAAATGTGTAAAAATATTGCAAAAAAAAAGTAAATAAATAAATAAATTTCAATGAAAAAAAGCTTTTATCCATATACACTGATTTATAATTGATTACAACATGACAAAAATAAAAATAAAGTAAACTACTCATAATTGGTATCGCCACATCCTGACCTATAAAAGAATCACATTAATTATCTTAGAAACATAGAAACATAGAATGTGTCGGCAGATAAGAACCATTTGGCCCATCTAGTCTGCCTAATATACTGAATACTATGAATAGCCCCTGGCCCTATCTTATATAAAGAATGGCCTTATGTCTATCCTATGCATGCTTAAACTCCTTCACTGTATTTGCAGCTACCACTTCTGCAGGAAGGCTATTCCATGCATCCACTACTCTCTCAGTAAAGTAATACTTCCTGATATTACTTTTAAACCTTTGCCCCTCTAATTTAAAACTATGTCCTCTTGTAGCAGTTTTTCTTCTTTTAAATATTCTCTCCTCTTTTACCTTGTTGATTCCCTTTATGTATTTAAAAGTTTCTATCATATCCCCTCTGTCTCATCTTTCTTCCAAGCTATACATGTTAAGGTCCTTTAATCTTTCCTGGTAAGTTTTATCCTGCAATCCATGTACCAGTTTAGTAGCTCTTCTCTGAACTCTCTCCAAAGTATCAATATCCTTCTGGAGATATGGTATGTATGTACTGAGCACAATACTCCAAGTGAGGTCTCACTAGTGCTCTGTAGAGCGGCATGAGCACCTCCCTCTTTCTACTGGTAATGCCTCTCCCTATACACCCAAGCATTCTGCTAGCATTTCCTGCTGCTCTGTGACATTGTCTGCCTACCTTTAAGTCTTCTGAAATAATGACCCCTAAATCCCTTTCCTCAAATACTGAGGTTAGGACTGTATCACTGATTTTATTTTCTGCTCTTGGGTTTTTACACCCCAGGTGCATTATCTTGCACTTATCAACATACAATTTTAGTAACCAGATTTTTGACCATTCCTCTAGTTTTCCTAAATACTTTTCCATTTGGTGTATCCCTCCAGGAACATCAACCCTGTTACAAATCTTTGTGTCATCAACAAAAAGACATACCTTACCATCGAGGCCTTCTGCAATTTCGATGATAAAGATATTAAACAATTTGGGTCCCAGAACAGATCTCTGAGGTACTCCACTGGTAACAAGATCTTGCATGATGAATGCCGTAAAAAAAAAAAAAAAAGAAGGAATTTTAAGTTTTTTTTTATTTCCCACAAAAACATTGAATAAAATGTTAGAAAAAAAGTCATATGTATCCCGAAACGTTACTAACAGCCTGTTCCGCAAAAAAACAAGCCCTACACATCATTGTTTTTGTCAGTGATTTCCATCAGTGATTATCAGCCAAAACCAGGATTGGAGCCTACACATACAAAATGTATAAGGCCTCAAGCACATGAACATATTTTTTGTCCGCATCGGATCTATATTTTTTGTGGGTCGGAAGCGGACCTATACACTTTAATGGGACTGCAGAAGATATATAACATGTCCTATTCTTGTCTGCCTTATGGACAAGGATAGAACTGTTCTAGAATGGATGTTCCGTTCTGCAAAATACGGAACGCACATGGCCGGTATCCATATTTTGCAGATCTGCAATTTGCAGACTGCAAAACAGGCAATGGCCGTGTGCGTGAGTCCTTTGTGAAAGATCTGTTCTTTGTTTAGAGCCGTACCTATTCTTTGCTCAGAATCACTGATGGAAATCACTGACTGAACACTGTGTGAATAAGGCATTACATTAGTAAAAAAAAAAAAATGTTATAGATGTTGGTATATGGCATTGCCAAATGTAACTTATTTTTAATAAAAAAGTAATTTTATGCTGCAAAAGTAGTAAAACATAAAAAGACTATAAATTTGTTACTGGCATACTGTATTGAACCACAGAACAAAGTTATATTATATATACCAAATGGAGAACCCTATAAAAAATTAAAAAGACAGAATTGCAATTTTTGCACACCTCGCCTCCCAAAAAATTATTTAAAAAAAATCAAAAAGTCATATGTACTCCAAAATGATACCAATAAAAACTATAGTCCGTTCCACAAAAATCAGGCCCTTACACAGTTACATTGGGGGAATTTTTTTTTTTATACATATTAGCATATGGCGATGCAAAATATAACATTTTTAATAAAAAAGTGATTTTATGCTGCAAAAGTTGTCAAACATAAAAAACTATAGAAATTTGGTATCATCATATATAGTAGATCGAGAACCCCATAAAAACTATTAAAATAAAAAACACTGATAATAGCAATTTTTGCACACATCACCTCCCAAAAAATGAAATAAAAAGCGATAAAAAAATGTATCAAAATGGTACCAATAAAAACAACATCTTATCCCACTAAAAATAAGTCCTCACGCAGCAAAAAAGGTTACATCCCTTGAAAAAATTACAGCGAATTCCATATTAGAAAATCTAGGTGAAAGAAAATCCTTCCCTTCTGAACTCTGCCATGTCCCCAAACAGCAGTCTACGACCAGATATGGGTGTTGCTGTATTCAGGAAAAATGCACAACAATTTATGGCGCTAACAATTTAAGTCTAAAATTTTTTTCATTTTCACAGCCAAGGGTTTCTAAATTCCTTAAAACGCTTGTTGATTTATATCGCTCACTCTACCTCTCAATCAATTCCTCAGACTCTCTTCAAATACAACATGGTATCTGAAAACCATTCTGCAAAACCTGTCCTCCAAAATATTGCTCGCCTTCCCTTCTGTGCTCTGCCACATGCCTACACAGCAGTTTCTGTAATATTGAGGTTTATTTTGCAGTTAACGTTTGCTGTGTTACAGGAAAGAATGGATTAAAATGGAAAAAAAGTTTTACATTTCAACTCCATTTTCCTTTAATTCTTGTAAAACACCTAAAGGGTTAACAATGTTTAAGAAATAAGTTTTACATTTTTAAATAATTTGAAGGGTGTAGCTTCTAAAATGGGGTAATTTGGGTGGTTTCTATTGTCAGTTCCTTAAAGTGATTTCATACACATTCATAGTGACATTTACAAAATTATGGAGAAAAAAACACAATGCAACAGCACTCTGCAAACCAAATAAAATAAAGTACAATAATACCATAGTAATAGAAAATATTCTGGTGCTAATGCTACGCTTATTTTGTAAATTGAGATTGTTGGCAAATACATTTTGTACAAAATTATTTGGGCCTGTCTGCCACATGTCAAGGTGATCTCTGTACGACCGGAACCTAACACTAAATGCTACCTGTTATGTGCCATAACGGCCACCATAAAATCCAGGGAATGCAGTTACCAACATGCATGCTGAGCCCACTCTATACCTCTGCCGATGCCAGATGGCTTCCAATGAATGCAATGAGAGTCCATTCTATACTTCTCCTGGTCCCAAAAAGCTTCCAGTGAGTGCACACAGCTACAGCTTTATACTTACACTAATTAAAATAAGCCTATGGGGCAGACAGGCTAATCAGGGGTGCATGACTAAATGGAGTCAGCCACAACTCCAGTACAAATTGTAAAGAAAAAGGGGGTCAGTCAGCACATCCCAATGTGCAGGTGCGCACTGCCATGGCTAGAAAGAATGTAACAGCACTCTGCAAACCAAATTAAATAAAGTACAATAATGCCATAGTAATAGAAAATATGCTGGTGCTAATGCTGCGCTTATTTTGTAACTTTGAGATTCTTGGCAAATACATTTTGTACAAAATTATTTGGGTCCATCTGCCGCACATAACAGGTAGCATTTAGGCCTCTTTCACACGGGCGTCAGTTTTTTTGCCCGGCTATAAGCCGGGTGCGTTGCGGGAAAATGCGCTATTTTTCCGCGTGAGTGCAAAACATTGTCATGCGTGAGAAAAATCGCGCATGTTTGGTACCCAAACCCAACTTCTTCACAGAAGTTCGGGCTTGGGATTGATGTTCTGAAGATTGTATTATTTTCCCTTATAACATGGTTATAAGGGAAAATAATAGCATTCTGAATACAGAATGCATAGTAAAAACAGCGCTAGAGGGGTTAAAAAAAAAAATATATGTAACTCACCTTAGTCCACTTGATCGCGAAGCCGGCATCTCCTTGTGTCTCCTCTGCTGATGAACGGTCCTGTTCATCAGCAGAGGAGACACAAGGAGATGCCGGCTTCGCGATCAAGTGGACTAAGGTGAGTTACATATATATTTTTTTTTAACCCCTCTAGCGCTGTTTTTACTATGCATTCTGTATTCAGAATGCTATTATTTTCCCTTATAACCATGTTATAAGGGAAAATAATACAATCTTCAGAACATCAATCCCAAGCCCGAACTTCTGTGAAGGTGAGCTGCTGGGGTGAGCTGCTGGGGTGAGCTGCTGGGGTGAGCTGCTGGGGTGAGCTGCTGCATTAAATACCGGTTAGGGACCTTTGATGACGTCACTCCGGTCATCACATGGTACGTCACATGATCTTTTACCATGGTGATTCACCATGGTAAAAGACCATGTGATGACCGGAGTGACGTCATCAAAGGTCCTTAACCGGTATTTAATGCAGCAGCTCACCCCAGGTCCTGTTCAGCGCAGAGGAGACACAAGGAGATGCCGGCTTCGCGATCAAGTGGACTAAGGTGAGTTAAATTTTTTTTTTTTTTTTTAACCCCTCTAGCGCTGTTTTACTATGCATTCTGTATTCAGAATGCTATTATTTTCCCTTATAACCATGTTATAAGGGAAAATAATAATGATCGGGTCTCCATCCCGATCGTCTCCTAGCAACCGTACTTGCTTGCGGATGCTATGCGATTTTCACGCTTCCCATTCACTTCTATGGGGCCTGCTTCGCGTGAAAATCGGACAATATAGAGCATGCTGCGATTTTCACTCAATGCACAAGTGATGCGTGAAAATCACTGCTCATGTGCACAGCCCCATAGAAATGAATGGGTCAGGATTCAGTGCGGGTGCAATACGTTCACCGCACGCATCGCACCCGCACGGAAAACTCGCCCCTGTGAAAGGGGCCTTAGTGTTAGGTTCCCATCTTACAGAGATCGCCTTGACATGTGGCAGATGGGCCCAAATAATTTGGTACAGAATCTTAAATTTAAAAAATAAGCGTAGCATTAGCACCAGAATATTTTCTATTACTATGACATTATTATTTGGTTTGCAGAGTGCTGTTGCATTGTGTTTTTTTTTTATTTATTTGTGTTTCTAGCCATGGCAGTGTGCACCTGTGCATTGGGATGTGCTGACTGACCCCCTTTTTCTTTGCCATTTACAAAATGATGTCACATTTGATGCTTGTGTGCACAATTTTGTGCATATTTCCGTAACATTTGGTTAAATTTCATGACATTTGGTGATCATCAACACTTTTAGAAGTGGAGTGAAAAGTAAGTCAAGATTTCAGATTGAACACCATTAAGTCTCATTTATGATGTTCGACTTTTTAAAAAGCATTTCCACGCCAGGCAACCCCCTTTTTGTATTTTTACAGGTGTAATCACACTGGAATTGTACCAACTATATTATTACTGTGCTCCATTTCATAATTCACCTCCCCAGTCCACCCTATTCCGGGACAGGTTTTCCCCTAGCCTGAGGGATCCCAGCTGAAGCCAGCTGGGATCATCAAGGGGAAATAAAGCACAGTCCAGGCTGTCAGTCTGGGGAGAGGAATGCCTGGAGAAAGTCTGGGAAGCTGGCTGTGCTGCTGGCTAGAGAAGCTGAGTTCTCTGTGTGACCTGTGTTCAATAGGTGAGCTAGGATCCTTACTGTATTAGCCAGGGCCCAGACGGGCAGGTGTTTATTTTAGTTTGGTTTATGTTTGTGGTGCTGGTCCTTCACCTTACCCAGTGAATTATAACTGGGGTTGCCTGTATTGTCGGAGTGTGATAAATAAAGCAGCATTTGGACTTTAACCCTGTGGTCTGCAAGAGAATCTGTCATCGCCGCCCAACCTGAGAGTGTAAGCCCTGCGGATGCGGGCAGGCATACCTGCTAAAAAAGGCAACAGTTGGTTGCTAAGGACAACAACAACGTTACAGTTAATGATTGAATGTCCTGGGTGAAAGCTGCTGCAGCTTTGCAAATTTTCACCAAATACCATGGAGGAAATGATGAAGATGTTGTTACAGGCCAATCTGGAGGAAAGGAAAAGACATGCTGAGGATAAAAAGAGACACGAAGAAGCCTTACGTGTCCAACAACAGGCTAATGCGCAGCAACAACAAGCCATGGCACAGCAGCAGGAAACTAATCGTTTGTTGATGGAGCATATTGCTGCAATAAGAGAGACTGCTGTAACTCCAGCCCCACAAGTGGGGGTAAGCCCCCCAGAGACTTTTAATGTGAGGAGGGTTGTGCAGCAGGCCTTGCAAAAACTGACACTTGATGATGATATCGAGGCCTACCTGACCGTATTTGAGAGGGTGGCGGAAAGAGAAAGGCTGCCAATTTTCTCACCTAGAAGATGTGGGGCGACCCAGTGCTGGAGCTGCCGGGAGTGGGGACACATTGCTGCCTATTGCCCTCTGACCTCAGAGCCCATGGAGTGTGCTGGGAGCCGGAGACAGTCGCTGTATGCGGTGCCAGTGTGCAGTGTGTACGGCCTCCCCAGAACTAGAGACTGAGCCGCAGATGTGTACCCTAGTGATAAATGACTGCTCCGTCAGGGCTTTGTTGGACTCCGGTAGTCTGGTGACCTTAGTACATGCCAGCTTCGTGGCTGGTAATTATGTGCCGGACAAAAGAGTATGTGTGCTGTGCATCCATGGGGATGCAAAATCATACCCAGTGGCTTGCGTTAAGCTGGAGACTCCAGCTGGGACTGTATCCTATAAAGTCGGGGTCGTTAAAAGGCTTATGCATGATATGATATTAGGCCGGGACTTCCCCTTGTTTTAGCAGTTGTGGGAGAAGAGAAACATTCCTGCAGAATCTGTGCCGTCTCCTTTAAATAATCATTGCTACGAGGGGCCCATTGAATCCAATGGTTTAAAGGAAAAGACCATTGAAAACAATGGTGCCGATAAGGTGCAAAATGAAGATGTCATGGTAACTGAAATGTCTGATGAAAATGTGGAGTTATGTGACGTACCTGATAATGACACTTTTCCATTGCAGGTGTTAGCTGGTGAAGATAAGGCTACTTTCACACTAGCGTTCGGGTTTCCGTTCGTGAGCTCCGTTTGAAGGAGCTCACGAGCGGACCCGAACGCAGCCGTCCAGCCCTGATGCAGTCTGAATGGAGGCGGATCCGCTCAGACTGCATCAGTCTGGCGGCGTTCAGCCTCCGCTCCGCTCGCCTCCGCACGGACAGGCGGACAGCTGAACGCTGCTTGCAGCGTTCGGGTGTCCGCCTGGCCGTTCGGAGGCGTGCGGATCCGTGCGGATCCGTCCAGACTTTCAATGTAAGTCAATGGGGACGGATCCGTTTGAAGATGCCACAATGTGGCTCAATCTTCAAGCGGATCCGTCCCCCATTGACTTTACATTGAAAGTCTGAACGGATCCGCGCAGGCTACTTTCGCACTTGCGCACTTGCGAATTTTTTTTAAAGTTATTAATGCAGACGGATCCGTACTGAACGGAGCCTCCGTCTGCATTAATATGAGCGGATCCGTTCAGAACGGATCCGCCCGAACGCTAGTGTGAAAGTAGCCTAAAGCTTCCCCAACTGGGGAAAATGTGTTGGACTTAGGGGTGTCTCGGGGTAACTTTGGTACAGAGCAATTGAGAGACCCCACTCTCATGAGTGCTCATGGAAATGTTACCGTGATAGATGGTGTACCACAGGTACCAGAAGCTGACCAAAAATTTCCGCATTTTGCCATGAATGGAAATCTGCTGCATCGAGTTAATAGATGCAACAATGAAATTGTGGAGCAGCTTCTGGTGGCAAAACCCTATAGACGTATGGTACTAGATCTCGCACATAACCACGTACTTGGGGGTCATTTGGGTGTTAGCAAAACACAGGAGAGGGTACCACTACTGTAGAAAGTAAGTTTCTGGCAAAGTGGCAGGGTCCCTATCAGGTTGTGGAAAAAGTGGGCGAGGTGAACTATAAGGTGCACCAACCAGGTAAATCTGATCAAGCCATGGAAAGATCGGGAGTCATTGGTGGCCGCACAGACCATGAGTAAGAAGGTGTCACCACCAATTCCTCCGGTAAAAATTAGTGAGGCATTGTCAGTACCTCAGAAACAAGAAGTAAAGGAGTTTCTACAGAAAAATAGAGGAAGGTTTTCTGACCTACCAGGCCCTACCCACCTGATAGAACATTCTGTGAGAACTGAACCCCACAGTAAGGTGAATCTAAAGCCCTACAGGATACCAAAAGCACGCAGAAAAGTGGTATCCTCTGAGGTCAGGCGCATGCTTGAGTTAGGGGTCATTGAGGAATCTACCAGTGAGTGGTCAAGCCCTATTGTCTTAATCCCGAAGCCTAATGGGACTTGGAGATTTTGTAATGATTTCTGGAAGCTAAATGAGGTATCAAAATTCGATGCGTACCCCATGCCCAGAGTAGATGAACTAATTGTGAGGCTTGGGAAAGCAAGGTACATCACGACCCTTGACCTTACAAAAGGTTATTGGCAGATACCATTATCAGATGATGCAAAAGAAAAGACTGCATTCTCCACTCCAGAGGGGCTGTTGCAGTACACAGTGATGCTGTTCGGGGTTACATGGAGCCCCTGCTACATTTCAGAGGTTGATGGACCTGATCTTAAAGCCACATAGTGACTATGCTGCTGCTTACCTTGATGATGTGGTAATTTTTTCATCTGATTGGAGAATTCACCTCTGGAAGGTACAGGCCATTATTGACTCCATTAGTGATGCTGGCCTAACCATAAACCCTGAGAAGTGTGCAGAGGGTCTAGAGAAAGCAAAATATCTGAGCTACATTATTGGTAAAGGGCTGGTTAAACCCCAGATCAATAAAGTAGAGGCGATACAAGACTGGCCTAGGCCTTTAACGAAGAAGTCAGGGCATTCCTTGACATGACAGAGTACTACCGCCAGTTCGTACCAAATTTTGCCTTGATGGCAGCACCATTGACTGACTTAACTAAAGGCCCTAAGTCAGTAATGGTGAAGTGGACCCCAGAGGCAGAAAAGGCCTTTCAAAGCCTAAAGTCTGCTCTCTGTCAACAGCCGGTGCTCATTTCCCCGGATTCCAGAAAAGGAGTTTCTGGTCCAGACTGATGCATCTGAGACAGGCTTGGGAGCGGTCCTGTCACAGGTGATAAATGGGGAGGAGCACCCAGTGATGTACCTAAGTAGGAAGTTGACCCCAGCAGAGAAAAATTATGCCATAATGGAACGAGAGTGTCTAGCCATTAAATGGGCTCTGGAGTCACTTAAAGGTTGAACATAGGCCGGGGAAATTACAGGGGAACACAGATGCTTTGTCCAAGATACACTGCTTGTTGGCTAAAAATATCCAGACCGCCGGTCTGGAGAAGAGGGGGGGGGGGGGGGATATGTGGTAAGGTGAACAGAAAAGTGTATGGTAAAGTCCTGGAAGGGGTGTATATCCCACCCAGCTTCCTCAACTGGGTGAGGTAAATAAAATCCAGAAGGTTAAAATGGTCTCAGCAATGTGTAGGTTGCTGAGACAGTTTTGTTAAGTTTATGGGCTGGATTTTATTGGACTGGGAGAAGGTAGGATTGGTAGAGGGACAACTGGGGTTGCCTGTATTGCCGGAGTGTGATAAATAAAGCAGTATTTGGACTTTAACCCTGTGGTCTGCAAGAGAATCTGTCATCGCCGCCCAACCTGAGAGTGTAACCTCTTACAGTATACACAATGTACTGTACTGTACATGAAGCTCCTATAGAACACTTCTTATTGCTTCTCACCACTGGTGGTCCATGGAAAAAAATTAAATCCTTTTTTAATATTAAGATCCAAACTTAGACTACTGTTAAATGGGTGGTACCAAAAGGTCAATGAATGCACTAAAAATAGTTTTTTATTTGTTTATAATGTTTTTAAAATTTGTCACTAGGAATATGAAAATTCTCTATATCTTTCATTGAACCTTGCACACAGTCTTCAGCTGAGGAAATGTTTTGTACGGTATGTCACGGTGAGTTATCAGGTTGCAGATAGAGCAGAGCATTAGTCAGGTTTGTACTCTACCTGAAGCAATAATATTACATGATACACAGCTCTGTACAAATACAGCTCTGGAGCCACACACCTGGTGACATTTACTTGTGTTGATATACAGGACCAAACAGGCTGTCACTGAGGTATTGTCAATTAGCTCTTGGCATCCCTTAATACACACAAGACCTTCTATCAATAGAACTGTGTACACAAAAGGAAAGAAACATCTTAAAGGGGCATTTCTGTCTCTTGATACTGATGACTATCCTCAGCTGAAAATATACACTGTAGACAATACGACTGTTACATCTTCAGACAGCTTAAAATTATCTTCTCAAATGCGAGAAGATAAAATCTGGGGGTTGCTTGAGCTTAGACCCCAATAAATTCTGGCAGTAATGGGGTGGTGTTGATAGGCCATAGTTAAATTTCCCATATAAATGACCCCTGTGGCCCAGAAAAAGTAAAAATTTATTTCCACAAATAGCCAAATTTACAGATTCCTGTTTATGGCCATATCTCTAATTATAAAATATAACTTTTATTTCAAAGCAATAAAATACTATGTGTATTTAACAAAAAGCCCTATGCAGTGTCGGACTGGAATGCCTAGGGCCCACCAGTAAAATTTATTTTGGGGATCCGCCGTACAGATACATTCAAATAAAATAAATAATCTAACAAGTTTTTTATATGAACATAGGCTGGTTGAGGTGCTGTACATTGAATATATGTATCTAGTGCAGTAAATCTACTGTGTTATGTGCCACTTGTGCAGGGGGTGGGAGACTAGGGGCCCACCTTACTCAGGGGCACACCGGGGGATTCCCCTGTACCTCTGTGGGCCAGTCCGAGCCTGGCCCTATGTAACCTTAAAACCAATATTAAGGCTTTGATATTTTTATTATCTATTATTCAGAGCTGAGTGTCAGTGTTCAGGCTGGGAGAATGTTATTTTCACACTCTCTCCTAATATAGCCTCTTTATTTGGCTTAGATTACTGGCCATATGTACACTGTTGCAGGAGTAGGTTCATGCTATATGAGACTAGGGGCAGAGAGGTATATATTTAGTCGGGTTTAGGGATGAGCGAACTCGAACTGTATAGTTCGGGTTCGTACCGAATTTTGGGGTGTCCGTGACACGGACCCGAACCCGGACATTTTCGTAAAAGTCCGGGTTCGGGTTCGGGTTCGGTGTTCGTCGCTTTCTTGGCGCTTTTGTGACGCTTTCTTGGCGCTTTTTGAAAGGCTGCAAAGCAGCCAATCAACAAGCGTCATACTACTTGTCCCAAGAGGCCGTCACAGCCATGCCTACTATTGGCATGGCTGTGATTGGCCAGAGCACCATGTGACCCAGCCTCTATTTAAGCTGGAGTCACATAGCGCCGCCCGTCACTCTGCTCTGATTAGCGTAGGGAGAGGTTGCGGATGCGACAGTAGGGCGAGATTAGGCAGATTAACTCCTCCAAAGGACTTCACTTGATTAATCGATCGATCTGCAGCTGTGCATCATTGAGCTGCTGAAATTCAAATGCTCACTCACTGTTTTTAGGCTGCCCAGACCGTTTGTCAGTCACTTTTTTCTGGGGTGATCGGCGGCCATTTTGTGTCTTGTGCGGTGCTGCGACCAAGTGCATCCAAGCTGCGACCAAGTGCATTTAACCCTCAATGGTGTGGTTGTTTTTTGGCTAAAGCCTACATCAGGGTGAAGCTGTCACACCAAGTGCATTTAACCAGCAATAGTCTGTTCATTTTTTTGGCCATATACTAAATCAGGGGCAAGCTGCGCCTGTCACCAAGTGCATTTAACCCTCAATGGTGTGGTTGTTTTTTGGCTAAAGCCTACATCAGGGTGAAGCTGTCACACCAAGTGCATTTAACCAGCAATAGTCTGTTCATTTTTTGGCCATATACTACATCAGGGGCAAGCTGCGCCCGTCACCAAGTGCATTTAACCCTCAGTAGTGTGGTGCGTCAAGCTGTGACACCAAGTGCATTTAACCAGCAATAGTCTGTTCATTTTTTGGCCATATACTAAATCAGGGGCAAGCTGCGCCCGTCACCAAGTGCATTTAACCAGCAATAGTGTGGTTATTTTTTGGCCATATCCCAGTCTAATTCTGTCACTAAATCCATACCGGTCACCCAGCGCCTAAATACTAGGCCTCAAATTTATATCCTGCTAAATCTCTCGTTACCGCTGTCCTGTTGTGGCTGGGAAAGTTATTTAGTGTCCGTCAAAGCACATTTTTTGTTCTGGGTTGTAGTACAATTCCCAATTTAGCAATTTCATAATTTAGTGGTTCCTGCTATATCAGAGCTATTTGAAATCTATCCCTAAAAGGGTATATAATATTCAAGGTGCACATTGGGTCATTCAGAATAACTTCACACACACCCGCTACTGTGTATTTCCAAGTCTAATTCTGTCACTAAACCCATACCTGTCACCCAGCGCCTAAATACTAGGCCTCAAATTTATATCCTGCTAAATCTCTCGTTACCGCTGTCCTGTTGTGGCTGGGAAAGTTATTTAGTGTCCGTCAAAGCACATTTTTTGTTCTGGGTTGAAATACAATTCCCAATTTAGCAATTTCATAATTTAGTGGTTCCTGCTATATCAGAGCTATTTGAAATCTATCCCTAAAAGGGTATATAATATTCAAGGTGCACATTGGGTCATTCAGAATAACTTCACACACACCCGCTACTGTGTATTTCCAAGTCTAATTCTGTCACTAAACCCATACCTGTCACCCAGCGCCTAAATACTAGGCCTCAAATTTATATCCTGCTAAATCTCTCGTTACCGCTGTCCTGTTGTGGCTGGGAAAGTTATTTAGTGTCCGTCAAAGCACATTTTTTGTTCTGGGTTGAAATACAATTCCCAATTTAGCAATTTCATAATTTAGTGGTTTCTGCTATATCAGAGCTATTTGAAATCTATCCCTAAAAGGGTATATAATATTCAAGGTGCACATTGGGTCATTCAGAATAACTTCACACACACCCGCTACTGTGTATTTCTAAGTCTAATTCTGTCACTAAACCCATACCTGTCACCCAGCGCCTAAATACTAGGCCTCAAATTTATATCCTGCTAAATCTCTCGTTAACGCTGTCCTGTTGTGGCTGGGAAAGTTATTTAGTGTCCGTCAAAGCACATTTTTTGTTCTGGGTTTAAATACAATTCCCAATTTAACAATTTCATAATTTAGTGGTTTCTGCTATATCAGAGCTATTTGAAATCTATCCCTAAAAGGGTATATAATATTCAAGGTGCACATTGGGTCATTCAGAATAACTTCACACACACCCGCTACTGTGTATTTCCAAGTCTAATTCTGTCACTAAACCCATACCTGTCACCCAGCGCCTAAATACTAGGCCTCAAATTTATATCCTGCTAAATCTCTCGTTACCGCTGTCCTGTTGTGGCTGGGAAAGTTATTTAGTGTCCGTCAAAGCACATTTTTTGTTCTGGGTTGAAATACAATTCCCAATTTAGCAATTTCATAATTTAGTGGTTTCTGCTATATCAGAGCTATTTGAAATCTATCCCTAAAAGGGTATATAATATTCAAGGTGCACATTGAGTCATTCAGAATAACTTCACACACACCCGCTACTGTGTATTTCTAAGTCTAATTCTGTCACTAAACCCATACCTGTCACCCAGCGCCTAAATACTAGGCCTCAAATTTATATCCTGCTAAATCTCTCGTTAACGCTGTCCTGTTGTGGCTGGGAAAGTTATTTAGTGTCCGTCAAAGCACATTTTTTGTTCTGGGTTTAAATACAATTCCCAATTTAACAATTTCATAATTTAGTGGTTTCTGCTATATCAGAGCTATTTGAAATCTATCCCTAAAAGGGTATATAATATTCAAGGTGCACATTGGGTCATTCAGAATAACTTCACACACACCCGCTACTGTGTATTTCTAAGTCTAATTCTGTCACTAAACCCATACCTGTCACCCAGCGCCTAAATACTAGGCCTCAAATTTATATCCTGCTAAATCTCTCGTTAACGCTGTCCTGTTGTGGCTGGGAAAGTTATTTAGTGTCCGTCAAAGCACATTTTTTGTTCTGGGTTTAAATACAATTCCCAATTTAACAATTTCATAATTTAGTGGTTTCTGCTATATCAGAGCTATTTGAAATCTATCCCTAAAAGGGTATATAATATTCAAGGTGCACATTGGGTCATTCAGAATAACTTCACACACACCCGCTACTGTGTATTTCCAAGTCTAATTCTGTCACTAAACCCATACCTGTCACCCAGCGCCTAAATACTAGGCCTCAAATTTATATCCTGCTAAATCTCTCGTTAACGCTGTCCTGTTGTGGCTGGGAAAGTTATTTAGTGTCCGTCAAAGCACATTTTTTGTTCTTGGTTTAAATACAATTCCCAATTTAACAATTTCATAATTTAGTGGTTTCTGCTATATCAGAGCTATTTGAAATCTATCCCTAAAAGGGTATATAATATTCAAGGTGCACATTGGGTCATTCAGAATAACTTCACACACACACGCTTCTGTGCATTTCCAAGTCTAATTCTGTCACTAAATCCATACCGGTCACCCAGCGCCTAAATACTAGGCCTCAAATTTATATCCCGCTGAATTTGAATACAATACATTGGGCCAAATAATATATATTTGTTGTTGTGGTGAACCATAACAATGAGAAAAACATCTAGTAAGGGACGCGGACGTGGACATGGTCGTGGTGGTGTTAGTGGACCCTCTGGTGCTGGGAGAGGACGTGGCCGTTCTGCCACATCGACACGTCCTAGTGTACCAACTACCTCAGGTCCCAGTAGCCGCCAGAATTTACAGCGATATATGGTGGGGCCCAATGCCGTTCTAAGGATGGTAAGGCCTGAGCAGGTACAGGCATTAGTCAATTGGGTGGCCGACAGTGGATCCAGCACGTTCACATTATCTCCCACCCAGTCTTCTGCAGAAAGCGCACAGATGGCGCCTGAAAACCAACCCCATCAGTCTGTCACATCACCCCCATGCATACCAGGGAAACTGTCTCAGCCTCAAGTTATGCAGCAGTCTCTTATGCTGTTTGAAGACTCCGCTGGCAGGGTTTCCCAAGGGCATCCACCTAGCCCTTCCCCAGCGGTGAAAGACATAGAATGCACTGACGCACAACCACTTATGTTTCCTGATGATGAGGACATGGGAATACCACCTCAGCATGTCTCTGATGATGACGAAACACAGGTGCCAACTGCTGCGTCTTTCTGCAGTGTGCAGACTGAACAGGAGGTCAGGGATCAAGACTGGGTGGAAGACGATGCAGGGGACGATGAGGTCCTAGACCCCACATGGAATGAAGGTCGTGCCACTGACTTTCACAGTTCGGAGGAAGAGGCAGTGGTGAGACCGAGCCAACAGCGTAGCAAAAGAGGGAGCAGTGGGCAAAAGCAGAACACCCGCCGCCAAGAGACTCCGCCTGCTACTGACCGCCGCCATCTGGGACCGAGCACCCCAAAGGCAGCTTCAAGGAGTTCCCTGGCATGGCACTTCTTCAAACAATGTGCTGACGACAAGACCCGAGTGGTTTGCACGCTGTGCCATCAGAGCCTGAAGCGAGGCATTAACGTTCTGAACCTGAGCACAACCTGCATGACCAGGCACCTGCATGCAAAGCATGAACTGCAGTGGAGTAAACACCTTAAAACCAAGGAAGTCACTCAGGCTCCCCCTGCTACCTCTTCTGCTGCTGCCGCCTCGGCCTATTCTGCTGCTGCCGCCTCGGCCTCTTCCTCCGCCTCTGGAGGAACGTTGGCACCTGCCGCCCAGCAAACAGGGGATGTACCACCAACACCACCACCACCACCTCCGTCACCAAGCGTCTCAACCATGTCACACGCCAGCGTTCAGCTCTCCATCTCACAAACATTTGATAGAAAGCGTAAATTCCCACCTAGCCACCCTCGATCCCTGGCCCTGAATGCCAGCATTTCTAAACTACTGGCCTATGAAATGCTGTCATTTAGGCTGGTGGACACAGACAGCTTCAAACAGCTCATGTCGCTTGCTGTCCCACAGTATGTTGTTCCCAGCCGGCACTACTTCTCCAAGAGAGCCGTGCCTTCCCTGCACAACCAAGTATCCGATAAAATCAAGTGTGCACTGCGCAACGCCATCTGTAGCAAGGTCCACCTAACCACAGATACGTGGACCAGTAAGCACGGCCAGGGACGCTATATCTCCCTAACTGCACACTGGGTAAATGTAGTGGCAGCTGGGCCCCAGGCGGAGAGCTGTTTGGCGCACGTCCTTCCGCCGCCAAGGATCGCAGGGCAACATTCTTTGCCTCCTGTTGCCACCTCCTCCTTCTCGGCTTCCTCCTCCTCTTCTTCCACCTGCTCATCCAGTCAGCCACACACCTTCACCACCAACTTCAGCACAGCCCGGGGTAAACGTCAGCAGGCCATTCTGAAACTCATATGTTTGGGGGACAGGCCCCACACCGCACAGGAGTTGTGGCGGGGTATTGAACAACAGACCGACGAGTGGTTGCTGCCGGTGAGCCTCAAGCCCGGCCTGGTGGTGTGTGATAATGGGCGAAATCTCGTTGCAGCTCTGGGACTAGCCAATTTGACGCACATCCCTTGCTTGGCGCATGTGCTGAATTTGGTGGTGCAGAAGTTCATTCACAACTACCCCGACATGTCAGAGCTGCTGCATAAAGTGCGGGCCGTCTGTTCGCGCTTCCGGCGTTCACATCCTGCTGCTGCTCGCCTGTCTGCGCTACAGCGTAACTTCGGCCTTCCCGCTCACCGCCTCATATGCGACGTGCCCACCAGGTGGAACTCCACCTTGCACATGCTGGACAGACTGTGCGAGCAGCAGCAGGCCATAGTGGAGTTTCAGCTGCAGCACGCACGGGTCAGTCGCACTACAGAACAGCACCACTTCACCACCAATGACTGGGCCTCCATGCGAGACCTGTGTGCCCTGTTGCGCTGTTTCGAGTACTCCACCAACATGGCCAGTGGCGATGACACCGTTATCAGCGTTACAATACCACTTCTATGTCTCCTTGAGAAAACACTTAGGGCGATGATGGAAGAGGAGGTGGCCCAGGAGGAGGAGGAGGAGGAGGAGGAAGAGGGGTCATTTTTAGCACTTTCAGGCCAGTCTCTTCGAAGTGACTCAGAGGGAGGTTTTTGGCAACAGCAGAGGCCAGGTACAAATGTGGCCAGCCAGGGCCCACTACTGGAGGACGAGGAGGACGAGGATGAGGAGGAGGTGGAGGAGGATGAGGATGAAGCATGGTCACAGCGGGGTGGCACCCAACGCAGCTCGGGTCCATCACTGGTGCGTGGCTGGGGGGAAAGGCAGGACGATGACGATACGCCTCCCACAGAGGACAGCTTGTCCTTACCCCTGGGCAGCCTGGCACACATGAGCGACTACATGCTGCAGTGCCTGCGCAACGACAGCAGAGTTGCCCACATTTTAACCTGTGCGGACTACTGGGTTGCCACCCTGCTGGATCCACGCTACAAAGACAATGTGCCCACCTTACTTCCTGCACTGGAGCGTGATAGGAAGATGCGCGAGTACAAGCGCACGTTGGTAGACGCGCTACTGAGAGCATTCCCAAATGTCACAGGGGAACAAGTGGAAGCCCAAGGCCAAGGCAGAGGAGGAGCAAGAGGTCGCCAAGGCAGCTGTGTCACGGCCAGCTCCTCTGAGGGCAGGGTTAGCATGGCAGAGATGTGGAAAACTTTTGTCAACACGCCACAGCTAACTGCACCACCACCTGATACGCAACGTGTTAGCAGGAGGCAACATTTCACTAACATGGTGGAACAGTACGTGTGCACACCCCTCCACGTACTGACTGATGGTTCGGCCCCATTCAACTTCTGGGTCTCTAAATTGTCCACGTGGCCAGAGCTAGCCTTTTATGCCTTGGAGGTGCTGGCCTGCCCGGCAGCCAGCGTTTTGTCTGAACGTGTATTCAGCACGGCAGGGGGCGTCATTACAGACAAACGCAGCCGCCTGTCTACAGCCAATGTGGACAAGCTGACGTTCATAAAAATGAACCAGGCATGGATCCCACAGGACCTGTCCGTCCCTTGTCCAGATTAGACATTAACTACCTCCCCATAACCATATATTATTGGACTCCAGGGCACTTCCTCATTCAATCCTATTTTTATTTTCATTTTACCATTATATTGCGAGGCTACCCAAAGTTGAATGAACCTCTCCTCTGCCTGTGTGCTAGGCCTAAATATATGCCAATGGACTGTTGCAGTGGTGGCTGACATGAAGCCTGATTCTCTGCTATGACATGCAGACTAATTCTCTGCTGACATGAAGCCAGATTGTCTGTTACGGGACCTCTCTCCTCTGCCTGGGTGCTGGGCCTAAATTTATGACAATGGACTGTTGCAGTGGTGGCTGACGTGAAGCCTGATTCTCTGCTATGACATGCAGACTGATTCTCTGCTGACATGAAGCCAGATTGTCTGTTACGGGACCTCTCTGCTCTGCCTGTGTGCTAGGCCTAAATATATGCCAATGGACTGTTGCAGTGGTGGGTGACGTGAAGCCTCATTCTCTGCTATGACATGCAGACTGATTCTCTGCTGACATGAAGCCAGATCGTCTGTTACGGGACCTCTCTGCTCTGCCTGTGTGCTAGGCCTAAATATATGCCAATGGACTGTTGCAGTGGTGGGTGACGTGAAGCCTCATTCTCTGCTATGACATGCAGACTGATTCTCTGCTGACATGAAGCCAGATTGTCTGTTACGGGACCTCTCTGCTCTGCCTGTGTGCTAGGCCTAAATATATGCCAATGGACTGTTGCAGTGGTGGGTGACGTGAAGCCTCATTCTCTGCTATGACATGCAGACTGATTCTCTGCTGACATGAAGCCAGATCGTCTGTTACGGGACCTCTCTGCTCTGCCTGTGTGCTAGGCCTAAATATATGCCAATGGACTGTTGCAGTGGTGGGTGACGTGAAGCCTCATTCTCTGCTATGACATGCAGACTGATTCTCTGCTGACATGAAGCCAGATTGTCTGTTACGGGACCTCTCTCCTCTGCCTGTGTGCTAGGCCTAAATATATGCCAATGGACTGTTGCAGTGGTGGCTGACGTGAAGCCTCATTCTCTGCTATGACATGCAGACTAATTCTCTGCTGACATGAAGCCAGATTGTCTGTTACGGGACCTCTCTCCTCTGCCTGGGTGCTGGGCCTAAATTTATGACAATGGACTGTTGCAGTGGTGGCTGACGTGAAGCCTGATTCTCTGCTATGACATGCAGACTGATTCTCTGCTGACATGAAGCCAGATCCTCTGTTACGGGACCTCTCTCCTCTGCCTGGGTGCTGGGCCTAAATTTATGACAATGGACTGTTGCAGTGGTGGCTGACGTGAAGCCTGATTCTCTGCTATGACATGCAGACTGATTCTCTGCTGACATGAAGCCAGATCCTCTGTTACGGGACCTCTCTCCTCTGCCTGGGTGCTGGGCCTAAATTTATGAAAATGGACTCTTACAGTGGTGGGTGACGTGAAGCCTGATTCTCTGCTATGACATGAAGACTGATTCTCTGCTGACATGAAGCCAGATTGTCTGTTACGGGACCTCTCTCCTCTGCCTGGGTGCCGGGGCCTAAATATCTGAGAATGGACTGTTCCAGTGGTGGGTGACGGGAAGCCAGATTCTCTGCTATGGAACCTCTCTCCAATTGATTTTGGTTAATTTTTATTTATTTAATTTTTATTTTAATTAATTTCCCTATCCACATTTGTTTGCAGGGGATTTACCTACATGTTGCTGCCTTTTGCAGCCCTCTAGCCCTTTCCTGGGCTGTTTTACAGCCGTTTTAGTGCCGAAAAGTTCAGGTCCCCATTGACTTCAATGGGGTTCGGGACGAAGTTCGGATCGGGTTCGGATCCCGAACCCGAACATTTCCGGGATGTTCGGCCGAACTTCTCGAACCCGAACATCCAGGTGTTCGCTCAACTCTAGTCGGGTTTCAATATATGATCATCTCTCTTTCTCCTTCCCTAAAAGATTATGTCATTGTCTCAGGTGCCTTTCTTTCACCCTACAGTCAGTGGTTACTGACACTCGTTCTGCCTCTCATCACTGATGCTGTTATGGTCATCACACAGGGTGAGAGAGAGTGTCTGCTGTATGTCTCTCACCCCTCTTTGACAAAGCCTCAAAGTCCCTATTGCTCCCCCGACATGTTTCGCCACACATGTGGCTACATCAGGGGTAAGGAGCAAACAAACCATGCACTTAATTCTCCAGCTCTTCAAAGGAGGTAGAAACCACCCTCCTCTTTACTTATTCATTAGGATTGCGTCTCATGTCTAACTAGGTGGGCAGTGCTAATTCGTTGGTGGTGTGGCCATGTCAATTTCCGCCTTCACCTATGGCTTACCTCGTCCATAAAAATTATTTAGCCAATACCCTCCTTGGTCCAGCGCTTGCATGCGGTACTTTTTAGTCTGTACGTCTCCGTGCTTAGTGCGCATGGCAGGAGACATTGTCTTTGTATGTGCCTCAGTTCCCAGTGCGCATGTCAAGAGACTTTGTCTCTCTCCTACCATTCCGCTCCACTGTGCATGATTCTGTGCTTAATCCTGATTAACTTTCTGTAAATATCCCTCTGTCCCATTAAAGGGAAAATGGGGAACAAAACCCCATATCTACTTTAAATAAAGCAAATGGCCAAGATTCTTTCCTTTAGAAATTATATATAAATAAATAAGACTCTGGAGACTCTGAATTAACATATTTTTATTATTTTTATTATTATATATTCTAATGATTGGGTGATGAAGTATTTATTTGTAATTTTTTCATTATAAATTATATTGTCCTCCTTTTCTTATTTATTTATTTATTTATTTTATTTATTTATTTATCCTATCCGTGGGGAATTAATCTTACCATAATTTTATTTTTCTATCCTTGGGGATTACAGCATGATTTAATTATTCCATAATTTCGTATACATATCCATCTAGTTACTGGTAGTGAGACTGTACTGGTAATGAGACTATATTCTACATATTATTAAAGGTTAACAAACCCAGGGATTCAGAAAAGTTTCAAATTTAGAAATTATTAGCTATAGATTGATAATTACCATGGGTTCTCTACTTTTAGGCCTGTCCTTGGCTTTTTGAAATCCATTATTTCCCTTTAAGTTTTTGTTTGGATTCCTTTTCAGGATCCTTTTGAAAAAAATCTCTATCCTGTATCATTTAGATGAAGGCTGAAAAGGAAAAGCCTGCATTCAAACCTATAGGGTTCATCGTGTTCAACCTGTATATTCAATGAGCCTCAACTTGCAAGAGTTTTTTTTTTTTTTTTATCAAGGTTAAGGTTACCTCCCCTTGGACCTAAAGATACATTTTTAATCCCCAGGATTTAAAAAAATACCAGGTAGACCAATCGTATCTGGGAATGATAGTCTGACGCATGGAGCTAGCCATTATATAAATTATGTACTGAGGAATTTTGTCACATCTTTACCCTCGTACATTAAGGATTAATGTACATTAAGGTCTTGTTTGAAAGCTGACAGTCCAGGCTTTCATACAAGACCAGAATGACAGCTCTACAACAGAAGAAAAATAACTGTTAGAAATAGAGTCAGGAATAATCGCTGGTAAAATCTGCTTTTAATTTCTGCTTCATTCACAGCATCCCAATTTCTATTAATGATATCTTCCCCCTCGAACAGATTTATGTCATTCTGGTATTGTCTGAAAGCCTGGAATGTCAGCTTTCAGACAAGACCATATTTCTAGCTGGTACCAAACCAGAGTTGTAAGCAGCTAAAGCAGCCCTCCCACTCCCTGTCAGTCTGGAAGAGAATGAGGGACAGCTGGCAATTTTGAAGTTAAAAGAAATGCTTACTGATTTAATGTAATTGCAAGGCTTGTATCTGGTTAGCTGTATGTGAGGATACACACTGCTCTGTGTACTGTGGGAAGTTATCTGAGTTCTGATTATTCCTGCTAGCTCATGTGAGGAGAGCAAAGGGCTTATGGGAAGTGATGGAAATACAGGATGGCCTCAAGGAAGGATAAAGATCATCACAGGAAGAGCAGCAGAGGCCATCTTAGGAAGTTGCTAAAATAAAGGCACAGAGAAATATGGTTGCTAAGCGCTTAATACAGACTTCAGAAAGATAAAATTAGCTGAAAAATGCAGCTTCATAAATATATTCCCTTCAGCATCACAAATGTTAGGAATTTCATTTTTGGTAGTGAAATGGCAGTTACACTTTAAAGTTAAAGTTACTCAAGGTTAAGGATTACTGTTTAGATATGTATACTGCTGTGAGCGGCAGGGCCCGGTGTATTGAGGGACACTGTTATGGAGGGGGGGGGGGGATAAGATGCTATATAGTGTCATCCACAGATCCCCCATAGCATGGTCATTCACAGATCCCCCCATAACAGTGTCATCCACAGATCCCCATAACAGTGCCATCCACAGATCCCCTATAACAGTGCCATCCACAGATCCCCATCATAACAGTATCATCCACAGATCCCCATCATAACAGTATCATCCACAGATCCCTGTCATGGAAGGTGTACAGGAAACAAGACAATGCAAAATGAATATATGACTCACTGGATCCAAAACTAAGGAACAAAAGGGAGACCCCTGCATAAGACCTGGCACTCTCCCTGACTGCTCAGCCTATGCGAACACCCCAATGGTGGATGATCGCATATCCTCGTACCTCGACTATATAACACCTGAACACCCTACAATACAGGGTGTGCAGAATTATTAGGCAAATGAGTATTTTGACCACATCATCCTCTTTATGCATGTTGTCTTACTCCAAGCTCTATAGGCTCGAAAGCCTACTACCAATTAAGCATATTAGGTGATGTGCATCTCTGTAATGAGAAGGGGTGTGGTCTAATGA
Source organism: Bufo gargarizans (assembly GCF_014858855.1). Lineage (NCBI taxonomy): Eukaryota > Metazoa > Chordata > Amphibia > Anura > Bufonidae > Bufo > Bufo gargarizans. The sequence continues at coordinate 392,826,881 of NC_058081.1, forward strand.
CATCAACACCCTATATCAGGTGTGCATAATTATTAGGCAACTTCCTTTCCTTTGGCAAAATGGGTCAAAAGAAGGACTTGACAGGCTCAGAAAAGGCAAAAATAGTGAGATATCTTGCAGAGGGATGCAGCACTCTTAAAATTGCAAAGCTTCTGAAGCGTGATCATCGAACAATCAAGCATTTCATTAAAAATAGTCAACAGGGTCGCAAGATGCCACTTGCCACCAGTTTGGCCATATTTCAGAGCTGCAACATCACTGGAGTGCCCAAAAGCACAAGGTGTGCAATACTCAGAGACATGGCCAAGGTAAGAAAGGCTGAAAGACGACCACCACTGAACAAGACACACAAGCTGAAACGTCAAGACTGGGCCAAGAAATATCTCAAGACTGATTTTTCTAAGGTTTTATGGACTGATGAAATGAGAGTGAGTCTTGATGGGCCAGATGGATGGGCCCGTGGCTGGATTGGTAAAGGGCAGAGAGCTCCAGTCCGACTCAGACGCCAGCAAGGTGGAGGTGGAGTACTGGTTTGGGCTGGTATCATCAAAGATGAGCTTGTGGGGCCTTTTCGGGGTGAGGATGGAGTCAAGCTCAACTCCCAGTCCTACTGCCAGTTTCTGGAAGACACCTTCTTCAAGCAGTGGTACAGGAAGAAGTCTGTATCCTTCAAGAAAAACATGATTTTCATGCAGGACAATGCTCCATCACACGCGTCCAAGTACTCCACAGCGTGGCTGGCAAGAAAGGGTATAAAAGAAGAAAATCTAATGACATGGCCTCCTTGTTCACCTGATCTGAACCCCATTGAGAACCTGTGGTCCATCATCAAATGTGAGATTTACAAGGAGGGAAAACAGTACACCTCTCTGAACAGTGTCTGGGAGGCTGTGGTTGCTGCTGCACGCAATGTTGATGGTGAACAGATCAAAACACTGACAGAATCCATGGATGGCAGGCTTTTGAATGTCCTTGCAAAGAAAGGTGGCTATATTGGTCACTGATTTGTTTTTGTTTTGTTTTTGAATGTCAGAAATGTATATTTGTGAATGTTAAGATGTTATATTGGTTTCACTGGTAAAAATAAATAATTGAAATGGGTATATATTTGTTTTTTGTTAAGTTGCCTAATAATTATGCACAGTAATAGTCACCTGCACACACAGATATCCCCCTACAATAGCTAAAACTAAAAACAAACTAAAAACTACTTCCAAAAATATTCAGCTTTGATATTAATGAGTTTTTGGGGTTCATTGAGAACATGGTTGTTGTTCAATAATAAAATTAATCCTCAAAAATACAACTTGCCTAATAATTCTGCACTCCCTGTAGTGAGGGGACACGACCACCGGCTCCCTACTCTAGACACGGAGGGAGTCAGGGTCACCTGGGATCCAGCAAACAGAAAACCACAAATGAATGTACAACACTTATCTTGTAGAAGACTAGGAAATAGGAGCAGCATGCACACACACTCCAGGAAGTTGTATAAACTGCACACTAATGCATTATGGGGAGGAATTTAAAGGGCTGCAATCAGTCCAACTACAAGACAGCTGAGAGAGGCTAACGAGATGAGGAACTGAAAACCAAAACAAAGAAAGCTCAAGGAGGAGGTTCTGAAAAGCATCTGTCAGAGCTTCTCAGATGTCTGGTTGTGACAATTCCCATCATAACAGTATCATCCACAGATCCCCATCATAACAGTGTCATCCACAGACCCCCATCATAACAGTGTCATCCAAAGACCACCATTAGTTCAAAACCCACCAAAAGCATACCTTTTGGTTCAAAATATTTTTTTTCTTATTTTTCTCCTTAAAAACCTAGGTGCGTCTTATAGGGCGAAAATACGGTAAATACTTCATCACCCAATCATTAGAATATATAATAATAAAAATAATAAAAGATCTTAATTCAGAGTCTCCAGAGTCTTATTTATTTATATATAATGTCTAAAGGAAAGAATCTTGGCCATTTGCTTTATTTAAAGTAGATATGGGGCTTCTTTCCCCATTTTCCCTTCAATGGGACAGAGAGATATTTACAGAAAGTTAATCAGGATTAAGTACAGGATCATGCGCAGTGGAGCTGAATGGTAGGAGAGACACAAAGTCTCTTGACATGCGCACTGGGAACTGAGGAGCATACAGAGACAATGTCTCCTGACATGCGCACTAAGCACGGAGACGTACAGACTAAACACATAAGTATCGCACACAAGCGCTGGACCGAGGAGGCTATTGGCTAAATACTTTTTATGGATAAGGTAAGCCATAGGTGAAGGCTAAAAATTGACATGGCCACACCACCAACAAATTTGCACTGCCCACCTAGTTAGACATGAGACGCAATCCTAATGGATAAGTAAAGAGGAGGAGCGTTTCTACCTCCTTTAAAGAGCTGAAGATTTTAAAAATTAAGGCTTTGTCAAACAGGTGTGAGAGACGTACAGAAGATGCTCTCTCTCACCCTGTGTGATAAACATAATAGCCTCAGTGATGAGAGGCAGAACAAGTGTCAGTAACCACTGACTGTAGAAAGAGAGGTGAAAGAAAGGCACCTGAGACAATTACATAATAATCTTTTGGGGAAGGAGAAGGAGAGATGATCATATATTGAAACCCGACTAAATATATACCTCTCTGCCCCTAGTCTCATATAGCATGAACATACTCCTGCAACAGTGTACATATGGCCAGTAATCTAAGCCAAATAAAGAGGCTATAATAGGAGAGAGTGTGAAAATAACATTCTCCCAGCCTGAACACTGACACTCAGCTCTGAATAATAGATAATAATTGTCAGAAAAAAATATAAAAATATCAAAGCCTTAATATTGGTTTTAAGGTTACAGCAGGCTTTTTGTTAAATACACATAGTGTTTTATTGCTTTGAAATAAGTTATAGTTTCTAATTAGAGATATGGCCGTAAACAGGAATCTGTAGCTTCTGCTATTTGTGGTAATGAATTTAGGCCATAGTTTACAGCAGAGGTGAAAATAAAATGTATTCCGAATGAGAGCTGTAGATACAGGTTGTATGTTAGTGAAATGATTAAGGGTTGTCCACTTTCTGGTTACTTGTGACCTATGTGTATGTATGATGTTTATATGGCACTTACTAATATAATCTCTGTTGAAACTCAAATCAGGTATTCTCCCTTCTTAGCCAAATCATTTGTGCTGCCCCCAGAGGTTCTGTCCATAAAATGGCCACTGATGGAGGGTGATGGCAAATCACTCAGTCCCTTCCATTCAAACACACTGCACTAAACTCTCAACATATGCAGATGGCAGATGTGGTGTATTTGAGTGGAGAAGGCTGAGTGATGTGTCTGGAGTTATTATTGCCTGGTCACTAGAGATGTCCTGAACTATTCGCCGGTAAACAGTTCCCGGCGAACATAGCTTGTTCGCGTTCGCCGCGGCGGGCGAACATATGCGATGTTCGGTCTGCCCCCTATTCACCATCATTGAATAAACTTTGACCCTGTACCTTACAGTCCGCAGACACATTCCAGCCAGTCAGCAGCAGACCCTCCCACCTCCTGACATCCATTTTAGATTCATTCGGAAGCTGCATTCACAGAGAGAGGAGGGACAGTGTAGCTGCTGCTGATTTAATAGGGAAATCAATAGCTAGGCTAGTGTATTCAGTGTCCACTACAGTCCCGAAAGACTCATCTGATCTCTGCTGTAAGGACAGCACCCCAAAAAAAACTTTTTAGGGCTAGAACATCAGTCTGCTTTTTTTTTTCCTGTGTAATCAAATTGCAGTTGCCTGCCTGCCAGCGTGTGTGTCAGGCTCACAGCCCTGCAAGTGCATAGTGTCACCAGCGCAACTCATATCTGGTGTCACATTCGATTACATTTAAAGAAAAACAACAATTTTGACTGTGAATAACTATCAGTCAGTTGCACACACGTGTCTGTTTGTTTAAGGACCAGTGCCAGTGCATAGTGTCACTTCAGCGCCATTCATATCTGGTGTCACAGTAGCTTGCACGCATAGTACAACTTAACTAATCGAAACAAATGACAGGCAGAGACAGGCCACCCCGCAGGGGCCGTCATGGTCGTGGTGCTGTGATTCCCTTTGGCCCGAGAATAATGCCCAGTGTTCAGAGGCCACGTACCCTGACCTCGAAAAGTTCTGAGGACATAGTTGACTGGCTAACACAGGACACCCAATCTTCTACAGCTTCCGCTCAGAACCTTGACGCACCATCCTCCTCCAGCTCAGCTTCGGGCACCTCTCAAGTTACCACTCGCCCGCCTGCCGCCACCACCAACACTAGCACCACAGCTGCTTCACTTGATCTGTCAGAGGAGTTATTTACACATCAGTTGGAAGAAATGAGTGATGCGCAACCATTATTGCAAGAGGATGTAGATAACAGGGATATGTCTCAGTCAGGCAGCATTACACACATGGACGTACGCAGGGCCGGCTCCAGGTTCATGTGGGCCCTTGGGCGATAAATCCCAGTGGGCCCCCATGAGGCATTTTTTTACATTGACATGTCCCCCTGTGGCTCCCACACGGTATAATGACCCCAAGTGGCTCCTATACAGTATAATGACTACTAGTGGCCCTTCACACAGTATAATGACTACTAGTGGCCCTTCACACAGTATAATGAACCCTCAATTCCCCCCCCACTGTATAATGACCACCTGTGGCCCTGCATTCAGAATAATAACCCCCAGTAGCCCCCACACTGGGGGAATACTGTATGGAGGGGGCTCTGGGGGTCATTATACTAAATGGGGGACACTGGGGGTCATTATACTATGTACAGGGCTTTCACAGTATAATGACCCCACATTGACCCTCCATTCAGAATAATGACCCCCAGTCGCCCCCACACTGGGGGTTATACTGTATGGAGGGGGCATGAGGGGTTATTATAGTTAATGGGGGCTCTGGTGGTCATTATGCTAAATGGAGGGTCAATGGGGATCATTATACTAAATGAGGGGCACTGGGAGTCATTATACTGTGTAAGGGGCCCTCACAGTGTGATGAATGACCCCCCAATGGCCCCCTCACATACCTATCATTGCAGGGGAGCCGGCGGTCCTGTCGTTAACTAACCGCAGCTCCCTGCGCTCCTTCTCTCCGGCGGCCCACTGCAGCAGTGAGCCAGGCCTGTAGGAGAGAAGGAGATGTGCAGTGATGTAGCTAGAACTGACTGGGCCCCACATCAAATTTTAGTACGCCCCCCTCCCCCCCAATGTGTGTTAACATCACGTTTTTCCTATCGGTTTGATGTATACAAATGTGCAGCACTCCACGTTTTTGTATCCTGCAGAGTCAAGTAAAAAATGCATACGTTAACGTATATGTTTTTTTACAATGGAACTGTATGGTGAACGGACGCCACTGTACGGCATCAGTCTGAGGCATCTGTTAACGCATACATTTTTGGTATACATTAAATGGATGGCACAAATGGGATCTGAACCCAGCCCTAGTGTCAGAATAAGCACCAGTACACAGCGGAGCAGCGTGGCGGAGAGGGAGGCCGCCATGTACTGACAGAGCGCTACCTGGTCCTGGTGGTCAGGGGTGAGGACTGTGTTTCCCAAGGATCATTTTCTACTGGGAATTACAGGGCACAGTATAATACACTAGAATCTATATAATATAATGATATTAGCGCCAAACCCCAAATAATAATACAATTAGGGGGTCATTTATTATATAGAAATACGTCTATATTAGGAGTATTCATGACAAAGATTGTGGCGCAAAGGTCCTTAACACCGCAATCTGTATCTTTTCCCGCTCATGCCAGGTCTAAAAAAAGTGGTGTGGGCATGGAAGGGGATACAGTTATGGCCATGCAGTTATTGGATACCACCGCCATATAGTGATAACACCGCCATACAATGATAAAACCACCATACAGTGACCGGATAAAAAGGGTATAAGAGGGCACAGTACAGAGAATGACTATGGGCACTGCACAGGGTGTGGTAAGAGGGCACAATGCAGGGTATAAAAGGGGTACAGTACAGGGTGGGGGGCACAGTCACATGACCCTGTGACGTTAGAAGGTCCTTGCGGTTCAGATGCCACCATAATGAGAGGCAGAGTAGTGAGACAGGGGCCCTGGATAGACAGGAGGGGTGGACACAGCAAGTAGGTTGAAGGGGCTCTGAGGGGGGATTCATACAACAAGTAGTGGCAGGAGGTCTGTGCAGGGCAGCAACAGGAGATAGGAGGGTGAAACAGGAGCTCTGGATACATGAGGGAGGAAAGGAGACAGCAGGGGCCCCATGAGGATGAGATAGGACAGGGTATGTGTGGGGGGGGGGGGGCAGGTGTCATGGAGACAAACTGCCTAATGAAACAGTAACACAACTAAATAGACTGAAGCAGCAGTAGAGTCCCCCCCTTCTGTCCCACAGACAAGAGACAGTCACAGTGCAGACTCACTCACAGACTGTCTTCACACTTCTCTGCTCCAGCGCTCCGGTCTCTCTCCTCAGGCAGCATGTCCTGTGTAGAGGGGGCGTGTCCTGTGTAGAGGGGGCGTGTCTGAGTCTCTGCAGCTCAGAGGGCCCACCAGAGGGGTACTGCATAAGTGAAATGACAGATGACAACAGTGAGAGCTCCCATCTGTATTGATGGAAGTGCTCATAGCAGCTCAGTGGGCCCCCCAGGAGCATTGGGCCCCGGCACTTGCCCGGGGATGCCGGGTTATGACGCTGGCCCTGAACGTACGGTGTGATGATGATGATGTTGTACCCGCTGCTGCTTCCTAAGTTGTCAGATACAAGTGAAGCGGATGATGATGACGATGTGTCCATGGATGTCACTTGGGTGCCCGCTCAATGAGAAGAATAACAGGGGGAAAGTTCAGATGGGGAGACAGAGAGTAGGAGGAGGATACGAGTTGGAAGCAGGGAGAGGTCGTCGCAAGGAGCTAGTGGCACAGTCAGACAGCATGTATCGGCACCCGGGGTCAGCCAGACAGCACGCCAATCAACGCATGCTGTTGCCACCACCAGAATGCCATCATTGCAAAGCTCAGCAGTGTGGCATTTTTTTTGTGTCTGTCTTTGACAACAGCGATGCCATTTGCAACCTGTGCCAAAAGAAACTGAGTTGTGGGAAGTCCAACACCCACCTAGGTACAACTGCTTTGCGAAGGCACATGATCTCACATCACAAACGCCTATGGGATCAACACATGAGTACAAGCAGCACACAAACTCAAAGCCACCATCCTCCTCCTGGTCCAGCATCTTTAGCCACGTCAACCACTGCTGTCCTCCTTGCCCCCTCTTAACCCCCCGCCACTCAGCCTCTCGCCTTCAGCAGTTCCTGCTCATCTGACCACAGTCAGGTATCTGCCAAGGACATGTTTGAGCGTAAGAAGCCAATGTCACAGAGTCACCCCCTTGCCCGGCGTCTGACAGCTGGCTTGTCTGAACTCTTAGCCTGCCAGATTTACCATACAAGCTGGTGGAGTCTGAGGCCTTTAAAAATTTGTAGCTATTGGGACACCGCAGTGGAAGGTACCCGGCCAAAATTTCTTTGCACAAAAGGCAATCCCCAACATGTACTCGATTGTGCAAAAGGAAGTCATGGCATGTCTGGCACACAGTGTTGGGGCAAGTGTCCATCTGACCACTGATACCTGGTCTGCAAAGCACGGTCAGGGCAGGTATATCACTTACACTGCGCATTGGGTAAACCTGCTCACGGCTGCCAAGCATGGAATGCGTGGCTCTGCAGAGGAGTTGGTGACACCGCCACGACTTGCAGGCAGGCCTACTGCCACCTCCTCTACTCCTCCTACTCTGTCCTCTTCTGCTGCTGCATCTTGCTCCACATCAACGGCACCCCCCAGCTCCCTAGGGGCTATTCCACATCCCAGATATGACAGTGTCACGCCGTCTTGGGGTTGACTTGCCTGAAAGCAGAGAGTCACACCGGACCAGCACTCCTGTCCACCCTGTATGCACTGGTGGATCAGTGGCTGACTCTGCACCAACTGGAGATCGGCAAAGTGGTGTGTGACAACGGAAACAATTTGTTGGCGGCATTGAATTTGGGCAAGTTGACACATGTGCCGTGCATAGCACATGTGTGTAATCTGATCGTACAACGCTTTGTGCATAAGTACCCAGGCTTACAGGACATCCTCAAGCAGGCCAGGAAGGTGTGTGGCCATTTCAGGCGTTCCTACACGGCCATGGCACACTTTTCAGACATTCAGCGGCGAAACAACATGCCAGTTGATTTGCGACAGCCCGACACGTTGGAATTCAACACTCCTAATGTTCGACCGCCTGCTCCAACAAGAAAAAGCTGTCAACGAATATTTGTATGACCGGGGTGCTAGGACAGCCTCTGCGGAGCTGGGAATTTTTGTTGCCACGTTACTAGACGCTTATGCGCAATGCCTGTAGGCTCATGCGTCCTTTTGAGGAGGTGACAAACCTAGTCAGTCGCATCAAAGGCACCATCAGTGACGTCGTCCCATTTGTTTTCTTCCTGGAGCTTGCTCTGCGAAGAGTGCTGGATCAGGCCATAGATGGGCATGAAAAGGAAGAGTTGTGGTCACCATCACCACCAGAAACAGCCTTATCAGCATCACTTTCTGGACCTGCGGCAATGCTGGAAGAGGAGTGTGAGGAAGAGGAGTCAGAGGAGGAATGTGGCTTTGAGGAGGAGGAGGAAGACCAACCACAACAGGCATCCCAGGGTGCTCGTTGTCACCTATCTGGTACCCGTGGTGTTGTACGTGGCTGGGGGGAGAACATACCTTCAGTGAGATCACTGAGGACGAGGAACGGGACATGAGTAGCTCGGCATCCAACCTTGTGCAAATGGGGTCTTTCATGCTGTCGTGCCTGTTGAGGGACCCTCGTATAAAAAGGCTGAAGGAGAACGACCTGTACTGGGTGTCCACGCTACTAGACCCCCGGTATAAGCAGAAAGTACCTGAAATGTTACCGAATTACTGGAAGTCGGAAAGGATGCAGCAGTTCCAAAATAAATTAAAAAGTATGCTTTACACAGCGTATAAGGGTGATGTCACAGCATAACGGGAATCTAACTGGGGAAGAGGTGAAAGTAATTCTCCTCCTCCCACGACCACGCCGGCAAGGACAGGACGCTTTACAGACATGTTGTTGATGGAGGACATGCAGAGCTTTTTAAGTCCTACGCATCGCCACAGCCCTTCGGGGTCCCCCCTCAGAGAACGACTCGACTGACAGGTAGCAGGAGGAGCGATGAACCCCTTGACTACTGGGTGTGCAGGCTTGACCTGTGGCCTGAGCTATCCCAATTTGCGATAGAACTTCTGGCCTGCCCCGCTGCAAGTGTCCTGTCAGAAAGGACCTTCAGTGCAGCAGGAGGTATTGTCACTGAGAAGAGAAGTTGCCTAGGTAAAAAAAAAGTCTAGATTACCTCACCTTTATTAAGATGAATGAGGGATGAATCCCGAAGGGGACTGACAGTGGGCGATAAAAAAGGCCTGATGACTGAGATGAGCTGCCTTGGGCTAAAAATGGTCCACACACTGATGTATTTTATCTCTGAATGCCGGATGACTTGCGTGACTATCCGCCACCAACTAGGGTTCATGCCGCAATGTTTTAGGGCACTTTCTGCCTGGGAAACATCAATTTTTCTGGCGGCGGCTGCAGCAATACCTAATTTTTCAGGCATGTGTACATGCCAAATTTTTCTTGCCTCTGGTGCTGCACTGTGGCTTCAAAAACAAACAAACAAACAAAAAAAAGGCACATACATGTGTCAATTCCCCTTTGTGATCATTACCTTGTTGTGGTGAAGGGGCTTGCATATCACAATGAAGCGACCACCTCTATGAGTGTGTTGGCAATGGCAATGTTGGCACACCCCAGATGATAAGGTCGTTGCTTCATTGTGAACAGACCAAAAGGGATCGGCTGGATAATTTTGCATAGAAAAAACATTAATTTTCTTTGATCATCTAAGGTGATCATTAAAGCCTACTAGGCCAACAATGGGCCACACTGCAGAATCATTGTTTTCTGGGTCACTTAACTGTCACTGAACTACCTTAGCATGACCATAGGCTTTGAAAAAAAAAACATTGCCTGCAATCTCCCAAACATGCGCACAAGCAGTCATCACTACACCAAGATTGATGCATAGAGGAATAAAATTTATGTCATGAGTGTGTCAACTATTGACAACTCTTTGCGGTTGTCTAAAATCTATTCCATACACGTCCCCTGATAGGGGACGTAACAGGTATTAAACTGATAGGAATAGTAGTACTTAACACACCTTATGTAGTGTCCCACTAGGTAGGAGTGGGCACTGCACAAGGGTCAATTGGGTAATTCTTGTTACTTCTGCTCACAAGGGACAGGGATATTGTATTTATCCATGCATTGTAATGTATTTCCTGTGTGTTTTTGTATTGGTATGTTTCCCCTGTTAATGTTCAGCAGGCCTAGTTGGGTGTAATTAGACATCCCAGACACTAGAGGGAGATAGGGAGCCCCTAGTATAAATATCCAGGCCCAGACAGGGAGGGGTTAGGTCATAGTCAGGAGTCTGTGGAGACAGAAGTGAGAAGGCACCAGCCCAAGATATGCTGAGGGCCTCCTCCTGACATGCAGCTAGATAGTCCTGGTTCCTAGTTGCTCCAGGAGGCTAGAAGGAGTACAGCCTGCTGGAGACCAGTAATCCAGCCAACAAATACAGATGAGACACCCCAATAGTAGGAGAGCACCTCCTGGGAGAAACCTGCGTCCACCTTTTCACGCCAGCAGAGAAGCCAGCTGGGAAACAAAGGTACTGTAATCTAAAGCAAGTGCCAATACTGGAGGAAGGATTATATATACCAAGGATTTAAGCCAGCATTTATGCATCCGGGCCTTGGGATCCAGCCAGCTAGAATAGCTGTGGGGATAGAGCAGCATTGTACTGCAAAGCATTAACTGTATACCCTCCAAGTATCTTGCAAGTTTGAAACCTGCTGTGCATATGTACTATAAAGGACTGCATTATACAGCACTGCAACTGCTTGTATAAAGTTGGACTGTTTTCTAAAGTAAAGCAACGTTTGGTTTACCAACTGTGTACTCCATTAATCCTCCTGCAAACCGGTGTGCCACCGTTACAGGCACTGGCGTCACGATTCTTAAAGGGACCTTACCTAAGGCACTCAAAACACCTACAACATCCAGGGCACCTCACACACCATCAGGCCTGGTCCCTACATCCAGAGTGTGCCCCAGAGGAACTAGTGTCTACCTCTCCTTCACTGTCGCATGCCTGCCCAGGGTTCTCCTCAGAAAAGTGAGTAACCCTTGATTGCCCATAACCGTGACCTCACTCTCGCTATACCCTGCAGGTCTGGCGTGCTTCACTTATAATAATAATAATACTAGTGAACGGAACAGGGAATTAAACCGATAGGAATAGTACTACTTAACACACCACTCATATCTGGTGGCACATTCGATTGCACGTGCAGTGCCCCAAATTGGAAGTAGGAGGACCAACCATGCACCTTTTTCCATCTCCCAGTTCCTAAAATCGATTCAATATACACGTCCCCTGATAGAGGACGTAACAGGGATTGAACTGATAGGAATAGTACTACTTAACACACCTTATAATAACGCAGAGAGAGGCAACACAGAGAGAGGAGTCTGAAGAAGAGGAGTCAGAGGAGGAAGGTGGCTTTGAGGAGGTGGAAGACCAAACAGAGCAGGCGACCCAGGGGGCTTGTTGTCCTCTTTTGGGGACCCTTGGTGTTGTACGTCGCTGGGTGGAGGAAGAGACCTTCAATGACATCAATGAGGACAAGTAATGGGACATGGCTAGCTTGTTATCCAACCTTGTGCAAATGGGGAGTTTGCGGTTGTGCAAATGGACTGTTTGTGGTGCGTTAATAGGGGACGTAACAAGGATTAAACTGATAGGATTAGTACTACTTAACACACCACTCCTATCTGGTGGCACATTCAATTGCACGTGCAGTGCCCCAAATTGGAAGTAGGAGGACCAAGCATCTTTTTCCATCTCCCGGTTCCTAAAATCGATTCCATATAAACGTCCCCTGATAGGGGACGTAACAGGGATTAAACTGATAGGAATAGTACTACTTAACACACCTTATAATAACGCAGAGAGAGGCAACACAGAGAGAGGAGTCTGAAGAAGAGGAGTCAGAGGAGGAAGGTGGCTTTGAGGAGGTGGAAGACCAAACAGAGCAGGCGTCCCAGGGGGCTTGTTGTCCCCTTTTGGGGACCCTTGGTGTTGTACGTCGCTGGGTGGAGGAAGAGACCTTCAATTACGTCAGTAAGGACAAGGAACGGGACATGGCTAGCTTGGTATCCAACCTTGTGCAAATGGGGAGTTTGCGGTTGTGCAAATGGACTGTTTGTGGTGCGTTAAACAGGGAGTTTGGTCTGTCATAGTTTGATCTGTCACTGTGAAGCGGGCGTAACCGTTACACTACCTGATCGATACAACATCATGCCTGATGTTTTAAAGCACGTTATTCCAAACAATTTAGGAATGTTAGGTGATTTATGCCCTTTATGGATTAAAACCCGACTCTGCGTCAATTACGTAATTTTCCATGGGAGTTTTGCCATGGATCCCCCTCCGTCATGCCACAGTCCAGGTGTTAGTCCCCTTGAAACAACCTTTCCATCACTATTGTGGCCAGAAAGAGTCCCTGCGGGTTTTAAAATTCGCCTGCCTATTGAAGTCAATGGCGTTTTGCCGTTCGCGAACATTTGCGGAAATTCGCATTCGCCGTTCGCGAACGGAAAATTTTATGTTCGCGACATCTCTACTGGTCACATGACCCACCATCAGTGGCCATCTTATGGACAGGTATCCTGTGTGGACATTACAAAAGATTTGCTCAACAAGGGGACATGACTTATGAAAATCAACAAAGGCTATATTAGTAAGTGTCATTTAATCATCTTACATATACATTGGTCAAAAGTAGCCCAAATGTGGCCAACCCCTTTAAATTAAATCTATATTTTCTCTCTCTCTCTCTCTCTCTCTCTCTCTCTCTCTCTCACATATCTATCTATCTATCTATCTATCTATCTATCTATCTAACAACAAAAGAAGCGGCAGCACAGTCAGACCAAAGCAGAAGTAGGGTACAAAATCCTCTGGGACAACCAGCTTAACAAAGGCCTCATTGTGTTGGCTGAAATGTTGCCTTGGGAATAAATTGGGGCACCATTTTTCACCATTTTGGAGTGCTGCCTCATTTTTTGGAGATATCTATCTATCTATTTCAAATACATGCGGTGTGCCAGCAGCTGCGAACGTGACTGTTGTCCAAAAATATAGCAAAAACTCTGCAGATCTATCTATCTTACAACTATCTACAGTTCTCACATCTATCTATGTATCTATCTCTCTATTATCTATCTATCATGTACAGTCTTTTACAGTTCACTATAATTGAGCTGACACCAATTATGGTATCTACAGTAAATGCTGTCCTAATTCTTGAGGAAAGTCAATGGATATTAGATCATCTTCAACTGGGTAATTTCCATGTGACTGAACTTAGAATTTCACATTATCTTCTAGGTCATATAATGGTCAACTGGTGATTTGTTAAACCATGTGTATATCTGTGTGTGTACACATGTTTGTATGTTTAACCGCAGTAACCTGTCGCAGTATATTAAAATGTGTATTGCAGCACAGCATATTAAGATGTCCAATGGTAATGTATAGAGACATTTCAGAAAGCATGAAATACTGTTAAGCTCTCATGGTCAAGACTGATGCTTAATATTGGTGTCTGCTGTTATATTCCTGTAGCCAATTCAGCGCTGACTGCTTCGTAACACAGAACCGGCACTGTTAGTCGTAAATGGCGGTCAGATTCGGTACTGACACACGTTTACACTGGGCAGCAGTTCTTACACCTGTAGCAATTATATAAACAGCAAGTTCAGTGCAGCCCTGCAGTCTAATAGCACATCTCGTGTTATTGTGTCTGTCTTGTGCTGAGCTAAGCACCCGGGAGGAGCTGTCCTCTCAGTCATGGTGCTGAAACAGACACAGCTGTCACAGCGTCAGTCACACAGAGCCTGCATTTTCTGCCCTTTCATTCCATGCATGCAGTGTTATACCCAGGATAAAGAGAGATGTTCATAATTAGCCAGCGTCTTATTGATGCCGTGAAGCTAGGCCTACACCAGCAGTAGCAAGCAGATCAGACATATTATGAATAAAAAATACGAACCCAACTCTCCGAGGATTAAGGATGTCGTGTTCCTGAAATGGAGGTGGCTTTGTTGCTTTGTATTTTCCCGTGCTTTCCCTTTCTGTCACTATATTTCGGCGTCTCTCTACCACTTCACAGCTCTCCCACTCCTACTCTGCAAGAAAGAGGTTGCTATTAATAGCTTGCTCACGCCTGGCAGTGAAACTAGCACATCCTATACATTGCTGGAATTTGTATCATCCACATCTCCAGCCGCCTCTACACTATGGTCTAATATCTGTCCATTTCTATACCGCTCCTAGGCTAACATGTCTCCTTTCCTGGTGCAAGAACTTTTCCTTCTGTGGAGAGTATAAGCCAAAGAGGAGGCGATGTGTTGAGACTACTAATGGACATGTAATAGACATTTGTTTTTGCAGAATTGCTATACTGTTGTGTTTTACAGTTAATACAACATATTTAACATATATAACTACATTACATTTCAGTTTCAATAGACTGCATTTCATTTACTGCTACATGCTTACAGAGGAGAACCTGTTTGATTTAGTTAAAGATGCCATCTGATATTTTTATATGCAGACAAATTGTCAGATCCCTCTGGGCTTCCTCTAACATTTGTAAGGATATTTTGCATATTGGTTTTACCCATTGATACAGTTTATACACAGGGTAACAATGTTTTGAACTTTTGAATTTTTTGAACTACAGCTTTGAATGTGAAACTACCAAAATGTTATAGAAAATCATCTTGGATATCTCATACATAAATTAGACTTGCAACTATTTAGCATATGATTATTTATGCAGATTCTTGTCATATAACGTCATTGTTACTGTTTTGCTCCTAAAATTCAAAATTTTTATTTTTATTAATTGGTTTTCAATACTGCCTGAATCCTTCTGGGCATGCTCTCGATCAGATCCAAGCATGTCTCAATGGAAACTGTTCCCGGGTCTCTTCTGCATGTTCCCAATATTGGTATATACTTGTCGACTCACTTGAGTACAAGTACAGATTTATCTTCAATGCTACCCACAAGTATTTGATTGGGTTGAGGTCTGGGGACTGTGGGGGCCAATATAACACCTCTACTTAATTGTCATTGAACTATTTATTCGCCAATCTCGATGTATGCTTGGGGTCGTTGTCCTGCTGAAACACTATGTTGTCCTTTTCATACCCATAGTACTCGAGTGTATGAAGTAACTAGTCTTATATGATATAGCTCAGCATTGAATCCTCCATCAATACTGGTCAAGTATCCAACGCCTTTGGCTGTAAAACAACCCCATATCATCAGGCTTCCCCCACCGAACTTGACAGTTCTTTCAATTTCTCGATCCATTAGCCCCCTTTTCCCCCTTTTAGACCAATTTGCACCCATCAAATCACCCATTTCCGTTGACCCCTGTGTGGCACTGCATAAAGGAATATATGGCTGCTCATGCTTACTGCTCTCTCCATTGTAGTTTATAGGAGCTGTGAAATGTTAGTCTGTTACCACAAACCCATAATTAACAATGGAGCATGCCAGATGCAAGGATTGTCTCATCTCTGTAATGTTGGTGGTTATTGGGCAATATGTTTAGGAAGTGTCCCATATTCTCCAGATAGGTGGAAAATTAAATCTGCAATTGTCAGACATATATGACACATACTTTTGATATGCCATACATTTCTCAGATATTAATGCCCTTTTAAAGGGAACCTGTCACCTCCCAAAACCATCCCAAGTCGCCAGCAGTAGCTGCGTGTAGCCAGCAGCGTGTTTCTGATGATACCTTTCTTCCTGAAGGCAGATGCAGCAAAAGTACTGAAAATGTTCTTTTATCCCCTGCCAGGCGCTTCTCCACACATGCTTGAAGTCATGGAGGCAGCGGCCTCCTTGCTTCAAGTCACGGTAACCCTGCCCCCTTCCCTGCCCCTTTTGCTGTGACTGACAGCGCTTATGCAGAAAGTTTGGCAAAGCCAGCCGAACAACCAGCTGTCAGTCACAGTGAAGGGGCAGGGAAGAAAGGCATAATCAGAAACACGCTGCTGGCTACACGCACCTACTGCTGGAGGCTTGGTATGGTTTTGTGAGGTGACAGGTTCCCTTTAAGTTTTATCACAACCCTTGGGAATTTTTTAATATGACAACCTGGCCCTCGGGCCAGAGAAGGTTGTGCACTCTTGCTCTATACTCAGGGGCGTAGCTAAAGGCTTAAGGCCCCTGGTGCAAGAGTTCAACTTGGGCCCTGCTTCCCTCAGTGCTTTGTGGCCAAGGGCAGACGAGCACATAGCCTTCCTGATGCCTGAGGCAAAAATGTAAATACCCCTCCCCCCATGCCAAATTTTGACCTAACTCCTTCACTCCAGACAGAGGTGTAACTTGCATGCTGTTTCTATAATACCAGTGTCTTCTTATGTGGCCCCACAAGGGTCTTTGGGCCCCCTCAGGCTCCTGGGCCCAGTAGCAACCTCTGCACCCCCTATCACTACGCCCCTGTCTATACCTTTTCAGCAGACATAGATGTTATTGCAGAAAACTGCCTGATTGCTGGCATTCTGCTGATGGATAAGACCAATGGCAGCCAGGTATGTGATCCCTTATTTCCCTCTAACTTGCCTATTATGAGGTTACTCCTGCTTATAAAGGAAAAATAATTCTGATAGTAGACACACAGGAATTTCCAAATATGTTCTATTTGCTGAATTTTCTAATCTATGTATACATTATACCCAGTGTCAAATCTACCCATCCAAGAAACCTCAATTCATCGAGTGCAGTTAACACCTTCAGGACCAAAGCAATTTACTTTATCTATTTGTATAATTTTCTCCTCACCATTAAGAGTTATCCTTTTTCCTTTCATATAGCCATACGAGAGCTTGTTGGCTGTGAGTTTCGCTGCAATTTAGGACAAGCCCAAACTAGGGGACTAAACTCGCTTGTCTGTGGATTCAAATTGGTTAATAAGTTTTCCCCAGCTGCCAGGGGATGCGGTCGACCTAAAGAATCAAACAGCCAGACGGGTTTGCTGGTTAAACGATTCTCTGCCAATTTTATTAAATGTACATTGTGGATCTAGCCACCCCTTTAGCCATTAATTTTAATATGTCCAATCACAAGTATTTATCAAAGCAACCAATCAGAAACATGATGGTATATGATGGTATGAAAAATGACAAGTAGACACACAAACAGGCATTACTTATATATATCATAAACATGAGTCAACTATCTGTAAAAGTCCCCCTGTCTGTATACTGTATATCACATTCTGCCAAGCAGTTCCCGATTTGTGGTATCTGTCCAACTTCCTTTAACGAATCAAGTGATGGTGACTCATATTTCTCAATCATAGATTTTAAACATAAAGCCCAGAAAATGGAAATTTTGACAATTTAAGTACAATTAGCACCATTCATGTTCATTAATCATTTAATTTTAGTTCACCAACACTGAAGAAAGTTTAGGCGGCACTACACCCCCATCGGTCGCTGGTCAAGTAATTCCAGTATAGTCCTCTGTGTATACCGGGTATATACTGTGCAAACTGACGGTGGTGCCTGCTTAGCCAAGTAACAATGATCAAATCCAAATACGAAGAGGTAAGGAAATCAGCGGCACTCGCCACTTGCAGGATTTCATCATTCAATTTTTTATTGCGATTTTCAAAACGTGCACAAAACCATCACAGGGCTGAGGCGGACAAACCTTCACTTAGAACAAAAAACGCCTAAGCGGTATAAGGCAGCGACGGCTGTGCTTCTTCTGGCTACCTGTGTGACGCAGACAGGTGTGCCGGCCTATTTAAGGAGGAGCGTGAGGTTAACCCCATAAGGGGTATATAATTCTCAAACGCAGAAGGGCATCACCTGTGTGCGTGTTACAAATGAAAATCATCCACAGCAATCAAGTGACATCTCAGATAAATACGCTAAGATCATTTCGATCATTTAGACCTAGGGGGCCCATGGCATCCATGCAAATTATCCATCGTGCTTCTTTTTGTAATAAGAGGCGATGCCTGTCACCTCCTTGTGTCATGGATGGGATCACCTCAAGCAAAGCTGAGGCATTTTCTATTTCCTCCGTGTTTCTGCCACACATGGTCTATAAGACGAGGGCAGCCTTTCCTTGTTCTGATGGAGTTGAGGTGCTCACGGAACCTTTCTAACATGGGCCTAATTGTCTTACCTATATAAAAAGCTCTGCATTCACATTTAACCACATATACAACGTATGTGGTTTTGCATGTGCAGAATTGTTTCATTCTGTGTGATACACTCCCTATGGAAAGGACCTTGTCCCGGAGAATGTATCCACAGAAGGAGCAATCGTCCGCATCGTTCCCTGAGGGTTTTTTCACGTCTAGCCACTGACTTGGGTTTTGTTCACACTTCATGCGGCTGCTGACTTAATGATCTCTCAGGGTATGTGTTTTTTGAAAAGCAATAAGGGGTTTCTTATCAGTAAATTCATCAAGACTCCTCTCATTCTTTAACAGATCCCAATGGTCGTGGTTGATTTTTTTGATTAGGTCAGCCATGGGGCTATATTTAAAAACAAACACGAATCGGTTATCTTCCACAGGTTTATTATTTTGGTGTAATAATTCCTTCTGTGTGCTTTTATCTTCCCTAATAAACGCCTCATCAAGCATTCTCAAAGGATATTCCCTCTTCAGTAGACGATTTTTTTAACTCAGTGGCCTGTCTTACATATCCATCTCTACTATTGTTGATGCGCCTTAATCGTGTGAATTGTCCATATGGTATGGCCTCCTTCACACTACGTGGATGAAAGCTTCCATAGTGTAGAAGGGAATTCGAAGCAGTGGGTTTATGGAACCCCTCTGTTACAATTTTCCCATTGCGCATAATGATGCGAACATCAAGAAACTCCACAGTTTCCCCCAGTTTTTTTTGAGTAAAACGCATGGTCATGTCATTATCGCGATTTAGATAGGAGACAAATTCTTCACATAAAGCACGAGTTTCCCTCCACACCATGAATACATCATCCACGTAGCGCAAAAACATCTGTATATTAGTCAGAAAGGGGTTCTTTGTACTAAATACATATCTATTTTCCAGGTTATTGAGGTATATATTGGCAAAGGTACACGACACTGGCGTCCCCATCGCCGTGCCGTGTACCTGCCGATACCACTGTTACCCAAACCTGAAAGTATTGTTGCTCAATACAAATAATAATGCTTCCTCAACAAATTAGATATATGTCTCATCCTTATCTGTGGACCTAAGCATATCCACGACAGCCACTACTCCTGCTCGCTGGGGAATGCGGGTATATAAACTTTCTACATCCAATGACACCAGGTTCCAATCCTTCTGCCACTGGAAATCCTCCAGTGCCAAAAGGAAGTCCTTGGTGTCTTTTAAATAGGTAACAGATTTTTTCAGGGCTGGTCTCAAAAGCCAATCAAGGTACTTCAACAAAGGTTCAGTCACTGACCCGATCCCCGCCACAATAGGGCGGCCAGGGGGTCAGGTGGGTGACTTATATACCTTTTAGCTTTGATGGCTTTTTGCGATATGTTGGAAGCAATTTATCAATACTGGTGCAAGGAAGCTGATGTTAATGTATTTTTGCAGCAAATCTCTTAATTGTTACTGTAGGCCAGGAATCGGATCACTTTGTAATTTTTGATAAGTCCCTACATCTTCTAGTTGTCTCAGAGCCTCTGATCTATAAGATTCAAGGGACATCAAGACAATATTGCCCCCTTTGTCGACAGGTTTCACAATAATATTAGGGCGATTGCGTAGCCAACGTATGGCCCTAAATTCCCCTGAACGGACATTAGAGGGAATCCGAGGGTACACCAATGCTTTGACATCACAGAGTATCCTTTTATAGAAAATATCTATGCCGCTACCTGCAGGCGTTATTACATCAAAAGAAGAAACTTGAGGAAGATAACCGATTCGTGTTTGTTTTTAAATATAGCCCCATTGCTGACCTAATCAAAAAAATCATCCAATTGGGATCGATCTGTTAAAGAATGGGAGGAGACTTGATAAATTTACGGATAAGAAACCCCTGCTTTTCGAAAAACACATACCCTGAGAGATCATTTTGTCAGCAGCCGCATGACGTGTGAACAAAACCCAAGTCAGTGGCTAGACGTGAAAAAACCCTCAGGGAACCATCGATGCGGCAATTGCTCCTTCTGTGGATACATTCTCCGGGACAAGGTCCTTTCCATAGGGAGTGTATCACACAGAATAAGACAATTCTGCACATGCAAAACCACATACGTTGTATATGTGGTTAAATGTGAATGCAGAGCTTTTTATATAGGTAAGACAATTAGGCCCATGTTAGAAAGGTTCCGTGAGCACCTCAACTCCATCAGAACAAGGAAAGGCTGCCCTCGTCTTATAGACCATGTGTAGCAGAAACACGGAGGAAATAGAAAATGCCTGGGTTTTGCTGGAGTTAAGGTGATCCCATCCATGACACAAGCAGGTGACAGGCATCGCCTCTTATTACAAAAAGAAGCACAATGGATAATATGCACGCATGCCATGGGACCCCTAGGTCTAAATGATCGAAATGATCACTTGATTGCTGTGGATGATTTTCATTTGTAACACGCACACAGGTGATGCCCTTCTGCGTTTGAGAATTATATACCCCTTATGGGGTTAACCTCACGCTCCTCCTTAAATAGGCCAGCACACCTCTCTGCGACACACAGGTAGCTGGAAGAAGCACAGACGTTGCTGCCTTATACCGCTTAGGCGGTTTTTGTTCTAAGTAAAGGTTTGTCCGCCTCAACCCTATGATGCTTTTGTGCACGTTTTGAAAATCGCAATAAAAAATTGAATGATGAAATCCTGCAAGTGGTGAGTGCCTCTGATTTCCTTACCTCTTCGTATTTGGATTTAATTTTAGTGTTGAGCGAACCCGAACTGTAAAGTTCAGGTCCGTGCTGAATTTTCCGAATTCGGGTACCCGGACCCGAACCCGAACTTTGCTAGAAAAGTTCAGGTTTGAGTTCGGTGTTCGGGCATTTACTAAAGCTTTTGAAAGGCTGCAGGGCAGCCAATCAACAAGCTTTTAAGCTGTGGACACTAAGAAGCCATCACAGCCATGCCTAGCAATGGCATGGCTGTGAGTGGCCGGTGCATCATGTGACCCAGCCTCTATTCAAGCTGGATCACGTGTAGCACCGGCCATCGGCTCTGAGTAGTGCAGAGACAGGAAGCAGGCAGCTGAAGCGAGGGAGAGTGGTAATTCTATGGGTGACCTATAGTGCTTTTTTGTGGGTCAATGCACCATTTTTGTACCCCTGACACAAAAATATAATATCATGCATAGCCTCCTTGTAGTCATAGATATCCCAGAATTGGGACTCTCCAGTATCTCCGAACTTCGGTTCTGCGAAGGCCTCAAACAACAGGCCAGGGCCATCATAATCCCCACCCTCGGGTCTGTTGTGCTCAGCCATCCAGGGGGAGTGCCGAATCACATACCACCAGAGTGCCTGGTAGGCGTAGTCTAGCCAAAGCTCCTTCCATAACAGTCTCTCCAGTTCTGTCACCCACTCATCCAGGGGCTGCTCTCCCAGAAGGGGCATTTGCAGGGTGACTCGCATCCGCAACTGCTGCTACTCACTGGGGAGACACTCGCCCCGCCGATGCTGTACATCTTCCAGGGCCTCGTGCCAGACGCTTTTCCGGACTGCATCCCCCCAGTCCGGTTTATCCTCCTCCTCGTAGTGGAACGCTGTTTGAAGACTAGCCGATTCCATCCTGCTGTAGCCAGGGGCGCTGTACGGATACGAGCGTTGCCCTCAATTTTGTAAATCCACGAATGGTGTCTCCAAGCTGCTTCTCCTCTCACTAGGACGCCATTCCACTGCTTGCCACCAATGTGGCACCCCGACCGGGTACCTCCGTCGAATGATGCTCCTAGTGCTTCCCGAGGACTCCAAGCACTCCACTTGACACTGTAAGCACTGCAGACCCCACGAACCGCCGAAGCTTGGTTGAGGTCTCACTGTCTCCTACCCACCCTGGACCTACGACAAGGCTCCAGGCTCCAGTGGGTGAACCTCTCCTAAATCTCGAGAGCAGGAACAGCTCTTACAAGAGCTAGTAGTTATGCCAGGGGAGTATAGCAAATCTTCAGCGTATAGCAATCCCCAAGTGTCGATCAGTTACTCAAACACCAGCCTCAACATGGTAAAGGGTAAAACAGGAACTCTTTATTTGAACACGCAAGCATTGATTTATACACATCTTCCAACAAGGTTACCACCCACAGGGTTGTGTAAAAACAGCCAATAACCACATACAATACACTCAGACACTCCCACACAAAATCCTCCCCTCTGCCTGTGATACAATTACCTCACACTGGGTTGATGCAATCATCACAGGCAGGAGAATACACAATAGTCTTCTGTCCTGGAGACAACCGAGACGTAATTCAATTATCTCTCAGGACAAAGGGACATCGCCAATACACACAGAGAGACAATGGAACAGACCTCACTACTCAACGTATACAATGTCCCACCCTTTACAATACACAAAGACATTTAACATCCCAAAATGGCACAAATTAGACCAGGGGTTCAAGTTAGTACAAGTCTTTTGTGAACAAAGGAGGCCTAGCTGATGAGAGGGCCTGTAATCCAGGGGCAGGAGGCGGGCAAACAGCCCCCTCCAAAACACTGTGGCGAAGTGGCTTTCGCCACAATTCCCACTAGAAGTTATAAATAAATTGCTATGAAGTTCCAGTTGGGTATTAGTAGTTGGGGAGTTCCAGACTTCTTCTCACGCTTTAGGGCCCCAAAAATGCCAGGGCAGTATAAAGTGACCCCAAAAGTGACCCCATTTTGGAAAGAAGACACCCCAAGGTATTCCGTAGGGGGCCTCTGTGGCAGTGGCATTGCAATGTTCTCAGCCTGAGTTTGTTTAGTGGTTAATTTAAAAATCTCATATTTCAAAAAGGTAATTTCCTGCTGCATTATGGAGAGCTGTCTACAGATCAGACAGTATCCAGACCTTTGAAGAGTGGAACCTGAAATAAAAGCATAACAATCTCTGCACAGAACCAGGTCTGCCATTGTAAAGAGGGGAAAGATTTTAAACAAACAAATCTTACTTGTTTAGATTGTATCCACCTCCAGATTACCTCCTGAGTATCTCCTGAATATCTCCAATGCTCTTGTAGATCAGCTCTTGGTAAAGCAGTCTTGGAAAAGTAGCAAGCTATAATCATTGGAATTTGGGCCCTTTTGCGCACCTAGGCTGCAAAAAAGTGTCACACATGTGGTACCGCCGTACTCAGGAGAAGTAGGGCAATGTGTTTTGGGGTGTATTTATACATATACTCATGCTGGGTGAGATAAATATCTCTGTAAAATGACAAGATATTTATCTCACCCAGATATTTATCAGCAGTAGGGGTGTATGTAAAAATACACCCCAAAACACATTGCCCTACTTCTTAAGAGTACGGCGATACCACATGTGTGACACTTTTTTGCAGCCTAGGTGCGCAAAGGGGCCCAAATTCTAATGAGCACCTTTAGGATTTCACAGGGCATTTTTTACGCATTTGGATTCCAAACTACTTCTCACGCTTTAGGTCCCTAAAATGCCAGGGCAGTATAAATACCCCACAAGTGACCCCATTTTGGAAAGAAGACACCCCAAGGTATTTCATAAGGGGGATGGTGAGTTCATGTAAAAAAAAAAATTGGGGTCACAAGTTAGTGGAATAAAAAATGAAAACTTCCATGAACTCACTATGCCCATCAGCGAATACCTTAGGATGTCTACTTTCCGAAATGGGGTCATTTGTGGGGTGTTTCTACTGTCTGGGCATTGTAGAACCGCAGGAAACATGACAGGTGCTCAGAAAGTCAAAGTGCGTAAATTCACATTTTTGCACCCTAGTTTGCAAACGCTATAACTTTTATCCAAACCAATAAATATACACTTATTGCATTTTTTTTAAATCAATTTAAATTAGTTTTAATTGAAAAATTTTACAACACAAAGTGAAACATTTCATTTTTTTGCAAAAATTTTGGTCAATTTTGATTAATATAAAAAAAAAGTTAAAATGTCAGCAGCAATGAAATACCACCAAATGAAAACTCTATTAGTGAGAAGGAAAGGAGGTAAAATTCATTTGGGCGGTAAGTTGTATGACAGAGCAATAAACCGTGAAAGTAGTGTAGTGCCGAATTGTAAAAAGTGGTCTGGTCATTAAGGGGGTTTAACCCTTTCACGACCGCAATCTGTATATATACGTGATAGCTGCACATTCCCCGTGCAGCTACCACGTATATATACGTTCTGGCAGCTCTTTAATCCAAGCGCTGCAAAGCGCTTGGATTAAAGCTTCTGCCCCTGCCCTGTATGCTGTCACGGACAGCATACAGTGCAGTAATGCCGGCAAGGGACCAATCGGAGTGGCCCCTTGCCGGCAATCGATCCGATTGGTTAGTCTGTGCAGACTAACCAATCAGATCGCGGCAGTGAAAAAATGCCGGTTTCAGGCTCTGATCTGCGCTCTGCAGATCAGAGCCTGAAAGCCGATAGTGTTCCTCATGCCCCCCGATCCTCCAAGCCTTTGGTGCCCCTCTGTGGTCCCCCCCTACCCCGATCTGTGCCTCGCTGATCTGTTCCCAGCCGGCGCTCATGTCCTTCCTCCTGCCCTGATTGGCATGCGGTCCGCCCCCTCCCCGCCCCCTGCATTAATTTTCCTGCCGCCCCTCCTGCCCCAGCCTCCCTCAATATTGTCCCTACCCCCCGATTCCCCATTCTGTGTGTGTGATGGCGGCGGCTCCATTCCTGAGCCGCCGCCATCAGCAGAGTGTCAGCTCTATGCTGACACTCTCCTGTAACCCGATAGATGCTGCGGTTGCGGCATCCATCGGGTTAACAGAGGGAGGGGGCTCCCTCTCTCCACCATCGGGGCTGCAGCGCTGTGATCGCAGCGCCCGATGGTTGCCATGGCAACCGGACGCTTTGCAAAAGCGTCCGGTTGCCATGGCAAAGGCGTCCAGTGCTGCCACCTACAGGCAGTCTGGAAGTATTATACTTTGCAATGCAAGAGCATTGCAAAGTATAGTACAACTATCAGCCCCACTGGATCTTCAAGATCCAAGAGGGAACTGATAAAAAAAAAAGTGAAAATAATAAAAGTAAAAATAAATCAATCAATAAATAAAAATGTAAATAAAAAAAAGACTGCCTTTTCCTATAAAAAAATGAAAAAATAAAATAAAATACACATATTAGGTGTCACCACGTCCGTAACGACCGTCTCTATAAATATATCACATGATGGACCCCGTCTGATAAACACCATAAAAATAAAATAAAAAAAACAGTGCCAAAAAAGCTATTTTTGTAACCTTACATCACAAAAAGTGCAACAGCAAGCGATCAAAAAGGCTTATGACCCCCAAAATAGTACCAATCAAACCGTCACTTCGTCCCACAAAAAATGATACCCTATTTAAGACAATCGCCCAAAAAATAAAAAAGCTATGGCTCTCAGACTATAGAGACACTAAAACATCATTTTTTTGGTTTCAGAAATACTATTATTGTGTAAAACTTAAATAAATAAGAAAAAGTATACATATTAGGTATTGCCACGTCCGTAACGATCTTCTCTATAAAACTATCACATGACCTAACTCCTCAGATGAACTCTGTAAAAATAAATAAATGAAAACTGTTCCAAAACAGCCAATTTTTGGGTCACCTTGCCCTATAAAGTGTAATAATGAATGATCAAAAAATCCTATGTACCCAAAAATGGTACCAATAAAAACCTCAACACTTTCTGCAAAAAACGAGCCCCTGCACAAGACGATCGGCAGAAAAATAAAAAACATATGGCGTTCAGAAAACCAATCCAGCACAATCTGCCTTCCAAAAACCGTATGGCATTCCTTTCCTTCTTCGCCCTGCCGTGTGCCCGTACAGCAGTTTACGACCACATGTGGGGTGTTTCTGTAAACCGCGGAATCAGGGTAATAAATATTGAGTTTTGTTTGGCTGTTAACCCTCAATGTGTTAAAGAAAAAAAATATATAAAATGGAAAATCTGCCAAAAAAGTGAAATTTTTTAATTTCATCTCCATTTTCCCTTAATTCTTGTGGAACGCCTAAAGGGTTAACAAAGTTTGTAAAATCAGTTTTGAGTAACTTGAGGGGTGTAGTTTCTACAATGGGGTCATTTATGGGGGTTTCCACTATGTAAGCCCCACAAAGTGACTTCAGACCTGAACTGGTCCTTAAAAAGTGGGTTTTGGAAATTTTCTTAAAAATTGTAAGAATTGCTTCTAAACTTCTAGGTCTTCTAACGCCCTAAAAAAATAAAATGACATTTCCAAAATGATGCCAACATAAAGTAGACATATGGGGAATGTTAAGTAATAAATATTTTATTAGGTATCACTTTCTGTTTTAGACGCAGAGAAATTGAAATTTGGAAAATTGTGAATTTTTCCTAATTTTTGGTAAATTTGGGATTTTTTCATAAATAAAGGTGAAATATATTGACTCAAATATATGACTATCATGAAGTACAATGTGTCACGAGAAAACAATCTCAGAATGGCATGGATAAGTAAAAGTGTTCCAAAGCTATTACCACATAAAGTGACACAAGTCAGATTTGAAAATTTTGACCTGGACACTGGGGCATCAATGACCCTTGGTCATGAAAGGGTTAAGCTAGGTGAGCTGAGCTGGTTAAGGAAGATGAATTATTCACATGACTGTATTTATAAAAAAAAAATTAAGCTTTTCATGTCGTATACTTCTCCCCCCATCTTTTACAAATACAACAGAAATACAGTATATAATCTCTATTGATCTACAGTGCGCAAAGTAAATACTTGTAACCATTCTCTAACTCCTAATCCATCTACAGTGTTTGCCGCCAGTCCAGAGGTCATAGTGATGGGGCTGAGGAACCATTACTGAAAGCAGATTTTGTACCACCAAACAGGATTATAACCTATAAATCTACAGTAGATAGGCCAGAAAAAGTAAATAATGCTGAGAGCTTAAAGAATGATAAGCTGCCATTAAACCTGTTACTATAAAGCAGTTTATGCTCAGTGATAACCGATGTTACTAGGTTTTATAGCATTAAATCTAATCAAATGAAATGTACCAGTTGATTTCAGATATAACATCACTGGTTTCCGTGTGAGTTCTAAAAGCCATTTCTACCTTGCAAAATTTTCAAAATGCAGTGTATAGTCCCCTATTTAAGGGCTCATGCACATGACCCTATGTATTTTGCAGTCCGAAAAAAATTGATCCGCAAAAAATACGCATGATGTCTGTGTACATTCCGTAATTTGCGGAACAGAACAGCTGGCCTCTAATAGAACAGTCCTATCCTTGTCCATAATGCGGATATATAGGACATGTTCTATTTTTTTGCGGAACGGAAATACAGACATAGGGAAACGGAATGCATGCGGATTAACTTCCGTTTATTTTTCAGACCTATTGAAAAGAATGGTTCCGCATGCGGTCCGCAAAAAAAACTGAACGGACACGGAAAGAAAATACCTTCATGTGCATGAGCCCTAACAAAGAGGTTTTTACACCACACACCTCCCCCTTCTTAATTTCAGAGCCGCCGCATTGATCAGCTGCTTCTAACATTTCCTTGTAATGGTCACTACAGGGACTATTGCTTATAGTCATTTGGATTCATTGCATATTTGGATATTTACCCTCATTTAGAATTCAGTGGTTTGCAATGTGTGGCCCTTATCTGTTGTAAGACTACAACTCCCAGCCTTTGCCTGTCATAGTATGCTTAGATTTGTAGTTTCACAATGGCCAGACAGCTGCATGCTGCATACAACTGATGATAAATTTAGCTGTTCTAGTCAGTATGAGCATGCAAGCTGTGCTGTATGGCTTACATGTTATTTACATCACATAAGCAATTTCCACTCTACTTTTATGTGTACAGATGCTGTATGTATGGTATTTTTAATTTTCTCTTGACTTCATTCCACTATAGTCACAATTTTTTTAAATCATAGTCCTAGGTCCTCTTCTGTCTCTACACATCCCAGATCGGACAGACTACCAGTAGATATGGTTTTCAGTACTATCTCTATGCTGACGACTAGGGGTAAGTGAATTTAACTTCGGATCCAAGATCCGAAGTCAATTTGTTCCTAAACTTGTTCCTAAAGACCTGTCTCTGTACAGCATTAAAATGTATGTGCTGTGGTGAGGCAAAATTTGTCAAGTCTGAAGTCACGGGAAACTTCGGTGAATGACTTCAGGCTTTGATTCTACAACTTTAAAAACATTTTAAAGCAGGAACCAGCTGGTACTAAAGCCGACTTTGGATTCCTGTTTTAAAATGTTTTTAAAAATCGAAGCCTAAAGTTATTTATCAAAGTCTTGCATAACTTCGGACCTTGCCTTGTTTTGGACTATTTGCCTTGTTGCAGCACATACAGGTCTCCGTACAGCACTAAAACAAAGTTTAGGAACGAATGGACTTCAAATCTTGGATCCGAACTTTACTCCTACTGATGACACCCATCTATTCATTTCATCCCATGACATCAACCCTGCTTTACTGCAAAACACCAGTGATTGTCTGGCAACTGCCTCTAACATCATGTCCTCTCTCTATCTGAAACTAAACCTCTCAAAAACTGAACTTCTTGTCCTTCCTCCTTCTGCTAACCCACCTAAACTTGATATTTCAATTTCAGTTTGTGGTACTTGTGCTACAAGTCTTGGACAACATACTGGCTGTCTGGGGGTTATGTTTGACTCAGGCCTTTCCTTCGTTCCCAATATTGAATCACTTGCAGGCTCTTGTTGTCTGATCCTCAAGAACAACAGTGGAAACGGACAAAACTCTTGTTATTACTTTGATTCATTCTTGTCTTGACTATTATAACTCATTAGTCTGTCCAAAATGCAGCAGCCAGGGCCATCTATCTGTCCAGCCGCTATACTGAGGTTTTTAGTCTGTGACAGTCACTTTACTGGTTGCCTATCCACCACAGAATACAGTTCAAACTTCTCACACAGAAAGCTCTCCGCAATGCGGCACCTCAGTACATCTTCTCCCTCATTTCCGTCTACCACCTATCTCGTGCTCTCTGTTCTACCAATGATGTAAGATTAAAATCCTCCTAAAATCCTAATTTGTACCTCGCACTCCTGTCTTCAAGACTTTTCCCGAGCTGTACCTACCCTCTAAAATGCTCTGCCCTGGAATATCAGGTCGGTCGACAACTTCCCTACCTTGAAATGTGCCTTAAAAACACATCTTTTCAGGCATACTTATCATGCTTCCATAACTGACCACTGATCCCCCCCATCCCCCCACCCACCAACTCTTATTCTTCAGATCGGAACTCAATCTTCTGACAGGCACTAGCACATGTAGATTGGCCTACACCGCTCCTTTTAGTACAGAGATGGCTGGACCACTTCATATAACAATGAACTACCTTTTGTGTCACCCCCACTTCCTCATGGATTTTAAAGGGCTTCTACCACCAGATTTTGACCTATTTAGCTGCTGACACTAGCACCTAGAGGCTCCTTCCACTAACCATTTCTGCCACCCATCGCGTCCCTCTGGCCCGCCCCGCTCCTGTTGATTGACGTGAAAATTCAGAGTATTTTGTACCGATTCCCGCGCCTGCACCGTCTGCTTCTGTATTCGGCGCAGTGAGTGAATGCCGCGCTCCTGGTACCGGCTTCCTCACTGCCCCTGCACCGACTATGTTACAGTGAGGTAGCCGGCACCAGGAGCGGGGCAATTTTCACGTCAATTAACAGGAGCGGGGCGGGCCAGAGGGACGCGATGGGCGGTAGAAATGGTTTGTGGAAGGAGCCTCTAGGTGCTGAAAAGACGCTCTAGGTGCTGAAAAGAGTCCGTCAGTGCGCCTGCGCCAATGACGTCATTCTTAAACCCGAAAGAGAAGACGTCATTGGCGCAGGCGCACTGAGGAAGTGCTGAGGAAGCGAGTGTCCTCTCAGAGCGCCTGTGCCGAATGAGGTGCAGGCGAGGGATTTGAATTGCAGACAGGGCCAGCCGGAGGAGGAGAGCGCTCCCTGGCCCTGTCAATCAGCAGGAGGAGGGGGTGTTTTTTTGAAAGGAGGATGCGGCGGCTACCAGACGCCCTACTTGCTGGTAGTGAAGTCATTTGCATATTTTAAAAGATCGATTTTTAGTGAAACCAAGCCACAGAACAAGGTAAGAGCCCTATCTAGGGAATAGTCGTCCAATAAGGATTTTAATATGCCCAAAAATGAAAAATGAGTTTTGGGGGATGACAGAAGCCCTTTAATACATTCATATTTTATAAAAATAAGTCCAAACTCTGATGTCGATATTTGGCTCTGAGATTACTTTCCCTTTGGAAAAGAACATACACAATATATCTCACGTGTGATTTTTCACTTGCATAGATGTAGCATGTAGTAATATCTCATTGCAGCATGGTAATACTTTGTACTAAATCATATCAGTGAGTGACATGTATTGCATTACACAAGACACTCTGTTCACATTAGCAAAAGCAAACTTGTCATTTCCAAACAACTGAATTCAAATGACAGGCTTGTAGCAGTTATCCAACAATGTTACAACAGATTATGGTGCACATACTTGCATTATTTAACCAGAGACTACCAAAAGCTGGTTTGCTCAATTTTAGTGAGTGCCTGCTTTGCTGAGTGTTCAGCCAGCACTATATGTGCTATGCTTGAACCTCTTTGTGTAACATCCCGGAGTATGTTATCAAACTCTTCTTCCCCGCTACTGCATGTTAAGTGTAATTATATTGTCATTATTGTCATTTTATGCATTTTCTAGGCCTGTTTCATGTAATTGCTGTAATTTTCATGTTCACCAGCAGGTGGCAGCAATGTGTTTAGAATAGACTTAGTTTAGCATATCTGGACTGAAATAGTACATTCCAGTCTGGCTACCCCCTCTTTGAGGAGGTGTGGAATGTTCCCACTGCCTCATGGGGAGGAAAGGAAGTTCAGTTTAGTGTACCAGACACACCGGCTAGGGGAAGGCTGTGTTAGTAGGAGCTCCCAGAAACAGGGATCCCAAGACAGGATCGAGCCTCGGCTGAGGACAAGATCACTCTTCCCAGCCTGAGCCATCAGCCTCAGCTGGTTGACAAGAAAAGCAGCCATCTCCAGCCTCCAGGAAGAAGCATTCCCTGTGAGCCAAGCTGTGAGTACATATCCAGAGTCCAGGAGAAGCCCAAATTCCTCCTAAGCTAGTCAGGCCCACACCAAGCTGAAGACAGAGCAGAAAATAGATACCTGCCAGATTCTCCAGGCACATAGTATAGAAGCAGAAGAGATACTGATCCCTGCCATATATTGCCAATACCTGCTGGGACCCAAGACTACTGCTGTAACTTGTATGGATTTAAAGCTGCCATTCAGTAAAGACAAGTTGAATTATATTTCAAGTCTGGATCTCATTTACTATTACCCAAGTTCCTCAGTTACTCCTATTAACAACACTCACAATTTATTGCAAGTGAGCCAGGATCCAGGAGTCCAGCCGTACCAAGGTAGGAGACACCGTTGACACTACCATATCTGCTATACAGAGACATTATCCCCCTCTGGCATTCCTCACCTGGTATGTGAGCTATAACATCTTAAAGGGCCCTGCTACAGTACCTGCGCAAGCTGCAACTGGTGTCACGACCAACTCATAGACTTATATACACATATCATATCCTGACCCATTGCATCATTGGCCATTGTACCAGTGTCCTGCTCATTGCATTTGCTAGTTCCCATCATTGTGCCTCCTTAAGGCATCTTGTCCAGTGGGATGCTGACCCTGATCTGAAACCCCTCCTCTCCATTATTGTTGTCTGCATTTTGAGAGGAGAGCAGTAACTGATACAAAAGGGTTATCCCATGATTAATGTAAAAAATGAAAAACAGACCTCACATAGTACATGACAATCTCCTTCTAAGAAAGCTAGAACCAGCCTTGCTCTGCTGGATTCTCCTCAGGGTGGCAGTTCAGTGGCAGTTAAAGGGTGGAACTGAGCATGCACGACCACCTCAGTAGATGGATGTGCACATTTCTATGCAGACATGTCCTTCCTTGGGGGAGGGTGTCCTTTCTTTTTCAGCTCTCTCCCTATCACAACTCAGGGGTGTGTCCGATCTCCTGCAGCACTTTCCTTTTAAAGCCTCATGCACACGTCTGTGAAACACGGACCGTGAGATACCGGCCTGGATTCCTGCTGAGTGCAGGAGCGCACGGCGTCATTGGTTGCTATGACGCCGTGCGCTTCGTGCCGCTGCTGTACAGTAATACACTCGTTTAGATAATACGAGTGTATTACTGTACAGCAGCGGGCGCACGGCGTCATAACAACCAATCACGCCATGCGCTCCTGCACTCAGCAGGAATCCACGCCGCTATCTCACGGTCCGTGTTTCACAGACGTGTGCATGAGACATAGGGTCCATTCACATGTCCGTGGTGTATTGCGGACCCGCAAATTGCAACACACCCGGCCAGCACCCGCTATAGAAATGCCTATTCTTGTCCGCGAACAGCTGCGGACAAGAATAGGACATTTTCTATCTTTTGCGGAGCTGCGGACCGGAAGTTCGGGGCCAAAACCCGGAAGTTCGGGGCCGCGCTCTGCAAATGTGGAAGCGGAGAGCACATAGTGTGCTCTCCGCTTCACGTCTGGGCCCATAGAGAATGAATGGGTCCGGACCCTTTTGTGGACGTGTGAATGGACCCTTAACTCTCCAAGCTTCTAACAGTAGATAGGGCTGGTGGCAGTTGAAGGATAGAAATGGACCACCTCAGCGACGTTCACAAAGAAATAAGAAAAATAATAAATAACAAGTGGCACTATACAAATACATTTATTAAATAACTCAGAGGCTATACTAAATGTTTAGGTACTAGTGCTCTTTCTTTATTGATAAATAATGTTACATGACAACTTAGGAACCAATATGACAGTGTTATTCTCAAGATGTTGTAATCAATCTTGGGATATATAACTTTAGAAGCCATTCATATATTGTTATGGATTTATGCTGGCCCATGGTACCGAAAACTGGAAAACACCACAAGGGTGGAATCCAGATAGAAGGCAGCTGACCTACAGGTCAGTACACACATACACTTTCTTGTTCAGACTTGAATCAAGACTTCTGGAAACCAAAAAAAGCACAGACATGGACTTGGAACTTGTTCAGACTTGGATCAAGCCTTCTGGAACTCAGACATACAGAATACCAGCCCAAACATTAATAACTGCATGGACCAGTGCACACATGACAGTAACTTCTGGAACTGAACATACAAGAAACAACAAGCAGACATGGCAATGACTTCTGGAACTTAGACATACTAGGCAAGAACAGGCAGATACCAAGCAAAGCCTCAGTAACAGACTTGAGACTTCAGAAGCATGCACAACAGTACAACAAGGATCTGGCCAAAAACTTCACACAGAACTTCTCTCAAACAGACAGAGCTTAGGAATAGCTAGCAGAACAGCAAGCACATGGACAACAGGTGTAGATTCAGACAACGACTGGGGAATTAACCCCTATGGAACAAGATTGGAAAGACACATGACAGAATAGAGCAATTCACCTTCACAAGTAATTCTGCCTTGTGCTCCAGCCTCTCTCCTTAGGGCATGTGCACTCACCTCCAGTCTATTAAATGGCCATTGCATGCACTTCCAAATCCTAACCCAGCCAATGGTTGAAGGTCCTTATGTATTTAGGCTACTTTCACACTTGCGTTCGGAGCAGATCCGTCTGGTGTCTGCACAGACAGATCCGCTCCTATAATGCAGACGATGGGATCCATTCAGAATGGATCCGTCTGCATTATATTTCAGAAAAAATTCTAAGTCTGAAAGTTAGTCAGACGGATCCGTCCAGACTTTACATTGAAAGTCAATGGGGGACGGATCCGTTTGAAATTGAGCCATATTGTTTCAACTTCAAACGGATCCGCCCCCATTGACTTATATTGTAAGTATGGACGGATCCGTTTGGCTTCGCACGGCCAGGCGGACACCCGAACGCTGCAAGCAGCGTTCGGGTGTCCGCCTGCTGAGCGGAGCAGAGGACAAATGGGGCCATACTGATGCATTCTGAGCGGATCCGCATCCACTCAGAATGCATTGGAGCAGTACGGATGCGTTCGGGGCCGCTTGTGTGAGCCTTCAAACGGAACTCACAAGCGGAGCCCCGAACGCTAGTGTGAAAGTAGCCTTAAGGCACCCTCCCCAGTCAATGGGTGCCTGAGCTATAGGTTCTCTGGTGACCAGCAAAAGTGTTCTGAAATCTAGTGCTTCTGATTTATCTGTGTTAATACTGTGTTATTTATTAGGATGTATGTCTTAATTAATTAGGTGTATCTTATTCTGGTGCTCAGGGGACCAAGACTGGTGTATGGGAATGCCAGTCTTGATAAATGCCCCTCTGTGTGTGTTACCAATAACATTTTCTTCATGCGTTTTTTCCCCCATAGAAAATGTGTTTGCAAAACGCCCACAAAAAGACAAAAGCTCCAGCATGCTGCATGAAAAGAATCTAGAAATGAACACAAATGCCAGTTCCTTAAAGGAGTGAGTGCAGAAAATGGCAATAATTCACTAAGCTGAAATACTCCTAAATTAGGTGTATTTCAAGCATATATTACGGTTAGTTGCGCCACAGTCTGTGACTTTTCCCCGCTAATGCTAGGTCTAAAATTGTGGGCATGGCGTGGGCGGGGAAGAGGACGGGCTGGCAGGCCTGTCTTTTTCGCCATTTTCGACACCTGTTTCAGAAGTAGAAACAGGTCTAAATCTGTCATCAACTTACCTGTCCGAGCTCCAGCGCTGCAGTCTGGGCCTCAGGCAGATGCAGTGCGGTGTCAGACGCTTCCAGGCCGCGCATCCCTGTTGATGTGCGTGGCTCCCCTTGGTGAGCTGTCATATAGACCACGCCCCTCTCGATGCCACGCACCCTGGTAATGCACCACTTTAGCCACACCCCTGGTGATGTGCCCTTGAGTGATGTAAGCTTGCTGACGGTGATTAGTTCTCCATTTAAAGCACTTGCTGGCAATACTCCTTGCCAGTTATAGGTTTTACCTTGCTGTGCTCCTGTGCATTTTTGGATTGGTGATATTTGGATTTGACTTTGGCTTGACTTGGACCTCTCTCTTTGCCCTGCGATTTTGTACCCTGTCTCCCATCCAATTTTGACCCTTGGATTGTCTATTTGTGGCTACCCTTCTCTCTGTGATTAGGTACTGTATTGACCTCCCGGCTTGACATATTTCTATACGACCCTTCTGTGTGTTTGTCAGTTTTGTTTTCTGATGTGTGTGAACAGGTCCTTGCGGTTTTTACCACGGGTGCTTGGTTTGGCTCTCTGCACTCACCAGTATAGGGACGGTTGACTAGTTGTGGGCTTGCCACTTAGGGCTTGCTCTGCAAGTAGGCAGGGACAGTATTTTGGGTTCCAGCTAGGGCTCACTGTGTGAGTGTGTCTCTCTCTCTACAGTTGTGACAAATGTAAGACAGCTCGGAAGTGGTCTTACATTTAGAACTGGCAGAGGATTCACTGAAGTAATGGAGAGGCCTGCGCCCCTTCATAACTCCCCAGCTATGGGCCTTTATTAAGTCTAAACTGCTGGTCTTAATAAATGTGTCTCTTTATTTAAAAGCCCCAAGACCAATAATTTCATATGCTACAACTCCAGTGTGCTAGCATAAGAAAATATAGATTTATCTAGAATTAGCAATATTATACCTTGAAACAAGATCAGACAGATATGGTACATCTGTAGCATGCCTAGGGGAGAGGATAGGAGTGGTTGTAGCAATAATGGAGGTAGTTGTATTAACTCTTGACACTCCACTTGCTCATGCAGTGATGGGAAGGCAGCACCTTTTCTTCCCTTTGGGGCATACCCTGGTTTTGGGGTTCTCCTGCATGATGTTAGGTTAGGTGACCTTGGTGGTGATTAATTCTGAAATGCAAAGTGGAGTTCCATGAGGCTGATTTTATAACCAGTGGCATAACTAGAACTGACTGGGCTTCATAGCAAATGTTTGAACAGCACTCCCCCACCCACCCAGCAATCCCCTCATCGCCTCTGTGCAAACCTTCACTCCTGTTGCTAGTCAAGATAGCTCTCTCAGACTAGGCCAGGTAGCAGCTCTGTCTGTTTTCTCCACGTATATATTGTATGTCATGTTAATGTATATTCTGTCACTGTATAAAATGCCATTATACAGGTCCTTCTAAAAAAATTAGCATATTGTGATAAAGTTCATTATCTTCTGTAATGTACTGATAAACATTAGACTTTCATATATTTTAGATTCATTACACACCAACTGAAGTAGTTCAAGCCTTTTATTGTTTTAATATTGATGATTTTGGCATACAGCTCATGAAAACCCAAATTCCTATCTAAAAAAATTTGCATATTTCATCCGACCAATAAAAGAAAAGTGTTTTTAATACAAAAAAAGTCAACCTTTGAATAATTATGTTCAGTTATGCACTCAATACTTGGTCGGGAATCCTTTTGCAGAAATGACTGCTTCAATGCGGCGTGGCATGGAGGCAATCAGCCTGTGGCACTGCTGAGGTGTTATGGAGGCCCAGGATGCTTCGATAGCGGCCTTAAGCTCATCCAGAGTGTTGGGTCTTGCGTCTCTCAACTTTCTCTTCCCAATATCCCACAGATTCTCTATGGGGTTCAGGTCAGGAGAGTTGGCAGGCCAATTGAGCACAGTAATACCATGGTCAGTAAACCATTTACCAGTGGTTTTGGCACTGTGAGCAGGTACCAGGTCGTGCTGAAAAATGAAATCTTCATCTCCATAAAGCTTTTCAGCAGATGGAAGCATGAAGTGCTCCAAAATCTCCTGATAGCTAGCTGCATTGACCCTGCCCTTGATAAAACACAGTGGACCAACACCAGCAGCTGACATGGCACCCCAGACCATCACTGACTGTGGGTACTTGACACTGGACTTCAGGCATTTTGGCATTTCCCTCTCCCCAGTCTTCCTCCAGACTCTGGCACCTTGATTTCCGAATGACATGCAAAATTTGCTTTCATCCGAAAAAAGTACTTTGGACCACTGAGCAACAGTCCAGTGCTGCTTCTTTGTAGCCCAGGTCAGGCGCTTCTGCCGCTGTTTCTGGTTCAAAAGTGGCTTGACCTGGGGAATGCGGCAACTGTAGCCCATTTCCTGCACACGCCTGTACACAATGGCTCTGGATGTTTCTACTCCAGACTCAGTCCACTGCTTCTGCAGGTCCCCCAAGGTCTGGAATCGGTCCTTCTCTACAATCTTCCTCAGGGTCCGGTCACCTCTTATCGTTGTGCAGCGTTTTCTGCCACACTTTTTCCTTCCCACAGACTTCCCACTGAGGTGCCTTGATACAGCACTCTGGGAACAGCCTATTCCTTCAGAAATTTCTTTCTGTGTCTTACCCTCTTGCTTGAGGGGGTCAATGATGGCCTTCTGGACAGCAGTCAGGTCGGCAGTCTTACCCATGATTGCGGTTTTGAGTAATGAACCAGGCTGGGAGTTTTTAAAAGCCTCAGGAATAGGGATGAGCGAACACGAACTGTATAGTTCGGGTTTGTACCGAATTTTGGGGTGTCCGTGACACGGACCCGAACCCGGACATTTTCGTAAAAGTCTGGGTTCGGGTTCGGTGTTCGTCGCTTTCTTGGCGCTTTTGTGGCGCTTTCTTGGCGCTTTTTGAAAGGCTGCAAAGCAGCCAATCAACAAGCGTCATACTACTTGCCCCAAGAGGCCGTCACAGCCATGCCTATTATTGGCATGGCTGTGATTGGCCAGAGCACCATGTGACCCAGCCTCTATTTAAGCTGGAGTCACATAGCGCCGCCCGTCACTCTGCTCTGATTAGCGTAGGGAGAGGTTGCGGCTGCGACAGTAGGGCGAGATTAGGCAGATTAACTATTCAGTAAAAGTTCCAGTTTTTGTTGGCTATCCTATGCTTGCTTCATTCTTCTACAATACCATACACGGCGTGTCACCGTTTAATTGACACTGGCGTCACGAACTTTTAAATACCTGCCTGTTCCAGTATTCGCCCCAATTGAAGACGACAGTGGATCCCAGGTTAGTGAGTCAATCTGCACTACAAAGCCCAGCATACACTACTGACCCCCTGGGACACTGCACTATGACATGCAGACTAATTCTCTGCTGACATGAAGCCAGATTGTCTGTTACGGGACCTCTCTCCTCTGCCTGGGTGCTGGGCCTAAATTTATGAAAATGGACTGTTGCAGTGGTGGGTGACGTGAAGCCTGATTCTCTGCTATGACATGCAGACTAATTCTCTGCTGACATGAAGCCAGATTGTCTGTTACGGGACCTCTCTCCTCTGCCTGGGTGCTGGGCCTAAATTTATGAAAATGGACTGTTGCAGTGGTGGGTGACGTGAAGCCTGATTCTCTGCTATGACATGAAGACTAGGGATGAGCGAACTCGAACTGTATAGTTCGGGTTCGTACCGAATTTTGGGGTGTCCGTGACACGGACCCGAACCCGGACATTTTCGTAAAAGTCCGGGTTCGGGTTCGGTGTTCGTCGCTTTCTTGGCGCTTTTGTGACGCTTTCTTGGCGCTTTTTGAAAGGCTGCAAAGCAGCCAATCAACAAGCGTCATACTACTTGCCCCAAGAGGCCGTCACAGCCATGCCTACTATTGGCATGGCTGTGATTGGCCAGAGCACCATGTGACCCAGCCTCTATTTAAGCTGGAGTCACATAGCGCCGCCCGTCACTCTGCTCTGATTAGCGTAGGGAGAGGTTGCGGCTGCGACAGTAGGGCGAGATTAGGCAGATTAACTCCTCCAAAGGACTTGATTAATCGATCGATCTGCAGCTGTGCATCATTGAGCTGCTGAAATTCAATTGCTCACTGTTTTTAGGCTGCCCAGACCGTTTGTCAGTCACTTTTTTTCTGGGGTGATCGGCGGCCATTTTGTGTCTTGTGCGGTGCTGCGACCAAGTGCATCCAAGCTGCGACCAAGTGCATTTAACCCTCAATGGTGTGGTTGTTTTTTGGCTAAAGCCTACATCAGGGTGAAGCTGTCACACCAAGTGCATTTAACCAGCAATAGTCTGTTTATTTTTTGGCCATATACTACATCAGGGGCAAGCTGCGCCTGTCACCAAGTGCATTTAACCCTCAATGGTGTGGTTGTTTTTTGGCTAAAGCCTACATCAGGGTGAAGCTGTCACACCAAGTGCATTTAACCAGCAATAGTCTGTAAATTTTTTGGCCATATACTAAATCAGGGGCAAGCTGCGCCCGTCACCAAGTGCATTTAACCCTCAGTAGTGTGGTTGGTCAAGCTGTCACACCAAGTGCATTTAACCAGCAATAGTCTGTTCCTTTTTTTGGCCATATACTACATCAGGGGCAAGCTGCGCCCGTCACCAAGTGCATTTAACCCTCAGTAGTGTGGTTGGTCAAGCTGTCACACCAAGTGCATTTAACCAGCAATAGTCTGTTCATTTTTTGGCCATATACTACATCAGGGGCAAGCTGCGCCCATCACCAAGTGCATTTAACCCTCAGTAGTGTGGTTGGTCAAGCTGTCACACCAAGTGCATTTAACCAGCAATAGTCTGTTCATTTTTTGGCCATATACTACATCAGGGGCAAGCTGCGCCTGTCACCAAGTGCATTTAACCCTCAATGGTGTGGTTGTTTTTTGGCTAAAGCCTACATCAGGGTGAAGCTGTCACACCAAGTGCATTTAACCAGCAATAGTCTGTTCATTTTTTGGCCATATACTACATCAGGGGCGAGCTGCGCCTGTCACCAAGTGCATTTAACCCTCAGTAGTGTGGTTGGTCAAGCTGTCACACCAAGTGCATTTAACCAGCAATAGTGTGGTTATTTTTTGGCCATATCCCAGTCTAATTCTGTCACTAAATCCATACCGGTCACCAGCGCCTAAATACTGGGCCTCAAATTTATATCCCGCTAAATCTGTCGTTACCGCTGTACTGTTGTGGCTGGGCAAGTTATTTAGTGTCCGTCAAAGCACATTTTTTGTTCAGGGTTGAAATACAATTCCCAATTTAGCAATTTCATAATTTAGTGGTTTCTGCTATATCAGAGCTATTTGAAATCTATCCCTAAAAGGGTATATAATATTCAAGGTGCACATAGGGTCATTCAGAATAACTTCACACACACGCTACTGTGCATTTCCAAGTCTAATTCTGTTAGTAAATCCATACCGGTCACCCAGCGCCTAAATACTAGGCCTCAAATTTATATCCCGCTAAATCTGTCGTTACCGCTGTACTGTTGTGGCTGGGCAAGTTATTTAGTGTCCGTTAAAGCACATTTTTTGTTCAGGGTTGAAATACAATTCCCAATTTAGCAATTTCATAATTTAGTGGTTTCTGCTATATCAGAGCTATTTGAAATCTATCCCTAAAAGGGTATATAATATTCAAGGTGCACATAGGGTCATTCAGAATAACTTCACACACACGCTACTGTGCATTTCCAAGTCTAATTCTGTCACTAAATCCATACCGGTCACCCAGCGCCTAAATTCTAGGCCTCAAATTTATATCCTGCTAAATCTGTCCTTACCGCTGTCCTGTTGTGGATGGGCAAGTTATTTAGTGTCCGTCAAAGCACATTTTTTTTTCTGGGTTGAAATACAATTCCCAATTTAGCAATTTCATAATTTAGTGGTTTCTGCTATATCAGAGCTATTTGAAATCTATCCCTAAAAGGGTATATAATATTCAAGGTGCACATAGGGTCATTCAGAATAACTTCACACACACGCTACTGTGCATTTCCAAGTCTAATTCTGTCACTAAATCCATACCGGTCACCCAGCGCCTAAATACTAGGCCTCAAATTTATATCCCGCTGAATTTGAATACAATACATTGGGCCAAATAATATTTTTGTTGTTGTGGTGAACCATAACAATGAGGAAAACATCTAGTAAGGGACGCGGACGTGGACATGGTCGTGGTGGTGTTAGTGGACCCTCTGGTGCTGGGAGAGGACGTGGCCGTTCTGCCACATCCACACGTCCTAGTGTACCAACTACCTCAGGTCCCAGTAGCCGCCAGAATTTACAGCGATACATGGTGGGGCCCAATGCCGTTCTAAGGATGGTAAGGCCTGAGCAGGTACAGGCATTAGTCAATTGAGTGGCCGACAGTGGATCCAGCACGTTCACATTATCTCCCACCCAGTCTTCTGCAGAAAGCGCACAGATTGCGCCTGAAAACCAACCCCATCAGTCTGTCACATCACCCCCATGCATATCAGGGAAACTGTCTGAGCCTCAAGTTATGCAGCAGTCTCTTATGCTGTTTGAAGACTCTGCTGGCAGGGTTTCCCAAGGGCATCCACCTATCCCTTCCCCAGCGGTGGAAGACATAGACTGCACTGACGCACAACCACTTATGTTTCCTGATGATGAGGACATGGGAATACTGCAGCATACAGGTAGGCTACCCGACACTGCTAGATTTGAATGTGTATTTCCCTTTAAGCCAGTCAGGCCGGTTACCGGCAATCCTTGTCACAGCCAGCAGAGGGAGCCCCCAGTTCAGTATAAATAGGCTAGGGCCTAGCTCAGGAAGGCAGAAGTTTCTAGACTCAGTGCTGAGAGGGTAGAGTAAGCCCTGTAACCGGATTCCAGATCCGAGGAGAAGGTTCCCCTCCTGAGTCCGTATTCATAGAAGCAAGAAGGGCATAGTTAAACAGCCTGAAGACCCAGAATACAACAGAAGGCGAGTCTAATCAGCAAGAGGTACTTGATAAAGACAGATTCAAGGATACGCCAGAGTTAGGGCATCAGACCTTGGAGAATAAGTCACATGTTTCAGGATCAGTCAGGAATAGAGTGCAAGCCTCCTGTACTACAAGTACTGTGTTTAACCCTCTAAAAATCACCTTGCTATTACCGGCCAGTCTGTAATTACTATGAACCAACTGTCTTCATATGAAACCAACTGTCTTTAATGGAACTGCGCTTCCAACAATGTGCCCACCTTA
The DNA here is from genome assembly GCF_014858855.1 of Bufo gargarizans. Classification (NCBI taxonomy): domain Eukaryota; kingdom Metazoa; phylum Chordata; class Amphibia; order Anura; family Bufonidae; genus Bufo; species Bufo gargarizans. The sequence continues at coordinate 392,869,265 of NC_058081.1, forward strand.
CTTCCTGCACTGGAGCGTGATAGGAAGATGCGCGAGTACAAGCGCACGTTGGTAGACGCGCTACTGAGAGCATTCCCAAATGTCACAGGGGAACAAGTGGAAGCCCAAGGCCAAGGCAGAGGAGGAGCAAGAGGTCGCCAAGGCAGCTGTGTCACGGCCAGCTCCTCTGAGGGCAGGGTTAGCATGGCAGAGATGTGGAAAACTTTTGTCAACACGCCACAGCTAACTGCACCACCACCTGATACGCAACGTGTTAGCAGGAGGCAACATTTCACTAACATGGTGGAACAGTACATGTGCACACCCCTCCACGTACTGACTGATGGTTCGGCCCCATTCAACTTCTGGGTCTCTAAATTGTCCACGTGGCCAGAGCTAGCCTTTTATGCCTTGGAGGTGCTGGCCTGCCCGGCGGCCAGCGTTTTGTCTGAACGTGTATTCAGCACGGCAGGGGGCGTCATTACAGACAAACGCAGCCGCCTGTCTACAGCCAATGTGGACAAGCTGACGTTCATAAAAATGAACCAGGCATGGATCCCACAGGATCTGTCCGTCCCTTGTCCAGATTAGACATTAACTACCTCCCCTTAACCATATTATGGTTGCGAGGCTACCCAAAGTTGAATGAACCTCTCCTCTGTCTGGGTGCCAGGGCCTAAATATATGCCAATGGACTGTTCCAATGTTGGGTGACGTGAAGCCTGATTCTCTGCTATGACATGCAGACTAATTCTCTGCTGACATGAAGCCAGATCCTCTGTTACGGGACCTCTCTCCTCTGCCTGGGTGCTGGGCCTAAATATCTGACAATGGACTGTTGCAGTGGTGGCTGACGTGAAGCCTGATTTTCTGCTATAACATGCAGACTGATTCTCTGCTGACATGAAGCCAGATCCTCTGTTACGGGACCTCTCTCCTCTGCCTGGGTGCTGGGCCTAAATATATGCCAATGGACTGTTGCAGTGGTGGCTGACGTGAAGCCTCATTCTGTGCTATGACATGCAGACTAATTCTCTGCTGACATGAAGCCAGATTGTCTGTTACGGGACCTCTCTCCTCTGCCTGGGTGCTGGGCCTAAATTTATGAAAATGGACTCTTACAGTGGTGGGTGACGTGAAGCCTGATTCTCTGCTATGATATGAAGACTGATTCTCTGCTGACATGAAGCCAGATTGTCTGTTACGGGACCTCTCTCCTCTGCCTGGGTGCTGGGCCTAAATTTATGAAAATGGACTCTTACAGTGGTGGGTGACGTGAAGCCTGATTCTCTGCTATGACATGAAGACTGATTCTCTGCTATGACATGAAGACTGATTCTCTGCTGACATGAAGCCAGATTGTCTGTTACGGGACCTCTCTCCTCTGCCTGGGTGCTGGGCCTAAATTTATGACAATGGACTGTTGCAGTGGTGGCTGACGTGAAGCCTGATTCTCTGCTATGACATGCAGACTGATTCTCTGCTGACATGAAGCCAGATCCTCTGTTACGGGACCTCTCTCCTCTGCCTGGGTGCTGGGCCTAAATTTATGAAAATGGACTGTTGCAGTGGTGGGTGACGTAAAGCCTGATTCTCTGCTATGATATGAAGACTGATTCTCTGCTGACATGAAGCCAGATCCTCTGTTACGGGACCTCTCTCCTCTGCCTGGGTGCTGGGCCTAAATATCTGACAATAGACTGTTGCATTGGTGGCTGACATGAAGCCTGATTCTCTGCTATGACATGCAGACTAATTCTCTGCTGACATGAAGCCAGATTGTCTGTTACGGGACCTCTCTCCTCTGCCTGGGTGCTGGGCCTAAATTTATGAAAATTAACTGTTGCAGTGGTGGGTGACGTGAAGCCTGATTCTCTTCTATGACATGAAGACTGATTCTCTGCTGACATGAAGCCAGATTGTCTGTTACGGGACCTCTCTCCTCTGCCTGGGTGCTGGGCCTAAATTTATGAAAATGGACTCTTACAGTGGTGGGTGACGTGAAGCCTGATTCTCTGCTATGACATGAAGACTGATTCTCTGCTGACATGAAGCCAGATTGTCTGTTACGGGACCTCTCTCCTCTGCCTGGGTGCTGGGCCTAAATTTATGAAAATGGACTCTTACAGTGGTGGGTGACGTGAAGCCTGATTCTCTGCTATGACATGAAGACTGATTCTCAGCTGACATGAAGCCAGATTGTCTGTTACGGGACCTCTCTCCTCTGCCTGGGTGCTGGGCCTACATTTATGACAATGGACTGTTGCAGTGGTGGGTGACGTGAAGCCTGATTCTCTGCTGACATGAAGCCAGATCCTCTGTTACGGGACCTCTCTCCTCTGCCTGGGTGCTGGGCCTAAATTTATGAAAATGGACTGTTGCAGTGGTGGGTGACGTGAAGCCTGATTCTCTGCTATGACATGAAGACTGATTCTCTGCTGACATGAAGCCAGATTGTCTGTTACGGGAAATCTCTCCTCTGCCTGGGTGCTGGGCCTAAATTTATGAAAATGGACTCTTACAGTGGTGGGTGACGTGAAGCCTGATTCTCTGCTATGACATGAAGACTGATTCTCTGCTGACATGAAGCCAGATTGTCTGTTACGGGACCTCTCTCCTCTGCCTGGGTGCTGGGCCTAAATTTATGAAAATGGACTTTTACAGTGGTGGGTGACGTGAAGCCTGATTCTCTGCTATGACATGAAGACTGATTCTCTGCTATGACATGAAGACTGATTCTCTGCTGACATGAAGCCAGATTGTCTGTTACGGGACCTCTCTCCTCTGCCTGGGTGCTGGGCCTAAATTTATGACAATGGACTGTTGCAGTGGTGGCTGACGTGAAGCCTGATTCTCTGCTATGACATGAAGACTGATTCTCTGCTGACATGAAGCCAGATTGTCTGTTACGGGACCTCTCTCCTCTGCCTGGGTGCTGGGCCTAAATTTATGAAAATGGACTCTTACAGTGGTTGGTGACGTGAAGCCTGATTCTCTGCTATGACATGAAGACTAATTCTCTGCTGACATGAAGCCAGATTGTCTGTTACGGGACCTCTCTCCTCTGCCTGGGTGCTGGGCCTAAATTTATGAAAATGGACTCTTACAGTGGTGGGTGACGTGAAGCCTGATTCTCTGCTATGACATGAAGACTGATTCTCTGCTGACCTGAAGCCAGATTTTCTGTTACGGGACCTCTCTCCTCTGCCTGGGTGCTGGGCCTAAATTTATGAAAATGGACTGTTGCAGTGGTGGCTGACGTGAAGCCTGATTCTCTGCTATGATATGAAGACTGATTCTCTGCTGACATGAAGCCAGATCCTTTGTTACGGGACCTCTCTCCTCTACCTGGGTGCTGGGCCTAAATATCTGACAATGGACTGTTGCATTGGTGGCTGACGTGAAGCCTGATTCTCTGCTATGACATGCAGACTAATTCTCTGCTGACATGAAGCCAGATTGTCTGTGACGGGACCTCTCTCCTCTGCCTGGGTGCTGGGCCTAAATTTATGAAAATGGACTGTTGCAGTGATGGGTGACGTGAAGCCTGATTCTCTGCTATGACATGGAGACTGATTCTCTGCTGACATGAAGCCAGATTGTCTGTTACGGGACCTCTCTCCTCTGCCTGGGTGCTGGGCCTAAATTTATGAAAATGGACTCTTACAGTGGTGGGTAACGTGAAGTCTGATTCTCTGCTATGACATGAAGACTGATTCTCTGCTGACATGAAGCCAGATTGTCTGTTACGGGACCTCTCTCCTCTGCCTGGGTGCTGGGCCTAAATATATGAAAATGGACTCTTACAGTGGTGGGTGACGTGAAGCCTGATTCTCTGCTATGACATGAAGACTGATTCTCTGCTATGACATGAAGACTGATTCTCTGCTGACATGAAGCCAGATTGTCTGTTACGGGACCTCTCTCCTCTGCCTGGGTGCTGGGCCTAAATTTATGAAAATGGACTCTTACAGTGGTGGGTAACGTGAAGTCTGATTCTCTGCTATGACATGCAGACTAATTCTCTGCTGACATGAAGCCAGATTGTCTGTTACGGGACCTCTCTCCTCTGCCTGGGTGCTGGGCCTAAATTTATGAAAATGGACTGTTGCAGTGGTGGCTGACGTGAAGCCTGATTCTCTGCTATGACATGCAGACTAATTCTCTGCTGACGTAAAGCCTGATTCTCTGCTATTGTAGTGTAAGGGAGAGTAATACCCCGTCACTACAGAAGGGTCACTTGGGTATTGTCGTTCCCCCTGTATTTATGGGGAGGTTGGTATGAAACATCTTGTTAACTGTAATGCTATGTACTTCCTGTTACTGTGAAATGTGCATGTGCAGGCCGGCTAGGGTGTCATTCCAGCTCTGAGTCACTAGAGGGAGCTAGGGAACCCTAGTTTATATAAGGCCCAGTCAGGAAGTAATAGTTGTTCAGACAGTGGGAGCAGAGGTCAGAAATGATCCTGTGTCTGAGTGAAGGCCAGGCTATGGGCCTGTGAGAGCAGTGCAGGCCTGAAGCCTGCCGACTAGGAGAGGGTAGTAAAGGCCCTGTAACCGGGTTCCGGATCCAAGGAAAAGGTTCCCCTCCTGAGTCATCATCCGTTTAGCTGAAACAGCATAAGCAAGCCACCAGCCAAGACACAGAATACCACAGAGGCCGATCAGATAAAGCAAGAGGTACTCAAGATAACAGCAAGAGGTACTAGATAAGGACAGCTTCAAGGGTACGCCAGATAAAGGGCATTAGACCTTGATGAGAAAGTCACATGTTTCAGGACCAGTCAGGAATAGTGTGCAAGCCGCCTGTACTGCATCTCCTGTAATCAACACTCTGTATAAAACATTGCTAAGACCGGCCATTCTGTACTTCCAAGAACCAGCTGTATTCCAATAGTAACCAACTGTCTTTCATGGAACTGCGCTTTCAACTGCGTCCATGTATTATACTCACTGATATTCAGTAAAAGTTCCAGTTTTTGTTGGCTATCCTATGCTTGCTTCATTCTTCTACAATACCATACACGGCGTGTCACCGTTTAATTGACACTGGCGTCACAAACTTTTAAATACCTGCCTGTTCCAGTATTCGCCCCAATTGAAGACGACAGTGGATCCCAGGTTAGTGAGTCAATCTGCACTACAAAGCCCAGCATACACTACTGACCCCCTAGGACACTGCACTATGACATGCAGACTAATTCTCTGCTGACATGAAGCCAGATTGTCTGTTACGGGACCTCTCTCCTCTGCCTGGGTGCTGGGCCTAAATTTATGAAAATGGACTCTTACAGTGGTGGGTGACGTGAAGCCTGATTCTCTGCTATGACATGAAGACTGATTCTCTGCTGACATGAAGCCAGATTGTCTGTTACGGGACCTCTCTCCTCTGCCTGGGTGCTGGGCCTAAATTTATGAAAATGGACTGTTGCAGTGGTGGGTGACGTGAAGCCTGATTCTCTGCTATGATATGAAGACTAATTCTCTGCTGACATGAAGCCAGATCCTCTGTTACGGGACCTCTCTCCTCTGCCTGGGTGCTGGGCCTAAATATCTGACAATGGACTGTTGCATTGGTGGCTGACGTGAAGCCTGATTCTCTGCTATGACATGCAGACTAATTCTCTGCTGACATGAAGCCAGATTGTCTGTTACGGGACCTCTCTCCTCTGCCTGGGTGCTGGGCCTAAATTTATGAAAATGGACTGTTGCAGTGGTGGGTGACGTGAAGCCTGATTCTCTGCTATGACATGAAGACTAGGGATGAGCGAACTCGAACTGTATAGTTCGGGTTCGTACCGAATTTTGGGGTGTCCGTGACACGGACCCGAACCCGGACATTTTCGTAAAAGTCCGGGTTCGGGTTCGGTGTTCGTCGCTTTCTTGGCGCTTTTGTGACGCTTTCTTGGCGCTTTTTGAAATGCTGCAAAGCAGCCAATCAACAAGCGTCATACTACTTGCCCCAAGAGGCCGTCACAGCCATGCCTACTATTGGCATGGCTGTGATTGGCCAGAGCACCATGTGACCCAGCCTCTATTTAAGCTGGAGTCACATAGCGCCGCCCGTCACTCTGCTCTGATTAGCGTAGGGAGAGGTTGCGGCTGCGACAGTAGGGCGAGATTAGGCAGATTAACTCCTCCAAAGGACTTCACTTGATTAATCGATCGATCTGCAGCTGTGCATCATTGAGCTGCTGAAATTCAAATGCTCACTCACTGTTTTTAGGCTGCCCAGACCGTTTGTCAGTCACTTTTTTCTGGGGTGATCGGCGGCCATTTTGTGTCTTGTGCGGTGCTGCGACCAAGTGCATCCAAGCTGCGACCAAGTGCATTTAACCCTCAATGGTGTGGTTGTTTTTTGGCTAAAGCCTACATCAGGGTGAAGCTGTCACACCAAGTGCATTTAACCAGCAATAGTCTGTTCATTTTTTGGCCATATACTAAATCAGGGGCAAGCTGCGCCTGTCACCAAGTGCATTTAACCCTCAATGGTGTGGTTGTTTTTTGGCTAAAGCCTACATCAGGGTGAAGCTGTCACACCAAGTGCATTTAACCAGCAATAGTCTGTTTATTTTTTGGCCATATACTACATCAGGGGCAAGCTGCGCCCGTCACCAAGTGCATTTAACCCTCAGTAGTGTGGTTCGTCAAGCTGTGACACCAAGTGCATTTAACCAGCAATAGTCTGTTCATTTTTTGGCCATATACTACATCAGGGGCAAGCTGCGCCCGTCACCAAGTGCATTTAACCCTCAGTAGTGTGGTTGGTCAAGCTATCACACCAAGTGCATTTAACCAGCAATAGTCTGTTCATTTTTTGGCCATATACTAAATCAGGGGCAAGCTGCGCCCGTCACCAAGTGCATTTAACCAGCAATAGTCTGTTCATTTTTTGGCCATATACTACATCAGGGGCAAGCTGCGCCCGTCACCAAGTGCATTTAACCCTCAGTAGTGTGGTTGGTCAAGCTATCACACCAAGTGCATTTAACCAGCAATAGTCTGTTCATTTTTTGGCCATATACTAAATCAGAGGCAAGCTGCGCCCGTCACCAAGTGCATTTAACCAGCAATAGTCTGTTCATTTTTTGGCCATATACTACATCAGGGGCAAGCTGCGCCCGTCACCAAGTGCATTTAACCAGCAATAGTGTGGTTATTTTTTGGCCATATCCCAGTCTAATTCTGTCACTAAATCCATACCGGTCACCCAGCGCCTAAATACTAGGCCTCAAATTTATATCCCGCTAAATCTCTCGTTACCGCTGTCCTGTTGTGGCTGGGAAAGTTATTTAGTGTCCGTCAAAGCACATTTTTTGTTCTGGGTTGAAATACAATTCCCAATTTAGCAATTTCATAATTTAGTGGTTTCTGCTATATCAGAGCTATTTGAAATATATCCCTAAAAGGGTATATAATATTCAAGGTGCACATAGGGTCATTCAGAATAACTTCACACACACGCTACTGTGCATTTCCAAGTCTAATTCTGTCGCTAAATCCATACCGGTCACCCAGCGCCTAAATACTAGGCCTCAAATTTATATCCCGCTAAATCTCTCGTTACCGCTGTCCTGTTGTGGCTGGGAAAGTTATTTAGTGTCCGTCAAAGCACATTTTTTGTTCTGGGTTGAAATACAATTCCCAATTTAGCAATTTCATAATGTAGTGGTTTCTGCTATATCAGAGCTATTTGAAATCTATCCCTAAAAGGGTATATAATATTGAAGGTGCACATAGGGTCATTCAGAATAACTTCACACACACGCTACTGTGCATTTCCAAGTCTAATTCTGTCGCTAAATCCATACCGGTCACCCAGCGCCTAAATACTAGGCCTCAAATTTATATCCTGCTAAATCTCTCGTTACCGCTGTCCTGTTGTGGCTGGGAAAGTTATTTAGTGTCCGTCAAAGCACATTTTTTGTTCTGGGTTGAAATACAATTCCCAATTTAGCAATTTCATAATTTAGTGGTTTCTGCTATATCAGAGCTATTTGAAATCTATCCCTAAAAGGGTATATAATATTCAAGGTGCACATAGGGTCATTCAGAATAACTTCACACACACGCTACTGTGCATTTCCAAGTCTAATTCTGTCGCTAAATCCATACCGGTCACCCAGCGCCTAAATACTAGGCCTCAAATTTATATCCCGCTAAATCTCTCGTTACCGCTGTCCTGTTGTGGCTGGGAAAGTTATTTAGTGTCCGTCAAAGCACATTTTTTGTTCTGGGTTGAAGTACAATTCCCAATTTAGCAATTTCATAATTTAGTGGTTCCTGCTATATCAGAGCTATTTGAAATCTATCCCTAAAAGGGTATATAATATTCAAGGTGCACATAGGGTCATTCAGAATAACTTCACACACACGCTACTGTGCATTTCCAAGTCTAATTCTGTCGCTAAATCCATACCGGTCACCCAGCGCCTAAATACTAGGCCTCAAATTTATATCCCGCTAAATCTCTCGTTACCGCTGTCCTGTTGTGGCTGGGAAAGTTATTTAGTGTCCGTCAAAGCACATTTTTTGTTCTGGGTTGAAGTACAATTCCCAATTTAGCAATTTCATAATTTAGTGGTTCCTGCTATATCAGAGCTATTTGAAATCTATCCCTAAAAGGGTATATAATATTCAAGGTGCGCATAGGGTCATTCAGATTAACTTCACACACACGCTACTGTGCATTTCCAAGTCTAATTCTGTCGCTAAATCCATACCGGTCACCCAGCGCCTAAATACTAGGCCTCAAATTTATATCCCGCTAAATCTCTCGTTACCGCTGTCCTGTTGTGGCTGGGAAAGTTATTTAGTGTCCGTCAAAGCACATTTTTTGTTCTGGGTTGAAATACAATTCCCAATTTAGCAATTTCATAATTTAGTGGTTTCTGCTATATCAGAGCTATTTGAAATCTATCCCTAAAAGGGTATATAATATTCAAGGTGCACATAGGGTCATTCAGAATAACTTCACACACACGCTACTGTGCATTTCCAAGTCTAATTCTGTTAGTAAATCCATACCGGTCACCCAGCGCCTAAATACTAGGCCTCAAATTTATATCCCGCTGAATTTGAATACAATACATTGGGCCAAATAATATTTTTGTTGTTGTGGTGAACCATAACAATGAGAAAAACATCTAGTAAGGGACGCGGACGTGGACATGGTCGTGGTGGTGTTAGTGGACCCTTTGGTGCTGGGAGAGGACGTGGCCGTTCTGCCACATCCACACGTCCTAGTGTACCAACTACCTCAGGTCCCAGTAGCCGCCAGAATTTACAGCGATATATGGTGGGGCCCAATGCCGTTCTAAGGATGGTAAGGCCTGAGCAGGTACAGGCATTAGTCAATTGAGTGGCCGACAGTGGATCCAGCACGTTCACATTATCTCCCACCCAGTCTTCTGCAGAAAGCGCACAGATGGCGCCTGAAAACCAACCCCATCAGTCTGTCACATCACCCCCATGCATACCAGGGAAACTGTCTCAGCCTCAAGTTATGCAGCAGTCTCTTAAGCTGTTTGAAGACTCCGCTGGCAGGGTTTCCCAAGGGCATCCACCTAGCCCTTCCCCAGCGGTGAAAGATATAGAATGCACTGACGCACAACCACTTATGTTTCCTGATGATGAGGACATGGGAATACCACCTCAGCATGTCTCTGATGATGACGAAACACAGGTGCCAACTGCTGCGTCTTTCTGCAGTGTGCAGACTGAACAGGAGGTCAGGGATCAAGACTGGGTGGAAGACGATGCAGGGGATGATGAGGTCCTAGACCCCACATGGAATGAAGGTCGTGCCACTGACTTTCACAGTTCGGAGGAAGAGGCAGTGGTGAGACCGAGCCAACAGCGTAGCAAAAGAGGGAGCAGTGGGCAAAAGCAGAACACCCGCCGCCAAGAGACTCCGCCTGCTACTGCCCGCCGCCATCTGGGACCGAGCACCCCAAAGGCAGCTTGAAGGAGTTCCCTGGCATGGCACTTCTTCAAACAATGTGCTGACGACAAGACCTGAGTGGTTTGCACGCTGTGCCATCAGAGCCTTAAGCGAGGCATTAACGTACTGAACCTGAGCACAACCTGCATGACCAGGCACCTGCATGCAAAGCATGAACTGCAGTGGAGTAAACACCTTGAAACCAAGGAAGTCACTCAGGCTCCCCCTGCTACCTCTTCTGCTGCTGCCGCCTCGGCCTCTTCTGCTGCTGCCGCCTCGGCCTCTTCCTCCGCCTCTGGAGGAACGTTGGCACCTGCCGCCCAGCAAACAGGGGATGTACCACCAACACCACCACCACCACCTCCGTTGACATTTGAGAGAAAGCGTAAATTCCCACCTAGCCACCCTCGATCCCTGGCCCTGAATGCCAGCATTTCTAAACTACTGGCCTATGAAATGCTGTCATTTAGGCTGGTGGACACAGACAGCTTCAAACAGCTCATGTCGCTTGCTGTCCCACAGTATGTTGTTCCCAGCCGCCACTACTTCTCCAAGAGAGCCGTGCCTTCCCTGCACAACCAAGTATCCGATAAAATCAAGTGTGCACTGCGCAACGCCATCTGTGGCAAGGTCCACCTAACCACAGATACGTGGACCAGTAAGCATGGCCAGGGACGCTATATCTCCCTAACTGCACACTGGGTAAATGTAGTGGCAGCTGGGCCCCAGGCGGAGAGCTGTTTGGCGCACGTCCTTCCGCCGCCAAGGATCGCAGGGCAACATTCTTTGCCTCCTGTTGCCACCTCCTCCTTCTCGGCTTCCTCCTCCTCTTCTTCCACCTGCTCATCCAGTCAGCCACACACCTTCACCACCAACTTCAGCACAGCCCGGGGTAAACGTTGTGGAAAACTTGGAGATGTGGAAAACTTTTGTCAACACGCTACAGCTAACTGCACCACCACCTGATACGCAACGTGTTAGCAGGAGGCAACATTTCACTAACATGGTGGAACAGTACGTGTGCACACCCCTCCACGTACTGACTGATGGTTCGGCCCCATTCAACTTCTGGGTCTCTAAATTGTCCACGTGGCCAGAGCTAGCCTTTTATGCCTTGGAGGTGCTGGCCTGCCCGGCGGCCAGCGTTTTGTCTGAACGTGTATTCAGCACGGCAGGGGGCGTCATTACAGACAAACGCAGCCGCCTGTCTACAGCCAATGTGGACAAGCTGACGTTCATAAAAATGAACCAGGCATGGATCCCACAGGATCTGTCCGTCCCTTGTCCAGATTAGACATTAACTACCTCCCCTTAACCATATATTATTGGACTCCAGGGCACTTCCTCATTCAATCCTATTTTTATTTTCATTTTACCATTATATTGCGAGGCTACCCAAAGTTGAATGAACCTCTCCTGTGTCTGGGTGCCGGGTCCTAAATATATGCCAATGGACTGTTCCAATGTTGGGTGACGTGAAGCCTGATTCTCTGCTATGACATGCAGAATGATTCTCTGCTGACATGAAGCCAGATTGTCTGTTACGGGACCTCTCTCCTCTGCCTGTGTGCTGGGCCTAAATATATGCCAATGGACTGTTGCAGTGGTGGCTGACGTGAAGCCTCATTCTCTGCTATGACATGCAGACTGATTCTCTGCTGACATGAAGACAGATTCTCTGTTACGGGACCTCCCTCCTCTGCCTGGGTGCTGGGCCTAAATATATGCCAATGGACTGTTGCAGTGGTGGCTGACGTGAAGCCTCATTCTCTGCTATGACATGCAGACTGATTCTCTGCTGACATGAAGCCAGATTCTCTGTTACGGGACCTCCCTCCTCTGCCTGGGTGCTGGGCCTAAATATGTGCCAATGGACTGTTGCAGTGGTGGCTGACGTGAAGCCTCATTCTCTGCTATGACATGCAGACTAATTCTCTGCTGACATGAAGACAGATTCTCTGTTACGGGACCTCTCTCCTCTGCCTGTGTGTGTGCTGGGCCTAAATATATGCCAATGGACTGTTGCAGTGGTGGCTGACGTGAAGCCTCATTCTCTGCTATGACATGCAGACTAATTCTCTGCTGACATGAAGACAGATTCTCTGTTACGGGACCTCTCTCCTCTGCCTGTGTGTGTGCTGGGCCTAAATATATGCCAATGGACTGTTGCAGTGGTGGCTGACGTGAAGCCTCATTCTCTGCTATGACATGCAGACTAATTCTCTGCTGACATGAAGACAGATTCTCTGTTACGGGACCTCTCTCCTCTGCCTGTGTGTGTGCTGGGCCTAAATATATGCCAATGGACTGTTGCAGTGGTGGCTGACGTGAAGCTTTATTCTCTGCTATGACATGCAGACTGATTCTCTGCTGACATGAAGCCAGATTCTCTGTTACGGGACCTCCCTCCTCTGCCTGGGTGCTGGGCCTAAATTTATGACAATGGACTGTTGCAGTGGTGGCTGACGTGAAGCCTGATTCTCTGCTATGACATGCAGACTGATTCTCTGCTGACATGAAGCCAGATTGTCTGTTACGGGACCTCTCTCCTCTGCCTGGGTGCTGGGCCTAAATATATGCCAATGGACTGTTGCAGTGGTGGCTGACGTGAAGCCTCATTCTCTGCTATAACATGCAGACTGATTCTCTGCTGACATGAAGACAGATTCTCTGTTACGGGACCTCCCTCCTCTGCCTGGGTGCTGGGCCTAAATATATGCCAATGGACTGTTGCAGTGGTGGCTGACGTGAAGCCTCATTCTCTGCTATGACATGCAGACTGATTCTCTGCTGACATGAAGACAGATTGTCTGTTACGGGACCTCTCTCCTCTGCCTGTGTGCTGGGCCTAAATATATGCCAATGGACTGTTGCAGTGGTGGCTGACGTGAAGCCTCATTCTCTGCTATGACATGCAGACTGATTCTCTGCTGACATGAAGACAGATTGTCTGTTACGGGACCTCTCTCCTCTGCCTGTGTGCTGGGCCTAAATATATGCCAATGGACTGTTGCAGTGGTGGCTGACGTGAAGCCTCATTCTCTGCTATGACATGCAGACTAATTCTCTGCTGACATGAAGACAGATTCTCTGTTACGGGACCTCTCTCCTCTGCCTGTGTGCTGGGCCTAAATATATGCCAATGGACTGTTGCAGTGGTGGCTGACGTGAAGCCTCATTCTCTGCTATGACATGCAGACTGATTCTCTGCTGACATGAAGCCAGATTCTCTGTTACGGGACCTCCCTCCTCTGCCTGGGTGCTGGGCCTAAATATATGCCAATGGACTGTTGCAGTGGTGGCTGACGTGAAGCCTCATTCTCTGCTATGACATGCAGACTGATTCTCTGCTGACATGAAGCCAGATTCTCTGTTACGGGACCTCCCTCCTCTGCCTGGGTGCTGGGCCTAAATATGTGCCAATGGACTGTTGCAGTGGTGGCTGACGTGAAGCCTCATTCTCTGCTATGACATGCAGACTAATTCTCTGCTGACATGAAGACAGATTCTCTGTTACGGGACCTCTCTCCTCTGCCTGTGTGTGTGCTGGGCCTAAATATATGCCAATGGACTGTTGCAGTGGTGGCTGACGTGAAGCCTCATTCTCTGCTATGACATGCAGACTAATTCTCTGCTGACATGAAGACAGATTCTCTGTTACGGGACCTCTCTCCTCTGCCTGTGTGTGTGCTGGGCCTAAATATATGCCAATGGACTGTTGCAGTGGTGGCTGACGTGAAGCCTCATTCTCTGCTATGACATGCAGACTGATTCTCTGCTGACATGAAGCCAGATTCTCTGTTACGGGACCTCCCTCCTCTGCCTGGGTGCTGGGCCTAAATTTATGACAATGGACTGTTGCAGTGGTGGCTGACGTGAAGCCTGATTCTCTGCTATGACATGCAGACTGATTCTCTGCTGACATGAAGCCAGATTGTCTGTTACGGGACCTCTCTCCTCTGCCTGGGTGCTGGGCCTAAATATATGCCAATGGACTGTTGCAGTGGTGGCTGACGTGAAGCCTCATTCTCTGCTATGACATGCAGACTGATTCTCTGCTGACATGAAGACAGATTCTCTGTTACGGGACCTCCCTCCTCTGCCTGGGTGCTGGGCCTAAATATATGCCAATGGACTGTTGCAGTGGTGGCTGACGTGAAGCCTCATTCTCTGCTATGACATGCAGACTAATTCTCTGCTGACATGAAGACAGATTCTCTGTTACGGGACCTCTCTCCTCTGCCTGTGTGTGTGCTGGGCCTAAATATATGCCAATGGACTGTTGCAGTGGTGGCTGACGTGAAGCCTCATTCTCTGCTATGACATGCAGACTAATTCTCTGCTGACATGAAGACAGATTCTCTGTTACGGGACCTCTCTCCTCTGCCTGTGTGTGTGCTGGGCCTAAATATATGCCAATGGACTGTTGCAGTGGTGGCTGACGTGAAGCTTTATTCTCTGCTATGACATGCAGACTGATTCTCTGCTGACATGAAGCCAGATTCTCTGTTACGGGACCTCCCTCCTCTGCCTGGGTGCTGGGCCTAAATTTATGACAATGGACTGTTGCAGTGGTGGCTGACGTGAAGCCTGATTCTCTGCTATGACATGCAGACTGATTCTCTGCTGACATGAAGCCAGATTGTCTGTTACGGGACCTCTCTCCTCTGCCTGGGTGCTGGGCCTAAATATATGCCAATGGACTGTTGCAGTGGTGGCTGACGTGAAGCCTCATTCTCTGCTATAACATGCAGACTGATTCTCTGCTGACATGAAGACAGATTCTCTGTTACGGGACCTCCCTCCTCTGCCTGGGTGCTGGGCCTAAATATATGCCAATGGACTGTTGCAGTGGTGGCTGACGTGAAGCCTCATTCTCTGCTATGACATGCAGACTGATTCTCTGCTGACATGAAGCCAGATTCTCTGTTACGGGACCTCCCTCCTCTGCCTGGGTGCTGGGCCTAAATATATGCCAATGGACTGTTGCAGTGGTGGCTGACGTGAAGCCTCATTCTCTGCTATGACATGCAGACTAATTCTCTGCTGACATGAAGACAGATTCTCTGTTACGGGACCTCTCTCCTCTGCCTGTGTGTGTGCTGGGCCTAAATATATGCCAATGGACTGTTGCAGTGGTGGCTGACGTGAAGCTTTATTCTCTGCTATGACATGCAGACTGATTCTCTGCTGACATGAAGCCAGATTCTCTGTTACGGGACCTCCCTCCTCTGCCTGGGTGCTGGGCCTAAATTTATGACAATGGACTGTTGCAGTGGTGGCTGACGTGAAGCCTGATTCTCTGCTATGACATGCAGACTGATTCTCTGCTGACATGAAGCCAGATTGTCTGTTACGGGACCTCTCTCCTCTGCCTGGGTGCTGGGCCTAAATATATGCCAATGGACTGTTGCAGTGGTGGCTGACGTGAAGCCTCATTCTCTGCTATGACATGCAGACTGATTCTCTGCTGACATGAAGACAGATTCTCTGTTACGGGACCTCCCTCCTCTGCCTGGGTGCTGGGCCTAAATATATGCCAATGGACTGTTGCAGTGGTGGCTGACGTGAAGCCTCATTCTCTGCTATGACATGCAGACTGATTCTCTGCTGACATGAAGACAGATTCTCTGTTACGGGACCTCCCTCCTCTGCCTGGGTGCTGGGCCTAAATATATGCCAATGGACTGTTGCAGTGGTGGCTGACGTGAAGCCTCATTCTCTGCTATGACATGCAGACTAATTCTCTGCTGACATGAAGCCAGATTCTCTGTTACGGGACCTCTCTCCTCTGCCTGGGTGCTGGGCCTAAATTTATGAAAATGGACTCTTACAGTGGTGGGTGACGTGAAGCCAGATTCTCTGCTATGGGACCTCTCTCCAATTGATTTTGGTTAATTTTTATTTATTTAATTTTTATTTTAATTCATTTCCCTATCCACATTTGTTTGCAGGGGATTTACCTACATGTTGCTGCCTTTTGCAGCCCTCTAGCTCTTTCCTGGGCTGTTTTACAGCCTTTTTAGTGCCGAAAAGTTCGGGTCCCCATTGACTTCAATGGGGTTCGGGTTCGGGACGAAGTTCGGATCGGGTTCGGATCCCGAACCCGAACATTTCCGGGATGTTCGGCCGAACTTCTCGAACCCGAACATCCAGGTGTTCGCTCAACTCTAATGAAGACTGATTCTCTGCTGACATGAAGCCAGATTTTTTATTACGGGACCTCTCTCCTCTGCCTGGGTGCCGGGGCCTAAATATCTGAGAATGGACTGTTCCAGTGGTGGGTGACGGGAAGCCAGATTCTCTGCTATGGGACCTCTCTCCAATTGATTTTGGTTAATTTTTATTTATTTAATTTTTATTTTAATTCATTTCCCTATCCACATTTGTTTGCAGGGGATTTACCTACATGTTGCTGCCTTTTGCAGCCCTCTAGCCCTTTCCTGGGCTGTTTTACAGCCGTTTTAGTGCCGAAAAGTTCGGGTCCCCATTGACTTCAATGGGGTTCGGGCTCGGGACGAAGTTCGGATCGGGTTCGGATCCCGAACCCGAACATTTTCGGGAAGTTCGGCCGAACTTCTCGAACCCGAACATCCAGGTGTTCGCTCAACTCTACTCAGGAATCTTTTGCAGGTGTTTAGAGTTAATTAGTTGATTCAGATGATTAGCTTTATAGCTCGTTTAGAGAACCTTTTCACGATATGCTAATTTTTTTAGATAGGAATTTGGAGTTTTCATGAGCTGTATGCCAAAATCATCAATATTAAAACAATAAAAGGCTTGAACTACTTCAGTTGTGTGTAATGAATCTAAAATATATGAAAGTCTAATGTTTATCAGTACATTACAGAAAATAATGAACTTTATCACAATATGCTAATTTTTTTAGAAGGACCTGTTGTGGGAGCCCTAACAATAACATTTTTCAGTCCTCCTCCCGGGCAGACCACTTCGTAGATCGAAGCCTGCTTCTACTATAGCTATGCCCCTGGTTATAACAAAGAACACTTCTTTACAAATAGGTAAGGCTGGTACCAGCCTGTATTTGTGGGAGGGGCGTCTGGCCATATATACCTCTCGCTTCCGTCCGGCCAGGCGCCCGAGCTTCACGCATCACTGCGGCTTACGCTCCCTCCTTCAGTGTCGTCACTTCCGGGTATCGCGGTCACGTGCCTCTGTCGCCAGTTCCGCCGCCAGCCTGCCAGGTAATCGGGGTGTTGCGTCCCCGCTCTAGTTTCACGTTCGCCCTGGTCCCTGGCTTTGGGGGGTTGCCCGGTGGGGATGCCGCTCTCCCCCAGCATGTTCCGCCCACGCAGGCACAGGCGGCTGGGTCGGGGGAGCGGTGTCCTAGCTCAGCACGCTTCCGTTTTATGCCGCTCTGCATAAGGTTCATTAAAGAGTTAAAGGGCCAGCGGCAGAGCCGCGGCGAGGCTTTGTTTGCATGCTTTCATAACAGCACCGTCTGCACTAAAAGTTCTCACAAATTCTGATGTTTTGGTGCAGGGGTACTCCTGTGTCACGGCGGGGCTTTGTTTGTATGCTTTTATAACAGCGCTGTCTGCACTAGAGGTACTCGCAAATTCTGATGTTATGGTGCAGGGGTACTCCTGTGTCAGGGCGAGACTATGTTTTTATGCTTTTGAAACTGCGCTGTCAGCTCTGAAAGTATGCACAAATTCTAAGGTTATGGTGCAGGGGTACTCCTGTGTCCAGGGGGGCTTCGCTACATTTCATGCCTCCTAAACCCCTCCAGCAGGTCACCAGCGGGTTTATGAGCAGCAATGCTGGTTGGTAAAAAAAAAAAAAAAAAAAAAAAGGGGGCGTTGTAAAAAAAAAAAACCAATAATGATAAATTCACGCTTATATTTCAGGGTTAAAATCCTTCAGCATCATGGTGCCAGAATTTGCGAGGGGATTTTTCACGTTACTGTTTTAAGTCAGCATTTTCTGTTGCATTTGGCTTCTGGCTCCCGGTTCCCCCTTTTGCGGGGTCCTGGGATCACCCAGGTCATCAATGTCCCTGGATCGCCCAGGTTGTCAATGTCCCTGGATCGCCCAGGTTGTCAGTGTCCCTGGATCGCCCAGGTTGTCAGTGTTCCTGGATCGCCCAGGTTGTCAATGTCCCTGGATCGCCCAGGTTGTCAATGTCCCTGGATCGCCCAGGTTGTCAGTGTCCCTGGATCGCCCAGGTTGTCAATGTCCCTGGATCGCCCAGGTTGTCAGTGTTCCTGGATCACCCAGGTTGTCAATGTCCCTGGATCGCCCAGGTTGTCAATGTCCCTGGATCGCCCAGGTTGTCAGTGTCCCTGGATCGCCCAGGTTGTCTGTGTCCCTGGATCGCCCAGGTTGTCAATGTCCCTGGATCGCCCAGGTTGTCAGTGTCCCTGGATCGCCCAGGTTGTCTGTGTCCCTGGATCGCCCAGGTTGTCAATATCCCTGGATCGCCCAGGTTGTCAATGTCCCTGGATCGCCCAGGTTGTCAATGTCCCTGGATCGCCCAGGTTGTCAATGTCCCTGGATCGCCCAGGTTGTCAATGTCCCTGGATCGCCCAGGTTGTCAATGTCCCTGGATCGCCCAGGTTGTCAATGTCCCTGGATCGCCCAGGTTGTCAATGTCCCTGGATCGCCCAGGTTGTCAATGTCCCTGGATCGCCCAGGTTGTCAATGTCCCTGGATCGCCCAGGTTGTCAATGTCCCTGGATCGCCCAGGTTGTCAGTGTCCCTGGATCGCCCAGGTTGTCAGTGTCCCTGGATCGCCCAGGTTGTCTATGTCCCTGGATCGCCCAGGTTGTCAGTGTCCCTGGATCGCCCAGGTTGTCAGTGTCCCTGGATCGCCCAGGTTGTCTATGTCCCTGGATCGCCCAGGCTGTCTGTGTCTCCGGTTTATTCATAGGGTTTGTATATGTTCTTTAATTCTGTCGTTGTATTGTTCCTCCCTTTAGTTCGGACTTTATTTGTACGCGTTCTACGTTTTCGGCCAGGCAATTCCGGAGCACTCTCTGGTAAGTCAGTTCATAGAGGGTTCTCAAGGCAGGGTTAAAACTTCGGTTCTACTCAGGGTCATTTTCCTTTCATTAGCTCCATCTTTAGCATTTGGGGTTTTGGAGCCGTGCTTCCAAATCCATTCGTGTCCTACCAGGTAGGTGGTTCGTCCGATGGGCATTTTTCACTTTTATTGTTTCTCACATTTCTTCCGTCCGGCCTCTTCGCATACGTCTGTATCGTTGCTTTTTCTAGGTGTTCTTTACTCGTCTTTTTTCTCAGGTCAGATATGTCCCACGTCTCCTCCGATATGGACGATAACGTCTCCATGCCTGGAACTCCCGTCTCTGGGCGCGACAGCGGTGCATCATTAAGAAGCTGGACGGTGCCTAGATTGGTCGCCGAACTCAACCGCAGGGGGATACGGCATCCAGCGTCTGCACGCAAGGCCGAATTGTATCGCCTGCTGATGACGGCCCCGGCCCCGATGGCGGGCCCTTCCAACCTGGATGCTATACAGCTGGCCCTAGCTCAGATTCAGTCATCCATCACTGGGCTGGCTGGCTCAGTTTCGGACATTCAGGCTAGGGTAGCGGTTTTGGAATCCAGGCCCACGGTTCCACCGCAATTTCCAGGGTCGGCAGTCACCCCTGCCATTCCGCTGGACGTTGCAGGTAGGCCTTCTGTCACCCCTCAGATCGCCCCTTCCCACTTTGTTCCCGAGCATATTAAAAAGGATATCCTGGCGGGCAAGGACGTGAACCTCGCATCCATCCTTATTGCCTCCCAGGATATTTCAGAGAATCGGGTCGTCAACTGCGGAGAGGTTTCTGTGGTGTTGAGAGCTAAGGATGCTCGGCTTAATAGAAAACTATCTATGTCCGAGTTTGTCCTGGCTTTCAGCCTTTACAGGGACGTGGTGTGTTCTGCTCAACCAGATCGCAGGGAAGAGCTGGACACTTACTTGTACCGGATTACGGACTTGGGGCACAAATACGGTGGCACGGCATTTTACGATTATCATCGTTCTTTTTCGGCTAAAGCCGCGGCCGCTCTGAGTCAGTTCCAGTTCGTGTCTAGCTGGGCGGAGCTGGATATGGAATTGTTTTGCCGGCATTTTGCGGGTCTCAAGGCCCCCCTCTGTGCTACCTGCCAGTCCATTTTTCATTCTACCGACTGGTGTCCCAATCCGGTGCAAGCCCCACAGTCAGCCCCCTCGGCAGGTCCTTCTGGGTCATCTAGGTCTTCCCCGTCGTTAGATAAGCTGGGCAGACCCATCGTGTTTCTCGGGGGCAACCAGGTTTGCAATAACTTTAACGCCAAGGGATGTGCCTTCAATTCCTGCCGGGCGCTCCATATTTGTTCCCTTTGTTTTCGGGCCCATCCCCGCTCCTCCTGTCCCAGGAGGGCAGCCAAGGATTCCTGACTAGCCGACATTAATTTGGGGTTACTGGCTGCTCTTCTGCGGGACCACCCTGATCGGCTTTTTGTCTCCTTCTTGTTGGATGGGTTCCGAGAGGGTTTCCATACGGGCCTCATTACTCTCCCGCAGGGCTGTTGGACGGGCCCTAACCTGTTATCTGCGGCCAGCGATCCTGAGGCTGTCACCTCTCTCATCCAACTGGAGGTCGACAAGGGGTTTGTCATCGGTCCGTTCTCAGACATTCCTTTCCAGTCTTGGCGCATCAGTCCCATTGGTCTTGTTACTAAACTGTCATCCAATAAAAAGAGTCTCATTTACGACCTCTCTGCGCCTCATATGTCGGCCATCCCGAGTCTCAATTCTCTCATCCCATCCGAGGAATATTCAATGCAATATTCCTCGGTCGACGAGGCCATTCAGTACATTTTGCTTGCAGGGGCCGGGGCTTGGTTGGCTAAAGTAGATATAGCTGACGCTTTCAAGCAGCTTCCTATCCATCCACAGCTTTGGAAGTATTACGGCTTCAAGTGGGCTGATAATTACTATTTCGCCAACCGCCTCACGTTCGGGTCTAAAAGTAGCCCGTGGCTTTTCGACCAACTGGCCAAAGCTCTGCACTGGATCCTCATTCATCATGGCGGGCTATCCATGGTCGTTCACTACCTGGATGACTTCCTTATGGTAGAAAGTCCTAGTCAGGTCCCATCCATTCCTCACACTCTTTTGGATATTTTTGCCCGTCTTCAGGTCCCTGTCGCTGCCGCCAAGACGGAGGGTCCGGCCACCAGGGTCACCTTTTTGGGCATAATTCTGGATACAGTTAAGATGGAGGCCAGCCTCCCCAGCGAGAAATTGCACCGGATTCGATCAGCCATCTCTCAAGCGGTCCGGTCCCACTCTTTGACCAAGGTCGAGTTGCAATCCTTGCTGGGGATGCTTAATTTCGCCACCAGAATCATGCCCCAAGGCAGGACCTTTCTCGCCAGATTATTATGCCTGTTGCCCTCTGCCCCAGAGCAAGATTCTGTTGTCCATCTCGACGGTCATGCCATCGCGGACCTGTGCATGTGGGACAGTTTCCTGTCCAATTGGAATGGCATTTCGCTGTTCGTGCCACAGTGGGGTTCAGCTTCTCCTCTCGTCTTTTCTGATGCCGCGGGGTCTTTCGGGTTCGCTGCCATTTTCAGGTCCCATTGGTTGGCCGCCGGATGGCCGCCAGAATTGGCCTCAGATCCAGCTGCTCTTAAATCCTCTCCCCTCCTGGAGCTATATCCCATCGTGGCGGCAGCCCAGGTTTGGGGCCACCTTTGGTCTAATTCTTCCGTGTCCTTTGTTACGGATAGTCAGACCTTGGTGGACATTGTTAACAAAGGCAGGGCCCAGTCGTTCAAGATCATGGCATTTTTGCGCAAGCTAGTCTGGCTGTCCCTCCGCCACAATTTTCATTTCCGGTGTATACACATATCAGGCGAGCAGAATAAGGCCGCGGACGCTCTTTCCCGCTTTAATTTTCCGTTTTTTTTTTCAGGAAGTGCCCGACGCGGATCGGTCAGGAGCGCCCGTGCCCCATTTCAGCACCCTCACCCTGGGCTAGATGTCCTCATTGACGAAGCCAAGGGTCTGGTCAGAAAGTCTCTGTCACGTAATACGGCGAGGAATTACCAGGCCGGTTTGAGGGCGTATGATAAATTCTCCAGAACTCATCCAAGGGGTCATCATACCGAAACTGCTCATATCATGGCCTTTTTAGCCCATTGTCACTACCAACTGGGGCTGTCACACAATACCATTAAACTCTATTTAGCCGGGCTTCAACACCACTTCATGCTGGTTGATCCACACCGCGGGTCCTTTTTCTCGGTTCAGGTCATTAAGGCCACCCTTCGGGGTATTCAGAAGGAGGGTAAGGGGTCCCGTAGCCGTAGGCAACCCGTGTCTAGCGAGTTGTTTAGGGCTCTCTCCTCGTCTTTGGACGGTTGTCCTTTTGGGCCCTCCACTAGTTTGGTCTTGAAAGCAGCCATGTACCTCATTTTTTATGGGTTTCTTAGGCCTGGGGAAGTTTTAGCCGGGCCGAACCGTCAGGGTCACCCGTTGAAACAGCATCTGTCTTGGGGCCGAGGTTGCTACACTCTCCTCCTACCCTCTACCAAAACCAGTCAGACGGGTCCCCCCACCGCAATCAGGTTTATCCGTCCTCCAACATATGGTGCCCAGTTCAGGTGCTGCACCAATTATTATTACACATCCGGGTCGGTTTGCCAGACAGTCCTCTCCTGCCGCACGCCGGCAAACCCCTTACCGCCACACGGTTCATTTCCTGCATCCGTGCTCTTGCCCAAGGCCTAGGATACGATCCCAAAGTTATATCAGGGCATTCCTTCCGCATAGGGGCAGCTTCAGCCGCGTCACGACATCAGGTGCCAGCTCACGTCATTCGGAGCATGGGGCGGTGGCGGTCCTCGTGCTACACTAGGTATATTCCTGATCCTCAATTAGAGATCTCTCGTGCCTTTTGTTCATTGGCTTTGTAAATCATGTAATAAAATGTTGTTACTAATGGTTGCTTTTGCCCCCTTTTCTTGGTGTACCCTCGTCGTGGCTCCCGGCATAATTCAGCCACCTTGTTCAGGGCAGGAGTCTCTGCGTACGCCGACGTCTTCCTAGCCCTGACCATAAATAGGTAAGGCTGGTACCAGCCTGTATTTGTGGGAGGGGCGTCTGGCCATATATACCTCTCGCTTCCGTCCGGCCAGGCGCCCGAGCTTCACGCCCCTCCCCCCCGCCCCTTTTTCAAGGTTTCACTGGGTATGCCCCCTTTTCTTGGTGTACCCTCGTCGTGGCTCCCGGCATAATTCAGCCACCTTGTTCAGGGCAGGAGTCTCTGCGTACGCCGACGTCTTCCTAGCCCTGACCATAAATACACAGTAGTAATCCCACAGTTCTTTTCATACACTTCACACAGGTGTATTTCCAAGGCTACAGTATGTACAGGTGGGTTCAAACAGCATAACGTTCCCCTAAGAGCTCCTTTTACAGATAACTATGCAGGATTGAAAAGCGTGGTGTGTTATGCTTTTGTATCCCTTTTTTTCCAATGTATACTTTAAATGGATGGCCAAAAACATGATGTGAACCCACTCTAACTGGCACGATCTCCTCCACTCAGCCAAGGTATGCAATCTTCCGCTTACACTTTTTCTATATCAACATTTTTCCACATTATCCTGAGTCGGACATGGTCTTGCAAACAGATGGCTATTCTGTACTCTTTGGTATGGTAAGCGCTCTGAGAATTAAAGCCCTAACCAAAATGCAGGGAAACCAATATTCAGGTGCATCAGGCTACCTTCTCTGACAGGTACTCAGCACTCTCCCTATAAGGTTACTATATATTCTGCTGTATCCAGTAGTGCTCTCTCTCAGGGGCCGTTATAAATGATGCTTGTTTGCCGGCTACTATTAATTCACAGGACAGGAGTTTTCTGCTTGGCTCTGCTCTCTTGCTGCTCACTCCGCCTACACACAGGACTCCTCCTCAGAGGAAGTGGGTTGACCAGACACCACCTAACAACAGTTTCTATGGGGCTGGCTGGGCATTTAACTCCCTCTTCCTCATACACAGCCTTTGAGATACAAGGTGCATACTGACATAACATTAACCCCTTAGGAAAATAGAGCTGACAAAGTATTAATGTTTTCAAAGCTTAACTCCTTTGCTTAATATCCAATCGGTTGTACTATAGCTATAAAACGACCAACATAAGCAAGATATGATTATTCCAGATGTGATTAGCCCAGAAATTACCCTACAGACTCTGCATTAACTTCTGCATCACATTGTGGACCACTACTGACCAATATTACTTACCTGTGTTTGCTGTGTGAATAATTGAATCAGTTCCTTTCTAATACATTTAGCGGACAAGCTATAGGTGGTTTCACACATAGTTTTTTTTTGTGTTTTTTTTTAAAACAAAATTTTTCCTTGTCATTTAAAAAAATGCTGCAGCCAGATGTTATCTGTAAATCAATAGACAAGTATGTAACACACATTTTGCTGTGTTTTACTATCTTTTGGTGCATTTTTGAGTCCAAATCACTAGAATTCTCTACAGGAATCTTTCTTTTATAATTTTCCCCTTTTTTGACTATCCACTCCTTGCTTGTACAATTAAACTGGATATAAATGGAGAGGTGTACCCGTTGGTTCAAATGTCAAACCGGTGTCATTCATAGAGCTGTAAATCTTAATGGACCCTAATGATTTAAAGTTTTAGACGATTTCCATTACTGGACATATTTTTTTCCCTTCGAGGTTCCCACTTCAAGAGTCTGTGCAAGGTATTCTTCCAGCAGGATGAAAGCTTGTGTTTGCATCTCATAGGGCCCTATTGCAAAATTTAGTCTGGTCCCTTCTTGCCTCATCCACTTTCCTAAAACATGTCCATCAAACACTCCGAGGCAACATGGTCTTGTGGATATGAGACTGAAAGATCTGAAGCCATTACAATTTGCCGCTGGCATCCAGAATCACTCCCCACTTATCAATAGTTTACATTCCTTAGCTATGCTCACAGAAGTAAAAATTTATTTTTGTATAATGACCAATGGAACATTGCTACGTGCCTCAGGGGGGACGCCCCCTCTGATACACATATTTACTGCTTAACTTCCTCTAATAAACAAGAGAATTCTGCTTCGATCCTTGAGAGGTATCAGTGTGGTTTACTCCGTCATGCATGACTGACTAACAACTTGCAATTTGGAGCAGACAGTTGATAAGATAGCACAGTTTGTGTGCATCCAAAACAGTCGGTGCCCAATGTGGAGAAAGGGTGAAATCGTTCAGACTGAGCAGAGGCATGAATCATCCACTCATGGGTCAGACATATATGAGGGAGGAGACTGCGCAACTCTGAGAAAGGTAAGAAAACTAGTTATCTTACCTAATATCCCTCCTTTGCCTTTGCTCTGTGTAGTGGGTAGAATGGCTGTCCATCTGGACACCAGACCACATAAGCCCTTGTCTTAAGAACCTGGTCAATTTGTATTATCAACTGTCTGTGGTTAGACAGGGACTTCAGAGAAAATTGTATATTGTAACATGTGTTCCAAATTTAGACAGTTGATGACTTAAAAATATACTCATCCTGCCAACAATAGACTATTGTCACGTTGGTAGGAGTGTTCCAAGTGATGTCACGTATCTGTCACAACGTTAGATGTCTTTCAGTTAATATTAAAAAAGAATCATATTAGTGGATGGAGTATAGGTTGTTGTAACAGAGCCTCGGAAAGGAGGAAGGACTCATGACGTACATGCCAGAATTGTAAAATAAGGACTAAAGTTATCTAGGGCTGCAGCTAACGATTATTTGAATAATCAATTAGTTGTCGATAATTTAATCGATTGATCTGGAAAAACACCAAAATTACAAAACAAAGAGGTTTATATGATTTTACTTGAAAAATTATGTTCAAAGGCCATATTAAAACAAATTGTGGATGGCACTGTTATGGGGGGGATCTGTGGACGAGACTATTATGGGGGATCTGTGGACGAGACTATTATGGGGGATCTGTGGACGACACTATTATGGGGGATCTGTGGACGGCGCTGTTATGGGGACAATCTGTTGATGGCGCTGTTATGGGGGGATCTGTTGATGGCGCTGTTATGGGGGGATCTGTTGATGGCGCTGTTATGGGGGGATCTGTGGATGGCGCTGTTATGGGTGATCTGTGGATGGCGCTGTTATGGGTGATCTGTGGATGGCGCTGTTATGGGTGATCTGTGGATGGCGCTGTTATGGAGAGGGGGATCTGTGGGTGGCACTGTTAAGGAGAGGGGGATCTGTGGGTGGCACTGTTAAGGAGAGGGGGATCTGTGGGTGGCACTGTTATGGAGAGGGGGATTTGTGGGTGGCACTGTTATGGAGAGGGGGATCTGTGGGTGGCACTGTTATGGAGAGGGGGATCTGTGGGTGGCACTGTTATGGAGAGGGGGATCTGTGCACTGTTATGGAGAGGGGGATCTGTGCACTGTTATGGAGAGGGGGATCTTTGCACTGTTATGGAGAGGGGGAATCTGTGCACTGTTATGGAGAGGGGGATCTGTGCACTACTATGGGGAGAGGGATCTCTGCACTGCTATGGGGAAGGGGATATGTGCACAGTTATGGGGAAGGGGATATGTGCACTGTTATGGGGAAGAGGATATGTGCACTGTTATGGGCATAACAGTGCACAGATCCCTTTCCCCATAACAGTGCACAGATCCCTTTCCCCATAACAGTGCACAGATCCCCCCTCCCCATAGCAGTGCCATACACAGATCCCCCTCCCCATAGCAGTGCCATACACAGATCCCCCCTCCCCATAGAAGTGCCATAGACAGATCCCCCCTCCCCATAGAAGTGCCATAGACAGATCCCCCTCCCCATAGCAGTGCCATAGACAGATCCCCCCTCCCTTTAGCAGTGCCATAGACCGATCCCCCTCCCCATAACAGCCCCGGCCCCGCTGCTCACAGCAGACTAATCACTGCATCTTTATTTTTACCTTACAATGACCCTCCAGTAACAGGCAGAGCAGGCGGCAGCGTAACGTCACTTACATACGTGACGCACCTGCTCCGCCCACTTTATGAATGAAGGAGGCGGAGCAGGCGCATCACATGAGTAAGTGACGTTACGCGGCCGTCCGCTCTGCCTGTTACTGGAGCGTCATTGTAAGGTAAAATAAAGATGCAGTGATTTAAAGCAAACCGCCCGCATAGCAACGAATTGGCGATTATTCGATAACTGGATTCATCGGCATGAATCCAGTTATCGGCATGAATCCAGGTTATCAGTAGCTGTCCTCTAACTTCAGGGAGTGTAAAGTGTTCAGATTGAATGTACAAGCAAAGATAACTTAAGAGAGATTGACAGTACAGGCAGTTTTCAGTGTAGTGAATAGTTAAAAAGAAAGAAGAAATGGGGGCAAGCAGCTCAGCATCTGGCAGTTATGCTGCCCACCTGATTATCTTGGAGAGAAAAGGAAAGAATTTAATCAAGAACAGAAAAAAAGTTAATTGACCAAGGAGGGAAGATGAATGTGGAGGAAAGGAAGAAAGTGCTGACAAATAAGAAAGAATGCTTCAAGATAACAATGTACTAAAAGATGCATAAGCATGGTATAGAACAGCCATAGAAATGAAGAAATTAGGCTGGACAGAAGTGTATGATGAAAAGACAAATGACTACTATTACATGCCACCAACACAGCCCCCTAAAATGATGCCGGAGGACTCTGACATGTTTCAGCAGGCACTACCGCCACAATATTATCAGCCCCCTCAGTCTCCAAAGGGGTGGATCTGTGGAGTATGTCATTGCCAAAATCCCACAGCCATCTTAACCAATCCCACCTTCTCTCCGGCAGCCACCTTAACTTATTCAAATTCCTCTCCGGCAACCGTTTTAACTAACCAAACTTCCTCTCCGACAGCCATTTTAACTAATCCCACTTCCTCTCCAGCAGCCATCTTAACTAGTCCCACTTCCTCTCTGGCAGCCATCTTAACATGAATGGGGAAGAGGAACAACTCGAAGACCAGGCTGAAGAAGGAGTAGGGGCTCCCACTGACACTACATATGGGGTTCAACAGTTACAGGCCTCCCAGGACCCCTTTCAACCAGGGCCCTCAGGGCAGTTAGTTATCCCACCTAAAATTACTGACTTTACAAGAGGGACAGGGTTCATCAACTCAGTCAATGCCTGTGACTTGCTGCAGCAGGCAATACTCTTAATTTTTAGATGAACCAGGGCATACTTCCCTCCGGCCACCATAATATGTTGCATCCCTCTTCTTCAGTTTCTGTACAAGAATGGCTATAAAGCCTCAAAACGAAAACTTAAACTAAGCCAAGAGAAGGTTGTCTTTTTGGGGAATTGCATAGCTCACCAAGCAAAACATCTCACCAAGGACCAAAAAGCTGCCATTTAAGCCCTACAATTACCTAGCTGACTACAGTAAGCCTTTAAGACTTTATGTGATGGAGAGACAAGTCCATGCCACAGGAGTCCTTACAAAAGAACATAGGAGCAGGCAAAAACCTCTTGGATAGTACCCTGCAAGACTAGACCCAGTTGCAAGAGGAGCTCCATCATGCATGAGAGCTGTGTTTGCAGTGCATCTTCTCCTGGAGAAAACATCAGAACTTGTACTGGCCTACCCCCTAAAGATCCTGGCTCCGCATGATATCACTGCCATACTGCAGCAGACTCAACCCAAACACCTGTGCGCAGCCAGACATCTGCACCTCCAGTGTTTGCTTCTCATTCCTGATAATGTATCTTTCTAACTGTGCAGTACTAAATCCTGCCACTCTCTTTCTCTTCCAAAGGGGGATAAAGAAGAAGTTAAAACTGAAGATGAGGCTGGTATGCACGTGGAAGATGAAGTTTCAGACTTACCAAATGACTGCTTAAACTTATGAGCCAAGAGACACCTGGGTTTGACTCCGTTACAGATACCCCCTTACAGGATGCAGACCTAACTCTTTTTGTGGATGGCTCCAAGTTTTCAGAGTAGAAAGGATGGTTTCACACAGGTATGGCAGTGACCACCACCACAGAAGTGCTGCTAGAGCAGCAGCTGCCATCTCATCTGTCAGGCTCTGATGGCCGCCTGTAACATAGCAACAGGGAAAGAGCAAACATATACACAGACTCCAGATGCGCATATGGAGTAGCCCATGATTATGATCCCATTTGGAAGGCTAGAGACTTCATAACAGCAAATGGAACAAACGCCTGTTGGACATTGCAAGGCAATAGCTCACCTCATGGAAGCTCTGCTGCTACCCCAAGCGATAGCAATCATCAAAGTGAAAGCACACACCAGGGCAGAGACACCAGAGGCAAGAGGAAGTAATTTGGCAGGGCTCTGAGGCGCATATAGAAGAAGAAGTTGATCTTATATTGACACAAGGAGAGAAGGAGGAAACTGAAGAGAACAATGAGGAAACTGAAGAAGACGAGAAAAAAAAGACTCCCAGGCTCGGGAATTGATCATTACTAAAGATAAGCGAATTGAATCCCATGAAGTGGAATTCAAAACGAATTTCAGGATAAATTCGATTTGCCTCAAAGCTGAATTTCCTCGTGCTTCATGTAAACAAATCCATTTAACCTGAAATAGTGTAAAAAACTAAAAATTCATACTTCCCTCTTCCATGACATGGGCCCCCAGCCGCCATCTTGATTGAAGATCTCGGTCAAAATCCTGTGCATGGTGATGCATGACGTAATCTTGCGCCGAGCAAGATTTTTCGCCAGATCTTCAAGCAAGATGGCGGTGGCCGGCCCATTGCGAGCAAATGAAGGTGGTAAGTTTAATAAAATTTCTTAATGTTAATTTTACACCGTTTTTATAGTTTGTATAGACGCGGCATCTGAGGGGTACAATGACGGGGGGCAGCGCTATGGCAGTTCCCTGTCATTGCACCCAGTACTTACAAAAAAATTATCTTCATGATAAAGAAATTCGTCACAAAGCAATTTCTTTTTGTAAAATTTGGCGAATCAGCTGAATCGAACTTTTTAAAAATTTCTCTAGTCATTACTCTACAGAAACAAGCTGCAAAGGGGGAACAAGAAGAATGGATAAAGAAGGGAGCAGTGATGACAGAAAAAGGATACTACATGAAGAACAAGAAGCCCTGCTTGCCTGGAACCATATATCCAATGGTGGCACATTGGGCTCATGGAACCACACATCAGTCCAAGACTAAGATGAACAACTTGTTGGCATCATATTACTTTGATCCAGGATTCTCCACAGCATCGACACAATATACTCAGGGATGTCTTGTGTGTGCACGATGTAATGCAGCAAAATGGAGAAGACTCTGCAGAAGTGCACTTCCAAACCACTCTACCCATTTCAGAGGATACAGATTGACCACAGACAGATGCCAAGAGCAGGTCCTTATGAATATGCTCTAGTGGTGGTTGACTTGTTCTCAGGATGGCCAGAGGATTTTCCCACCAAGAATAAATCGGCCATCACCACCGCCAAGAAACTCCTGAATAAAATAGTCTGACGGTTTGGCCTACCAGAGGCAATTGAAAGTGACACAGGACCAGCCTTCACAGCCAATGTTACGGCTAGGGCAGTGCTAAAGCCCGCCCATCAGAGCCGGAGACTTTACCGAACACACTGCTGGGCGGAAGCCATTGCCCGGCAGTGTGTTATAATAAATTATGGATATTAATTAAGAAGGAGTCTATCCACAAGGGACTGTCTCTGTCACGAACCAGCGGGTGTGAACCCACCATGACATGCGTCCTACCTCCTCTAAGGGCGTTATCTAAGTGAACACCTTTTTCTTCACAGTACCCCTTATGGTGGGGAGGCTTTCCCAAGAGGAACACCAGGTCACTACCTCTTGAGAAGGATTGACACACGAGGCAGCTGGTCCAGGCGGACCAGAAGGTACCTGAACAAGGTACAAGAGATGCAGATGTAGTCAGCAGGCCGAGTCGTAACCAGGAGCAACAGTGCAAGTCAAACAAGCAGTAGGTCAGGGAAGGTAACACAGGTAAAGGTCAGGCAGTCTAGGTCGACAACAGTAGAGTTGAGGCAAACCGTCAGGGATCAAACAGGAGTCCAGGAACACAAGCACGGGTCAGGTACACAGAAACACAAGAGAAATCAGCAACATTAGCAGGACACAAGGATCTCTTGACACTCAGGCATCTGGGAAGGAGGCTGAGCCACTTATATACATGCAGGAGGGCTAGGATTGGTCAGCAAGGTCAAATGATCTAACCCATAAAGCACAGGAAGTGACACGCACCGGCCCTTAAGGAAGTGCTGCAGGTAACAAACAGCAAGCATGCTTTGGCCAGGGCTGAAAGAAAACTCTGGAGCGGATTCCAGAACAAACAGTTCCTGCAAGGACAGAGCCCAGGACTGCAGTGGTGAATGGGAAGCACAGGCAGCAGATCGCCACTGAATATGATGCCCAGGAATGCGGTGGTAAATAAGACAACAGCAGCGCACAGCAGCCGCTGTTACAGTATCCAAAGTGGTGAAGCAAACATCGGTCACAATGGGACAGCTTGTTAGGTTTACTCAGGTTAGGGACAGGAGGATAGACCATGCTTGGAACTGCTTCAAAGAGGGGACTGTTGTGGATATAAGACTGAACGATCTGAAGTCATTAAAAGATGGTTCGGGCATTCAGGGTGACTGCCCTCTTATCTATAGTTTACATTCCTTAGCTATGCTAATTAGACAGAAGTGAAAATGTTTTTTTGTATAATGACCAATGGAACAATGCCACAAGACTCAGGGGGGACGCCCCCTCTGATGCAGATATATACTGCCTAACTTGCTCTAATAAACAAGAGAATTCTGCTTTGATCCTTCAGAGGTATCAGTGTAGTTAACTCCGTCATGCACGAGTCACTAACAACTTGAAATTTGGAGAAGACAGTTGATAAGATAGCACAGTTTGTGTGCATCCAAAACAATGGGACCCAAAGTGCAACCCCCTGATTTCTGGTGATTTTATGATAATTATTATGAAGTGTAAGAAATTTTAATTAAAACAAAATAATAAAACATTTGCCTTCCACCCCACCCACTTTATACGACTCCTATGTCAGAATACGTAAAACAATTGCTACATAAATATACCACTCATTCTGAACACCATATTTTCCAATGTAAGCCACTTACATATTTATAAATATCCTGCTTCCCCTCACACAGTACATTATAAAACTAGCTGCCTGTCTAATACCACAGCCTTGGGGGTATCTGCAAAGTTTGGCCTTGTAATTGAATGTTTTTGACATGCTGTGCACTATTACACCAGCAGATGTTGCATGGGTGGCACTGGAAATGGAGCTAACCAATCTCTATTCCCCCTTTATGATAGTAGTGGACTGGTCCGACTTCCTGTCAGGAGGGAGAGTTAGCTTGGCAAGCATGGCAGCACATCTATCTGCTCCCACTCCAAGGGCCTTAGGGACTAGAGATCCAGCTCATCAGAGGGCAGGGTCCTAGGGCACAGAAGTTCTGCAAACTACAGTGTTTACAATCAGCAGTGTGATCATCACTACAATTATACAAACTGTGCTACAGGTGAGGGCAAATGTGTTAAGACACCCATCACCACAGTTCAGGACAGGCACACTAACAAGCCTGCATTTCACAAGTGGACACCAATAGCGACAAATGCTACTGATGGATGTACTACAACTTATCCTTTGCATTTAGTAAAGAGAGACTTTTGTTCTTCTTCTGGCCTGATTCCTTACATCATCTTTTTACTGGTCTGATCTTTAGGGAGCGACAGCCTGAGGGAGTAAATAATGATATAACATCTTATCAGGGCCACTACCACTCCAATCCTCTGAACCGGCTACTCTGGGGATCACTGCACCTGCAGCCACCACTTGTTATCAATGCCAGATATAAAAATGTATTTGCACTGAGCTTCCCTAGTGGTGACTATCAGAAAAAGCATTGAATCTATGTTGGAAACAGAAGAAATAGTTCAGCAACCGGCCTCCCTTCCCCAGGCCCCATAACAGTTGCATTGTCTACCTCCATGGTAAGTACGCCAGTATAAAAGCAACACACGTGAAAGCTCCCTCAATGCTCATTTTTATATGGTAAATTATGCTGCTTGCTTGCAGCTGTAAATTCAAGAACTGAAATTCCACACCCTGCAAACAAGTCAAATTCATTGAAATGTTGTTTTAACTCTTTCTTTTGCAAAGCATAGCACTGTCCTATTCTTGAACTTATGCATATATTGAGGCTAGGGCCATCATCCACGGGGGTTCCCGCTGCCTGCCCAGTATTATAACTGTTGTATTGACCTTTAGTGCATGAAAGCAGCCTCCCATCTGTAAATCAAATGCTCAGAAGTCAGCAGTCCGTGGATTCCTAATAAAAATGGAAATGTTTGCAGATTGATTCTGTAACATCAGGCTGAGAGTAACCTTTTTTAGTTGACCTTGTGTCACAACAGTAAAAATGAATACTGAAATCATAAGTAAATGGATTTAAAACATATGGTCTCCAGCAAATTCAGCTCCTCAGCAATAGCATTAGATTTATGATATTCTCTTCTATTTGGCCATTTTAAAAGTTATACATGTCATTGTACAGTATTCTGCACCTGTCAAATATTTATTCTGTTTTATATGACATACTGAACAGAACATACATAATGACAATGTTGAGAGAGACAGGAGTTTTCTCAATATCTCACCTTGTACATTATCTGGAAGGTGATAACTAACTCCAGAAATAAGCCTCATCATGTATCAAAGCTTTCAGAGACAAATAGACTTTATTGCCCACACAAAGAAATCATAGTTCAGATTTCATTTTACAAATTTTTCAGAAAAATAAAATGTTAACCAAACTGGTAATAACTAGGTAACTAGGTCACATATTCTCTGAGGCACTTTTTTACATGACAAATCCAATGTGTGGTTAGTTTTATGGTATAAGAATGTGATAAATCAGGATATAATTTTTATATTTTGATTGAAGGACAATCATCTTAAACATCAGTGATGTCATTCTCTATTTAAACAAAGTGATGGAAACCTGACCGTTTCCCCCCGACACTCCCATTTTATCACAGTGCCAGCAGTAAAGATCAACCTGCCTCTCCGTTCATTTTGGGGGGTTCAAGGGGCATTGGGTATTCGTTCTTGTGATTGGGAGGGTTCCCATCAGTAGGCTGCTCACCAATATTATAATGATCTTAACTTTTATCAACCAGAATATCCCTTTAAAATGTTAACATGCAAATTTTCATATTTATAAAAATGTAGGGGGTCATTTATCAAACTGGTGTAAAGTAGAACTGGCTTAGTTACCCATAGCAACAAATCAGATTCCACCTTTCATTTTCCAAAGAAGCTGTCAAAAATTAAAGATGGAATCTGATTGGTTGCTATAGACAACTAAGACCGTTCTACTTTACACCAGTTTGATAAATGACCCCTGTAACATGGAAACATAGAATGTGTCGGCAGATAAGAACCATTTGGCCCATCTAGTCTGCCCAATATACTAAATACTATGAATAGCCCTTGGCCCCATCTTATATGAAGGATGGCCTTATGCCTAACCCATGCATGCTTAAACTCGTTCACTGTATTTGCAGCTACCACTTCTGCAGGAAGGCTATTCCATGCATCCACTACTCTCTCAG
This sequence comes from Bufo gargarizans, assembly GCF_014858855.1. Lineage (NCBI taxonomy): Eukaryota > Metazoa > Chordata > Amphibia > Anura > Bufonidae > Bufo > Bufo gargarizans. The sequence continues at coordinate 392,903,829 of NC_058081.1, forward strand.
TAAGGTAATACTTCCTGATATTTTTTTTAAACCTTTGCCCCTCTAATTTAAAACTATGTCCTCTTGTAGCAGTTTTTCTTCTTTTAAATATTCTTTCCTCTTTTACCTTGTTGATTCCCTTTATGTCTCGTCTTTTTTCCAAGCTATACATGTTAAGGTCCTTTAACATTTCCTGGTAAGTTTTATCCTGCAATCCATGTACCAATTTAGTAGCTCTTCTCTGAACTCTCTCCAAAGTATCAATATCCTTCTGGAGATATGGTCTCCAGTACTGCGCACAATACTCCAAATGAGGTCTCACTAGTGCTCTGTAGAGCGGCATGAGCACCCACCTCTTTCTACTGGAAATGCCTCTCCCTATACACCCAAGCATTCTGCTAGCATTTCCTGCTCCTCTATGACATTGTCTGCCTACCTTTAAGTCTTCTGAAATAATGACCCCTAAATCCCTTTCCTCAGATACTGAGGTTAGGACTGTATCACTGATTTTATGTTCTGCTCTTGGGTTTTTACGCCCCAGATGCATTGCACTTATCAACATAAAATTTTAGTTGCCAGATTTTTGACCATTCCTCTAGTTTTCCTAAATCCTTTTCCATTTGGTGTATCCCTCTAGGAACATCAACCCTGTTCCAAATCTTTGTGTCATCAGCAAAAAGACACACCTTACCATCAAGCCCTGCTGAAATTTCGCTGTTAAAGATAGTAATCAATATGGGTCCCAGAACAGATCCCTGAGGTTCCCCACTGGTAACAAGACCATGGTCTGAATATACTCCATTGACTACAACCCTCTGTTTTCGGTCCCTCAACCACTGCCTAATCCATTGAACAATATGGGAGTCCAAGCACAACGACTGCAATTTATTGATAAGCCTTCTATGTGACAGTATCAAAAGCCTTACTAAAGTCTAGATAAGCGATGTCTACTGCACCTCCGCCATCTGTTATTTTAGTCACCCAATCAAAAAAATCAATAAGATTAGTTTGACATGATCTCCCTGAAGAAAACCCATGCTGTTTTTCATCTTTCAATCCGTGGGACTTTAAATGTTCCACAATCCTCTCCTTAAGTATGGTTTCCATTAATTTCCCTACTATTGATGTCCGGCTTACTGACCTATAGTTGCCCAATTCCTCCCTACTACCTTTCTTGTGAATGGGCACAACATTTGCTAATTTCCAATCTTCTGGGATGACTCCTGCTACCAGTTTGGTTTTGCTAGTTCATTGGTAAGCTCTTTTAACCCCTTTAGGACACAGCCTTATTTCACCTTAAGAACCAGGCCATTTTTCGCAAATCTGACCAGTGTCACTTTAAGTTGTGATAACTTTAAAACGCTTTGACTTATCCAGTAAAAAATAGCAAATTTCCAAGTTTCAATTTCTCTACTTCTATAATACATAGTAATACCTCCAAAAATAGTTATTACTTTACATTCCTCATATGTCTACTTTATGTTTGGATCATTTTGGGAATGATATTTTATTTTTTGGGGATGTTACAAGAAATTTAGAAGCAAACAAAACTCAATATTTATGGCCCTGATTCTGTAGTTTACAGAAACACCCCATATGTGGTCTTAAACTACTGTACGGGCACACAGCAGAGCGCAGAAGGAAAGGAATGCCATACGATTTTTGCTGGACTGGTTTATTTTTACACCATGTCCCATTTGAAGCCCCCCTGATGCAACCCTAGAGTAGAAACTCCATAAAAGTTACCTCATCTAAGAAACTACACCCCTCAAGGTATTCAAAACTGATTTTACAAACATTGTTAACTCTTTAGGTGTTCCATAAGAGATTTTGGCAAATGGAGAGTAAATTTCCGAATTAAAATTTTTGGGCAAATTTTCTATTTTAATCCTTTTTTTACAGTAACAAAGCAAGGGTTAACAGCCAAACAAAACTCAATATTTATTGCCCGGATTCTGTAGTTTACAGAAACACCTCATATGTGGTCGTAAACTGCTGTACAGGTACACGGTAGGGGTCAGAAGGAAAGGAATGCCATACGGTTTTTGGAAGGCAGATTTTGCTGGACTGTTTTTTTTGACACCATGTCCCATTTGAAGCCCCCCTGATGCACCCCTAGAGTAGAAACTCCATAAAAGTGACCCCATCTAAGAAACTACACCCCTCAAGGTATTCAAAACTGATTTTAAAAATGTTGTTAACCCTTTAGGTGTTCCACAAGAGTTATTGGCAAAATGAAGATGAAATTTCAGAATTTCAATTTATTTGGCAAATTTTCCATTTTAATCAGTTTTTTCATTAACAAAGCAAGGGTTACCAGCCAAACAAAACTCAATATTTATGGCCCTAATTCTGTAGTTTACAGAAACACCCCATATGTGGTCATAAACTGCTGTACGGGCACACGGCAGGGCGCAGAAGGAAAGGAATGCCATACGTCTTTTGGAAGGCAAATTTTGCTGGACTGCTTTTTTTTTACACCATGTCCCATTTGAAGCCACCCTGATGCACCCCTAAAGTAGAAACTCCAAAAAAGTTACCCCATTTTAGAAACTACAGGATAGGGTGGAAGTTTTGTTGGTACTTGTTTAGGGTACATATGATTTTTGGTTGCTTTATATTACACTTTTTGTGAGGCAAGGTAACAAGAAATAGATGTTTTGGCACCGTTTTTATTTTTTGTTATTTACAACATTCATCTGACAGGTTAAATCATGTGGTATTTTTATAGACCAGGTTGTCACGGACTCGGAGGCGATACAAAATATGTATACTTTTTTTAAATTTAAGTTTTACACAATGATTTCTTTTTTTTTTAAACACAAAAAAATGATGTTTTAGTGTTTCCATAGCGTGAGAGACATAATTTTTTCAATTTTTGGGCGATTACCTTGGGTAGGGTATGATTTTTGCGGGATGAGATGACGGTTTTATTGGCACAATTTTGGGGTGCGTGTGACTTTTTGATCACTTGCTGTTATACTTTTTGTGATGTAAGGTGACAAAAAATGTCTTTTTTTACACCGTTTGTATTATAATTGTTTTTACGGTATTCACCTGAGGGGTTAGGTCATGTGATATTTTTATACAGCAAGTTATTACGGATGCTGCGATACCTAATATGTATACTTTTTATTTAGTTATGTTAAGTTTTACACAATGATTTCATTTTTAAAACAAAAAAAATCATGTTTTAGTGTTTCCATACTCTGCGAGCCATAATTTTTTCAGTTTTTGGGCGATTACCTTGGGTAGGGTATGATTTTTGCAGGATGAGATGACGGTTTTATTGGCACTATTTTGGGGTGTGTGTGACTTTTTGATTACACTTTTTGTGATGTAAGGTGAGGTTTTTATTTAAAAAATTTTACGGTGTTTATCTGAGGGGTTAGGTCATGTAATATATTTGTAGAGACGGTTGATACAGACGTGACGATACCTAATATGTATATTTTTTTATTTATGTACGTTTTACACAATAATATAATTTTTGAAACAAAAAAAAAATCATGTTTTAGTGTCTCCATATTCTGAGAGCCATAGTTTTTTCAGTTTTTGGGCGATTATCTTAGGTAGGGTTTCATTTTTTGCGGGATGAGTTGACGGTTTTATTGGCACTATTTTGGGGTGCATATGACTTTTTGATCACTTGCTATTACACTTTTTGTAAAAATTGTTTATTTAGCACAGTTTTTATTTTGTTATTTCTTACGGTGTTTATCTGAGGGGTTAAGTCATGTGATATTTTATAGAGCCAGTCTATACGGACGCGGCGATACCTAATATGTATACTTTTATTTTATTTATGTAAGTTTTACACAATAACAGCTTTTTAAAAACAAAAAAAAAAGATGTTTTAGTGTTTCCATATTCTGAGCCATAATTTTTATTTTGTTGGGGGGGCGATTGTCTCAGGTTTTTGCAGGGGGCTGGATCTCACAGGCTCGTCACCAGAAGGCAGCGCAATCCCTTCCATGCCATGGGGCCCCCCTACAGCCGCATGGAGACCCGATGGCACCGCCGCAACCACAGGTAAAAGCCGTGTCAAGGGACCCCCCCCCCGCACATTTAGCCTAGGTGCCTGATCAATGATTTGAGCAGGCATCGAGTTCCGATCACCGCCAACCGGGTGGTGGTGATCGGAAATTCACATGACGTACCGGTACGTCATGTGTCCTTAAGTACCAGGACAACATGCCGTACTGGTATGTCATGTGTTCTGAAGAGGTTAATAGCTTTGGGTGTATCCCATCAGGCCCCTGTGACTTATTTGTATTAATTTTAGACAGCCGACTTAGAACCTCTTCCTCTGTAAAGACACATGCATTAAAAGATTCATTAGTCTTCCTTCCTAACTGAGGTCCTTTTCCTTCATTTTCCTTTGTAAAAACTGAACAGAAGTATTCAGTGAGGCAGTCAGCTAGTTATTTTTCTTCTTCCATATACCTTCTCTTGTTTTTAATTTATTAATTCCTTGTTTTAGTTTCCTTTTTTCATTATGTATCCTTTTTTCACTGACTGAGCTAATGTCACCACCAGACATCTGAGAAGCTCTGACAGACGTCTAGAACCTCCTCCTTGAGGTTCCTTTGTTTTGCTTTCATTTTCTCATCTCGTTAGCCTCTCTCAGCTGTCTTGTAGTTGCACTGATTGCATCCCTTTAAATCCTTTCCCACAGTGCATCACTTTGCGGTTTATATTCCTTCCTGGAGTGTGTGCATGCTGTTTCTACTTCTGAGTCTTCTACAAGATAAGTTTTGTTCTTTCATTTGTGTTTTTCTGTTTGCTGGATCCCAGGTGACCCTGGACTCCCTCCGCATCTAGTGTAGGGAGCCGGTGGACGTGTCCCCTCACTATTATAGGGTGTTCAGGTGTTATACAGTCGAGGTACGAGGATATGCGATCATCTACCATTGGGATTTTCGCATAGGCTGAGCAGTAAGGGAGAGAGCCAGGTCGTTTTCTAGTTTCCTGCACACCTTCCGTGACAGCTAATTTCTCTTCTGCCTGTGCTTTAGAAGCCCTTTAACTTGTTTGGCCTCTCTTTGCCTAATCTTATAAATTTGCCTGTCATCCTTGTTTTTTTTTTTTTTTTTATAAATACTAAATGCTATCTTTTTGTTTTTAATGATTTTGGCCACTTCTGCACCACAGTGGTCTCTTCCTTTTTTTGCTTTTACTGGCAAGCCTAATGTAATTATCTGTTGCCTTCAACAGTGCCACTTTTAAGTAGTCACATTTCTCATGGGCTCCATTGAAACTGTTTCAATCTGATAGGGACTCATATACCACTAATATAATTTTAGAAAAGTCAATTTTTCTGAAATCTAAAACTTTTGTTTTTGTGTGGTGTGACTCTGTCACTGTACTTATAGTAAACCACACTGACTGGTGATCACTAGATCCCGAGCTTTCCCCTACAGTAATATCAGATACCAAATTCTATGCTTCTATGTTAATTCAATATACAAGTATCATGCATGCTCTTCCTTTGGTCTCCCAAATGTAAGTTTCCAAGAAGCTCAGTAGACTACAGGTCATTAACATCACAAGAAATTTTAAAAAGGTTATGTTTTACTGTGCTATACAGTATTTGCAGAAAGATTAATGATGCATTTAGACTGATCGATACAGCAGGCAATTATTGGGAAGGGACTGTTCCTTCCTGATAACTGCTGGCTCATCAGTGGAGGAAAAGAGTAGATTTACTGTACATGCAGCAATCACCTCCACTGTATGGATACAAGTGACACTATCACTATTTTGTGCAGTCAGTCAGTAGGCAGGAAAAAACATACACACAGTGAGCCCTAACTTTCACCAAACCCGCTGTTCCTGCCTATTTGCAGAGCAAGCCATAACTTGTTGACCATCCCTATGCTGGTAAGTGCATGGAGTCAAACCAAGTGCCCGCAGTAAAAAACTGCAGTTACCGGTTCACACAACTGGAACCCAGAAACAGACAAACACACAGAGAAAGGTCATGCAGTAAAAGGTCAAAGGCGGGAGGTCAAATCAGTACCAAATCACAGAAAACAGAGAGAGGCCCAAGTCAAGCTGAAGTCAAATCCAATAGTAACAATGCAAACCACAAAATAGCAACTAGAGCACAGCAAGGAAAACCTATAACTGAAAGCATGTATTGCCAGCAGAGGTTTAAATACAGTACCACAAACAAGGGAACCCTGTCTGGTGCACTTCCCCACACTGTCATTCCTGGTGGGAAATCGCTGTCCTGATTAGTGTGTTAATAGTACATTGCTCCATATAGCCGCATGCTGCTATAAGGTGATTCTTGTGAGGCAACCACTGTGCTCAATTGGATTATATTGCAGCTCATGCAATCACTAGTACTGACAGCGGTGTTTAGAAACTAAAACCTAACACCTGGCCCCCCAACATGTTTCGCCAGATACTCTGGCTTCATCAGGGGTATCGGGCAGACTTGAATACGGACGCTGAAGACAAAGCTTATAAAGGCTTCCTCCCCCTTAGATGCAGAGGGGAGGACCAATGAGCTCAAAGAATACAAAAAACAAAGTATGTCACATTTGAGATTACCAGTAAGACTTCGTAAGGTAATGATGATGCTCTCCAACGTCATCCAATAGTGGGAAGCATCCTGATGACCAGCTGCCCACTACATGTCGGCGCACGGACTTACCCTCCGCCAGCACTGCTCATCCCCAATGCGGCTGCGCATAGACTTAGAGGTCAGTGTAGAAAGCAGCACCGCTTCGCACCTGCATCAACACTTAGCCTCTATACACTCCCTTGTTGTCACACCGCGGCTGTGCGTAGACTTCATCTGCGCACTAGATGCATGGATTTACCCTCCGCCAGCGCCCCTCACCCCCAATGCGGCTGCTCAAGGACTTGAAGGTCACTGTATGAAGCAGCACCGTTTTGCGCCTGCGTCAACACTTAGCCTCCATACACTCCCTTGCTTTCACACTGTGGCTGCGCGAAGACTTAGTCTCTGAATGACACATAACTGTGCCTACTAATAACCAAATTAAGTTTCCCCTTTTTGCTTTACACTATGCATATTAATAACCTATAGATCAATTAGGATGATAGACAGTAAAATAGATAAGTAGAAAACAGGGATCACTGTAGCTAAGTACATTGGTTGAAATCCTTTAACTATATTATATTCGTGGTCAAGGCTCCGGGAGGAGCACTGGACGAAGGTGAGAGAACTAGATACGGTTGACCCTAACTTGGCAAGTGGTGTGCCTTTAGCCATGTACGCGGGTAAGCCAAGAAAAGGGGGCAAAACATGAATTTAGGCAGTTTATTGATTGAGAAATTTACAGAACCAAGTTAGAAAAAGCTTTGACGATCTCGACCTGTGGATGTGGAATATAACGGGAAAAACATGAAGATTGCCACCGTCCCATTTTGCGTATAATGTGAGCTAGGACGCCATGTTCGGATGCCGCGGATGTGGCCCCGATCCGGAAGGAGTGCCCGGATATGGAGGCAGCGTGAAACCCTAGACCCGAAGCTAGAGTGCGAATATGTTTGATGAACTGCGCAGAAGTCAGCGAGAGCACGGGAAATGGCAGTAAGGGACTGTCGGGATTTCTGTCACAGAGAATGGAGAGCAGTTGGTTGAGCACTGCCACTGGGCACCAAGGATTGAAGGAATTGAAATGCTCGATCTGAACCGGTGGACCGACTTGGGAGGTTTTAGAAGAGGGTAGGAGGAAAATGAAATGGTCGAGACTATGGTGGAGCTGACTAATTACTGGCCCTGAGTTTTGGGCTGAGGTGCAGCAAAACTCCCCTGGCCTGAGGAACCCATAGAAGCTGAGGTAGAGGGCAGCTTTGAGGATCAAACTTTTGAATGGCCCGAAAGGATTACCATCTAGGGTGGCAGAAATCTTTTGAAATAATTCCCCTGTGACTGGTTGTCTGGTGGGAGTGAACGGAGAGGAGAGCTTCTGGATGCCTCTCAAGACTGCCTTGACCGCCTGGGAAGAAAAGAAGGAGATGTGACTGGGATGGTTGATCATGTAGCGATGCTGGATGCCCGCTAGGTAGAGTCTGATGGTGTTGTGAGACAGCCTGAGCTCCTTATGGCAGTACGCCAAGAAGGCCAGGACGAAGGAGACCTTGTCCTTGTTCCCCCTAGGATAAAGGCCTGAAAATTGTTTGAAGGTGTTCCACCCCGTTTGATAGTTCCGGGCTGATTTTTGCCGAGAGTGACTTGCGGATGAGACCGTGGGCTGCCGAAATGTACTTATCTAATCCATGATCAGGGCTTCGAACCCTGGAGGGTTGATTCTGATTCTCCGAGCTCCTAGCATGATCTGAAAGAATAAATTGAAGTTTAATTGGGAAAGGGCATCGGCTGCGGTGTTCTTTTTGCCCTCTATGTGCCTACAGATGATGTGGAAATTTTGTTGCAAAGACAGCCAGGTTAGTTTGCGAACTAGACGCATGACCTTGGGGGAGATGGACCTACCCCTAGCGAGGATGTCAACAACTGCTTGATTATCTGTCATGAAGCATACTGGCCTATTTCTCCATGACTGCCCCCAGACAAGAGCCGCTGCTACGATGGGGTACACTTCGAGCAGGGGAGAGGATTTGGCAACCTCCTGATCTGAAGATACCTGCTCGGGCCAAGGACCCGCAAACCACTGGTCCCCACAAATGGCTCCAAAACCGAGGGATGCGGCAGCATCGGAAAACACCAGGGGGGAGGCGTCATTCCAATGGGGAACAAAAAGAGAGATGCCGTTCTAGCTGGACAAGAAAACTGACCACATGGCCAGCTCAGCCAACACATCGCGTTCTAGATGGATGAGGGCATGCTGATCTGAGGCCGTTGGAAGGAGTCTGAGTAGGCCGGAGGTGAATGATCTGCCCTGCGGCATGATCCTGGCGGCAAAGTTGAAAGACCCCAACAACCATTGGAGTTCCAGCTTTGACACAGTGCGGGTACCCACGAGCCTGGCCACTGAGTCCTTTAGCCTAATTAACTTGTCCAGGGGAAGTCTGGCCTCCATTTTAATGGTGTCTAGGGTGATACCTAAGAAGATGATTACCCTGGAAGGGCCCTCAATCTTTGAGGGGGCCACTGGGACGTTCAGGTTACTGAACAGGCTAAGAAGGCTGTCCAACCTGTCTGGAACGTATTCAGCCTGCTCAATGAGCAAGAAATCGTCCAAGTAATGGATCACCCTCGGACAATGGGCATGATTGACCAGGATCCAGTGAAGCGCTTGGGCGAACTGATCAAAGAGCCAGGGGCTGCTCTTTGACCCGAACGTCAAGCGGGTGGCAAAATAATACTTTGCTCTCCATTTAATGCCATAAAACTTCCACAGGTGAGGCAGGATTGGCAGCAGCTTAAAGGCATCCGAAATGTTTGCCTTGCACAACCAAGCTCCTGCTCCGACCTGTAGGATTAGTTGTATGGCTTCGTCCAGAGAAGAATACTGCATGGAGAACTCTTCCGACGGGACCAGAGAATTGAGGCTTGGGGTGCTGGATGCATGAGGAGCAGACAGATCGTAAATTAATCTTTTTTTTTTTTTGAAGATTTCTCTACAACTAAGCCTATGGGGCTGACCCGGTACACGTGGAAGGGGGATTTGGCAAACGGGCCAATCATGAAGCCTTTCTGCAATTCTGCCTCCAACAATTTGTCCACCATCACAGGGTCCGCCAAGGATGAAAGAAGGTTGGGGCATTCACAAGTGACCTGCGGAAGGGTGACTAACCCTGTGTGAAAACCCTCGGAAAACCCCTTCTTGAGGAACAGGATGAAATTGGGGTCATGGTGATGTTGAAGGAGGGAGAGTAACAGGTCGATGTTGACGCCACCTAATCAGGAGCGTTTCGCGGTTCGCTGGGAACAGGAGGACTGAGGGTGGGCTCTAAAACAGATGGAGCAAATGTGTAGTGCTTTGCACTTGTTGTAACTGCAGAAGCCTAAGTTGAAATTATTGCAGATTTTAATTTTTCCTAGGAAGGTGATGGGACAACCAAGTTTATCCGAAAAGGGGTTAGATTTTTGTGCTCCGGTGTTGATGATTGGCCTGGAAGGGGGGGGGGGGGTTGGAGACGTGGGGGCACCAATCGGAAGAATGAAGGACTGATTGGCAGTTGGAACAAGCTGGGGCTTTCTGTCCGGCAAAATGCCTGCAAAAGAGCTCCATGTCAAGGACAGCCCAATTAGTGACATGCTGATATTGGAGGAACGCTGCTGCTGCCTTTGCAGAAAATGACCGGTGATATTCATAGAAAGCGGAGCTAGGTGACTCTATACAGGTATGTATCTAGTTCTTCCCTGCGGTGGGGATGCATGGAGCACACGATATCTCGGTATAGGCTGAAGGTCAGCATGAATTCGGGGATGGAAGTGGAAGGAACAGCTTCGGGTTCTGGGGGGGGAGGAGACGTGGAATCCTTGTTCTCGATGGCCTGGAGCCTGGAATCAATGTCAGAAATTGATGATGCTAAATTGTTGATGGTCGCGTGGAGTTGGGTCAGGGATAATTGAATGGTAGACATGGACACCTGATCGTCGGAGGCCCTGGGTAGTTCGGGAGCCCTGGGTGATTCGGGAAAAAGCAAACGGTACAGCTCGGTCTTTCGCGCTGAAGCAGAGTGGCGGATGCCCTTTTTTTTTAGTTCAGTGATCAACTTGGGGATGGTCCAATGTCTGTATGAAGCGCGGCTGGCTGTTTTGGAGATTGCTGATTCCGGGATAGACATCGAGTCTTCTATGACGTAAGTGACGATCAGGAAAAGACGAACGACCTGGACGAGGAGAAAAGAAATTACAACCTGAGCGTGTCAGGCAATTCTCGACAAATTTAGACGGTGCAGGATGGTCGGGTTTGGATAACAGGGACGTGCCAGAGGTTGGTGCTGAAGAAAGACAAGAAGAAAGTGCTGTGGAGACGAGTGGCATGTGCTAGGTGCCGTGATGATTGGACAGAAGGCATGCCTGGGGTAGCGGACTGAGTGAAAGGAACAGGAAAAAAGGACTGGGCCAAGAGACCGGTGAACGACACGAGGTGATCTGAGCGTACCAGGCAGTGGACCAACAAAAACCGTCTTGACCGTATCAGGTGGACCGAACACAGATGACCCAAGCGTGTCGGGCAGAGGAAGGCGGTACGACCTGAAAGATACCAGGTGACGGAAAAAGGCTCGGGTGAAACAAACGTGTCCTGAGTGTATCAGGTAGAAAATGAACATGACCTTACGTATCAGATGGCTTCCAAGCGTTAGGTCCTGTGACATGACCGTGGGCCGAGCCGCACCGGGTGGCGAGACCTCCACTGGCCGCCAGCCCCGAGCTGACAAATGTGGCAGGCAGCGAGGCGACATGACCCGCGCGTGACGGTCACGGAGAGCAACAGTACCCGAGTGAGACAAACTGATCGCAACAGACACCAGACTGGGTGTGGGGAGAGCAGAAAACATGACCCGGCTGCTGGAGGGCAGATGGAGGGCACCAACCTGAGCTTTGAAAAGAAAAGAGGTATAACTGGCGTGATAGGCAATTAGAGAAAACATTAGGTTAGTGGAAGAAGATTAAGGACAGCAGAAAGAGGCATGACCTGGGCGAGGCGCATAAGCACAAAACATGAAACGGAGAGAGATGTAACTAGGTATGACGCACAACGAGCAAACGAGATGACCTGAACGTATCAGGCAAGAAACACAAGAAGAGGACCTGAACGTATCAGGCAACAGGAAATGAAGAGTACCTGAACGTATCAGGCAACAGGACATGAAGAGTACCTGAACGTATCAGGCAAACAGGACAACAACAGGACCTGAACGTATCAGGCAACAGGAAACGAAGAGTACCTGAATGTATCAGGCAACAGGACATGAAGAGTACCTGAACGTATCAGGCAAACAGGACAACAAGAGGACCTGAACGTATCAGGCAAACAGGACAACAAGAAGACCTGAACGTATCAGGCAAACAGGACAAACAAGAGGACCTGAACGTATCAGGCAAACAGGACACAAATAGGAATGGATATGTCAGCGACAGGACTGTGTAGGTGTAGTTTTTTTTTGTTTGTTTTTTGGGCGCACGGGGGATCCACCGCCGGGCCAGACCCACGCATGCATGGCACTTGGACCCGGGGGAGGTCGCCCCCAGACCAAAAGAAACCCAGGGCATTCGTGGATGCTATGACTCATGAAAACGGTGAGGTGCCCAGCATGATAGCTAGGCAGCTGACCGGGCCACAGCAAGCACAGGGAGGCCCAGGACAGAGAGAACCATGCTTGGATGCCGGTTCACCTATGCTGTATGACCAATTGAAAGTACACAATTTATGAAAAATGATGTCAACATTCATAGAAACATAGAAACATAGAATGTGTCGGCAGATAAGAAACATTTGGCCCATCTAGTCTGCCCAATATACTAAATACTATGGATAGCCGCTGGCCCTATCTTATATGAAGGATGGCCTTATGCCTATCCCATGCATGCTTAAACACCTTCACTGTATTTGCAGCTGCCACTTCTGCAGGAAGGCTATTCCATGCATCCACTACTCTCTCAGTAAAGTAATACTTCCTGATATTACTTTTAAACCTGTGCCCCTCTAATTTAAAACTATGTCCTCTTGTAGCAGTTTTTCTTCTTTTAAATATGCTTTCCTCTTTTACCTTGTTGATTCCCTTTATGTATTTAAAAGTTTCTATCATATCCCCTCTGTCTCGTCTTTCTTCCAAGCTATACATGTTAAGTTCCTTTAATCTTTCCTGGTAAGTTTTATCCTGCAATCCATGTACCAGTTTAGTATCTCTTCTCTGAACTCTCTCCAAAGTATCAATATCCTTCTGGAGATATGGTCTCCAGTACTGAGCACAATACTCCAAATGAGGTCTCACTAGTGCTCTGTAGAGCGGCATGAGCACCTCCCTCTTTCTACTGGTAATTCCTCTTGCTATACACCCAAGCATTCTGATAGCATTTCCTGCTGCTCTATGACATTGTCTGCCTACCTTTAAGTCTTCTGAAATAATGATCCCTAAATCCCTTTCCTCAGATACTAAGGTTAGGACTGTATCACTGATTTTATATTCTGCTCTTGGGTTTTTACGTCCCAGGTGCATTATCTTGCACTTATCAACATTAAATTTTAGTTGCCAGATTTTTTACCATTCCTCTAGTTTTCCTAAGTCCTTTTCCATTTGGTGTATTCCTCCAGGAACATCAACCCTGTTACAAATCTTTGTATCATCAGCAAAAAGACATACCTCACCATTGAGGCCTTCTGCAATTTCACTGATAAAGATATTAAACAATATGGGTCCCAGAACAGATCCCTGAGGTACCCCACTGGTAATAAGACCTTGGTCTGAATATACTCCATTGACTACAACCCTCTGTTGTCTGTCCCTCAGCCACTGCCTAATCCATTCAACAATATGGGAGTCCAAGCCCAATGACTGCACTTTATTGATAAGCCTTCTATGTGGGACAGTATCAAAAGCCTTACTAAAGTCTAGATAAGCGATGTCTACTGCACCTCCGCCATCTATTGTTTTAGTCACCCAATCAAAAAAATCAATAAGATTATTTTGACATGATCTCCCTGAAGTAAACCCATGCTGTCCAATCCATGGGATTTTAGATGGTCCACAATCCTCTCCTTACGTATTGTTTCCATTAATCTCCCCACTATTGATGTCAGGCTTACTGGCCTATAGTTGCCCGATTCCTCCTTACTACCTTTCTTGTGAATGGGCACAACATTTGCTAATTTCCAATCTTCAGGGACGACTCCTGTTGCCAGTGATTGGTTAAATAAATCTGTTAATGGTTTTGCTAGTTCACTACTGAGCTATTTTAATAGCTTTGGGTGTATCCCATCAGGCCCCTGTGACTTATTTGTATTAATTTTAGACAGTTGACTTAGAACCTCTTCCTCTGTAAAGACACATGCGTCAAAAGATTTATTAGTCTTCTTTCCTAACTGAGGTCCTTCTCCTTCATTTTCCTTTGTAAAAACTGAACAGAAGTATTCATTGAGGCAGTCAGCTAGTTCTTTATCTTCTTCCATATACCTTCCTTTTTTAGTTTTTAATTTGGTAATTCCATGTTTTAGTTTCCTTTTTTCATTTATGTATCTGAAGAATGCCTTATCGCCTTTTTTCCCTGACTGAGCTAATTTCTCTTCTGCCTGTGCTTTAGAATCTCTTATAACTTGTTTGTCCTATCTCTGCCTAATCTTATAAATTTGTCTGTCATCCTCAGTTTTTTTTTTTTTATAATTCCTAAATGCTATCTTTTTGTTTTTAATAATTTTGGCCACTTCTGCTGAGTACCACAGTGGTCTCTTCCTTTTTTTGCTTTTACTGACAAGCCTAATGCAATTTTCTTTTGCCTTCAATAGTGCCACTTTTAAGTAGTCCCATTTCTCCTGGACTCCAATGAAACTGTTCCAGTCTGATAGGGACTCTTGTACCACTAATCTAATTTTAGAAAAGTCAGTTTTTCTAAAATCTAAAACTTTTGTTTTTGTGTGGTGTGACTCAGTCACTATACTTATAGTAAACCACACTGACTGGTGATCACTAGATCCCAAGCTTTCCCCTACAGTAATATCAGATACCAAATTCCCATTTGTGAATACTAAATCTAAAATGGCCTCCTTCCGGGTTGGCTCCTCCACTACTTGCTGTAGAGATAATCCCAGTAGGGAATTTAGAATATCTGTACTCCTGGCAGAACTAGTTTACATCTGGAAGATTGAAGTCTCCCATAATGATAACTTCCCCCTTCAATGTCATTTTAGCTATTTCCTCAACTAGTAGATCATCTAATTCTTTGACTTGGCTAGGTGGTCTATATATCACACTTACACGAGTTATCTTATGATTATCAAGCTGCAAGGTAACCTAAACTGACTCCAAATTGTTCTCGCTAACTTGTATCAAATTAGATTTTATGCTATCTTTCACATACAGGGCCACCCCTCTCCCCTTCTTGCCTACTCTGTCTTTCCTGTATAGAGAGAACACTGGTATTGATGTATCCCAGTCATTACTCCCCTTGAACCACGTCTCAGTAACAGCCACTACATCTATATTCTCAGATGCCATTATAGCCTTAAATTCATTGATCTTATTCCCTAGACTGCAAGCATTTGTAGACAAGACTCTGAGCTTGTGCTACTGGCCTCTTCTGGCATTGTTCCGGGGGGCAGTCGGACTGCTGGATTATCACTCTTTTGCCCCCTTTTCCTAGTTTAAATGCTTCTTAGCAAATACTTGGAACTGTTCACCGAGGACATTCGTTCCCTTGAGAGAAAGATGCAAACCATCTTTCTTGTACAGTTCTTATCCATTCCAACAAGAGCTAACATGAGACACAAAGCCAAACCCTTGGTTCAGACACCATTCACCAAGCCATACATTGAATTCCTTAATACACATCTTCCTGTCATGCTGAAGGTCCTGCACAGGCAAAACTGCAGAGAATGAAACAGTTGATGCAACCTCCCGTATATCCTTTCCAAGTGTGTGAAAAGCTTCCTTCACCTTTGAAACCTCATTGCATGCCAGATCATTTGTCCCAAGATGGAGAATAACATCCACTTCCCTTTCCTGCTTTGCTTGCCTAACAATATTTAGGATCCGTCGTCTATCCCTGCTAGCGGTAGCACCAGGGAGACATCTCACAACACCATTCTCCTCAAACTTCACACCTCTTATGATGGAATCGCTCACCAACAGCTGCTTACTATCAACTTACTATCAATCCTCACCTTCTCCTTTTTGTCTTTGGCTGCAGTCTTGCATACTTTAGGCATGGGAGATTATTGTTTCTCACCCACTGTGCTTGAGCCATCCTCCATGTTGCTCTTGCACTCTGAAAGTGCTGCAAATGAATTATGGAGAGCCACAGACTGTGGGACATGCCTTCTATCCACAACTCTCAGTCTACCAGATATTCACTTGGAAGAGGTGCCAGAAAACGTGCATGAGTCTGCAAGCAGAGATGAACTCAATTGTTATTCATATGGTAAGGCAATACACTGGTGTGCGAATCTAGTAGGGGCAGATACGAGCATCAGCGGATCATAGTCCGTGAAAACTTAGTGTTACGGTGTATTATACTACATGAGGAGGTACTACTGTTATGCGGATGGTAATTTGGATGATATTTAAAAGCAAGGGATGTGCTTGTTATAGGTGCTAAAAACGTCCATTACATGGGCACCAGTTTGACTGATGAGGAGGCAGAGCAGATCATGTTTGCCTCAGGTGTGCCGGCGGAGTATCCCTGGACCTGCATGTGGCCAGCAGGGCAGCGGAGCAGCTGTGGAGTGACAGACCTAAAATCCAAAACTGCGGGTGGCATGGTAAGCCGTGATGAAAAGATGCGCAGCACCCGGCTGGCAGCGGCCGCCGTGACCCGAGGCCTGCAGGAAACGAAAGCACCAGTGCCAAACTTACCGATGCCACAGGGGAGACCTCGCCGCCGTGACAACTCACGCTGAAGACCGCACACACTGAGGAAGCCAGAACTGGAAGTCGCGCCGGAATGACGTCAGCACCACGAGAAGCCTACAGCCTAGAGAGGCCGTGCAGCAGGTAAATACCCTATGCCCCTCCCACAAATGCAGGCTGGAAATACCAGCCTGCTGTACATATATATACAGTACAGACAAAAAGTTTGGACACACCTTCTCATTCAAAGAGTTTTCTTTATTCTCATGACTATGAAAATTGTACATTCACACTGAAGGCATCAAAACTATGAATTAACACATGTACAATTACATACATGTGGCAAAACCAACCTCGCCACAGTGTTTTGGAGGGAGCTGTTTGCCAGCCTCTTGCCTCAGGATTATGGCCCATACTAACTTTAAAGGAGAAGACAGACCGGCCGCACAGCTTAAATCTGTCTTTGGAATTGTATTTTATGTTATTATGCGTTCGGTTAAATTGTATGTTATGTGAGGGTACCCAGATAGATAATATTATTGTATTCGTGTATTCGGAGTGCCATTCACCTAATAATATGCACTCAGACTTGAGCTATCTGGGGATATGTTAAATGTCTGTGTTTGCTGTGGGGGTGTGACATTGTGTGTTTGGCGATTTCCCTTTGTCCTGAGAGATAATTGGATTGCTCCTCGGGTGTCGCCAGGGCAGAGAGGAGGAAACAATGATGCATTGTGGGGATGTGTTGTGTCTGTGTATCCTGAATTGCTGCATATCTGTCCTGTGTCACAGTCTCCCTTCTGGTCCCCTAGGGGCGTGTCCACCAGATGGGGACCTGCATAAATAAGGGCGAGTAGCCCTCAATAAAGTGTTCCTGTTTTATCCTTCATCGTGTTGAGACTGGTGTTTGGATAACTGATCAAAACTGGGGGATTGCTATACGCTGAAGATTTGCTATACTCCCCTGGCATGACTACTAGCTCTTGTAAGAGCTGTTCCTGCTCTCGGGATTTAGGAGAGGTTCACCCACTGGAGCCTGGAGCCTTGTCGTAGGTCCAGGGTGGGTAGGAGACGGTGAGACCCCAACCAAGCTGCGGCGGTTCGTGGGGTCTGCAGTGCATACGGTGTCAAGTGGAGTGCTTGGAGTCCTCGGAAAGCACTAGGAGCATCTATCGACGGAGGTACCCGGTCGGGTGCTAGGAGATCCGTTACAATACATAACAAAAAAGTGTGAAACAACTGAAAATATGTCATATTCTAGGTTCTTCAAAGTAGCCACCTTTTGCTTTGATTACTGCTTTGCACAGTCTTGGCATTCTCATGATGAGCTTCAAGAGGTAGTCACCTGAAATGGTCTTCCAACAGTCTTGAAGAAGTTCCCAGAGATGCTTAGTACTTGTTGGCCCTTTTGCCTTCACTCTGCGGTCCAGCTCACCCCAAACCATCTCGATTGGGTTCAGGTCTGGTGACTGTGGAGGCCAGGTCATCTGGCGCAGCACCCCATCACTCTCCTTCATGGTCAAATAGCCCTTACACAGCCTGGAGGTGCGTTTGGGGTCATTGTCCTGTTGTAAAATAAAAGATGGTCCAACTAAACGCAAACTGGATGGAATAGCATGCCGCTGCAAGATGCTGTTGTAGCCATGCTGGTTCAGTATGCCTTCAATTTTGAATAAATCCCCAACAGTGTCACCAGCAAAGAACCCCCACACCATCACACCTCCTCCTCCATGCTTTACGGTGGGATTCAGGCATGTAGAGTCTATCCGTTCACCTTTTCTGCATCGCACAAAGACACGGTGGTTGGAACCAAAGATCTCAAATTTGGACTCATCAGACCAAAGCCTAAATTTCCACTGGTCTAATGTCCATTCCTTGTGTTCTTTAGCCCAAACAAGTCTCTTCGGCTTGTTGCCTGTCCTTAGCAGTGGTTTCCTAGCAGATATTCTACCATGAAGGCCTGATTCACACAGTCTCCTCTTAACAGTTGTTCTAGAGATGTGTCTGCTGCTAGAACTCTGTGTGGCATTGACCTGGTCTCTAATCTGAGCTGCTGTTAACCTGCAATTTCTGAGGCTGGTGACTCGGATGAACTTATCCTCCGCAGCAGAGGTGACTCTTGGTCTTCCTTTCCTGGGGCGGTCCCATGTGAGCCAGTTTCTTTGTAACGCTTGATGGTTTTTGTGAGTGCACTTGGGGACACTTTCAAAGTTTTCCCAATTTTTCGAACTGACTGATCTTCATTTCTTAAAGTAATGATGACCACTCGTTTTTCTTTAGTTGGCTGCTTTTTTCTTGCCATAATACAAATTCTAACAGTCTATTCAGTAGGACTATCAGCTGTGTATCCACCTGACTTCTCCACAACGCAACTGATGGTCCCAACCCCATTTATAAGGCAAGAAATCCCACTTATTAAACCTGACAGGGCACACCTGTGAAGTGAAAACCATTTCAGGTAACTACCTCTTGAAGCTCATCAAGAGAATGCCAAGAGTGTGCAAAGCAGTAATCAAAGCAAATGGTGGCTACTTTGAAAAACCTAGAATATGACATATTTCCAGTTGTTTCACACTTTTTTGTTATGTATATAATTCCACATGTGTTAATTCATAGTTTTGATGCCTTCAGTGTGAATCTACAATTTTCATAGTCATTTGAATGAGAAGGTGTGTCCAAACTTTTGGTCTGTACTGTATATATATATATATATATATATATATATACAGTATATATATAAATATATATATATATATATATACAGTATACAAATGTGTACCACTTGGTGATTCGAGGAAATGCTTCCAAGTACAAAAATAACTAGATCCCTCAGTAATAGATATATCTTTAATTTACTTTTAGTTTTTAGAACATGTCACCAATTACTGTGCAATAATCAGATCCTATTGTGGCCAAATTATCAAATACATGTAAAAAAAAAAAAAAAAAAAAAAAAATATATATATATATATATTTTTTTTTTGTGGTCATGGCTACGGCCAAAAGGTATCCGAAGAACCCTAGGCAGAAAACAACAGGAACAACCTAACCCAGCTAGGCGTGTCTTAGCTGACCTGACTAAATGGCTTGTTGTGTGCCCTAAGCCATGATCGTGGGTAGGCCTATAAGTGGGCATACCCTGTGGAAATGAGAAGATAAGGGAGGGAGGGTGGGGCACCTGAAAACACACACCTGTGAGTGAGGGTGTGGCTCGTATATGAAGAGCCTCCGCCCCTCCCACAAATGCAGGCTGACTAATCAGCCTTACCAACTTGTGGTCATGGCTACGGCCAAGAGGTATCCGAAGAACCCTAGGGAGAAAACAACAGGAACAACCTAACCCAGTTAGGCGTGTCTTAGCTGACCTGACTAAATGGCTTGTTGTGTGCCCTAAGCCATGATCGTGGGTAGGCCTATAAGTGGGCAAAAACCAAGCCAAGTAGGGTAGAAAAGGAATTTGAATGGCAAGTACAAACTAATCCCCAAGCCAACTGCAAGGCATCCGGGATCTAGAGCGAAAATTCGGGGTATGTGAGGCAAGACCAGTAGGAAACCTACAACCCATCTTGTGGAGGACAAGGCCAGAGACATGATGCTCAATATTGCGGATACTGCACCTAAGCGGAATGGAGGACGGAGAATACGTTGTGAAATGGATCATAAAAACCAACTGAAACTTGTAAAGTTTGGTTCTAGTGCGAGTACTGGCAATGCCCTAGCGTCAGGAGATCGTGGGACCAAAACCTAACTGCCTAGACTATGCAGGAATGAGGGCCAAAAAGAACCATGTAGATAGGAAGAGAATCCTTGAATAGTTACCCAGACAACAGCTATCCACGCTTTGTTCTACTGTGCGCCCCTGAGAATTGTTTTTACGCTTGAGACGTGAAGACCGACCTACTATCTGAATCTTCTACCGTGAGAAAATGCTGGACCTTGTCCAAAATCCAATTCAACGTGGTTGTAGGGAGTCGGAGGTTAGTGCGGCAAGAAGCTATAAAGCCATAATATACAAGATTCTGTCTATGCCCTCCCATGAGTGAGGCAATGCAATGCAATGCAATGAAGCTACTGGCAAAAATGAATTCCTGGTCATGGTAAAAAGGCAAAGACTTTGCGCGGGGACCTGGTTGACAAGATATGATCGACTACAATCAGAGACTGAAATGCTAGAGCGAATTGCCCTACTTGTTCTTCCTCTGGCAGGACCTGAACGAAAGCATGAACAATTAAAGAAAGACGAAATATCTGCGTAAGACATGACAATAATGCTGTAGGGCGAACCGGAGCAATTTGCGGTCAAAACATAAAATGAGCGATCAACATGGATTATTAGGAAATTAGGGAAGCAGGTATGTATGCGATACATAGGGGCCAAATCAGCCTAGATGCACGGATGGACAACCAACCAGGCAATCAGCCCAGCAGGTTTGAAAACAGTCGTCGGGCCCCCGAAGCCATGGGGCCGAAGCAGTCGTCGGGACCCCGAAGCCATGGGGCCGAAGCAGTCTTCGGGCCCCCAAAGCCATGGGGCCGAAGCAGTCGTCGGGCCCCCGAAGCCATGGGGCCGAAGCAGTCGTCGGGCACCCGAAGCCATGGGGCCGAAGCAGTCGTCGGGCCCCTGAAGCCATGGGGCCGAAGCAGTCGTCGGGCCCCCGAAGCCATGGGGCCAAAGCAGTTGTCGGGGCCCCGAAGCCATGGGGCCGAAGCAGTCGTCGGGCCCCCGAAGCAATGGGGCCGAAGCAGTCGTCGGGCCCCCGAAGCCATGGGACCGAAGCAGTCGTCGGGGCCCCGAAGCCATGGGGCCGAAGCAGTCGTCGGGCCCCCGAAGCCATGGGGCCAAAGCAGTCGACACCTGAAAACACACACCTGTGAGTGAGGGTGTGGCTCGTATATGAAGAGCCTCCGCCCCTCCCACAAATGCAGGCTGACTAATCAGCATTACCAACATATACTGTATATATATATTTTTAATTTTATTTTTTATTTAGTGATTTTTAAAGATCTGCCCAAATTCATTACCAATAATCGTTATCGATAATATAAGCATTTTTATTATTTAGTGAGTCTCTTTGTTTATTGCAACTATAGTTTCCTGGGTTCCCGTGTGATGTGTGGTGTGGGCTGTGTCCGTTTGTGTTGTTGTGGACAGCAGCACTTGTACATGGGTTCCAGGCTGTGTGTCTGTGGCAGGTAGGTGTGGTACTAGTTTCTCTCTAAAAAGACAGGGTGGCATTAGCAGGAGGTGCTCAAACCCACATGCAGTCGTGCATATATACAGGGGGGCAAATCCTGCACTTGTGGCCCGTTGCTAATGGCGATCCCCAGCAAAATGCATACGGTGGAGGATGCCCGCGGCGAACCACAAGTACCACAATAGACATCTCACACAAGGTAACAAGTGCGTATGTCATAATCAATATAACAATATAACAAAACAATAACAAATACAGGTGCACTCTGCGGTCTCACTAAATCAGTTTGAGGGTTTAGTGAGACTGCAGAGTGCACCTGACTGCACCAGCTGCTGCATGTGGCTGGTGCAGTAGCCAACATTCTGGTACTACATGGAAAAAACTGTGAAGATTTTGGATTGCCTTCCACAATGCCAAATACTGATCAACTTTGGAATATGTATGATAAGGAATTACAAAAATACAGAGCTGAAGAAATGAAGAAAACATTAAACAGAGAACAAAAAAGAGCTTCAGAAAAAATATTGTCTGCAAGCAAAAATGACAACCTTTGCAAGCGTTGTTTTTTCTTAGATGGTCCAGGAGGTAGTGGTAAAATGTATCTTTACAAAACCCTTCTTAGCACAGTTCGTGGAGAAAGTAATATTGCACTCCCTGTAGCCTCAACAGGTATAGCAGCCAATCTTCTTGAGGGTGGAAGAACATACCAGTTCAAATTACCTGTTCCGATAGTTGAGAACTCAATATCAAATATGCGTCTCAATTCTGCTGATGCTGAAAATTTGAGATCATCTACAGTGCTCATTTGGGATGAGTGTACAATGGCCCCGTCTATTGTTCTTACAGTGGTTGACAAACTGCTAAAATAAATAATGGATAACCAGAAACCCTTTGGAGGAAAAGTTTTATTACTTGGTGGAGATTTTCGGCAAACACTTCCAGTGGTTCCTCATGGTGACCGGACAAAAATTGTTGAAGCATGTATAAAGTATAATAAACTGTGGCAAAACTTCCAAATACTTAACCTTACAAACAATATCCGTTCAGTTGATACAGAATTCAGCAATTGGTTGATCCAAGTTGGCAATGGTGATACACCACTAGAGATGTCGCGAACATAAAATTTTCCGTTCGCGATTAGCGAACGTGAATTTTCGCAAATGTTCACGAACGGGCGAACCGCCATTGACTTCAATGGGCAGGCGAATTTTAAAACCCGTTCTGGCCACAATAGTGATGGAAAAGTTGCTTCAAGGGGACTAACACCTGGACTGTGGCATGCCGGAGGGGGATCCATGGCAAAATCCCATGGAAAATTACAAAATTAGTTGACGCAGAGTTGGATTTTAATCCATAAAGGGCATAAATCACCTAACAATCAATTTTTTTTTTTAACAACGTGGTTTAAAACATCCAGTGTGTGTATACGATCAGGTATGATGTTGTATCGAGCAGGTAGTGTAAGGGTTATGCCCGCTTCACAGACATTGACAGACCAAACACCCCTTTTAATGCACCGCAAACCACCGCAAACAGTCCATTTGCCCAACCGCAAACTTCCCATTTGCACAAGGTTGGATACTTCCTCTGCCCAGCCACGAAGGTTTCTTCCTCTGCCCAGCCACGTACAACACCAAGGGTCCCGGAAAGGTGAATTGAATTGATTTTTCGAATTGGGAGATGGTTAAAAAAACACTGGCTCCCTCCCCTTTGTTTGAATCCACGGTCACTGCGTCTGTGCCGTGCAATTTACTGTCCCACCCGATATGAGTGCTATTTTCTATAGTTTTCTCTTCTCATCAGTTTAATCCCTGTTACGTCCACAATCTGGGGTCCATTTATTAAATGGATTTTTCGAACGGGGAGATGGTTAAAAAAACGCTGGCTCCCTCCCCTTTGTTTGAATCCAAGCCACGGTCACTGCGTCTGCACCGTGCAATTTACTGTCCCACCCGATATGAGTGGTATTTCCTGTAGTTCTCTCTTCTCATCAGTTTGATCCCTGTTACATTCCGCAATCTGGGGTCCATTTATTAAATAGATTTTTCAAACGGGGAGATGTTTAAAAAAAACGCTGGCTCCCTCTCATTTGTTTGAATCCACGCCACGGTCACTGCGTCTGCGCCGTGCAATTTACTGTCACACCCGATATGAGTGGTATTTTCTGTAATACTATTCTCATCAGTTTAATCCCTGTTATGTCCCATATCAGGGTGGGATTGCCTTTTGTGAAAAAAAATTTAGGCCGGGTATCTTTGACAGACAGACCAAACTCTGATACACCAAACTGAATTGATTTTAGGAAAAAGCAGCTTGGTTGGTACTCTTACTCCAAAGTTGGAGCACTGCGCGTGCACGGAGCAATGTGCTGTGACACCCTATATGAGTGGTGTCTTAACTATTCCTATTCCTATCAGTTTAATCCCTGTTACATCCCCTATCCGGGACGTGTGTCGAATTGATTAACCATTGTCGAATTAACTAACCATTACGATATCCTGGAAAAATTTAGTTCTGAGCTTTGTACTTGATTTGTATTGGAATTGTTGGGGATTTTTTAAATTGTCTGCATTATTTCTAATAAACTATTAAAAAACTTTATTAGGATTTTTTTATTTTATGTATTAAAAACCCACCCATACAACTTAAAATAAGATAAATAAATAAAAAAACATGAAAAAACATCCAGCCGTCCCGATCGCTTTTGGTCTGATCATCATGAACATTGCCAACACACTCATAGAGGTGATGATCGCTTCATTGTGATACGCAAGCCCCTTGAATTGACACTTGTATGTGCCTTTTTTTTATTTTGTTTTTGCAGCCACAGTGCAGCACCAGAGGAAAAATTAGGCATGTACACATGCCTGAAAAACAATGTTATTGTTGCAGCCGCTGTTGTAGCAGCGGACGGAAAAATTTATGTTTTCAAGGCAGAAAGGTGACTAAAACATTGCGGCTTGAACCTTAAATAGTGGTGGAGAATTCACGAAAGTCCTCCGGTATGCAGACATTAAATACAGCAGCGTGGGGACCATTTTGAGGCCAAGGCATGTCAGGCCTTTTGTTAGTTAAACGTATCCCCTACTGTCAGTCCCTTCAGGATCCATGCCTCATTCATCTTAATGAAGGTGAGGTAATCAACACTTTTTTGAACGAGGCGACTTCTTTTGTCAGTGACAATGCCTCCTGCTGCACTGAAGGTCCTTTCTGACAGGACACTTGAAGCGGGGCAGGCCAGAAGTTCTATCACAAACTGGGATAGCTCAGGCCACAGGTCAAGCCTGCACACCCAGTAGTCAAGGGGTTCATCGCTCCTCAGAGTGTTGATATCTGCAGTTAATGCGAGGTAGTCTGCCACCTGTCGGTCGAGTCGTTCTCTAAGGCTGGATCCCGAAAGGCTGTGGCGATGTGTAGGACTGAAAAAGCTCTGCATGTCCTCCATCAACAACACATCTGTATAGCGTCCGGTCCTTGCCGCAGTGGTCATGGTAGGAGGAGGATTACTTTGACCTCTTCCCCAGTTAGATTCCCGTTGTGCTGTGACATCCCCCTTATAAGCTGTGTAAAGCATATTTTTTAGTTTGGTTTTGAACTGCTGCATCCTTTCTGACTTCCGGTAATTTGGTAACGTTTGTTCCACTTTCTGCTTATACCGGGGGTCTAGTGGCGTTGCCACCCAGTACAGGTCGTTCTCCTTCATCCTGTTTATACAAGGGTCCCTCAACAGACATGACAGCATGAAAGACCCCATTTGCACAAGTTTGGATGCCGAGCTACTCATTTCCCGTTCCTCCTCCTCACTGATGTCATTGACGGTCTGTTCTTCCCCCCAGCCACGTACAAGACCACGGGTCCCAGATAGGTGACAAAAACGAGCACCCTGGGATGCCTGCTGTGGTTGGTCTTCCTCCTCCTCAAAGCCACATTCCTCCTCTGACTCCTCTTCCTCATACTCCTATTGCAGCGTTGCCGCAGGTCCGGCAAGCGATGATGACAAGGCTGTTTCTGGTGGTGATGGTGACCACAACTCTTCCTCTTCACGCTCATCTACAGCCTGATCCAGCACTCTTCGCAGGGCACGCTCCAGGAAGAAAACAAATGGGATGAGGTCGCTGATGGTGCCTTCGGTGCGTCTGACTAGGTTTGTCACCTCCTCAAAAGGACGCATGAGCCTACAGGCATTGAGCATGAGCGTCCAGTAACGTGGCAAAAAAATTCCCAGCTCCGCAGAGGCTGTCCTAGCACCCCGGTCATACAAATACTTGTTGACGGCTTTTTCTTATTGGAGCAGGCGGTCGAACATTAGGAATGTTGAATTCCAACGCGTCGAGCTATTGCAAATCAAGCGCCTCACTGGCATGTTGTTTCGGCGCTGAATGTCTGCAAAGTGCGCCATGGCCGTGTAAAAACGCCTGAAATGGCCACACCTTCCTGGCCTGCTTGAGGACGTCCTGTAAGCCTGGATACTTAGACCCAAAGCGTTGTACGATGAGATTCAACACATGTGCCATGCACGGCACATGTGACAACTTGCCCAAATTCAATGCCGCCAACAAATTTCTTACATTGTCACACACCACTTTGCCGATCTCCAGTTGGTGCGGGGTCTGCCACTGATCCACCTGTGCGTTTAGGGCGGACAGGAGTGCTGGTCCAGTGTGGCTCTCTGCTTTCAGGCAAGTCAACTGCAAGACAGCGTGACACTGTCGTATCCGGGATATGGAATAGCCCCTGGGGAGCTGGGGGGTTCAGTTGATGTGCAGCCAGACGCAGCAGCAGAAGAGGACTCAGCCGAGGAGGTTATGGAAGAGGATGGAGTAGGAGGAGTAGAGGAGGTGGCAGTAGGCCTGCCTGCAAGTCGTGGCGGTGTCACCAACTCCGCTGCAGAGCCACGAATTCCATGTTTGGCAGCCGTTAGCAGGTTGACCCAATGCGCAGTGTAGGTGATATACCTGCCCTGACCGTGCTTTGCAGACCAGGTATCAGTGGTCAGATGGACCCTTGCCCCAACACTGTATGCCAGAGATGCCATGACTTCCTTTTAAATCACCAAGTAGAGGTTTGGAATTGCCTTATTAGAAAAAAAAATTCGTCCGGGTACCTTCCACTGTGGTGTCCAATAGCGACAATTTTTTTGAAGGCCTCAGACTCCACCAGCTGGTATGGTAAAAGCTGGCGGGCTAAGAGTTCCGTCAAGCCAGCTGTCAGACGCCGGGCAAGGGGGTGACTCTGTGACATAGGCTTCTTACGCTCAAACATTTCCTTTACAGACACCTGACTGTGGGCACATGAGATGGAACTGCTCAAGGTGAGAGGCGGAGTGGCGGGTGGTTGAGAGGGGGCAAGGAGGACAAGAGTGGTTGACGTGGCTGAAGATGCTGGACCAGGAGGAGGATGGTGGCTTTGAGCTTGTGTGCTGCTTCTACTCGTCATCATGTGTTGATCCCATAGGCGCTTGTGATGTGCGATCATGTGCCTTCGCAAAGCAGTTGTACCTAGGTGGGTGTTGGATTTCACACGACTCAGTTTCTTTTGGCACAGGTTGCAAATGGCATCGCTGTTGTCAGAGGCAGACACGCAAAAAAAATGCCACACTGCTGAGCTTTGCAATGACGGCATTCTGGTGGTGGCAACAGCATGTTTTGATTGGCGTGCTGTCTGGCTGACACCGGGTGCCGATACATGCTGTCTGACTGTGCCACTAGCTCCTTGTGACGACCTCCCCCTGCTTCCAACTCGTCTCCTCCTTCTCTCTGTCTCCCCTTCTGAACTTTCCCCCTCTTCTTCTTCTCTTCGAGCAGGCACCCACGTGGCATCCACAGACACATCGTCATCATCAACCACTTCACTTGTATCTGACACCTCAGCAAAGGAAGCAGCAGCGGGTACAACATCATCATCACACTGTACGTCCATGTGTGTAATGCTGCCTGACTGAGACATATCCCTGTTATCTACATCCTCTGGCAATAATGGTTGCGCATCACTAATTTCATCCAACTGATGTGTAAATAACTCCTCTGAGGGATCAAGTGAAGCGGCTGTGGTGGCTGTGGTGGTAGTGGTGGTGGTGGCCGGGGGCGGGAGAGTGGTGACCAAAGCTGAGCTGGAGGAGGATGGTGCGTCAAGGTTCTTAGCGGAAGCTGTTGAAGATTGGGTGTCCTGTGTAAGCCAGTCAACTATTTTCTCAGAATTTTTTAGGTTCAGGGTACGTGGCCTCTGAACACTGGGCATTATTCCAGGGCCAGTGGAAATCACAGCACCACGAACACGACGGGCCCTGCGGCGTGGCCTGCCTCTGCCTGTCATTTTTTATTAGATAAGTGTTACTATGCGTGCAAGGTACTGTGCCACTCAATATAAGTGGTGGGCAGTGGGCACAGTACAGTCTGTGTGGGCCTGACACACACAGGCTTGTAAGTGTGATTAGATTACAGTTAAATTTTAAATATAATTTTTTTTTCTGAAAGGTATTTGGGTTAATGACACCCTATAATGGTATGAGTGCAGGCCTAGCCAGCCACTAGCCAGTGGCCACAATACAGTATGAGTGGGCGCCTGACACACATGGGCTTGCAAATGTGATGAGATCACAGTTAAATTTGAAATCGATTTTTTTTTTCTGCAAGGTATTTGACTGAATGACACCCTGTAACGGTATGAGTGGAGGCCTAGCCAGCCACTTGCCAGTGGCCACAATACAGTATGTGTGGGCGCCTGACACACGGGCTTGCAAATGTGATTAGATCACAGAAAAATATTAAATATAATTTTGCTTTATCTGCAAGGTATTTTCTGTCACACCCTGTATGAATGGTGTGCACTGTGCACACAGTGCTGTCTATGACTGAGCCTGCAGCCTCTCACACACGGGCAGCCAGGCAACTGCAATATATATATATATATGAAAAAAAAAATAAGCAAACTGATGTACCAGCCCTGAAAATGGCTTTTTGGGGTGCTGTCTGGATGTTGTCCTTACAGCAGATGAGTCTGTGGACACAGAACAATGCCCTAGCTAACGCTTTCCCTATTGAATCAGCAGCAGCAGTACTCTCCCTCCTCTCTCTGTGAATGCAGATTCTGAATGAATCTAAAATGGATGCTGTCCTGGAGGTGGGAGGGTCTGGGAGGGAGGGTCTGCTGCTGATTGGCTGGAATGTGTCTGCTGACTGTGAGGTAGAGGGTCAAAGTTTACTCAATGATGATGTATAGGGGCGGACCGAACATCGCATATGTACGCCCGCAGCGGCGAAAACGAACAAGCTATGTTCGCCGGGAACTATTCACCGGCTAATAGTTCGGGACATCACTATACACCACACATTGACAGTTTGCCTGAAGACATAATTGAAATTCCTTCAAAAATTTTATGTACAGGAAATATTGTCAACAGCTTTTTGGGAGAAATAATTTTAGTTGCTGATGTCTCAAAGATAACAAAAAAATGTATTCTGAAAAGGTACTAAACATTTTGGAAGGAGGTACTGTGACATTCCTTAGCTCAAACTCAATTGATGGCTCAACTGAGGAAGATATGCAGAACTATCCTATTGAGTTTCTTAATGAGTTAACTCCAACAGGAATGCAGAGGCATAAACTGAACCTTAAAAAGGGAGCAATAATTATGCTCCTCAGAAATATAAACACTAAAAGACGATTGTGCAATGAAACCCGCCTCTTTATTAAAGACTTGAAAAGAAACCTCATTATTGCTCAAGTACATGGTCTTTATTCCACGTATTGATTTAGCTCCATCCTCTACTAATTTGCCATTTACCTTAAGAAGACGACAATTTCCAGTTGAATTAACCTTTGTCATGACAATTAATAAAGCTCAGTGGCAAACCTTATAAAAAGTTGGCATTTAATTGCCAGAACCAGTATTCTGCCACGGTCAGTTATATGTTGCATTATCTAAAGTTAGAACTTTTTCAGATGTGGTTGTAAAGGTTGTAGATGGTCCTGAAAAAGGCAAACTGTTGCCAAATTCAGATAGAATATTTACAAGAAATGTTGTGTATAAAGAAATTTTATAGAAAAATTTCAAGAGGTTAAAAAATACCTTTTTCCTGAATATCTGATTCAGGTATTGCATATTGCAGATTGTTACAAACTATACTTACTGTATCGTGATATATATGTTTCCATTTTATTTTTATTATTAATTTACTTTTGACTTTTTTCCAAAATAATTTTGATAAAAGAAAATAAAACAAGAAATTATCTTACTATTTAATATAGACTGTTTCTACTAATGTTTATACACTACTGTTCTAGCTCCTGTTATTATAACAGGCTTAATGTCTAGTATGATATATCCTATCACCATATTAAATATTGCGCCATTTGAACAGCAATATTGTATTCACTCACAACAGGATAATCCAATTAAAAACTATATATAAAAAGACACAAAAGGGGGGTGTCAACCATCATTCAGAAAAATAGGGGAGGGAGGGGGGGAATGTTCAGCAGCCCCATCAATAGGGACTAGGGATGAGCGAACTCGAACTGTATAGTTCGGGTTCGTACCGAATTTTGGGGTGTCCGTGACACGGACCCGAACCCGGACATTTTCGTAAAAGTCCGGGTTCGGGTTCGGTGTTCGTCGCTTTCTTGGCGCTTTTTGAAAGGCTGCAAAGCAGCCAATCAACAAGCGTCACACTACTTGCCCCAAGAGGCCGTCACAGCCATGCCTACTATCACTTTTTTCTGGGGTGATCGGCGGCCATTTTGTGTCTTGTGGTGCGCCAGCACAAGCTGCGACCAAGTGCATTTAACCCTCAATGGTGTGGTTGTTTTTTTGGCTAAAGCCTACATCAGGGTGAAGCTGTCACACCAAGTGCATTTAACCAGCAATAGTCTGTTTATTTTTTGGCCATATACTACATCAGGGGCAAGCTGCGCCTGTCACCAAGTGCATTTAACCCTCAATGGTGTGGTTGTTTTTTGGCTAAAGCCTACATCAGGGTGAAGCTGTCACACCAAGTGCATTTAACCAGCAATAGTCTGTTTATTTTTTGGCCATATACTACATCAGGGGAAAGCTGCGCCTGTCACCAAGTGCATTTAACCCTCAATGGTGTGGTTGTTTTTTGGCTAAAGCCTACATCAGGGTGAAGCTGTCACACCAAGTGCATTTAACCAGCAATAGTCTGTTTATTTTTTGGCCATATACTACATCAGGGGCAAGCTGCGCCTGTCACCAAGTGCATTTAACCCTCAATGGTGTGGTTGTTTTTTGGCTAAAGCCTACATCAGGGTGAAGCTGTCACACCAAGTGCATTTAACCAGCAATAGTCTGTTTATTTTTTGGCCATATGCTATATCAGGGGCAAGCTGCGCCTGTCACCAAGTGCATTTAACCCTCAATGGTGTGGTTGTTTTTTGGCTAAAGCCTACATCAGGGTGAAGCTGTCACACCAAGTGCATTTAACCAGCAATAGTCTGTTCATTTTTTGGCCATATACTACATCAGGGGCAAGCTGCGCCTGTCACCAAGTGCATTTAACCCTCAGTAGTGTGGTTGGCCAAGCTGTCACACCAAGTGCATTTAACCAGCAATAGTCTGTTCATTTATTGGCCATATACTACATCAGGGGCAAGCTGCGCCCGTCACCAAGTGCATTTAACCCTCAGTAGTGTGGTTGGTCAAGCTGTCACACCAAGTGCATTTAACCAGCAATAGTCTGTTAATTTTTTGGCCATATACTACATCAGGGTCAAGCTGCGCCTGTCACCAAGTGCATTTAACCCTCAGTAGTGTGGTTGGTCAAGCTGTCACACCAAGTGCATTTAACCAGCAATAGTGTGGTTATTTTTTGGCCATATCCCAGTCTAATTCTGTCAGTAAATCCATACCGGTCACCCAGCGCCTAAATACTAGGCCTCAAATTTATATCCCGCTAAATCTGTCGTTACCGCTGTACTGTTCTGGCTGGGCAAGTTATTTAGTGTCCGTCAAAGCACATTTTTTGTTCTGGGTTGAAATACAATTCCCAATTTAGCAATTTCATAATTTAGTGGTTTCTGCTGTATCAGAGCTATTTGAAATCTATCCCTAAAAGGGTATATAATATTCAAGGTGCACATAGGGTCATTCAGATTAACTTCACACACACGCTACTGTGCATTTCCAAGTCTAATTCTGTCAGTAAATCTATACCGGTCACCCAGCGCCTAAATACTAGGCCTCAAATTTATATTCAGCTGAATTCTCTGCTGACATGAAGCCAGATTGTCTGTTACGGGACCTCTCTCCTCTGCCTGGGTGCTGGGCCTAAATTTATGAAAATGGACTCTTACAGTGGTGGGTGACGTGAAGCCTGATTCTCTGCTATGATATGAAGACTGATTCTCTGCTGACATGAAGCCAGATTCTCTGTTACGGGACCTCTCTCCTCTGCCTGGGTGCTGGGCCTAAATATATGCCAATGGACTGTTGCACTGGTGGCTGACGTGAAGCCTGATTGTCTGTTACGGGACCTCTCTCCTCTGCCTGGGTGCTGGGCCTAAATATCTGACAATGGACTGTTGAATTGGTGGCTGACGTGAAGCCTGATTCTCTGCTATGATATGAAGACTGATTCTCTGCTGACATGAAGCCAGATTGTCTGTTACGGGACCTCTCTCCTCTGCCTGGGTGCTGGGCCTAAATTTATGAAAATGGACTCTTACAGTGGTGGGTGACGTGAAGCCTGATTCTCTGCTATGATATGAAGACTGATTCTCTGCTGACATGAAGCCAGATTGTCTGTTACGGGACCTCTCTCCTCTGCCTGGGTGCTTGGCCTAAATTTATGAAAATGGACTGTTGCAGTGGTGGCTGACGTGAAGCCTGATTCTCTGCTATGACATGCAGACTGATTCTCTGCTGACATAAAGCCAGATTCTCTGTTACGGGACCTCTCTCCTCTGCCTGGGTGCTGGGCCTAAATATATGCCAATGGACTGTTGCACTGGTTGCTGACGTGAAGCCTGATTGTCTGTTACGGGACCTCTCTCCTCTGCCTGGGTGCTGGGCCTAAATATCTGACAATGGACTGTTGCATTGGTGGCTGACGTGAAGCCTGATTCTCTGCTATGATATGAAGACTGATTCTCTGCTGACATGAAGCCAGATTGTCTGTTACGGGACCTCTCTCCTCTGCCTGGGTGCTTGGCCTAAATTTATGACAATGGACTGTTGCAGTGGTGGCTGACGTGAAGCCTGATTCTCTGCTATGACATGCAGACTGATTCTCTGCTGACATGAAGACAGATTCTCTGTTACGGGACTTCTCTCCTCTGCCTGGGTGCTTGGCCTAAATATCTGAGAATGGACTGTTCCAGTGGTGGGTGACGTGAAGCCAGATTCTCTGCTATGGGACCTCTCTCCAATTGATTTTGGTTAATTTTTATTTATTTAATTTTTATTTTAATTCATTTCCCTATCCACATTTGTTTGCAGGGGATTTACCTACATGTTGCTTCCTTTTGCAGCCCTCTAGCCCTTTCCTGGGCTTTTTTACAGCCTTTTTAGTACCGAAAAGTTTGGGTCCCCATTGACTTCAATGGGGTTCGGGTTCGGGACGAAGTTCGGATCGGGTTCAGCTCCCGAACCCGAACATTTCCGGGAAGTTCGGCCGAACTTCTCGAACCCGAACATCCAGGTGTTCGCTCAACTCTAATAGGGACTCATATGACTAAGTTTTTAATTACTGCTTTTTGCTTACAGCGTCCAAACTGCTCACAATATGAAAATGTATACAAAAAGAAAATAATGTGCAGATTAATAATTTATAAAATGGACGAAAACGTAAAACCTTCAAGGGTCTTTTTACATAGACCCCAGACCCTTGGAGCACGAAGAGGCGATTTGGATAGAGTTCTCCTTCAAGAGGACACCAGGTGGATTTACTGCCTTGACAGTCTCAGTCCTAAAGGCCTAAATGAAGGCTGTAAGCAAAAAGCAGTAATTAAAAACTTTTTCTTGAATCACCAAGTGGTACACATTTGTATACTCAATCTCTATATATATAAGATAAAAATCGGACTGCACTCCAAAAGGATCTTCAATGAAACAGTGTGTTTTTATTCACCCATAAAGTGGCAAAGAGCGAAGTTTCGGCTCATATATGAGCCTTTCTCAAGGCTTGAGAAAGGCTCATGTATGAGCCGAAACGTCGCTCTTTGCCACTTTATGGGTGAATAAAAATACACAGTTTTATTGAAGATCCTTATGGAGTGCAGTCCGATTTTTATCTTATACAAGTGGGTAAGCACTAGTGTTGATCACGAATATTCGAATTTCGAATTTTTATTGCGAATATAGGTACTTCGAAAATTCGCGAATATTTTGAATATAGTTATATATATTCCAATTTTTCTTTTCCATTTTTTATTTTTTTTTATTAGATTTTTTTTAAATCAGTACACATGATCCCTCCCTGCTTCCAGCTTGGGAGCAATTTAGCTAATATAGTGCTATAATCTTTTTTTTTATACTTTTTTAATTTTTTTCCAATCTTATAGCAATGTAGCGAATATTTGAAAAAAATCGAATATAGAGCAATTTAGCTAATATAGTGCTATAATCTTCTTCGTCTAATAGTTGTAAGTTGAAAAATTTGCAATAAAAAATTTGAATTCGAGAATTCGAATTATGAAAATTTGCATATTACACAATCATTACCTTGCCGATTTTTTTAGTAAAAAAAATCGTAGAATATAACAAATATTAGAATTTGCGAATATTCGACAAATATTCTACAAAATATTCGCGAAATATCGCGAATTCGAATATGACCCCTGCCGCTCACCACTAGTAAGCACCTGTTGCCATACTTGGGCATTGCACCCGCCTTTTTCCTTTTTCATTTTTGGATGGTGCTGTTGGTGGTTTTTTCCATTATATATATATATATATATATATACAGTACAGACCAAAAGTTTGGACACACCTTCTCATTCAAAGAGTTTTCTTTATTTTCATGACTATGAAAATTTTAGATTTACACAGAAGGCACCAAAACTATGGATTAACACATGTGGAATTATATAGATAACAAAAAAGTGTGAAACAACTGAAAATATGTCATATTCTAGGTTCTTTAACGTAGCCACCTTTTGCTTTGATTACTGCTTTGCACATGGTCTTCCAACAGTTTTGAAGGAGCAAATGGTCTTCCAACAGTTTTGAAGGAGTTCCCAGAGATGCTTAGCACTTGTTGGCCCTTTTGCCTTCACTCTGCGGTCCAGCTCACCCCAAACCATCTAGATTGGGTTCAGGTCCGGTGACTGTGGAGGCCAGGTCATCTGGCGCAGCACCCCATCACTCTCCTTCATGGTCAAATAGCCCTTACACAGCCTGGAGGTGTGTTTGGGGTCATTGTCCTGTTGAAAAATAAATGATGGTCCAACTAAACGCAAACTGGATGGAATAGCATGCCGCTGCAAGATGCTGTGGTAGTCATGCTGGTTCAGTATCCCTTCAATTTTGAATAAATCCCCAACAGTGTCACCAGCAAAGAACCCCCACACCATCACACCTCCTCCTCCATGCTTCATGGTGGGAACCAGGCATGTAGAGTCCATCTGTTCACCTTTTCTGCATCGCATAAAGACACAGCAGTTGGAACCAAAGATCTCAAATTTGGACTCATGAGACCAAAGCACAGATTTCCACTGGTCTAATGTCCATTCCTTGTGTTCTTTAGCCCAAACAAGTCTCTTCGGCTTGTTGCCTGTCCTTAGCAGTGGTTTCCTAGCAGATATTCTACCATGAAGGCCTGATTCACACAGTCTCCTCTTAACAGTTGTTCTAGAGATGTGTCTGCTGCTAGAACTCTGTGTGGCATTGACCTGTTCTCTAATCTGAGCTGCTGTTAACCTGCGATTTCTGAGGCTGGTGACTCAGATGAACTTATCCTCCACAGCAGAGGTGACTCTTGGTCTTCCTTTCCTGGGGCGGTCCGCATGTCAGCCAGTTTCTTTGTAGCGCTTGATGGTTTTTGTGACTGCACTTGGGGACACTTTCAAAGTTTTCCCAATTTTTCAGACTGACTGACCTTCATTTCTTAAAGTAATGATGGCCACTCGTTTTTCTTTACTTAGCTGCTTTTTTCTTGCCATAATACAAATTCTAACAGTCTATTCAGTAGGACTATCAGCTGTGTATCCACCTGACTTCTCCACAACGCAACTGATGGTCCAAACCCCATTTATAAGGCAAGAAATCCCACTTATTAAACCTGACAGGGCACACCTGTACACCTGTATATAATTCCACATGTGTTAATTCATAGTTTTGATGCCTTCAGTGTGAATCTACAATTTTCATAGTCATGAAAATAAAGAAAACTCTTTGAATGAGAAGGTGTGTCCAAACTTTTGGTCTGTACTGTATATATATATATATATATATATTTATATAAATAATTAAAGGATTTCAATCAATGTACTCATCTACAGTGATCTCTGTTTTGTACTTATCTATTTTACTGTCTATCATCCTAATTGATCTATAGGTTATTAATAGTGTAAAGCAAAAGGGGGAAACTTAATTTGCAGTAGGCACAGTAGTGTCTCATTCAGAGACTAAGTGTGAAAGCAAGGAAGTGTTTGGAGGCTAAGCGTTGACGCAGGCGCGAAACGGTGCTGCTTCCTACACTGACCTTCAAGTCCATGCGCAGTAGCACTGGGGGTCAGCAGCGCTGGAGGAGGGTAAGTCCGTGCGCCGACACCTACTGAGCAGCTGAAGTCTACGCGCATCCTCAGTGTGACAGAGAGGGAGTGTATGGAGGCAGCGGTGCTGCTTTCTACACTGACCTTTACGTCTATGTGCAGCCACACTGGGTGTGAGCGGAGCTGGCGGAGGGTAAGTCCGTGCGCCGACATGTAGTGTGCGCAGCTGGTCATCAGGATACTCCCCACTGTGGATGACATTGAGAAGCAACATCATTACCTTACAAAGTCTTATTGGTAATCTCATTTGTGACATACTTAGTTTTCTGTATTCTTTGAGCTCATTGGTCCTCCTTCAGGCTTTGTCTTCAGCGTCCGTATTCAAGTCTGCCCGATACCTCTGATGAAGCCAGAGTAGCTGGCGAAACATGTTGGAGGGCAGGTGTTAGGTTTTAGTTTCTGAACACCGCTATCAGTGCTATTGATTGCATGAGCTGCAATATAATCCAATTGAGGACAGTGGTTGCCTCACAAGAATCACCTTATAGCATCATGCGGCTATATGGAACAATGTACTATTAACACACTAATCAGGACAGCGAGTCCCCCTAGGGAAGGCAGTGGGGGAAGTGCACCCCCGCCTGTATTATTGTAGGCACTTCATTATATTACAGCACTCATAGGGTATCAGATAGTTTTAACCTATTAAGTTTGCTCACATTTTCTTACTATTTTAAATAAATGTATTAAAGGTTAAGTTTTAGTGTCTGGGACAAGAGTGGTTATAAGCCTATTTAGGCTGGAAGATTAAATACAGCGCAGAGTCCCTGGATCAGAACCTGATAGGTCCATGTCTCGACGCTCCTTTAGTCAGAACACAGCACCCTGGAGAGATCAGTTGAACAATCATCCCACTGCTAGTCTCCAGCATACGCCCGC
This sequence comes from Bufo gargarizans, assembly GCF_014858855.1. NCBI lineage: Eukaryota > Metazoa > Chordata > Amphibia > Anura > Bufonidae > Bufo > Bufo gargarizans. The sequence continues at coordinate 392,941,067 of NC_058081.1, forward strand.
TGTGGGGAGAACGAGCATTACATCCAGATGCTAATTACGCTGTCGCATCACCAGGGGTCATGGCTTAGCAGCGTGTCTCCCCCGGCGCAGTTGCACCGAAGCTGGGTATCTCACTGCTGGAGCCCAGACAGGTAAGTTTGTGACATTCTGCAAGGTGAATATTCAGGCAATAGTTGCAGGGTAGAAACTTAGTTTGACCACTCATGTACGTGAAGCCATTTTATTTTTGCTTGTTGTGTAAAGGACTTATAAAGAATTTAAAAATGTGCAAACTTGCATTTGGGGGAAAATAGTTAAAATGTAAAACTGTAAAAATGTGAAACTGATACTGAGTGGAATCCATGAGTCCCTCAACTTTGACAAGATTCCCAGTCCCTGCACTGGCCACACCGCCCCACAGCATGATGGAACCACCACCATATTTTTCTTGGAATGCTCTGTTCTTTTTCCTCCATGCATAACGCCCTTTGTTATGGCCAAATAACTAAATTTTAGTTTCATCAGTCCACAGCTCCTTATTCCAAAATGAAGCTGGCTTGTCCAAATGTGCTTTAGCCCACCTCAAGCGGCACTTTTTGTGCTGTGGGTGGAGAAAAGGCTTCCTCTGCATCACTCTCGCATACAGCATCTCCTTGTGCAAAGTGTGCCGAATGGTTGAACGATGCACAGTGACTCCATCTGCAGCAAGATGATGTTGTAGGTCTTTGGTGCTGGTCTGTGGGTTGACTCTGACTGTTCTCACCATTCGTCGCTTCTGTCTATCCGAGATTTTTCTTGGTCTGCCACTTCGAGCCTTAACTTGAACTGAGCCTGTGATCTTCCATTTCCTCAATATGTTCCTAACTGTGGAAACAGACAGCTGAAATCTCTGAGACAGCTTTCTGTATCCTTCCCCTAAACCATGATGGTGAACAATCTTTGTCTTCAGGTAATTTGAGAGTTGTTTTGAGACCCCAATGTTGCTACTCTTCAGAGAAAATTAAAAGAGGAGGGAAACTTACAATTGACCCCCTTAAATACTCTTTCTCATAATTGGATTCACCTGTGTATGTAGGTCAGGCGTCACTGAGCTTACCAAGCCAATTTGAGTTCCAATAATTAGTTCTAAAGGTTTTGGAATCAATAAAATGACAACAGTGCCCAAATTTATGCACCTGCCTAATTTTGTTTAAACGACTTATAAAGAATTTAAAAATGTGCAAACTTGCATTTGGGGGAAAATAGTTAAAATGTAAAACTGTAAAAATGTGAAACTGATACTGAGTGGAATCCATGAGTCCCTCAACTTTGACAAGATTCCCAGTCCCTGCACTGGCCACACCGCCCCACAGCATGATGGAACCACCACCATATTTTTCTTGGAATGCTGTGTTCTTTTTCCTCCATGCATAACGCCCTTTGTTATGGCCAAATAACTCAATTTTAGTTTCATCAGTCCACAGCTCCTTATTCCAAAATGAAGCTGGCTTGTCCAAATGTGCTTTAGCCCACCTCAAGCGGCACACATTTCTGTAAATCCAATAAACTTCATTTCACTTCTCAAATATCACTGTGTGTGTCTCCTATATGATATATTTAACTGACATTTTTTATCGGAACAACCAATGATTTTTTACAGGAAAATCATGACGATTAACAAGGTTGCCCAAACTTTCACATCCCACTGTATTAAATGTGTTTTTCTGCGTGGATTTTTATGCATAAAAACTACAGCATAATACAGTATCAGCAAAGTGAATGAGATTTGCCGAATCATGAGTACATGGTGCATATTTTTTCTGTGTGGACCTGCCATGAAGATTTGGAAATCTGCAGCATGTCAATTATTTCTGTGGCTTTTTAGTGTAATGCAAAGGGTGAGCAATCCACGCCAAAAATCTGCAACAAAATCTGCAAGTAACACATTCAGATTTTCACATGGATTTGATGAGGTAATGCAATTTGCTCTGGATCTCCATTTTTTTCATCACTTTACCTTCCCAAAAATTGAATAAAAATTTATCAAAAAGTCATACACACAGTCATACACACACCACAAACTACAAATCGGTCAACAAAAAATTTGTCACCACACATCACTGTAGACATAACTATAAAAAAAGTTATGGGGGTCAGAATATGCAGATGAAAAGAAATAATGTATTTGATTTTTATTTTTATTTTAGTTCAGTATTAAAACGCAATAAAAACTATACAAGTGGGGTATCGCCATAATCGTACTGACCTGGAGAATGAAGAACACAATTCGGTTTTACTGCATAATAAACACTGTAAAAACAAAACCCATAAAACTGTGGCAGAATTGTATTTTTTTTTCCAATTCCACTCCATGTGGAATTTTTTTTGCAGCTTAACACTATGTCCTATGCATTATTAAATTATGTCATTAGAAAGTAAAATTTATTCTGCAAAAAAAACAACAACATCATACTGCTATGTGAACAGCAAAGTAAAAATAAAGTTAAAGCTCTGGGAAGACAGGGAGAGTAAAACGACAATGCATAAATGGAAAGTCGGTGCATCAGGAAAGGGTTAAGGAGAAAGTTCATGACATTACTTATGGTAATTTATTGATATGACATAAAGGTCATTTAGTCATATTTATTTTGTAATATAATAAGAAGCCAAGTGATTATATTTAGAGATGAGCAAATTTACGCTCTATGACGGAATGCATAACAGAATGCCTTTAGAGGAATTCCGTTATTCATTCGATCATATAATAAGTCTATGGCCTGCAAAACAAATCCGTCCCATTTCCATGAGGAAAGGACACCCCTACATCACGGAAACCGGACAGATCCGTTTTGCAGCCCATAGACTTCTATTATGATGGAATGAATAACGTAATGCCTCTAAAGGCATTCTGTTATGCATTCCATCATAGAATTGCGTTATGGTCCGTGGTAACGGAATCCATAACGCAATTCTGCTTTTACCAACAAATGAAGTGTGAACAAATTTCAAAATATGACATTCGCTCATCTCTAATTATATTGGGTCAAAAGACCTTTCTAATAAAGTTATAATAAAGGTTTTTGGCAATTTAGGAAAATGTTTGGGAAACACGGTTCTGAACTATTAGGACCACCTTTTTTTGTGGTCTATACATTCTAAAAAGGGAGTAGTTCCATTCATGATAGTCATATACACCATTTATGAGTGCCATAAAATAGCATTATTAGATCAGTATCTGCCGCAGTTTAGACTAGGTCAAGTTTATAAAAATGTATGTGATTATTTACCAGTATTGCCAAATAAATTAATAATTACAGTATTTACAAAATGCCATAAAATTAGATTTCAATAATAGTCTCAAAATCTGCATATCCTCATTTAAATAGATTTTTTTTTACATGTTTCTTAGATTTTCAGTAGATTATGGGTTGTCATGATAGTCATAAGCTATGAACGCTTATAGCCTTTATATGATACAAAAATAATTGAAAATATATTACGAGGATACTACTATAAGGCTTTAAACAAACCAATTCATACATTAGAGACTATGTAGCTATGTAAAGCATATAACAAGACAACTTGCTTAAGCAAAGTAAAAGGTAATGGTGTTTTTAGTGCACAACTGTCATGGTCCATTCTGTGACAGATGTCAGGAGATCAAGGAGACTAGCGTAGCGTGGAGGAATCTAACAGCCTCTTTGATTACTCTTTATTCAGTGTTTGTTTGTGACCTCATCCACTGTTTCAGGTGTAGCTTAGTACTCATTACTCTACCCTATTTAGTGTTTCCCCACGCTTCTGACTGTGCAGTAGATAGCTTTATTTGGGTTTGGCTGAGCTGGTGTGAGGTCGTCTCTGGTGTTCCTGCTCGTCCATCTCTACAGAAGTTAAGTGTCGCGTTTGTGTTTTGTTTTCCCTTCCTTGCTTGTTGTTACTTGGCCTCAGAGAGATGCCTGTTCCTTCATCGGGGAATGAATGGGTTGCCTCAGCCCTGACAATATTCTTAGGGCTCTCTAGGGTCTCCAGGGTGCCTGGTTAAAGGGTATGGGCATTTATACCTTCAAGGGGTGCCCATATGGTTAGGAGTCAGGGCCAGGCGTAGGGTTACTAGGAGGTGATCTTTTCCTGATTCAGAGACCACAGGCGGCTGATTACGATGGTGGGTACCAGGCCTGCCCTGAACCTAAGGTGGTTCTCCCGGACATATTTTCTGGGGGTAGTGACAATTTCATTCGGTTCAGGGAATCGTCTAAGTTGTACTTTAATCTGCATCCATACTCTTCTGGTGATGAGCGTCAACATGTGGGTATGATCATTTCTTTGCTTAAGGATGATGCACAGTCTTGGGCTTTTTCTCTGCTGACCAAATCACCGTCCCTCCAGTCGGTAGATTTATTTTTTAGAGCCTTGGGTCTTATTTTTGATGAACCGGATCGGATCTCTCAGGCTGAGACCAAGTTACGTGGTTTACGGCAGGGAGGGTGCTCAGCGGAAATCTATTGCTCTGAATTTAGGAGATGGGCTATGGATACGGAGTGGAATGATCCTGCTCTCCGTTGCCAGTTCTGTCAGGGTCTATCTGAGAGGCTGCAGGACGCGTTGGCCTTTCATAAAAAACCTGAGTCATTGGAAGCAGCTATGTCTCTTGCTGTACGTCTGGATAGACGCCTGAGGGGGAGATTTAAGGGTCCTCACCCTCAGAACCTACTGTCAAATAAGGTGGCGGCTTCCTTTGACACTTATGGTAAAGAGACACATATGGTTACGCCTTGTGATGAGCCTATACAGTTGGGGGGAGCTACTCCTGGGACTGCTGGTAAGAGCTCTGGTCATTTGAAGGGAGTCTGTTTTTGTTGTGGAAACAAGGGACATTTTGTGAATATTTGTCCGTACATTCAGCGTCAAGATGTAAACAAAAAAAACTTGCTTAATCTCCAAATTACTATTGGTGGTGTGGGTGGGGGGGCAAGAAAACTTACTTTTCTCATTTACTGGTAGTACCCGATTTCTCCTGTCTGCCGAGGTGGCAGAGTCCAAAACTGTTAAAATCTATGTATTTATCGACAGTGGGGCAGGAGTTAACCTGATTGATTGACAGTGTGTTCATATTCATGCATTGACTACTTAGTGCATTAGAGAAAATTATTTCTGTCTTTGCAATTGATCCAGCACCTCTTGCCCAAAAATGCTTGTCGCAGGTGGTGAATGACATCCATTTAGGAGTGGGTGATTTTCATCAGGAAGCCATTCCATGTTTTGTTTTGGAGGGTCTGCCTGCTCCATTGGTTTTGGGGCATACCATGGTTAAGCAGACATAACCCGACCATCGACTAACAAGCAAGACAGATTCTCGATTGGAGTGAATTTTGCATAGCCAACAGTCTTAATACATCGTTCCCTGTGGTTACCACTAAAACTGTACCCTCGTTTATTTCCGAATTTTCTGATGTATTTTCTGAGAGTTACCTCCGCATCGGCAATATGCTTGTCCCGTCAATCTTATTCCTGGAGCTAAACTGCCTAAATCTCAGTTGTATAATCTTTCACAACCCGAAAGAAAGGCCATGCAAGAGTATATCACCAAGAGTTTGCAAGAGTTTGGCGAAGGGACATATTAGACCATCCAAATCCCCAGTGGCTGCTGGGTTTTTCTTTGTAGAAAAAAAAAATGGATGGTACTCTTAGGCCATGTCTGGACTTCTGTGAGCTTAAAGGGACACTGACAGCCCCAATTAGCATATTTAGGTATATATACGTGAGTACAGGTCTTATAAAGTCTATTAAAATGATCTAAGTATCCCCCCTGTCCACCTTATAAGTACCAAAATATAAAGTTATATAACCTGCTTGTCCGGTCACCAATCTGCCCAAGGGGCGGCGTTTCATCACAAAATGCGCCCAGCCAGCCGCTCCTAACTGCCGTTCTGAAGCCCCGCCCAGCTCATCAATATTCACTTAGCTGGGCGGTGGCTACAACTCTCCCGACTCAAGTGCCCGGCACATGCGCATAAAGCAGAGGCTGCAGCACTTGAGTCTGGAGAGTTGTAGCCGCCGCCCAGCTAAGTGAATATTGATGAGCTGGGCGGCGCTTCAGACTGGCAGTTGGGAGCGGCTGGCTGGGCGCATTTTGTGATGAAACGCCGCCCCTTGGGCAGATTGGTGACCGGACAAGCAGGTTATATAACTTTATATTTTGGTACTTATAAGGTGGACAGGGGGATACTTAGATCATTTTAATAGACTTTATAAGACCTGTACTCACGTATATATACCTAAATATGCTAATTGGGGCTGTCAGAGTCCCTTTAACCGTATTACCGTCCGTGATCCTTACCCGCTTCCTTTAATTCTGGATTTGTTTAATCAGATTGTCGGTGCCAAGGTGTTCTCTAAATTGGATCTGAGAGGGGCATATAATCTGGTAAGGGGCAAGGAGGAAGACGAATGGAAGACGTCTTTTAATACCCCTGAGGGTCATTTTGAGAATCGAATCTGGTCATGCCCTTTGGGTTAACCAATGCTCCAGCAGTTTTTCAACACTTTGTCAATGACATCTTTCATCATCTGGTGGGGAGGTTTGTTGTTGTATATCTGGATGACATACTAATTTATTCTCCAGACATGGAGACTCATCAGGATCATATGAGACAGGTGTTACAGATCCTAAGGGAGAATAAGTTGTATGCTAATATGGAAAAGTGTGTATTTGCAGTTCAGGAAGGGCAATTCCAGGGTTACCTGCTTTCATCCTCAGGTTTTCGTATGGATCCCGAGAAAATCCATGCCGTGTTGGACTGGGATCGACCCGAAAATCTGAAAGCGCTTATGCGGTTTTTGGGGTTTACCAACTACTACTGTAAATTCATCTTGAACTATTCGACTGTTTGGTCTGATGCGGCATTACAGGCATTTTCTGCAGTGAAGTAATGTTTTGCTTCATACCCTATTCTGGTGCAACCAGACGTGTCACAGCCATTTATTGTAGAGGTTGACGCGTCCGAGGTAGGGATGGGAGCAGTTTTGTCGCAATGTCCTTCACCTAGTAAATGGCGCCCATGTGTTTTTTTCCCCAAAAAACTCTTGACTGCTAAAAGAAATTATGATATGGGTAATAAAGAATTGCTGGCCATTAACCCCTTAAGGACACAGCCCTATTTCACCTTAAGGACCAGGCCATTTTTTGCAAATCTGACCACTGTCACTTTAAGTGCTGATAACTTTAAAACGCTTTGACTTACCCAGGCCTTTCTGAGATTGTTTTTTCGTCGCATATTGTACTTCATGACACTGCTAAAATTGGGTCAAAAAAGTTAATTTTTTTGCATAAACAAATACCATATTTACCAAAAATTTTGAAAAATTTGCAAATTTCAACGTTTCAGTTTCTCTACTTCTGTAATACATAGTAATACCCCCAAAAATTGTGATGACTTTACATTCCCCATATGTCTACTTCATGTTTGTAGCATTTTGGGAATGATATTTTATTTTTTGGGGATGTTACAAGGCTTAGAAGTTTAGAAGCAAATTTTGAAATTTTCAGAAATCTTCAAAATCCCACTTTTTATGGACCAGTTCAGGTTTGAAGTCACTTTGTGAGGCTTACATAATAGAAACCACCCAAAAATGACCCCATTCTAGAAACTACACCCCTCAAGGTATTCAAAACTGTTTTTACAAACTTTGTTAACCCTTTAGGTCTTCCACAACACTTCATGGCAAATGGACATACATTTTTAGAATTTAGATTTTTTGGAAAATTTTCCAATATAATCAATTTTTTCCTGGAAAAAAACAAGGGTTAACTGCCAACCAAAACTCAAAATGGGTTGCCCTGATTCTGTAGTTTGCAGAAACACCCCATATGTGGTCGTAAACTACTGTTTGGCCGAACGGGAGGACATAGAAGGAGGGGAACGCCATATGGGTTTTGGAAGGCAGATTTTGCAGGACTGGTTTTGTTTATACCATGTCCCATTTGAAGCCCCCTGTTGCACCCCTAGAATAGAAATTTCAAAAAAGTGACTCCATCTAAGAAAGTACACCCCTCAAGGTATTCAAAACTGGGTTTACAAACTTTGTTAACCCTTTAGGTGTTCCACAAGAGTTATTGGCAGATGGAGAAACAATTTAGAAATTTCTATTTTTTGGAAAATTTTCCAATATAATCAATTTTTTCCAGGAGTAAAACAAGGGTTAACTGCCAAACAAAACTCAAAATGGGTTGCCCTGATTCTGTAGTTTGCAAAAACACCCCATATGTGGTCGTAAACTACTGTTTGGCCGAACGGGAGGACATAGAAGGAGGGGAACGCCATATGGGTTTTGGAAGGCAGATTTTGCAGGACTGGTTTTGTTTATACCATGTCCCATTTGAAGCCCCCTGTTGCACCCCTAGAATAGAAATTTCAAAAAAGTGACTCCATCTAAGAAAGTACACCCCTCAAGGTATTCAAAACTGGGTTTACAAACTTTGTTAACCCTTTAGGTGTTCCACAAGAGTTATTGGCAGATGGAGAAACAATTTAGAAATTTCTATTTTTTGGAAAATTTTCCAATATAATCAATTTTTTCCAGGAGTAAAACAAGGGTTAACTGCCAAACAAAACTCAAAATGGGTTGCCCTGATTCTGTAGTTTGCAAAAACACCCCATATGTGGTCGTAAACTACTGTTTGGCCGAACGGGAGGACATAGAAGGAGGGGAACACCATATGGGTTTTGGAAGGCAGATTTGGCAGGACTGGTTTTGTTTATACCATGTCCCATTTGAAGCCCCCTGTTGTACCCCTAGAATAAAAATTTCAAAAAATTGACTCCATCTAAGAAAGTACACCCCTCAAGGTATTCAAAACTGGGTTTACAAACTTTGTTAACCCTTTAGGTGTTCCACAAGAGTTAATGGCAGATGGAGAAACAATTTAGAAATTTCTATTTTTTGGAAAATTTTCCATTTTAACCCATTTTTTCCAGCAATAAAGTAAGGGTTAACAGCCAAACAAAACTCAATATGGGTTGCCCTGATTCTGTAGTTTGCAAAAACACCCCATATGTGGTCGTAAACTACTGTTTGGCCAAACGGGAGCACGTAGAAAGAGGGGAACGCCATATGGGTTTTGGAAGGCAGATTTTGCAGGACTGGTTTTGTTTATACCATGTCCCATTTGAAGCCCCCTGTTGCACCCCTAGAATAGAAATTTCAAAAAAGTGACTCCATCTAAGAAAGTACACCCCTCAAGGTATTCAAAACTGGGTTTACAAACTTTGTTAACCCTTTAGGTGTTCCACAAGAGTTAATGGCAGATGGAGAAACAATTTAGAAATTTCTATTTTTTGGAAAATTTTCCATTTTAACCCTTACTTTATTACTGAAAAAAATGGGTTAACAGCCAAACAAAACTCAAAATGGGTTGCCCTGATTCTGTAGTTTGCAGAAACACCCCAAATGTGGTCGTAAACTACTAGTTGGCTAAACGGCAGGACATAGAAGAAGGGGAACGCCATACGGTTTTTGGAAGGCAGATTTTGCTGGACTGGTTTATTTACACCATGTACCCTTTCAAGCCCCCTGATGCACCCCTAGAGTAGAAACTCCATAAAAGTGACCCCATCTAGGAAACTATGGGATAAGGTGGTTGTTGTTTTGGTACTATTTTAGGGGTAAATATGATTTTTGGTTGCTCTATATTACACTTTTTTGAGGCAAGGTAACAAAAAAATAAAATTCTAAAATTTTTCTACATTTGCTATTTAGTTTTGTGGAACACCTAAAGGGTTAACAAAGTTTATAAAGTAACTTTTGAATACCTTGAGGGGTGTAGTTTCTTAGATGGGGTCACTTTTTTGGAGTTTCTAGTCTAGGCTACATCAGGGGGGGCTTCTAATGGGACATGGTGTCAAAAAAAACAACTGTCCATCAAAATCTGCCTTCCAGAAACCATATGGAGTTCCCTTCGTTCTATGCCCTGCCGTGCGGCTATATAGCCATTTACGACCACATATGGGGTGTTTCTGCAAATTACAGAATCAGGGCCATAAATATTGAGTTTTTTTTGGCTGTTAACCCTTGCTTTATTACTGGAAAAAAAGGATTCAAATGGAAATTTTGCCCAAAAATGGGTGTTTTGGCACCGTTTTTATTTTATATTTTTAACACCGTTCATCCGAGGGGTTTGGTCAAATGTTATTTTTATAGCGACGACTTTTACGCACGCGACGATGCCCAATATGTATGGCTCTCAGACTTTGGAGACACTAAGCAGGCATCCTAAAACTGCGGCCCTCCAGATGTTGTAAAACTACAATTCCCACCATGCCCTGCTGATGGCTGTAGGTTGTCTGGGCATGCTGGGAGTTATAGTTTTACAACATCTGGAGGGCCGCAGTTTGAGGATGCCTGCACTAAAACTAATATTTTTTTGGGGAAAAAAAATTGTTTCTGTGTCTCCAAAGTCTGAGAGACATAGTGTTTTATGTTCTCTAGGGGACTGTTGGAGATTATAAAAATTTAGTACTCCATGGAAGTGTGATACTCCCTGAAGCAATCGATAACGCAGAGGCCCGGATGATCGGGGCAAGTGTCACACTGAGTAGTGGTGTCCTTCCGTATCCCCCTCTTGTGACACACTCTGCATCTTTTTTGGGTTCGTCCCTTCTTTCCAGTATGGGGGACCACACCTGGAAAGTGTTGGCCAGGGACGATCCGGGCGCCTCCAGTTCCCGAGGTACTCCGGCCTGCTCTTTCCCGGTCCGAAAAGATCAGGTCTTTGAGGACTGCCTCATAGAATTGGAGGAATGTCCCTGTGCTGCCAGCGCTTCGGGATAGTACAAAAGAGTTGTACATGGCAACCTGCACCATGTAGACCGCAACTTTTTTGTACCATGCCCGGGTTTTGCGCATGGCATTATATGGCTTGAGGACTTGATCAGAGAGATCAACTCCTCCCATATACCGATTGTAGGCGACGATACAATCGGGCTTGAGGACCGTTGCCGTGGTACCTCGCACAGAGACTGGGGTGGTGCTGTTACCGTGGATTGTGGACAGCATAAGGACATCCCTCTTGTCCTTATACCTGACCAGCAACAGGTTTCCACTGGTAAGTGCACGGGTCTCACCCCTGGGGATAGGTACCTGGAGGGGGTGGGCAGGGAGGCCGCGTTGATTTTTCCGCACGGTCCCACAAGCGAACGTGGATCTGGCGGCAAGGGACCTGAACAAGGGAATGCTGGTATAAAAGTTGTCCACGTACAAGTGGTAACCCTTATCCAGCAGTGGGTACATAAGGTCCCACACGAGTTTCCCGGTAACACCCAGAGTGGGGGGACATTCTGGTGGTTGAATCCGGGAATCTCGCCCCTCGTACACACGAAATTTGTAAGTGTACCCTGAGGTACTCTCACAAATTTTGTATAGCTTCACGCCATACCTCGCCCGCTTTGTGGGAATGTATTGGCGGAAACTGAGTCTCCCCTTGAACGCAACGAGAGACTCATCAACCGCGACCTCCTTTCCAGGTACGTAGGCCTGCTGAAATGTGGCCCCAAAGTGATCGATGACCGGCCGTATCTTGTACAGCCGGTCATAGGCAGGATCACTTCGGGGGGGACATGCTGCATTATCGGAATAATGCAGACATTTCCGGATGGCCTCAAACCGGGAGCGTGTCATGGCCGTACTGTACAGTGGGGTCTGGTATAGGACGTCCCCACTCCAGTACAGCCTGACACTGGGTTTTTGCACTAGACCCATATGCAGCACGAGGCCCCAAAATGTCCTCATCTCGGCTGCACTGACCGGCGTCCAGCCACCGGGTCTAGCCAAAAATGAGCCCGGGTTTTGAGCGACGAACTGTTGGGCGTACAGATTCGTCTGCTCCACCATCAGATTCACCAGTGGGTTACTGAAAAAAAAACTAAAAAAGTCTATTTCAGTAAACCCCACTGTGGGAATCTGGATTCCAGGATTGCCAGCGAAATCCGGAATCTCAGGCTCAAAGTCCACTGGGGGACACCAGCTAAGTTCATCGGCAGGGGGCTCCGGTGAACTTATTTGGTGGGCCGGGAAACCAGTACGAACCCCAGGGCGGCTCGTACTAGGGTGGGCCACAGGATCCCTAGCATGTGTGGCCCCTGGCTCCGCCTGGCAGCGTCTCCGCTGCCTTGGTGGCTCATCGTCATCCGATGATGATGAGGAGGATGCGGATGACAAAAGGAACGTGGGGTCATCCTCATCCTCACTGGGGCTCTCAGAGTCGGAGGCAATCTGGGCATATGCCTCCTCGGCCGAGAACACCCGGCGGGCCATGGGTGTGTGTGTGTGCGTGTGTATGTGCGTGCGTGTAAACCTTTATTCTATGTGCGTGTGTGTGGGGGCACGGGTGTTCACGTACTAAAAAGTCCAGGCAAAAAAAATGGGCAAGTGTTAGAAAAAAAAAAAAAAAAGTTCAAACTTGCTGATCAGCGGTTCAACGCTGATCAGCGGTCGGTGGGGTGGTGGGGCGGTGGGGCGGGCGATGCGCTAACAGTGGACGGACGCTAAAAAGTGCCGGCCAGTCAGCGCACGCAGAAAAAAAAAAAAGTGGTGGTGGGGGAAGGGTCTGGTGGGGGGGGGGGGGCTGGTGGTGAGGGGGGGGCTGGTGGTGAGGGGGGGGCTGGTGGTGGGGGGGATGCGGGGGGGGGGGGGGCAAGTGGCAGGGGGGTCTGGGGTCTGGTAGCTGAAAAAAAAAAGTTTTTTTTTTCTAACTTTTCCCTTCTATCCCTGCCTAAAGGTGCCTCTCCCTCACTGACCCTAACCTACCTGGGTGGCGATGGGTGCAGGAGGGTGATGGATGGCGATTAGGGGGACACAGGAGCTGGTGCTGGACGATGCTGCACGGTCAGGGTGCTGGACAGGAAGAGGAGGGGAGAGAGGAGCGCAGGAAGTTTGAATCTCGCGCCTCTCTCCCCTGCACCAATCAGCACCCTGGACAGCGGCGTTCAGCACCAGGGCCAGCTCCGCCTCTGCAAATCCTCGGACTGCGATTGGTGGTGTAAAATTACGCCACCGATCGCAGTGTTTTTCCGGTTCATCGGGTCACAGGACACCCGAATGGACCGGAAACGCAGAAAACCGCAGGTCTGAATTGACCTGCGGTTTTCTGCGATCGTCGATGCGGGGGGGTCAAATGACCCCCCCCTGCATTGTTACAGGATGCCGGCTGAATGATTTCAGCCGGCATCCCGTTCCGATTAACCCCCGCGGCGCCGGCATCGCTATTTAAAGCCATGACGTACCGGTACGTCATGTGTCCTTAAGGACTCGGTAAACATGCCGTACCGGTACGTCATGTGTCCTTAAGGGGTTAAGTTAGCTTTTGAGGAATGGCGTCATTGGTTAGAAGGAACAATTTATCCTATTACGTTGATTACTGATCATAGGAATCTGGCTTACCTGGAGTCGACAAAACGACTGAACAAAAGGCAGGCCAGATGGTCATTGTTTTTCACCAGATTTAACTTCATTGTCACTTATTGCCCTGGGGTTAAGAATGTCAAGACGGATGCATTGTCATGCAGCTTCCCTGGGGGGGAAGGGGTGATTCTAAAGAGCATAGTCCAATTTTGTCTGAAGGGGTAGTCATTTTCCGCCCTATATCCTGATCTTGAGGCAAAGGTGTTAGAGGCCCAGGAAGATGCACAGGACTCTTGTACTCCGGGGAAATAGTTTGTTCCCTCCAAATTATGTCACAAGGTGTCAGTCTCATCTCTCGTAGATTTTGGTGGCCGGGACTGCAAAAGTGTGTTAAGGACTATGTGTCAGCCTGTTGTATCTGTGCTCGTGCTAAGGTGACACATACTCAGCCTTCCCGATCCCTTCTTCCGTTACCCATACCATGATACCACTGATAAGTCGCAGTTTTTTAGGGGCATATGGGTCCATCTGCAGTTTGGTACTATTTCTCGTTCCCATACTTCCGGTATTCCTGAGGAGGAAATGTTTTCCTCTTCTTTGTCTTCTATTTGGAGGAAAATTCGAAATAACCTGAAAAGATGGGCAACAAGTTTAACCGTGTGGCTGACAGGAGATGTATGAATGGTCCGGACCTAAGAGTGGGTGATTCTATGTGGCTGTCCACAAGAAACATTAAGCTTAAGGTACCTTCTTGGAAGTTGGGCCCAATATTTATTGGTCCATATAAGATAATTGCCATTGTTATCCCTGTAGCCTTCCGTCTTGAACTTCCTCAGGCTTTGAAAATTCATAAGGTATTTCAAAAGTCGTGGTTGAAAAAATATGTCAAACCTGTTGAGCCGTCCTCCTTGCCTCCTGCTCCTCTCATCGTGGATAGTAATTTAGAATTTCAGATCAACAGGATTGTGGACTCCTGAGTTCTCCGTAGATCCCTCCAGTATCTCGTCCACTGGAAAGGTTACGGAACAGAGGAGAGGATGTGGGTTCCAGCAGCCGATGTTAAAGCGAATTGTCTTGTGAAGGTTTTCACAGAGCTCATTCTGATAAGGTTGAAGGTTGTCAGTTTGGTGTTTACTCGAATACCTCATCCGTGACAACAACCTTTTCAAGAATAAAGCATAACAAGTATACAAATTTACTCTTCCTAGCCATGTGATGAGCCCACTGAACACTGGATAATGGGTATTGCACAGTTATAAAATTGGGCACCTTACAGGAACACTATGATATTTCATTTTTGAGCAAATTCTTTGCTTTCCAAGCCATGTTTCCACATTGATTACAAGACTTTCCATCGATTGCTTAAGAATTATGTTCAGTATTCTGGTGTATAACTTGAACTAGGTATTAAAATAGAAAACCTCCAGTTTTTAGCGTCAATTGATATTCTGTTTATTTGAAGTGCGGCTTCAAAGTGTGACGTTTTGGCCCAGATAGCCTTTATCAAACTGTGTGACAATACAATTAAGAAGTGACAATTACAATTGTGTAGAAATATATACTAACATATGGTGTAAATATTTAACTTGGTATCCATAGGACAATTACGCATACGCTACTAACATCGTACATAGGTATTCATTGCAATCAAGTTATTAGACTAAATGGAAGCTTAGCAAAAAACTAAGAAAATTTTTGGAGAAAGGCATAAAAAAGAAAAGAAAAAGAAATTAGCAGCATACTTAGATCAGCATAGCCAGTGATAGACGTATATAGGACATCTATGTTAAGGAGAAGCAATCACTATTGGTAACCATGATATAAAGGTGGTCTCATGTATAGGTACTATCTATGGGTGACACCTGGAGGAGTGAAGAGGTCGGGTTATGTTTCAACATAATGAGAGTGGTTCTAATGTGCCCAGGGTAATAAGTGGAGCTAGCTTGATACATCTATAGGCAGTCCTAGTTGTTATGTATTTGTGGAGAGACTTACACACTGCCGCTGTAGGGAGCTGCACCAGTCTGCGCTTGGTTGGTGATGGCATGTGTCCACACACCTATCTGGGGATGCGCTCTGGATTCTACTCAGCACGCCTCTATGTAGCGTGGGGGGGGGGGGGCGTGTCGCTGTGTGTAGGGAGCGTGCGGTCCACTGTGCATTCTACTGGTCACCTGACAGGGCGGATGTGGCGTGACGCATGACCGGAAGTGCCATGCGTTCCATGAGAGTGCGGAAGTGGTGCGTTCCACCACCTGCGTCTCGATGCATTTGGTTAAAGCTGGGCATGGATGCTGACATCTAGCAGAATATTTAATTCATGAACCAATCGGGGACTTGGGACTAAGAAACAAGAGCTACTACATGCCACCCAAGACAAAACCGGCCATAGAGACCTTCATCTCCCTGGTCCAAAAAGATATGACCCAATTTAGGAAGAATCTCCATATGGGCAGGTATAAATATCAAAACAATCTCAATAATGTCCAAAAACAGGCCCTCCTCTTCTTAGCTAAAAGAAAAGATCTCATTATAAAACCAGCAGATAAAGGGGGAGCACTGGTACTAATGGATAAAACCCAATACAAAACAGAGATTTACCGTCAATTGCAAGACACAACCTTTTACCGTAAACTTACCTCAGACCCCACTCCACAGATTAGAGACAAAATATATAAGGTCTTACAGCAATATCAGATGCTGAACATCATTGACAATGCTACTGTCACGTTCCTATCTAACAATAATCCGGTCATCCCGGTTCTATACACGCTACCTAAAATTCACAAAGCCCTATACAAGCCGCCCGGCAGACCAATTGTGGCCTCGACTAATTCGATACTGTCACCTCTTTCCATTTTACTAGAAAAATCACTCACCCCTTTGATCAAACAAACTAAATCATTCGTACTCGACACATCAGATTTCCTAAAGATAATCGATAACCTTCCACCACTGCCACAAGAGACACTACTGGTCACTTGGGATGTCTCGAGCTTATACACATCGATCCAACACAATAAAGGACTACAGGCCGTCTCCAAATGCCTTACAGCCAACTTCAACAATCCCGACACTATATCGTTCTATATGGACATACTGGAACTTGTTCTCACCAACATTTTTTTTTTGAAGACTCCTTTTATTTACAGTGCCAGGGGACCGCAATGGGGTCCAATGTGGCCCCTCCATATGCAAATTGTTACATGGCCGAGTTTGAGGAATCCTTCATCTACCCTGACAGTCGTTTTTCGGAACATGTCCTCATTTGGAAACGTTATATAGATGACATTTTTTGCATATGGAGGGGCTCCATGGAGTCCCTGATCGATTTCCACACATATTTCAACAGCATATACCAAGAATTACAATTCACTATTCATTCCGATCCCGTATCTATCAGCTTCCTAGACACAATATATTTACCAAGACTCCCTCAGACACCCTCTCCACAGACCTATATCGGAAACCCACAGATCATAACAATCTGTTACATTATAAAAGTTTCCACGCACTGAATACAAAAAAATCTCTTCCTACCTCCCAATACACACGGATCAAACGTATAGTTACATCTAGCAACCAACTAAAAACCCGCCTCACTGAAATGAAAGATAGATTTAAAGAGAGAGGTTATCCAGAGCACCTCCTCAGGGACGAGACTACCATCACCCCCAGGAAACCGAAAACCAAACTCAACCATATACCATTTGTTCACACCTACCATCCTACTACTAAAAAGAATACTGAATAGTATTAGAAATCACTGGTCTATCCTACAGAAAGCCTTTCCTACAGTGGAGGAATTCAGAAATCCCATTTTAGCCTGCACCCGTAGACCCAAGAACCCAAGAGATCTTCTAGTTAAAGCCAACATTGGCCCAGTACAAACCATTCCAAGACAGAGGTTCCTTACAACACAATGAACAGGGACCTTCCCATGCATTCATTGCCAACAATGTAGCAATGTCCTAAAAGGGACCCATTTCCATCACCCCCAGTCAGGAAAAGTTTTCCCGTAAAAGGCTTTTTCACATGTGATTTGGCCTTTGTGGTTTACTTACTTAAATGCCCATGTGGCAAAATCTATATAGGGGAAACGACCCCAAAAATACGGGACCGCATATGCCAACACAAATCTTCGATTAGACGCAAAAATCTCTTACTCCCTGTACCGTCCCATTTTGAAGCAGCTGGGCACAACTTGTCACAATTCAAATACCAGGTTATTGAACAGATTTTACCCCACAGAAGAGGGTATGATCGCGTTACACAATAAAAAAAAATGGGAAGCTTTCTGGATCCATAAAATGGACTGTTGGGAACCAAAGAGACTCAACAGAGACTACGAAATACAATGTTTTACATGAAATCCTGACGCAACACAGATTAGTTCTATGGAGAGTAATACTGATGTTGTAACATGAATGACTATGTATCTCTAATCATATATCTTCTCCTTTTTCTTAGTTTATATAATGAATGTCGGGCTGCGACATATGGTTTGATATCCTTTTCTTGATATAGAACTAGAAGCCTTACTTTGTTCGGTGTATAGACCCTGGATCAGTTTCCTTATGCATACCTCCATTCTTCCAGATACACTAAACATATGACTCAAATATCTCTACTAACACAATAAGTCAGGCTATATCAGATCCCGATTGGTTCATGAATTAAATATACTGCTAGATGTCAGCATCCATGCCCAGCTTTAACCAATGCATTGAGACGCAGGTGGTGGAACGCACCACTTCCGCACTCTCATGGAACGCATGGCACTTCCGGTCATTCATCACACCACATCCGCCCTGTCAGGTGACCAGTGGAATGCACGGTGGACCGCACGCTCCCTACACACAGCGACACGCCCCCCATGCTACATAGAGGCGTGCTGAGTAGAAACCAGAGCGCATCCCCAGATAGGCGCGTGGACACCACAAAAGCTGCTGCTCTGCCCCTGTGATCCGTCCACGGTCCTCCTCCTCTGACAGTCTGTGTCCCACTCCGGCCACTATACTCACACGCACTGATGCTCCGGAGACCTGGAGATCCTGTGAGATGGCAGCAGCGTTGCACAGCAGCATATGTCAAAATGTAATTAAAGGGACCACGGAAAGGAGTGGGCACCCTAAGGAACAGTGGGCCCTAGCACCTGCCTGGGTGTGCCGGGTGCTGACGCCGGCCATGCCTACTACTATCCCTAAAAAGCCAATCTACTGCCTTGTATGTCCCATGCTATGCTGCTACTGCTGCCGCCACATGCCACGATTACTCTACCCTTTCCACTGCCACACTGTAATCCTGCTGCTGCCAATTTAAAGGGAGAATTTTTATAGGTTCATTAAGAATCAGCCACTCTTTCTTCTGAAAATTATTACTTTTGCATGTATAAATACAGGCAAGCATTCTGCTCCTGTTAAGGCATCATTTTTGGATGCCTGGTCCCCCAAGAAGCCATTGTTTTCCCATAACACTGTGTTTGTTTAATACCATCTGTCCCAATAAGGGACAAGTTTTGAAAGCTTTCTATTATGAAAAAAACATAACACTGCATGGTTTGTTTTTAATCACGCTGTTTGTTAATACTGTCAACCTTTCTTTACCCATAGCTATATATGTCTCTGACACTATTTGCTATTGCTGTCACTGCGTTTAAGAGCTTAGGGAGGAAAAGTGTGAGAATGCAGCAACTCATACAAAATTTACAGAAAGAGATAACATACACTCACCTAAAGAATTATTAGGAACACTTGTTCTATTTCTCATTAATGCGATTATCTAGTCAACCAATCACATGGCAGTTGCTTCAATGTATGTAGGTTTGTGGTCTTGGTCAAGACAATCTCCTGAACTCCAAACTGAATGTCAGAATGGGAAAGAAAGGTGATTTAAGCAATTTTGAGCGTGGCATGGTTGTTGGTGCCAGACGGGCCGGTCTGAGTATTTCACAATCTGCTCAGTTACTGGGATTTTCACGCACAACCATTTCTAGGGTTTACAAAGAATGGTGTGAAAAGGGAAAAACATCCAGTATGCGGCAGTCTTGTGGGCGAAAATGCCTTGTTGATGCTAGAGGTCAGAGGAGAATGGGCCGACTGATTAAAGCTGATAGAAGAGCAACGTTGACTGAAATAACCACTCGTTACAACCAAGGTATGCAGCAAAGCATTTGTGAAGCCACAACACACACAACCTTGAGGCGGATGGTCTACAACAGCAGAAGACCCCACCAGGTACCACTCATCTCCACTACAAATAGGAAAAAGAGGCTACAATTTGCACAAGCTCACCAAAATTGGACTGTTGAAAACTGGAAAAATGTTGCCTGGTTTGATGAGTCTCGATTTCTGTTGAGACATTCAAATGGTAGAGTCCGAATTTGGCGTAAACAGAATGAGAACATGTATCCATCATGCCTTGTTACCACTGTGCAGGCTGGTGGTGGTGGTGTAATGGAGTGGGGGATGTTTTCTGGGCACACTTTAGGCCCCTTAGTGCCAATTGGCCATCGTTTAAATGCCTGAGCATTGTTTCTGACCATGTCCATCCCTTCATGACCACCATGTACCCATCCTCTGATGGCTACTTCCAGCAGGATAATGCACCATGTCACAAAGCTCGAATAATTTCAAATTGGTTTCTTGAACATGACAATGAGTTCACTGTACTAAAATGGCCCCACAGTCACCAGATCTCAACCCAATAGAGCATCTTTGGGATGTGGTGGAACGAGAGCTTCGTGCCCTGAATGTGCATCCCTCAAATCTCCAACAGCAAGATGCTATCCTATCAATATGGGCCAACATTTCTAAAGAATGCTATCAGCACCTTGTTGAATCAATGCCACATAGAATTAAGGCAGTCCTGAAGGCAAAAGGGGGTCCAACACTGTATTAGTATGGTGTTCCTAAAAATTCTTTAGGTGAGTGTATTTTCTTAGCAATTAATCGATTTGGATCTGCACCAAACTTTTTGAAAAATTTGGTAACCTGAAACAAACAGAATCTGAAAATGTTCTCTCATCTGTACTCGGAAGTTTAGCTCCCTGGGGATCTGAACACTCAGCACCCCACTGATCTCTAGAACGAGGGTAGAGAAATGCTCAGTTAATGTGCTCTCTCTTCTTGCTTTAGAAGATGGGAGCAAGACCTGTCCATAGACATTCTATTGAGTATCTCGCTACCTGTCAGACAGTGAGGAGAGAGAGCTTGATAAGCGTGCACTTCTCTCCCCTCATTCTAGAGATTAGTGGTCCAAACTTTTGTTACGTCCCTGCAAACAAATCAAAAGCTTGTTCAAAGTACGGTGCCACTTTAACCTGTTTCGGACACATGACGTACCGGTACGGCATGTGTAGTTCCGATCACCGCTGCGCGGCGGGCAGTGATCGGAACTGGGTGCCTGCTCAAATCATTGAGCAGGCACCCTGGAACAATTCGCCAGGGGGTCCTGTGACCCCCCTCCCCCCCCGTGTCGGCGATCGCGTTTCCAGTTTATGCGGGTCTCTGGGGACCCGACAACCCGGAACAGGATGGTGATCGGTGGTGTGATAATACACCACCAATCACCATCCTGCGATCCTGAGTGGTGATGGTGACATCACCTCTCAGGATCGTCTCCGATTGGACGGCTGGGGCAGGCTATTCAAATTACTGCAGCGCTCCTCTCTTCCGCTGCACGTCGATCTCCAGAGCCAGCTGCAGGCATCATCAGCCAGCGCCCCCATCTGTGCACCAGCACCCCCATCTGTACCCCAGCACTACCTTCACTAAGGTATTTAGGTAAAGGTTAGGGACAGGTTAGGCAGGGATATTCAGGGAAAGTTAGCGGAAAAAAGTTTTTTATTGCATCACCCTAAATCGGGTGTCTGGGGTCCACAGCAAAACTGTGTGACCCTATACCCCCACCCAGGGGAGCTGCAGCTTGCCCCCCCAACAATTTTTGGGGGGCGCTAGCAGTTTTTTTATTTTTCTGCGTACGCTGACTGTGGCCGGCACTCTTAGCGTCTGATCACTGTTAGCGCATCTCACACCCCACCGCTGATCAACTTCGGCTGGTTGATCAGCGAGTTTGAATTTATATCTATTTTTTTTAAATTTTTTGCTTTTTTAAAATGTATTTATTTATTTTGTCTGTTAGGTTTAGGGTAAGTTCGTGAACACCCATGCCCCCACACACATGCACACCAAATAAAGTTTAACATGCACGCACACACATGCACACACATACTCCCCTATTGCCCGCCGGATGTTCTCGGACGATGAGGCATACACCCAGCTTGCCTCCGAGTCCGAGAGCTGCAGTGAGGACGAGGATGACCCCATCCTTTTGTCATTAGTGTCCTGATCATCTAGCGATGATGATGAGCCCCCAAGGCAGCGGAGACGCCGCCAGGCAGAGCAAGGGGACCGCCATGCTATGGACCCTGTGGCCCACACTAGTACGAGCAGCTCTGGGGCTCGTACTAGTTTTCTGGCCCACCAGATCAGTACTCCTGGGCCCCCTGCCGGTGAACTTGTCTGGTGTACCCCAGAGCATTTTGAGCCCGCGATTCCTGATTTTCTAGGCTAACCAGGAATCCAGATTTCCACAGTGGGCTTCACTGAATGCGACTACTTTAGTCTTTTTTCAGTGACCACTTTGTAAATCTGATGGTGGAGCAAACAAACCTGTACGCCCAACAGTTCGTTGCTCAACACCCGGGCTCCTTTTTGGCTAGGGCCGGTGGCTGGACTCCAGTCAGTGCAGCCGAGATGAGGATGTTTTGGGGTCTCATGCTGCACATGGGCCTAGTCAAAAAACCTAGTGTCAGGCATTACTGGAGTGGGGACGTCCTCTACCAGACCCCACGTTACAGTATGGCCATGACACGCTCCCGGTTTAAGGCCATCCAGAAATGCCTGCATTATGCAGATAATTCAGCATATCCCCCCCAAGGGGATCCTGCCTATGACCGTCTGTACAAAATCAGGCCGGACATCGATCACTTTGGGGCCAAATTTGTGCAGGCCTATTTACCTGGAAGGGAGGCCGCAGCTGATGAGTCTCTTTTTGCTTTCAAGGGGAGACTCCTTTTCAGCCTGTATGTTCCCTCTAAGCCTCTAAGCGGACGAGG
Source organism: Bufo gargarizans (assembly GCF_014858855.1). Lineage (NCBI taxonomy): Eukaryota > Metazoa > Chordata > Amphibia > Anura > Bufonidae > Bufo > Bufo gargarizans. The sequence continues at coordinate 392,963,538 of NC_058081.1, forward strand.
TATGGCGTCAGGCTGTACAAACTTTGTGAGAGTACCTCAGGGTACACTTACAAGTTTTGTGTGTATGAGCGGCGAGATTCCCGTATTAAACCCCCAGAATGTCCCCCCACTCTGGGTGTTAGCGTGAAACTTGTGTGGGACCTTATGCACCCACTGCTAGATAAGGGTTAACACCTGTACGTGGATAACTTTTATACTAGTTTCCCCTTGTTCCAGTCCCTCGCCGCCAGATCCACGTCCGTTTGTGGGACCGTGCGGAAGAATCAACGCGGCCTCTTTATCCACCCCCTCCAGTTACCTATCCCCAGAGGTGTGACCCGTGCACTTACCAGTAAAAACCTGTTGCTGGTCAGATAAAAAGACAAGAGGGATGTCCTTGTACTGTCCACAATTCACGGTAACAGCATCACCCCTGTCCCTGTGCGAGGTACCGCGGCAATGGTCATCAAGCCCAATTGTATCATTGATACAATCGGTATATGGGAGAAGTTGATCTCTCTGATCAAGTCCTCAAGCCATATAATGCCATGCGCAAACGAAACGCTGGCAACACAGGGAAATTCCTTCAGTTCTAGGAGGCAGTCCTCATGGACCTGATCTTTTCTGAAAATACTCCATGACCTAACCCCTCAGATAAACCCGGTCCAAAAACTTAAATTAAAACGGTGCAAAAAAAAGGTATTTTTTTGTCACCTTACATCGCAAAAATTGTAATAGCAAGCGTTTAAAAAGTCATATGCCCCCCAAAACAGTGCCAATAAAACAGTCCTCTCATCCCGCAAAAAACAAGCCCCTACATAAGATAATCGGCTAAAAACAAAAAAATATGACAATTAGACTACGGAGATACTAAAATGTTTTTTTTTTTTTTTTGTTAAAAAAATATAATATAGTGTAAAATATAAATAAATGTAAAAAAGTTGACATATTAGGGATTGCCGCAAATATTTGCAAATTTTCCATTTTAATCCGTTATTTTCCAGTAACAATGCAAGGGTTAACAGCCAAACAAAACTTAATATTTATTACCCTGATTCTGCAGTTTACAGAAACACCCCAGATGTGGTCGTAAAATGCTGTATGACCATACGGCAGGGTGCAAAAGGAAAGGAACGCAGTATGGTTTCTGGAAGGCAGATTTTGATGGCCTTTTTTTTTTGGCACCATGTCCCATTTGAAGCCCCCCTGATTCACCCCTAGAGTAAAAACTCCATAAAAGCGACCTCAGCTAATAAACTACACTCCTCAAGGTATTCAAAACTCATTTTACAAACTTTATTAACAGTTTATGGCAAACAGTTTATCATGGTTTAGCATGGTTTATCCTCAACAGTTTATGGCAAATGGAGATGAAAATTCTGAATTTCTATTTTTTGTAACCTTGCCTCATAAAAATGTAATATAGATACACCAAAAATCATATGTACCCAAAAAATAGTCCCAACAAAACTGCCAACTTATCCTGTAGTTTCCAACATAGGGTCACTTTTATGGAGTTTCTACTCTAGGGGTGCATCAGGGGGGCTTTAATTGGGACTTGGTTCAAATAAACCAGTCCAGCAAAATCTGCCTTCCAAAAACCACACGGCGCACCTTTCCATCTACGCCCTACTGTGTGCCCATATAGTAGTTTACAGCCACATATGGGTGCAATAAATGTAGCATTTTGTTTGGCTGTTAACCCTTGCTTTGTTACTGGAAAAAATGGATTAAAATGGAAAATTTGCCCAAAAATTTAAACTCGCTAATTTCATCTCCATTTGCCAATAACTCTTGTGCAACACCTAAAGTTTGTAAAATCAGTTTTGAATACCTTGAGGGGTGTAGTTTTTTAGATGAGGTCACTTTCATGGAGTTTCTACTCAAGGGGTGCATCGGGGTGCTTCAAATGGGACATGGTGTAAATAAACCAGTCCAGCAAAATCTGCCTTCCAAAAACCACACAGCGCACCTTTCCCTCTACGCCCTACCGTGTGCCTGTACAGTAGTTTACAGCCACATATGGGGTGTTTCTGCAAACTACAGAATCAGGGCAATAAATATTGCATTTTGTTTGGCTGTTAACCCTTGCTTTGTAACTAGAAAAATGGATTAAAATGGAAAATTTTCCAAAAATCTAAATTCTGAAATTTTATCTCCATTTACCATCAAGATTTGCTTCTAAACTTCTATGCCTTGTAATGTCCCCAAAAACTATAAAAGTACCTATAAAAGTATAGAAATTGAAACTTGGAAATTTGCTAATTTTTGTCAAATTTTGGTATATTTTGTATTTTTTCTAAATAAAAATGTTTTTTTTTTTACTTCATTTTACCAGTGTCATGAATTACAATATCTGATGAAAAAGCATTCTCAGAATGGCCTGGATAAGTCAAAGCGTTTTAAAGTTATCACCACATAAAATGACACTGGTCAGATTTGCAAAAAAATGGCCTGGTCCTTAATGTGAAAATGAGCCCAGTCCCTAAGGGTTAAAGGTTAAAAACAGTAATATTATAACCTTAAATATCTAAGTGACTTCCTCAAGATACTAGTAGTCCAACACCAGATAATAACATTGCATTTCTGGTAGCTTGTAAATGTAGGAGAAAATTAGTGCTAGAACATTCATTTTCAGGCTTTTACACCTTTATAGTGGTGGCAACAGTATAGATTGAAATTCAGTGAACATTTTTTCTGGAGTCATTTTTATTATCTTTCGGAGTTATCTAAATTGTCAAAGAGAGCATCACTATCATCATGACCGGGTCAATTTAAAATAATGGTCAGTCCATTTTTCTAAGGATGATTTATAGTGCATAATACTGTAGCTCCTTAAAAGGTTTTCCCTAATCTAACTTATTACCAAGGCAAAGCCCTCTGTGGTGACTTGAAAATTGTTGTACTACACAAGTAGTTAAAATTCAGATGAATGGGTGACTGTGTAATATGCATGATTATGCTGCGTACTCCAGAGCAGGAGCCACTGTTTGCAATGACTCTCTAATATGGATGTAAATGAAGGAGCTCGCTGGAATATAGCACAGCCTGCTACACCACCTAGCTGTTAAAATATAATGTTTAATAAATGGCCGTCTCTATATAAAAAATAGATCTAAATTTATTTTTCTAATCACTTAAAAATATGTATAATGCACATAAAATAATATACCACACATAAAACACCAAGGCCCCTATATATATTTCATCAAAATAAAAATATAGCAAAAAATAACCTTAGGACAAATAATACATATAATCACTGACGTAAAATAATGTATAAGTAGATAACTGGTCGGCACTGCTTCAGTATTTCTCAATATGTGGTGCACGTGTCAGCGGGCTGGCATCCAAGGAAACAATGTTGCAAGAAAGACCAGCACTCGCAATGGATAACTGTATATTAGTGAATTTATTGGTCACATATTATATCATAGTGAAGCGTTTCAGAACCAGTGTGCTTTCATCAGAATATATCATAAATTTCTTATATGTTTCTTATATGTATCTGTCTGTCTCTCAGGCCGCTTGTTCCCACGGTCTGTCCGTGTGTCGGTGATGGCACCTACTTTTCATTGCATGTGGGTTAGAAGCTCCAAGATGCTAAATTTATTCCGTGGCTGCATGAGTTGTTTCTTGATACAGGTTGTTGCACGCTATATATATTGCTGCATTTTCTCTTCCTCAAACGCGTTTCGAAACCTACAGGGTTTCTTCTTCAGTGGTCAAAAGAAGAAACGTGTTTGGAGAAGGGAAAACGCAGCAATATATACAGCGCGTAACAACCTGTATCAAGTAAAACAATTCACGCAGCCACGGAATAAAGTCAACGTCTCGGAGCTTCTAACTAGTGATGGGCGAGCATGCTCAGCCGAACACTAATTTTAATCGAGCATTGTGATGCTCGGCTCATTGCGGTGTTTGGCCGAATACCGCATGTGCTTGAGCGCGATGCTCGAGTCTCCTCCCCATGCGTTTGTTGGCTACTGGCATTGCAGTGATTGGCTGGCCAGAACGTATCATCGGGTGCAGTCAGGGAGAGCTGGAGAGCAGAAAAGAGAGATAGTGTAGGGAGTTGTTACGATCCTCTCGGCAGGAGAGGGTGAAACAGCCGTTTAGAAAAACTTCCCCCCCCAAAAAAGGAGACCAAGCTCTATGTTGAGGGTAAATCAAAATCACCTTTACTGAGGGCTACCCGCCCGTATTTATGCAGGTCCCCTTCTGGTGGACACTCCCCTAGGGGACCAGATGGAAGACTGTAACACAGGAAAGATATGCAGCAATTCAGGATACACAGAAACAATACATCCCCACAATGTATCATGGTTTCCTTCTCTCTGCCCTGGAGACAACCGAGGAACAATTCAATTATCTCTCAGGACAAAGGGAAATCGCCAATACACACGTGGGGACAACAGGACAGAAATCACTATTTAAACATGCAATGTCACAACCTTTACAGTAAACACAGACATTTAACATATCCCCAGATAGCTCAAGTCTGAGTGCATATTATTAGGTGAATGGCACTCAGACTACACAAATACAATAAAATCGACATGGAGCCAAAGTCTTTAATTTCCCGAACAGGCTCCATGGCATAGCTATCTGGGTACCCTCACATAACATACAATACAATTCCAAAGACAGATGGTTCTGTCACAGGAGTGAAATTTATACTTGTTATAGACCCAAAAGTCGTTTTAAGGTCTATTGTTGTATGTAGCAGAAATATATATATTTAGCGCAACCTGTGCTAAATTGCTAAAACTTTTTAGAGACCCAAAAGTCCTTTGTGCGCATCCTAAATATCAGTGACATTCATTCAGTGTAATTTTTTATTATGCGGTGGTGACAGCGACATTACTTGCGCTATAACTACTGTATAACGTGTGCGCATCCTAAAAATATCTGTGACATTCTGTGCACTTTATTTGAGCATACACTTACAAAACCTGCGCTACTGTACGTGTGACATACTTGCAAGCATATATACCATTTAATATGCGCAAGGTGAGTAGTAAGGGATGGGGAAGTGGCTGTGCTGCTGAGGGTGCAGCAGAGGCCATAGCCTTGGGCGCGGTAAAACTGTGCCTGCTGCCAGACAACAAGAAACACACTCATCCACGATACCTAGCTTCATGTCCCAGTTTGCAGGGCGGCGCAGGACACCACTCTCGAAGTCAGACCAGTTCGACCAGGTGGTCGGTTGGATTGCAGCGGATAATGCTTCCAGTGGGTTAAGCACCACCCTGTCTTCCACAAAGTCCAGTCTCAGTAGCCAAGAGTCTCGTCAGCATTGCACTCGCACGGAAAAAACTGAACATCGGAATGCAATCACAGACAAAACTGACTCCAATTGCGTGCCTACTCGCGTGGGTTTCCCACAATGTACCCTGAATGCATCCAGTCCTCACCCTCAATGCCCGTGTGAAGGGGGCCTTAATGCTTAATGCTTCTCCCATTGACTTCCATTGTGCTTGGGTGCTTGCCTGCTCGAAAGAGCACCTGAGCATCCCAAGGTGCTCTACTCGAGCACCCGAGTACTTTGGTGATCGACCAACACTACTTCTAACCTGCATGCGCTGAAAAGTAGGTGCCGGCAACGGCGCGCGGACAGACTGTGGGAAAAAGCGGCCTCAGAGACAGACAGATACATATAAGAAACATCATGTATGTGCTAATTGCTTCTGGCCATTCCAACCAATACACCGGGATCTTGGTAAGCAGAAAAACTTCATATTTCACCTGATCTGAATGCATAACAATTATGCCATCTATGGAACTGAGCTAAGTAGCAACTACAAAAGTATATAATTATTACTATTAGAGTTGAGCGGACACCTGGATGTTCGGGTTCGAGAAGTTCGGCCGATCTTCCCGGAAATGTTGGGGTTCGGGATCCGAACCCGATCCGAACTTCGTCCCGAACCCCATTGAAGTCAATGGGGACCCGAACTTTTCGGCACTAAAAAGGCTGTAAAACAGCCCAGGAAAGGGCTAGAGGGAAGCAAAAGGCAGCAACATGTAGGTAAATCCCATGCAAACAAATGTGGATAGGGAAATTAATAAAAATAAAAATAAAATAAATAAAAATTAACCAATATCAATTGGAGAGAGGTCCCGTAACAGAGAATCTGGCTTCATGTCAGCAGAGAATCAGTCTGCATGTCATAGCAGAGAATCAGGCTTCACGTCACCCAACATTGGAACAGTCCATTGGCATATATTTAGGCCCAGGCACCCAGGCAGAGGAGAGAGGTCCCGTAACAGAGAATCTGTCTTCATGTCAGCAGAGAATCAGTCTGCATGTCATAGCAGAGAATCAGGCTTCACGTCAGCCACCACTGCAACAGTCCATTGTCAGATATTTAGGCCCAGCACCCAGGCAGAGGAGAGAGGTCCCGTAACAGAGAATCTGGCTTCATGTCAGCAGAGAATCAGTCTGCATGTCATAGCAGAGAATCAGGCTTCACGTCAGCCACCACTGCAACAGCCCATTGTCATATATTTAGACCCAGCACTCAGGCAGAGGAGAGAGGTCCCGTAACAGAGAATCTGGCTTCATGTCAGCAGAGAATCAGTCTGCATGTCATAGCAGAGAATGAGGCTTCATGTCAGCCACCACTGCAACAGTCCATTGTCAGATATTTAGGCCCAGCACCCAGGCAGAGGAGAGAGGTCCCGTAACAGAGAATCTGGCTTCATGTCAGCAGAGAATCAGTCTGCATGTCATAGCAGAGAATCAGGCTTCACGTCACCCAACATTGGAACAGTCCATTGGCATATATTTAGGCCCTGGCACCCAGACAGAGGAGAGGTTCAATCAACTTTGGGTAGCCTCGCAATATAATGGTAAAATGAAAATAAAAATAGGATTGAATGAGGAAGTGCCCTGGAGTACAATAATATATGGTTAAGGGGAGGTAGTTAATGTCTAATCTGCACAAGGGATGGACAGGTCCTATGGGATCCATGCCTGGTTCATTTTTATGAACGTCAGCTTGTCCACATTGGCTGTAGACAGGCGGCTGCATTTGTCTGTAATGACGCCCCCTGGCGTGCTGAATACACGTTCAGACAAAATGCTGGCCGCCGGGCAGGCCAGCACCTCCAAGGCATAAAAGGCTAGCTCTGGCCACGTGGACAATTTAGAGACCCAGAAGTTGAATGGGGCCGAACCATCAGTCAGTACGTGGAGGGGTGTGCACACGTACTGTTCCACCATGTTAGTGAAATGTTGCCTCCTGCTAACACGTTGCGTATCAGGTGGTGGTGCAGTTAGCTGTGGCGTGTTGACAAAACTTTTCCACATCTCTGCCATGCTAACCCTGCCCTCAGGGGAGCTGGCCGTGACACAGCTGCCTTGGCGACCTCTTGCTCCTCCTCTGCCTTGGCCTTGGGCTTCCACTTGTTCCCCTGTGACATTTGGGAATGCTCTCAGTAGTGCGTCTACCAACGTGCGCTTGTACTCGCGCATCTTCCTATCACGCTCCAGTGCAGGAAGTAAGGTGGGCACATTGTCTTTGTAGCGTGGATCCAGCAGGGTGGCAACCCAGTAGTCCGCACACGTTAAAATGTGGGCAACTCTGCTGTCGTTGCGCAGGCACTGCAGCATGTAGTCGCTCATGTGTGCCAGGCTGCCCAGAGGTAAGGACAAGCTGTCCTCTGTGGGAGGCGTATCGTCATCGTCCTGCCTTTCCCCCTAGCCACGCACCAGTGATGGGCCCGAGCTGCGTTGGGTGCCACCCCGCTGTGACCATGCTTCATCCTCATCCTCTTCCACCTCCTCCTCATCCTCCTCGTCCTCCAGTAGTGGGCCCTGGCTGGCCACATTTGTACCTGGCCTCTGCTGTTGCAAAAAACCTCCCTCTGAGTCACTTCGAAGAGACTGGCCTGAAAGTGCTAAAAATGACCCCTCTTCCTCCTCCTCCTCCTCCTGGGCCACCTCCTCTTCCATCATCGCCCTAAGTGTTTTCTCAAGGAGACATAGAAGTGGTATTGTAACGCTGATAACGGCGTCATCGCCACTGGCCATGTTGGTGGAGTACTCGAAACAGCGCAACAGGTCACACAGGTCTCGCATGGAGGCCCAGTCATTGGTGGTGAAGTGGTGCTGTTCCGCAGTGTGACTGACCCGTGCGTGCTGCAGCTGAAACTCCACTATGGCCTGCTGCTGCTCGCACAGTCTGTCCAGCATGTGCAAGGTGGAGTTCAACCTGGTGGGCACGTCGCATATGAGGCGGTGAGCGGGAAGGCCGAAGTTACGCTGTAGCGCAGACAGGCGAGCAGCGGCAGGATGTGAACGCCGGAAGAGCGAACAGACGGCCCGCACTTTATGCAGCAGCTCTGACATGTCGGGGTAGTTGTGAATGAACTTCTGCACCACCAAATTCAGCACATGCGCCAGGCAAGGGATGTGCGTCAAATCGTCTAGTCCCAGAGCTGCAACGAGATTTCGCCCATTATCGCACACCACCAGGCCGGGCTTGAGGCTCACCGGCAGCAACCACTCGTCGGTATGTTGTTCTATACCACGCCACAACTCCTGTGCGGTGTGTGGGGCCTGTCCCCAAAACATATGAGTTTCAGAATGGCCTGCTGACGTTTACCCCGGGCTGTGCTGAAGTTGGTGGTGAAGGTGTGTGGCTGACTGGATGAGCAGATGGAAGAAGAGGAGGAGGAAGCCGAGAAGGAGGAGGTGGCAACAGGAGGCAAAGAATGTTGCCGTGCGATCCTTGGCGGTGGAAGGACGTGCGCCAAACAGCTCTCCGCCTGGGGTCCAGCTGCCACTACATTTACCCAGTGTGCAGTTAGGGAGATATAGCGTCCCTGGCCGTGCTTACTGGTCCACGTATCTGTGGTTCGGTGCACCTTGCTAAAGATGGCGTTGCGCAGTGCACACTTTTATCGGATACTTGGTTGTGCAGGGAAGGCACGGCTCTCTTGGAGAAGTAGTGGCGGTTGGGAACAATATACTGTGCGTTTCATAGGCCAGTAGTTTAGAAATGCTGGCATTCAGGGCCAGGGATCGAGGGTGGCTAGGTGGGAATTTACGCTTTCTCTCAAATGTTTGTGAGATGGAGAGCTGAACGCTGCCGTGTGACATGGTTGAGCTGCTTGGTGACGGAGGTGTTGGTGGTGTTGGTGGTACATCCCCTGTTTGCTGGGTGGCAGGTGCCAACGTTCCTCCAGAGGCGGAGGAAGAGGCCGAAGAGGCCAAGGCGGCAGCAGCAGAAGAGGCCGAGGCGGCAGCAGCAGAAAAGGCCGAGGCGGCAGCAGCAGAAGAGGTAGCAGGGGGAGCCTGAGTGACTTCCTTGTTTTTAAGGTGTTTACTCCACTGCAGTTCATGCTTTGCATGCAGGTGCCTGGTCATGCAGGTTGTGCTAAGGTTTAGAACGTTAATGCCATGCTTCAGGCTCTGATGGCACAGCGTGCAAACCACTCGGGTCTTGTCGTCAGCACATTGTTTGAAGAAGTGCCATGCCAGGGAACTCCTTGAAGCTGCCTTTGCGGTGCTCGGTCCCAGATGGCGGCGGTCAGTAGCAGGCGGAGTCTGCTTTCGCCCACTGCTCCCTCTTTTGCTACGCTGTTGGCTCGGTCTCACCACTGCCTCTTCCTCCGAACTGTGAAAGTCAGTGGCACGACCTTCATTCCATGTGGGGTCTAGGACCTCATCGTCCCCTGCATCGTCTTCCACCCAGTCTTGATCCCTGACCTCCTGTTCAGTCTGCACACTGCAGAAAGACGCAGCAGTTGGCACCTGTGTTTCGTCATCATCAGAGACTTGCTGAGGTGGTATTCCCATGTCCTCATCATCAGGAAACATAAGTGGTTGTGCGTCAGTGCATTCTATGTCTTCCACCGCTGGGGAAGGGCTAGGTGGATACCCTTGGGAAACCCTGCCAGCAGAGTCTTCAAACAGCATAAGAGACTGCTGCATAACTTGAGGCTCAGACAGTTTCCCTGATATGCATGGGGGTGATGTGACAGACTGATGGGGTTGGTTTTCAGGCGCCATCTGTGCGCTTTCTGCAGAAGACTGGGTGGGAGATAATGTGAACGTGCTGGATCTACTCGGCCACCCAATTGACTAATGCCTGTACCTGCTCAGGCCTTACCATCCTTAGAATGGCATTGGGCCCCACCATATATCGCTGTAAATTCTGGCGGCTACTGGGACCTGAGGTAGTTGGTACACTAGGACGTGTGGATGTGGCAGAACGGCCACGTCCTCTCCCAGCACCAGAGGGTCCACTAACACCACCACGACCATGTCCACGTCCGCGTCCCTTACTAGATGTTTTCCTCATTGTTATCGTTCACCACAACAACAAAAATATTATTTGGCCCAATGTATTGAATTCAAATACAGGCCTTTTTTTACAGACACCTAACACTATCTGGCTATCTATTTAGGTACCGTATTACACTAATACAGGCACAGCAGTAACCACAGATTTAGCTGACTATGAATTTGTGGCCTAGTATTTAGGTGCTGGGTGACAGGTATACGTTTTACGGACAGAATTAGACTGGGATATGCACAGTAGCGTGTGTGTGAAGTTATTGAGAATGACCCTATCAGCACCTTGATTCTGATATACCCTTTTAGGGATGTATTTAAAGTAGGCCTGATACAGCAGAAACCACTAAATTAGGAAATTGCAAAATTGGGAATTGTATTTCAACCCAGAACAAAAAATGTGCTTTGACGGTCACTAAATAACTTGCCCAGCCACAACAGTACAGCAGTAACGACAGCTTTAGCTGGATATAAATTTGAGGCCTAGTATTTAGGCGCTGGGTGACAGGTATAGGTTTACTGACAGAATTAGACTTGGAAATGCACAGTAGCGTGTGTGTGAAGTTATTCAGAAATACCCTATGTGCACCTTGAATCTGATATACCCTTTTAGGGATAAATTTAAAGTAGGCCTGATACAGCAAAAAACACTAAATTAGGAAATTGCAAAATTGGGAATTGTATTTCAACCCAGAACAAAAAATGTGCTTTGACGGACACTAAATAACTTGCCCAGCCACAACAGTACAGCAGTAACGACAGATTTAGCAGGATATAAATTTGAGGCCTAGTATTTAGGTGCTGGGTGACAGGTATACGTTTTACGGACAGAATTAGACTGGGATATGCACAGTAGCGTGTGTGTGAAGTTATTGAGAATGACCCTATCAGCACCTTGATTCTGATATGCCCTTTTAGGGATGTATTTAAAGTAGGCCTGATACAGCAGAAACCACTAAATTAGGAAATTGCTAAATTGGGAATTGTATTTCAACCCAGAACAAAAAATGTGCTTGGACGGACACTAAATAACTTGCCCAGCCACAACAGTACAGCAGTAAAGACAGATTTAGCTGGATATAAATTTGAGGCCTAGTATTTAGGCGCTGGGTGACAGGTATAGGTTTACTGACAGAATTAGACTTGGAAATGCACAGTAGCGTGTGTGTAAAGTTATTCAGAATGACCCTATGTGCACCTTGAATCTGATATACCCTTTTAGCGATAGATTTAAAATAGCTCTGATACAGCAGAAACCACTAAATTAGGAAATTGCTAAATTGGGAATTGTATTTCAACCCAGAACAAAAAATGTGCTTTGACGGACACTAAATAACTTGCCCAGCCACAACAGTACAGCAGTAACGACAGATTTAGCTGGATATAAATTTGAGGCCTAGTATTTAGGCGCTGGGTGACAGGCATAGGTTTACTGACAGAATTAGACTTGGAAATGCACAGTAGCGTGTGTGTAAAGTTATTCAGAATGATCCTATGTGCACCTTGAATCTGATATACCCTTTTAGGGATAGATTTAAAATAGCTCTGATACAGCAGAATCCACTAAATTAGGAAATTGCTAAATTGGGAATTGTATTTCAACCCTGAACAAAAAATGTGCTTTGACGGACACTAAATAACTTGCCCAGCCACAACAGTACAGCAGTAACTACAGATTTAGCTGAATATAAATTTGAGGCCTAGTATTTAGGCGCTGGGTGACAGGTATAGATTTACTGACAGAATTAGACTTGGAAATGCACAGTAGCGTGTGTGTGAAGTTATTCAGAATGACCCTATGTGCACCTTGAATATTATATACCCTTTTAGGGATAGATTTAAAATAGCTCTGATACAGCAGAAACCACTAAATTAGGAAATTGCTAAATTGGGAACTGTATTTCAACCCAGAACAAAAACTGTGCTTTGACGGACACTAAATAACTTGACCAGCCACACCAGTAACGACAGATTTAGCTGGATATAAACTTAAGGCCTAGTATTTAGGCGCTGGGTGACAGATATACGTTTACTGACAGAATTAGACTGGGATATGGCCAAAAAATAACCACACTATTGCTGGTTAAATGCACTTGGTGTGACAGCTTGACCAACCACACTATTGAGGGTTAAATGCACTTGGTGACAGGCGCAGCTTGCCCCTGATGTAGTATATGGCCAAAAAATAAACAGACTATTGCTGGTTAAATGCACTTGGTGTGACAGCTTGACTAACCACACTACTGAGGGTTAAATGCACTTGGTGACAGGTGCAGCTTGCCCCTGATGTAGTATATGGCCAAAAAATAAACAGACTATTGCTGGTTAAATGCACTTGGTGTGACAGCTTGACCCTGATGTAGGCTTTAGCCAAAAAACAACCACACCATTGAGGGTTAAATGCACTTGGTGGCAGCTTGTGCTGGCGCAACACAAGACACAAAATGGCCGCTGATCACCCCAGAAAAAAGTGACTGAAAAACGCTCTGGGCAGCCTAAAAACAGTGAGCAACTAAATAGCAGCAGTTGAATGATCCATAGCTGTAGATTGATCACTTCATTAAGTGTTTTTGCTGAGTAAATCCCTGCCTAATCTCGCCCTAACAGCAGCAGCTGCATCCTCTCCCTTCACTGATCAGAGCAGAGTGACGTGCGGCGCTACGTGACTCCAGCTTAAATAGAGGCTGGGTCACATGGTGCTCTGGCCAATCACAGCCATGCCAATAGTAGGCATGGCTGTGACGGCCTCTTGGGGCAAGTAGTATGACGCTTGTTGATTGGCTGCTTTGCAGCCTTTCAAAAAGCGCCAAGAAAGCGACGAACACCGAACCCGGACTTTTTTACGAAAATGTCCGGGTTCGGGTCCGTGTCACGGACATCCCAAAATTCTGTACGAACCTAAACTATACAGTTCGGGTTCGCTCATCCCTAATTACTACATGATACACAAAGTAGCAGTGATAAGACTGTGCAAAAACAATCAAAAGCTCTATACTGAACAAGTTAACAGCAATAGGACATCTTGCTGACTTTTTCAATATTGCTATGGAACAAAATATCTTTAACTAGTGCGTTAACTCTGCACTAGTAACAAATAGAGGGACCGTGACTATACATCATTACATCATTTTACGTCAGTGATTATATGTATTATTTGTCCTAAGGTTATATTTTATGATTTTTTATTTTTAGATTTATTTTTATTTTGATGAATTATATATAGGGACCTTGGTGTTTTATGTATGGTATATTATTTTATGTGCATTACGGTATATATATTTTTAAGTGATAAATAAATATGGATGTATTTTATTATATAAAGCCGGACATTCTTTAAACACTCTCTAATATGTCTTATAGAAAGTTTTGTTCCAATAGAACTTGAATTCCTCTGAAAAAACAATCCTGTACTATCTCTTCTTAGAACTCTGTAGTGTGAACTATAGTTCTTCTTCTTTTGAAAATTAAAACTGGGCATTACCATTCTCCATGTCAGTGGCTTATGGCCCTACAAGGCCTAACACTGTAAGCACAAATTGGGCAATATCAATGTTTAGGGACATGCCCCTTTGACAAGGTAAATTGCATCACCTAGTTCTCAGTGTAAGGCCTATTGGCCAATTATTGGGAAAAAGGTTTCATAGAACACTGTCTGAGATAATTGGCTGGTATAATTGGTCAGCTGATGAACGAGCAAATGCTTATTCATAAGCTGCTGAGCATTTTTCATCAGGATGAAAGTTATCTGATTATCGGCAGCACACCTCCCTCTATTATCAGGGATGTGCTACCGATAAATAATTGAACAGAATAAAGAAGGAACAAATCCTTCCTCCCACATTCTGTTTGCATCAGCCTTTGTAATCATCCATTGGTCTGTGCTACCATTCATTGACGCTCACACTACCCATACATCGGGCAGTGTGATACCACCTTCATACATGGTACACCTTCAGACTGGCTTCTAATACATCAGTCTTAATAAATGTGCCTGCAGTCAGGTTAGTGTGATGTTCCACTCCCCTTGCTATTTTTTGGTTAAAAAGTGGTTTCAAGTGTACACATATCTTGTAACCCTAAGAACTCATGCACACAAGTGTAAGCGCTTAGTGCCCATGCTGCGGACAGCAAATTGCGGTCCGCAATGCACTCACACTATCCATGTGCAGTTCGGTTGCGGATGCAAACTTATTTACTTGAATAGGTCCGCAATCCGTAATATGCAACAAAAGATGGAACATGTTATCTTTTTACGTCATGGAGGCATGGATGGGAAGCCCTCAGAAGTGCTTCGTAGTGCTTCTGTGGGCTTCCAATCCGTGTCTTCGCTTCGCAAAAGTCAGATTAAATTCTATCTTCGGTCATATGTTATGGAAGTCAATGAGTTCGCATCCGCACTACGGAGTGACCATATATTGCAGACTGGCCATTTACAGTCCTAATACGGGCGCTGAGCTAGTACGCTCGTGGGCATGATCCCTTAAGTTGTATTAGAACTAATAATATAAAAAGTTTGCATATCTATAATTTGATATTCAGTGTATTTCTGTAAACTGTGGGGTTATATGGAGCCTTTTTGTAGCAAGACTTCCCAGTTTGATCAAATCACAGCTGTATTTGGAGGCACTCTAAAGTAGTCCTCTAGACTGCAGCTGTAGCTTAATAGTTAAAAATGTAAATTTGTTATAAGTTTCAGTCTTAGGCCTTGTTCAGATTTCTGTGTACATTTGATATCCATGGAAAATCTGTCTGTGCTTCATCCGTAAAGATATCTGCGAAGGTGTTTATTTGGTCTGTGTGTCTCTTTTTTGCCTTCCATGGACACTATTCAGTTGAAAATTAATTTCCAGAGCATTTCTTACCAATAGGCCTCATGCAGACGACCGTCCGCATCCGAACTGCAGTATTTGCGGCTTGGATGCGGACCCATTCACTTCAATGGGACTGCAAAAGATGCAGACAGCACTCCATGTGCTTTCTGCATCTGTTGCTCCGTTCCGTGGTCCGCAAAAAAAATATAACCTGTTGTATTCTTGCCGTTTTGCGGACAAGAATAGGCAGTTATATTAATAGCTGTCCGCGCCATTCCGCAATTTGCAAGACACACAGCGGTCGTGTGCATGAGGCCATAGTCTGTGAAAAACCACTGACTGAACATGGATGCGATCCGTGTTGTGTCAGTGAGTTTTTCACCGACGAATTGAATTCAATGGGTGTGTTTGTCCCGCATTACAAACCAAAGTGATGCATACCTCCATGATTTTGTATTGACCCAAGGCCACTGTAGGCCATTAAAATCAATTGGTTTGTGTGCTGTTCATGGAGAACATGGACAGCGCATGGCTGTGATTCACTAAAGTGTGAACGAGGCCTCACTATCACTACCTTCCATTAGGAGAAAAATAGAGATACTGAATGAGGAGTTTAATCCTATCAGTTGGCTAAGAAGAGCTGCAGCAAGTTGCAACCCAGATTTTGCATGAAGATATTGAGCGCAATATAAAAGTGGCCTACAGGGAAAAGTTTGTGAATAATCTGTTTTTATTTTCATGTAAAGTTGGTACCTCAGTGAGGAAACCAATCTAATATAAAAACAGCACTTGACCTATTATGCAGCATGTGGACTCTTCAAGTTCTCCAAAGAAACTTACAAAGAAAAGATTTTTTTTCCTCTAGGCAGTCTGTGTATTAATTGAAAATCTTTGTCATCTTATTCAATACATCATTTATTCGCCTAGTAAACAAAGGTTACAGAGAGCAAAAGTGCTGTATAAAACACAACTTTAGTAGATTCTATCTGCCTGCAGTTTTTTTCCACACATTTTCATATAGATTTTTCTTGCTACAGTGGATACATTTTCAGCATACTAAGTGCTGCAATACTTAGCAGTATTGCATGTGGCCTAGCTCACACTTTTGGCCTCTTTCACACGAGCAAATTTTCCATCCGGGTGCAATGCATTAAGCAAACGCACATTATCCGGACAAAATCCTGACCCATTTATTTTAACAGGTCTGTGTACCTGAGCTTCGTTTTTCATGCATAATTTCTGTATTCAGGAAAAATTACTGCATGTTCTTTATTGTGCAACACAGCTCTGGCTCCCTAGAAGTGATTGGGGCTTGCGTGAAAAACAGATTGCATCTGGATGTGCAACGCGCCGCCCCCCAGGGCCGATCATGTCCCAGGTCTATAGAAATGCTGAGTGGTGTGGTGCAGCCCTTAATAGTCTTTACGTGTCACGGTGCTCCTACCTGGATACAGTCGATCCCCAAGGTTAGGCCCC
Source organism: Bufo gargarizans (assembly GCF_014858855.1). NCBI lineage: Eukaryota > Metazoa > Chordata > Amphibia > Anura > Bufonidae > Bufo > Bufo gargarizans. Next base: position 392,980,110 of record NC_058081.1, read on the forward strand.
GAAGCAATAAAGGGGAATAGTTCAGGTAGGAGAGTGTCATGGAACCATGAACCAGACGTACAACAAGAGATAAGTGGAAAATAAGAAGGTTTTATTGAAGAGCAAGCCGTAAGCAAAGTCCAAACGGATGGCTAAACCGAAGCAGAGTCTTGCGGAGACAGAGGTCAGGAACCAGAAGGGTAGTCAGACGAAGCCAGGATCAGGAACCAACGGGGTAGTCAGACGAAGCCGGAACCAACGGGGTAGTCAGACGAAGCCGGAATCAGGAACCAACGGGGTAGTCAGACGAGGCCAGGATCAGGAACCAGAAGCAGCAGCAGTCTTGGAAGCATGTGAACACAGGAGGACCAAGCAAGGAACTGAAGCCACAGACCTCCTATATATATGAGCTAGGCATCCAGCTCCTCCCAGTGGGAAGGAGGAGCCGCAGGGTGGGAGGCTACAAGAAAACCCAGAAACCAAGATGGCCGCCAGCACATGTCAAACGAAGGGAACAGCAAGGAGGTAAGACCATGACAGTACCTCCCCCTCAAGGGCCCCTCCTCCGCGGAGTACGGAACGGTTTCTGAGGGAAGCGTGCGTGGAAGGCTCGGAGCAAGACAGGAGCATGGACATCTGCGGAGGGAACCCAGGAACGCTCCTCTGGACCATAACCACGCCAATGGACCAAAAACTGCACCCGGCCGCGGACCAGGCGTGAGTCCAGGATATTGCTCACCTCATACTCCTCACGATTGCCCACTTGGACCAGACGAGGCCGAGGAATCGAGGAAGTGAAACGATTACACACCAGTGGCTTCAACAGGGAGACATGAAACACGTTGGAGATCCGCATGCCAGGAGGAAGCGCAAGGGCATAGGCTACCGGGTTTACCCTGCGAAGCACTCGGAAGGGACCAACAAAGCGAGGCGCCAGCTTGGGAGTGGGCACTCGAAGGTTGAGGTTGCGGGTGGACAACCATACGCGGTCTCCGACCTGGTAGGAAGGAGCGGCCGCTCGTCTGCGATCAGCCTGGAGTTTCTGGCGCTGCGCAGAGACCTCAAGGGACCTCTGGATCTGTACCCAAGAAGCACGTAGGACGGAAAGGTGATCCTCCACAGCCGGAATATCCTGGGGAGAGAATACCTCCGGTAACACGGCAGGTTGGAACCCATAATTGGCCATGAAGGGAGACGTCCCAGAGGAAGAGTTCACCGCCGTGTTCCTGGCAAACTCAGCCCAAGGCAGGAGGTCAACCCAATTGTCTTGGTGATCGGAGACATAGCAACGAAGGAATTGCTCCAAGGCCTGATTGGATCGTTCTGCGGCCCCATTGGACTGAGGGTGGTAGGCCGAGGAGAAAGAGAGATGAATCCCCAACTGGGAGCAAAAGGCGCGCCAGAACCTGGACACAAACTGACTCCCCCGATCCGACACAATCTCCTTGGGCAAACCGTGCAACCGGAAGACCTCCCTGGCAAAAATCGAGGCCAACTCTTGTGCAGAGGGTAACTTCTTGAGAGGAACACAGTGGCACATTTTGGAAAACCGATCCACTATCATGAGAATGACCGTATGGCCTCGGGATGCAGGGAGGTCCACAATGAAATCCATCCCCAGGTGTGACCATGGACGCTCCCCGGTGGCTATGGGTTGCAAAAGGCCCAACGGAAGGTGCCGAGGGGACTTACTCTGGGCACAAACGGAGCATGCCGCTACATATGCGGCGATGTCGGAACGTAGGGAAGGCCACCAGAACAGACGTGAAACAGCTCAGGACAGCTGATTCTTTCCAGGATGCCCCGCGGCCTTGGAGTTATGGTAGGTTCGCAACAACCGAGTGCGCAACTCCTCAGGCACAAAACACCTGCCGTTGGGTCTCCCAGAGGGAGCACCAGATTGAGCCGCCAAAATCTGCTCACCCAGGGGAGAGGTCAGGCTGGTGCGAATGGCGGCCAGGATCTGATTCGGAGGTATGACCGAAGTCGGAATCGACTCCTCCCCGGACAGCTCGGAGTACTGCCGTGATAAGGCATCCGCTCTGATGTTCTTGGAACCGGGTAGGTAGGAGACTACGTAATTAAAACGTGACAAGAACAGAGCCCATCTGGCCTGACGTGGTGTCAATCTCTTGGCCTCAGAGAGGTAGGTCAGATTCTTGTGGTCCGTCAGGATGAGAACCGGAACCACCGAGCCCTCGAGCAAGTGCCTCCATTCTTTAAGGGCCTGCACGATGGCCAATAACTCCCTGTCACCAATCTGATAGTTGCACTCCGCGGAAGACAGTTTCCGGGAGTAAAACCCACAAGGAAGCAGAGGACCCTCCGGTGTTCTACGCTGAGACAGGAGGGCGCCTACTCCCGTCTCAGACGCGTCCACCTCAAGGACAAACGGCAACCCAGGGTTGGGATGCGACAGAATCGGAGCCGACACAAAGGCGGACTTTAGAGCCTCAAAAGCTCGGATGGCCTCGGGCGGCCAGACCTGGGGATTGCTGCCCTTCCTGGTCAGATCCGTGAGAGGCTTGGCTAGCATGGAAAAGTCCCTGATGAACTTCCGATAATAATTGGCGAAGCCCAAAAAGCGCTGCAGGGCACGAAGACCACTGGGCTGGGGCCACTGTAAGACAGCCGAAACCTTCTCAGGATCCATGGAGAACCCCTCAGCGGAAATGATGTAACCTAAGAAGGTTACCTGGGATCGGTGAAACTCGCATTTCTCAAGCTTACCGAACAGCTTGTTCTCTCGTAACCGTTGCAACACTCGTCTGACATCCAGAACGTGGGCCTCCATGGATTCAGAATATACCAAGATGTCATCCAAATAGACCACCACACACTGCTGCAACAGGTCACGGAAAACATCGTTGATGAATTCCTGGAAGACTGCGGGCGCATTGCACAACCCAAAGGGCATAACCAAGGATTCATAATGACCGGTCCTGGTGTTAAACGCGGTCTTCCACTCATCGCCCGCCTTGATCCTTACCAGGTTATATGCCGCCCTCAGGTCGAGTTTGGTAAAGACCGTGGCCCCTTTGAGGCGATCGAACAGCTCGGAAATCAAGGGTATCGGGTAAGCGTTCTTTATCGTGATGCGATTGAGACCCCTGTAATCGATGCAAGGCCTCAATTCACCGCCCTTCTTTTTCACAAAGAAAAATCCAGCCCCTGCCGGGGACGAGGATTTGCGAATGTGTCCGCGTGAAAGCGCCTCCCTCACGTACTCCTCCATGGCCTCATTCTCCGCTACCGACAGTGGATAGACTTTGCCACGAGGAGGAACGGCACCAGATTGTAACTCTATGGCACAATCGTATGGGCGGTGCGGAGGTAGGGCAACCGCACGCACCTTATCGAATACATCCCGGTACTCCTCGTATTCAGGAGGCAACAGAGAGTCCGAGGAAGTACTCAGCAACTTGACAGACCCATGGATGCAACTAGCCCCACACTGCGGTGACCACGAGAGGATCTCGGCCGATTTCCAATCGAAAGTCGGATTATGCTTCTGGAGCCAGGGGTACCCCAAGACCACCGAGTAGTGTGGAGACAAAATAACCTGGAGACAGACCGACTCTCTGTGAACGGCACCAATGGCCATCCCCACTGGAAGGGTCTCATGAGTCACGTGTGGCGGCAGAAGGGGTCTGCCGTCTATCGCCTCAAGAGCCAGTGGGGAACCTCGAGGCTGCAGAGGAATGGAATTGGCGGCAGCGAACACACTATCAATGAACAAACCACCAGCACCAGAGTCCACCAACGCCTGGGTCGTCACCGAGCCCCCGACCCAGGAGAGGACAACAGTAATCAGTGGTTTGTCAACACGGGAAACCGGGGACGAGGAGACTCCACCCAAGATCTGCCCCCGACAGGATCTCAGGTGCGAGCGTTTCCCGGACGGTTCGGGCATGCCAACCGAAAATGCCCACCGAGACCACAGTACATGCATCGGCCCTCGCGTCTCCGGAGTACCCTCTCCCCCTCGGACAGGCGAGCAAACCCCAGCTGCATGGGTTCACCCCCAGACAAGTCATCCCCAGGAGGCGTGGGAGGAGAGGGAGGCACGGGTGGGACAGCAAACGTAGGCGCCAATCTGTTAGAAGGCCTCCGCAGGCTCTCCTTAAAGGAAGGTCTCTCCCTGAGTCTGGTGTCAATCAAAATCAGGAAAGAAATAAGAGACTCGAGCTCCACTGGTAGGTCCTTAGCTGCAACCTCATCCTTCAAGGCATCCGAGAGACCATGAGAGAAAGCAGCGACCAGAGCCTCATTATTCCAGCCCACCTCTGCTGCCAGGGTACGAAACTCAATGGCGTATTCAGCTACGGATCGTGAACCCTGTCTGATGGACATAAGGAGCTTCGCAGCAGAGGCAGCACGAGCCGGCACATCGAATACCTTCCGAAGAGAAGCAACAAAACCGGAAAACTCGGCAACCACCGGATTGTTGTTCTCCCATAAAGGGCTGGCCCAGGCCAAGCCCTTGTCCGAGAGCAGCGAGATCAAGAAGCCCACCTTTGATCTCTCAGTAGGAAAGGCATGTGGCAGCAACTCGAAGTAAATGCCCACCTGGTTAAGGAAACCTCGGCACTGAGTTGGCTCTCCCCCAAAGCGCTGTGGAAGGGGGGCAGAAGCGGTCATACCCTGAAACACCACAGGCGCAGCAACAGGTGTCAGGGTAGACTCTGGCGCAACAACCGGAGCGGCAGTAGGAGCGGGCCCAGGAGCGACAACCGACCCATCGGCAACGGAAGCTAAATGAGCCGTGCGTTCAAGCAGGGTTTGCAACGCCACAGCGAACCGACCCAACAGGTGATCCTGCTGATCAAGTCTGGCAACCAGCGTAGGTAGCGAGGGTGGCCCTGTACCGTCAGAATTCATGGCTTGGTCCTAATGTCATGGAACCATGAATCAGACGTACAACAAGAGATAAGTGGAAAATAAGAAGGTTTTATTGAAGAGCAAGCCGTAAGCAAAGTCCAAACGGATGGCTAAACCGAAGCAGAGTCTTGCGGAGACAGAGGTCAGGAACCAGAAGGGTAGTCAGACGAAGCCAGGATCAGGAACCAACGGGGTAGTCAGACGAAGCCGGAACCAACGGGGTAGTCAGACGAAGCCGGAATCAGGAACCAACGGGGTAGTCAGACGAGGCCAGGATCAGGAACCAGAAGCAGCAGCAGTCTTGGAAGCATGTGAACACAGGAGGACCAAGCAAGGAACTGAAGCCACAGACCTCCTATATATATGAGCTAGGCATCCAGCTCCTCCCAGTGGGAAGGAGGAGCCGCAGGGTGGGAGGCTACAAGAAAACCCAGAAACCAAGATGGCCGCCAGCACATGTCAAACGAAGGGAACAGCAAGGAGGTAAGACCATGACAGAGAGGGAGAATAAATCAAGTCCAGACCTTGATAAAGTTCAACAGCTTTACTTGCATCCACTTGCATCCAGACAATATTCAGGCTTTCTCTTGGTTCCAGCAGGCTTTAGCATAAACTCTCAGACACACTTGATAACTCTGCTTTCTCTCTCTGCTGTGCTAAACTTGGCTTGAGTCTGATTACTGGACTTTTGGTCGGTTCTGGTATCCCTGGATTGGGGTGTCTTTGACTGTTGTCCCCCTCCTGACACTCAGTAAGTAAATTAGCAAGGAGTCAGGGGGCTCTATGAGTTACTCCCCTTTGGAGAGACTCCCGCTGCAGCCGGAGAACACTTTCCCCTTGCTGCTACTTCTTTCAGATCTTCCGCTCAACAATCGAGTCTAAAACTTGAACAAACTAGAACTGTAACCCCTCCCTTTAGTAGGAAACAGGACTGGCCCACTTCTTCCCAAAAGGGAGAGAATGGAATGGCAAGTTCAATTCTATCTAAGGATAGCTCTGCCATATACGCTGCTAGTGAACCAGGCACAATACATGAACATATAAGTTACATAGCAAGATTAGGAATGCACAGTGTCAAAGGACCTGGAAATAAATACACAGATGGCATTAGTGTTAGACCATTAGAGACAGTAGAGGGTGCAGAAATAGTATGGGTGCAATGCATTTTTTTACTGATGGTTGCTAAAAAAGTTGATTGAACTTTCCTGGGAAAAACTGAAACACTGACTGACTGACTGAACTTTCGTGCAAAACCATCAGTTTTTTCCTGAACAGATCCTGACACAATTCGTATCATTTGTGTGAAGGAGGCCTTAGGGTGCTGGCTTACAGTGCAGTTCTGACATGCATTCAGGATGACGTTTTTATTGTAGCTAGGTGAAATGAATTAAATCATTTCCACAATGTAGAACACCAGGGTTTAAAGAGGACCTTTCACCGATTATTACACTGTGAACTAAGTATACAGACATGTAGAGCGGCGCCCGGGGATCTCACTGCACTTACTATTATCCCCGGGCGCCGCTCTGTTCTCCTGCTATGCCCTCTGGTATCTCCAGTCACAAAGTTATGGTAGGCGGAGTCTGCCCTTGTTCTTCTGTAGTGCTGGCCATTCGCATTGCAGAGCTCACAGCCTGGGAGAAAATAACCTCCCAGGCTGTGAGCTCTGCGCTGCGATTGGCCAGCGCTAGAGCAGAACAAGGGTAGACTCCGCCTACCATAACTTAGTGACTGAAATCTCTGCCTACTATAACTTAGTGACCGGAGATACTGGAGGGCATAGCGGGAGAACGGACCGGCGCCCAGGGATAATAGTAAGTGCAGTGAGATCCCTGGGCGCCGCTCTCCATGTCTGTATTCTTAGTTCACAGTGTCATAATTGGTGAAAGGTCCTCTTTAACAAGGTTGCTAAACTGGCTAAATTGAAAACTGCATCCTGAATGCATGGCTGAACTGCACTGTGTGCCAGCACCCTTAGTGATTTAGGCCTCTTGCACACGAACGTATTTTCATTCCGTGTCCGTTCCGTTTTTTTTTTGTGGACCATATACGGAATCATTCAGGTCAATGGGTCCGCAAAAAAAATGGAAGGTACTCCGTATGCATTCCGTTTCCGTATGTCCGTATTTCCGTTCCGCAAAAAAATTGAACATATCCTATTCTTGTATCCTATTCTTGTTCTATTAGGGCCCAGCTGTTCTGTAAAATACGGAATGCACATGGATGTCATTCGTATTTTTTGTGGATCCGTTTTTTGTGGATCGCAAAATACATACAGTCATGTGCAAGAGGCCTTAGTCAGTCATTTCCATCAGTGATTGTGAGCAAAAACCAGGAGTAAAGCCTACACTAAGGTATATAGGGAAGATTTGCACAAGTTCTGTGTTTACCGCTGCACCTGGTTTTGGCTCACAATCACTGATGGAAATCACTGACCAAACACTGACTGTGTTAATAAGGCCTTAGGCTAATATGTCGCACGGCCATGATCGCAATGTTGCACTAGTGAGTAAATGGGATCACATTGCATCCAGCAAGTAGCTGTGGTTGCAACTAGATATGAGCGAACTTGTGTTTTCAAGTTCGGCGTACAAGGATTGATTTATCTAGGAATTCCATTATGGATTCCACTACTATGAACCATAGGTTATAGTCCGTGGTAGCGGAATCCATAACAGAATTCTTTGATAACCCGAACATTGTACGCAGAACTTGAAATCACAGGTTCGCTCAACACTACTTGCAGCCCAACAGTCACAAAATTTAAAACTCCTAAAAAACCTTACATTAAATGTTTGATCATGTTTACAGGCAAGTGCATCAATACTAACACAGCACAATAATCCCTTCCAGACCTGCGGCATACATGTATTGTGCACTTATCAGGCGGGCACAGGAGTTGTGCTTGCCTGATCAGGGACAGGAACCTGCCTATTAGTGACAGTCAGGCCCCTTCTCTACCTGCCAGCATAGCTGAAAACTGTGACCGTGGTATCTAAAGGGTTTACACAGGGAGGAGACTCCCTCTTTCAACCTATAGGCTCCCCGGGATGCGATCACGTGGTGCGGATGGTTGCCATGGCATCTGGAAGCCTTACAAATGCCTCCAACCCCTGGCTGGGTCTCATAGACAACTGTCAGTGAACTGCATTGTACTGCATTGAACCAAGGATCAGACACTCTAAAGTTTAATCCCATAGTGGGAGCTAAATAAATAGCAAAACAAAACAAAACAAAAAAGTTACCAATGAAAACATAACCTCATCCCAATAAAAAGAGCCCTAATATAAGACTATATCCAGAAAAATGAAAAATATGGCTCTCAAAAAATGATGACACAAAAATATGGCATAAATATAACGTACAAAAGTGAAAAAAAAGACATTTGGTATGGATTTTGCATCTTCCCCATCAGGTGAACGCTGTAAAAAATAAATAAATAAATAAAAATGATGCCAGAACAGCCAATTTTTGGTCACCTCACCTCCCAAAAAACATAATTTCAAGCAGTCAAAAAATCTTATATACCCCAAAATGGTATGAATGAAAATTTCAACTCATCCTGCAAAAAATTAGCCCTCACACAAGGCCATTGCTAGAAAAAAAAAAAAATGGCCCTCAGAAAATGACAACTGAAAAATATATTTTTAACTAAAATGCTTTCATTACATAAAAGTAGCAAAACTTAAAAAACTACCATATATAAAATTGATATCTCTGTAATCATACTGACCTGCAGAATAAAGATAATGTCATTTTTCCTGCCCGATGTACACTGCAATTGTAAAACCAAAAAAGGTATGCCTTTTCTTTATCCTTCTTCTGAAAAGCGAAATAAGATCTCCTGCAAAAAAATAAGCACTCACAATGCTTCATTGAAAGAAAAAAAAAAAAACATATGGTTCTCAGAAAATGACTGTACTGGTACCAGAGGCTGTTCAAAAACAACATAGCGCCCATAAACCAATCCATCAAAATTTGAAATTTGAAATTCAAAAAGTGGTATTTCCCTTCTTAACCATGTAACATACCCAGCCAGCAGTTTACATTCACATTTATGGGCGTGGTATGTCAAATTAACAATTTAAAGGGACGTGGTATATCTCAGAGGGCGACAGCTGGGCACAGCATATTGAACAGTGAAATGTCGTTGTGGCAAAAAGAACCTCGCTACTGGGTTTTGAAGGGGCCTGTTTGCCAGCCTCTTGCCTCAGGATTATGGCCCATATACTAACTTTGAAGAAGAAGCTGGATGATTTTTGGATATGTTGTTCGCCAAGATCAGAGCTATCCATGAATGTATAATTTATGGAGATATGTTGGGTTTTGAGGTGTTTTCTGTGTTTTGGGAAAAATATGTGTGTTCTGCCTGTGAGTGATTAAGTTAAATGCGTTTAGTAATTGTATCACAGGCAGAGAGAGCCCATTGTATATTGTTAATTGTGTCACAGGCAATGGCCATTGTATTTTGTTAATTGTGTCACAGGCAATGCCCATTGTATTTGTATTTGTTGATTGCATGACAGACAATGCCCATTGTATTTTGTTGATTGCTCCACAGACAATGCCCATTGTATTTTGTTAATTGTATTACAGGCAGAGTGGGGTTTGTGTGCATTAGCTGTGTTAATTGGCTGTTGTCACTTTGTGTCCTGTGCTCCACAAGGTCCACATGGGTTGTAACCTTGTGGGGAAAACTGTATATAAGAAATGCCTTTGTGCTCATTAAAGAGACCTGCTTTACCCCTTCCTGAAGTCTTGGCTCATGTTTGAGGGATGGGATAACTACACTCTTGGGGATTGCTATATCACAATACTTCCGTAAGTATAAGCTCTTGTAAGAGCTTGTTCCTGGTTCCTGCTCTCTGGATTTAGGAGAGGTTCACCCACTGGAAGCTGAAGCCGGTCTTGGGTCCAGCCTGGGTGGAGGATGGCGAGACCTCAACCAAGCTGCAGCAGTTTGTGGGGTCAAGTGGAGTGCTTGAAGTCCTCGGGAAGCACTAAGAGCATCCATCAATGGAGGTACCCAGTCGGAGTGCCATGAGATCCGTTACAGCCGTCTCTGTGGAAAACTTGCAATTTTCACTTTGCACAGTCTCCTGCTCATTCATTTCTGCAAAACACCTGTGGGTTCAAAAAGCTCACTCCACCTCTTGATAAATAACATAAGGAGTATAGTTTCCAAACTGGGGTCACTTATAGGTAAAGTACTGGAAAAAAGTCTGTGCTCCAGTAGCCAAATGATTTACTTTTCACACTGGTATGCACTGGACACAAGATATTAGGCACTGAAATGTCATTTCTGTGTAAAAATTGAAATTTTAATTTTGCACAGTCTACTACGCATCAATTTCTGCAAAGTACCTTTATCATTAAAATGCTCACTCCATCCCTTAACACCTTGAGGGGAGGAGTTTCTAAAATAAGGGTAATTTTTAAGGGTTCTTTTTATTATGTCACCCTAAAGCCTCTACAGTTGTCAGCACAAGCGGTGTAAATCACCACATTGGGCCTCAAACTCATACCTGAATTGGTTGTTAAAAAAGTGGGATTGGGAAATTGCTTCTAAAATTCTAAGCCTTTTAACATCTACAGTTACAAAATGATGCCAAGGTAAATTAGACATATGGTGAATGTTAACAGAGGTGCAACCTAGCTTTTCTGCTGCCTGAGGCAAAAACTGCAACAGCGCCCCTAACCCCTTCCCTTCAGCCCTATGTTAAAGATATGCTTGGAAAATATTGCATACACAGCTACAAAACATACAGGAGAATACAGCACATATGACAAATACATCTAGTGACATGTAGACGTTCTCTTTCTTTAGCTTCTCCATTCAGACTAGACCGCCATGATTATTTCTTTCAGACATCTCTTGTCTTTGCAGAGTTTGACAACTACTTTTCCATCCTCCTCCCCGCCTTCTGAACACTGCATCCACCTCTAGTACTGTGTTCACTCTGCTTTCCAATGCTTCTGCTACTATACTGCAGAAACAGATAATCCCCCTAAAAATACTATTACAACACAGATAGTTCCCCTTCAATAATCTTTGGCACACATTGCCTTAAAAAATAACTGTGCCCAGAAATAAAGTCCCTGAAGCCTATAGTGCCATAAAAATAGCATCCTCCAAAAATAATTGTACTAAGCTGATACTGTGCCAAGGTGCCTCCCAATGTAACAGTCCTCCCAAAAGTCCCACCCAATAGTAATAATGTCCCTCATTTTCCCCCAGAAGTAATCATGCCCCTATAGTGCCCCCAGTAATAATAATTCCCCCTATAATGTGTGTATATATAAAAAAAAATACCCCCTTATAATGTGTGCCAGTACAAAAATGAGCCCTTATGATGTTTGGCAGTAAAATAATCTTCCTTTGCAATGTGTGCCAATACAAAAAATGCTCCCTTATCACGTGTGCCAGTACAAATAAAAAACTTTTAGTGCCCCATGTAGAATACATTTCCCCATAGTGGCCACCTTAGAATGTGTGCCAGTACAAAAATGTTCTCTTAAAATGTGTGCCAGTACAAAAAATGCTCCCTTACAATGTGCGCTAAGTACACAAAATGTCCCCTTATGTGCCAGTACAAAAAATACTCCCTTATAACGTGTGTCAGTACAAAAAATGACTCCCTTTTAGAGCCCCAGTACAACGAATGTCCCCATAATGGCCCCCTTAAGAATGTGTGCCAGTACAAAAATGCACTTTTTTTACAGCCGCAATGTCCCCATAGTGCTTTATCCAATCACAAATAATGACCCCCCACCCCCACCCCATTGTGGCCCAACACAATGCTGCAAAATAAAAATTATAAACTCAAATACTTACCTCCATTTTGTTGTCAGTGCCCTGAGCTCTATGCAGCCTGGCTCAGGTAGTGTGATAATGATGAAACCAGCCTCTGATAGACTACAGGAACTAGGACTAAAGCCTATTAGAGGAAACGGTGGGCCAGGGAGACATTGTTCCGATCATTCAACTGTATTGCTGTCCTGAGTACAGCGATGCAGTTGAATGTATAGAGCTGAGCGTTTCCACAATGAAAGCGTTCATTGACCATGGCCCTTCCGCTGCCCCCTCTTGCCCCTACCTGGTGAGGCGATTGACTCACTTGGCCTCTTTGGTGGTGTACACGTGAATGTTAATTAATAACTATTTTGTGAGGTATCCATGTCTTAAGCAGAGAAATTGAAATTTAGAAAATTAATAATGTTTTTAAATTTTCTTTAATTTATGATTTAAAAAAAAAATAAAGGTAAAATATATAAACTCATTACTATATAAAGTGATAAATGTCAGATTTGCTAAATTAGGCTGGGTACTGAAAGTGAAAATTGACTGGATTCTGATGTGGTTAATGAAATTGGGTTTTGATGTTTGGGAGATTGCATGGCAGAAGTCAAACTGAGGATATGGGACATCTGTTGTTAAGATTGTGGGTGTCCCCCTGGTGGGGACCCCACTGATCAGACACATCACCTATCCTGTGGATAGGTGAAAGTGTTGTTTGCGGTAAACCCATTTTAGTCAACACAGTATGAGTGATTTACTTAGTCCTTACATTGTAATTGCCCTAACAGAGGAAGTCATTTAAATCTGTTTACAACCGCACAGGGAATAATTTATGAGTACATTTTATCATAAGCTCTGCATGTAAAATAAACATAAGACAGTCGCTTCTTCAAAAGTGATTTTACTTATGACTGATTCAATAGCCTGAAATTATTGTGCAATCAAGCAGAAGAACAATCCTCTTGCTGATTTTAGACTTCCATTAATTAAAAGCTGAAAAATACCTAATTACATACTGCTAAAAGTATAGGTTAGTATGAACTGGTGTGTGAATTACTGAGTTTACTGTCTTATTATATTTCTCTTCCTATAGAGTTTATTCTAATTCATCCCTTCATTTGGTGCTTCACTTTGTACTAGCTTCATAACTAGTGATCGTAGAAGGTTTTTATCCAATATTTCACTTTTCTAAATCTAGTAGATAACTAGCATCCATTCTTCTTGACCTTTTTTATTATGACAATTATTTTGAGCCTCATTTTGACACTGAATTGATATGTGATGTGATGTGATGTGATATAGTGATACATTGCAGATCTGTATTGTACCTCTGATATGTTAAAATTGTGTGCTTCTCTTCTGAAGTTATCCTTTTTATATTATAACTTTGAATTAGCACTCAATGCAGCTCCCTAAGGCACACCATGTTTGTAGTGTACTGGACTGGCATATACACCAGAAGCAGACCAGATATAAAAGAGGGAGGGGTGAAGAGAAAGTCCAATAGAGGTAACTTGTCTGACAAGAACTTGTTGACTCTACAGCATCCATGTTGAGGAGTTAACTCCAGTGCCTCTAAAGCAGTTTGACCCACAATGAGAATGTCGACATCCCAAGGACATGTACTGTAAACCTGTACCGCAACCTGTTCAAAGAATGTAGAAGAAGAGCTTGCCTACTGTGATGGAGAACTGCCCTGTGGGTTGCATTGCATGTATCTACAGTATTTCAACTCATATCTGCTTATGTCAGAGTCTTAAAGAGAAAACTTTTGACCTGTTACTACCCATGAAGATGTGAAACTAATAAAATCTGTGAAAGTGCATTATGTGTATCAACTGCTGGTCCATGGCAAGATATGAATTGTCCTGATCAGTTTGTATTTCAGTAAAAAACTGTTCTGCTTCAATACTGTATTACACTAAAATTCCTGTATTACACTAAAAAGTGTTGGTGTTACGACAACCAGGGACCCTGCCTTGTTCTAAAAGCTTGTCTCTGTGGCACCAGAACTGTATGATGAGCATCTTTCTTAATACATGTGTACTGCAATATTTATTAAAAACTGTGGACTTTGGAGTTGCCTCCGGTACCTGAGCAAACCAAAGCACAGTTTGGCCCACTGTGAGAATCACTACGTCCTACGGTGGATTTCATAGTACCGCAACCTGTTCAAAGAATGGAGCAGAAAAGTTTGCCTGCTGTCAGGGAGAACCACCCTGTGAGTTGCATTGCAATTGTTTAAAATATTACACCAGGGGCCATGCTAGGTTGAAACATTCGGGGCCTGGGCCCTTGATGTTTTTTCCCAGGCCCTGAATGTTCTGCCTGCCAGACAGATACAGCTGTTTTGCTGCATCTAATTCACTGGAAAAGCTGAAGGACCTATAATGACATCACAGGTCATGTGACCAGTAAAACAGGCAAAGGTTAAAGGAACAGCGATGATGTGACTAGTGCAGGAGAGGATGGCAATGAAGTGGAGAAGTCCTGGCGGAAGATGCTGTGGTGAAGTCTGCTACATGAGGAGAGGTAAGTGAAGGGAGAGACAGAGCGATGCTGGAAGTTGTGGTTATTTAACTGGGACTGTATGTTAGGGCTAAAGGGCGGATGTTATATACATAGAACTGTGTGTTGCAGGGGACTGTAATTTGATGGCGGCTGTGGGAGGGAGTTATGTTATTTACATGGGACTGAATGTTGGAGGGGGCTGGGGCAGGGTGATGTTATTTACACGTGACTGTATGTTGAAGGTGGCTGTGGGAGGGGATAGTTATTTATATGGGACTGTATGTCAGAGGGGGCTGCGGGAGGCAGTGCTGTTATTTACATGGGACTGAATGTTGGAGGGGGCTGGGACAGGGTGATGTTATTTACATGGGACTGTATGTTAGAGACGGCTGTGGGAGGGATTGTTGTTATTTACATGGGACTGTATGTCAGAGGGGTTGGGGAGGCAGTAATGTTATTTACATGGAACTGTTTGCTGATGGCGGCTGTGTTAGGGAGTGATGTTATTTACTTGGGACTGAACGTTACAGGGGTCTGAGGGAGGGAGTGATGTTATTTACATGGGACTGAATGTTAAGGTTTTTTTTTTTTACTAGTGATGAGCAGCAGGGGCAATATTAGAATTTGTGATATTTCAGGAATATTTGGTAGACTATTCATCATATATTCACGAATTCGAGGATATTTTCTTGATCGCAAAAAATCTGCAATGTAATATTTGCGTAATGCACGCAAAATACAGGCGTGGGTCACTGTAGCTACATTTTTCAAGCTGCTAGAAGTTTCCTGAGACTGGAGAAAATGGTTGGCATGGCAGAACATTACAATAGCTTTATATGCAGATAGAGTGCTCCAATATATTCACGATTGTGAAATCGGCACTAATGATGAAAATATTTTGGCGCAATACGTGCAACTTCTCATTTTAACAGGTCTGACTACTTATTAGCGATTGGTGCACTAAGTATTGTTGTGAACTTGTGATATCACAGCACTATGTATGTATATAGCATACATGCATACATACAGCATTAGGTATATAGCATGTATGTTAGGACAGCAGGACCTATCAGCTACACTACAGTATATCACTATCTAGGTAAAAAGCACCGATGTTATAGGATCCTGCGCTATGTTCTTTCCTCAAAGGTTTTCTTATATTGTTAAAATCCTCTTTTCTGTCACCTCCCCCCTCAGCACACGCCGCATTGGCCGGTAGCTAGCGTGGGAGCAGGGAAGCTTGAAAAGAAAACAGGTCAGGTTTATTCGGGGGAGACCTGAAGCCCCGCTGATTTATTTATTTAGGGGACCCTGAGCACTTCTGATTTATTTATTTGGGGGGGACTTGAAGCACCACTGATTTATTTATTTGAGGGGTACCCATCATTTTGTCTTTGTGATTAATTACTCTGCTTTAATTATGTTCAATTTGTAGCAATAAAAATACATCCTGCATATCAGATATTTACATTACAATTCATAACAGTAGCAAAATTAGTTATGACGTGGTTATGACCTTTGTTCTTTTCTTTAGACTTGCACTAGCAGGAAAAACGAAGTTTAATTCATATGCAAATGAACACTCGCAAGTGCCCAGGGGCGGCGTTCAGTGTGTGTAGGTGCCCAGGCTGCTCTGCCTTCTTTTCACTTTACTTCTCCCCAGCCTCTGCCTTTGCCCTATCGATGAGGCAAGAGACTTGGAGGGCGGGTAAATGAAGAGGCTGGGGGAGGAGTAAAGTGAAAAGAAGGCAGAGCAGCCTGGGCACCTACACACACTGAACTTCACAATCCAATTTGATATCTGCTCTATCAACTTTCGATGTTCTTTTATGCACCTACCATGGTGATCACGGGTGGTGGGAAATCAGGGTTCCTCCCCGGATGCTTGGCGCCTTATAAGCAGCCATTGTGAGTCAGGGAGAGCTGCTGTTAGGAAGGGACAGAGCGAGTGTAGAGCGAATTTGATTTCAAACCTTTCAGAGACACAAAAGTCCTTTTAAGGACTATTGTTAGAGGTGGCAGAAAAATTTATTTTGGGGGAATTATTTTTTTGTGTCAGGGCGACCGTTAGTGACATTCATTTTCTGCATTCTACAAACGCTGCTTGCTGTGACCAGTGAGAAGCAAATCAGCACTGATATCTAGGCCGTGTGTGACACCTATATTTAATCCAAATTGTGGTTACACAGTCAGTTTCTGTATTAAACAAACTCTGCTTGCTGTGACCAGTGAGAAGCAAATCAGCACTGATATCTAGGCCGTGTGTGACGCCTATATTTAATCCAAATTGCAGTTACACAGTCAGTTTCTGTATTAAACAAACTCTGCTTTTTGTGACCAGTGAGAAGCAAATCAGCACTGATATCTAGGACGTGTGTGATGTCTATATTTAATCCAAATTGCAGTTACAGTCAGTTTCTGTATTAAACAAACTCTGCTTGCTGTGACCAGTGAGAAGCAAATCAGCACTGATATCTAGGCCGTGTGTGACGCTGATGAAGAAGCCCTAAATTAGGGCATTTAAGATACACTCTGGTGTTCCAAATCAATGTACCCCCCCCCAGGGGTTAAAGGGCTTCTGTCACCCCACTAATGTCATTTTTTTTTGGGGGGGCTAGTTACATTCCTTATAGTGCGATATATGCAAATAGAATGGTGTTACTTACTTTCATTCAGCCGTTTCTTATAAAAACGAAGTTTTATAATATGTAAATCAGGTCTCTACCAGCAAGTAGGGCGTCTACTTGCTGGTAGCCGCCGCAAAAAACCGCCCCCTCGTCATGTTTATTGACAGGGCCAGCCGCGATCTCCTCCTCCAGCCGGCCCTGTCAGCATTTTAAAAATCGCGCGCCTCTGTTCATTCGGCGCAGGCGCTCTGAGATGAGGAGGCTCGTCTCCTCAGAACTCCCTCAGTGCGCCTGCACCGATGACATCACCGAAGGAGAAGACATAATCGGCGCAGGCGCACTGAGGGAGTTCTGAGGAGATGAGCCTCCTCATCTCAGAGCGCCTGCGCCGAATGAACAGAGGCGCACTTTGTTTTTATAAGAAACGGCTGAATGAAAGTAAGTAACACCATTCTATTTGCATATATCGCACTATAAGGAATGTAACTAGCCCAAAAAAAAAAAAAGACTTTAGTGGGGTGACAGAAGCCCTTTAATATCCACGCGTGGCTGAGAGACTAGACGCTGACACATAGATGGTCAATGCAATCTCTAACTTTTATTACATGGGGTAAGCGTATATACATCTTCAGAAGAGGGCAGTCCTCACTGAGGCTTAAATATTGTTTCATTGGTCAAAAAAGAAAGAAGAGATAAGAGAGAGGAGATAATACACCAGCATCTGCGCACTGGGCCCTACTTTGGAATGTGAACTAATGTAAACTGGTTGCCATCGCCATTTTGTAATGGCTTCTATTCTAACAATAATACTGCATACGTCATATGTGACACTTCAAAGAGGTGCTTCTCTATAGGCAGTGAATAATATATACATATCATCGAGCCATATAATTGGCTTATGCACTCCTTCACTCTCTATATAGCTCCCTTGTTGGGACACCTGTACAAGGATGAGAAATCAGACACTTCTCACAGCACAGCTCTTTGCCCCCCCCCCCCTCTCTTCTCCAGTCTTGAAACAAAGAGGGGGTGGGTGGGCACTTGGAAGTAGAAAAATTTAACTCATTACAATCCTAGATATACAAAAATATAGAATAAAATTCACACATCTTTAACAGTCCCCCCTTGAATTTCATTCTCTCCCTAAACATCTGTCCCAATGCTCCACCTCCTCTTCACCAGCTTCCACGACAAGCCATTCCTAGCGAACAGCCTCCCGTGACACTGGATTTGAGCACGGGGAAGTCAGATGACCTTTCCCTAACTGGTGTTGACATTATATGGGGGGGGGGGGGACTGGAGGTCATCAGTGCTTCTAATTTGACTGGACCGAAGTTTTCATACAATTTTTCATATTCTTTTGAGTCACGATCAACAGTCACACAAGGGAAAACCAGTCTCAACACATCCTTGAAATCAATCTAATTATGCTTTTCTTTGAGCTTTACTGTGCTTGTGGTCAACAACACTCAGAATGGACCATCAAACCAGGGTTTTAGGACTTTTTTAACGTGTCTTTTTCTACCACCCAATCTCCAGACACAAGTGGGTGGGTTCCTGGTACTTTATCAAAACCTGGAAGTGAAGCAAAAACTCGAAAATGTACTTTAGTCAAATGCTTATACAAAACTGATCACATAATCTGCCAGACAACCATGTTGCATCTGAAGGTGCTGTGGGAAATAAAATCCTATCCTAGGGGCTGACCCAAAAAGGACCTTATAGGGATAAAGGCCTGTTTCACGGTTAGGCGTATACCTTACTAAAAGAGGGCTACCAGCAGGCACTCTATTAAGGCTTTGAATCTTTAACTTAGTGTCCCGTTCAGTTCCTTTTTCCTACTCTACTGCTGCTTTGTGGATGGTACGAAGCATGTCAGGCCTGTCCTACACCCAAAACCTTCATCATCTTCTGAATCACTTCATCTGTGAAGTGAACACCTGTGTCACTTTCAATGATCTAAGGTACCCCATACCTGCACACAACTTCGGCCATAATCTTCCTTACTTCTTTGGGTACGGTTTGGCCATCCTGAAAACAAGTCATCACATATCAATACATACTCATACATGCCCACCTTGGGTATTTGAAGGTAATCTGAAAACGTTGAAACAGATACAAAAAGCAAGACGTGTTTCTTGGGTACCTTAACCACCTTGCCCACGTTGTTCTGGGCACAAACCATTTATCCTTGAGTATGTGGACTGTTACAGTGCTGAACCCTGGGGCGTACTATATGCTACGTACTAAATCACACATAGCAGTTTTTGTCTGGTGCATCACTCCATGGGTTGCCTGTGCCATCGTGGAGTAGGGGGACCTGGGAAGGTAAAGTTTCCCTTCTTATTTGTAGTCCCCCCTTTTCCATCCACCAGTCCCTTTCCTCCTTCCCCATCTGGTTCTGTAAGGTCTTAAGAACTTTCAGGAGACAGGAGGAGTTATTTCAGGGACCTGAACTGTGGCCACTTAAGACAGGGGTCTGCTTAGGTAATTTGGCTGCCATTTTTGCCGCCTGATCTGCCGTGGCTTTCCCCTTTGCCTCCTCTGCATCTGTTTACAGTGGCCTTTCGTTGCTATCATCACCCCTCATGTTAGTGACAAGAGGGCTTCCATCAGAGACCTCACTGCTTCCCCATTTTCGATGAGTTTACCTGAAGCGATCAAGGAGTCTCTGGCTTTCCATATGGGCACATAGTCATGGGCTATCCCAAAAGCACACCTGGAATCAGTGTAAATGTTGGCTGTTTTTCCATCTGCATATCTGCAAGCCATCTTCAGAGCCTTTTAGCTCCACTTCTTGAGCCGACATGTGTGGTAGTTCACGTTTAATCACCACTGCCCAACCTGTGTAGTACCTGCCATCCTGGCCATACCTCGATCCATCCACAAAGAGCACATGATCTAGATTACCTAATGGCTGATTTACCAAATCCCACTACCTCTTGTGACATCTGCAAACAGAAGAAAAGTTTAAAGTGCAGTGCCCTAACTCTTCCCTCCCCCCCCTTGGTCCAGAGGCAACAGGGTGGCTGGGTCCAAAGTATTACACCTTTGGAGAGCAACATTGTCAGGCAACAAAATGGAACACTGCATTCTAAAAAATCAGGCAACAAAACAATTATTTGGATTGTACATTCATGAGGATAGATGTAATCTCACCATCACTTTGTGGTTCAGAACTATCTCAGAGCTTTCATCAACTACTACAGCTCTGATGCAGAAAGGGGCACATCTGGCCACGGGATCAAGTCTGACTGAATAATATGCTACGGGGCGTTATTGCTGGCCATGCAGTTGGATGAGGACAGCTGAGTCATGGCCACTCACTTAATTAACAATACAATCTAAATGTAATAATCTGATAGGCTCAGTGTGTGGGAGCACAAAATTGCCAGCTCTAGGCATAAAAAGCATCTACCACCTCATCTGTGAGGCGGTAGGGACTAAAGGACAAATCAATCACAGTGGAGTGAGTAGGGGTAATGGGAACCTGAGCCAACAAGGTGTGTGTATTGGGCACGATGTGGGTGTTAGAAACTGTGGCTTCATTAACGGCATGTAGGTCATGTACCATCCAATGGTGAGTGGTTTTCTTTTCTCAGCTTCTGGGAGTACTGATACAAAAATGGACCCGGGAATTTTATCACTAATGGCCAACAAACAAAGTTCCTGGTCGTTGAGGGCACCTGTAAGCTTCACAGTGCCGTCCTCCTGATGTGAGATACCAGCATGTACTTTTGCAAGCAAATCTGCACCCAGGAGGCAACAAGGGGCGTTACCACTGACCAGCAAACGGGCAAGCGCATCTTGGTTAGGGGCAAATCTAATATGGATGGTTTCTGTTGAAAAGGGAGCGTACTACTTTCCCATCCACTTCTACCCAAAGACTGGTGTCCTTGGAGAGTAAATCAGGGGAGGCCATGTTTGCTGTGCACAACTGTCTTGGCTGCTCCAGTATCAATCAAAAACGGGAATACTTCTTTATCACCCAGAGTGAGGGATATCATTGGGCCAGACTGAATCTGCTAAAAATGTTTAAAAGTAGAGCCGATTCTGGATTTCCTGTTTCCTAATCTTGATCTAACTCCCACCCCCTTACCTGTCTTTGTGTTCTCCTTATGACAAAAAAACATGGTTGTCTGTGGGGACGGACAGTGATCCGGGCATGGTCAACATAGAATACAATCCTCTTGTGTGGTGTGGACGAGGAGTACCACACACAGCACAACACTCTCTCTTCTGGGATATGGGTCCCACAGACTCTGCAGGCCCATCATAGGGTGGCAGACTTACTTTTTCCTCACTTTAATGAAGCATTTGACATCAGGGCTGAAGCAATGCCAAAGTAACACTACCTATGGTTGGCACCACTGAACCACCCAATGCCGCTTGATGTTACTCTGCATTTTGGCTTACAGAAGTATCCAACATTTCCTATCGCAGAATTAATAGACTGGAAAACAAAGCAGGACTTCTCATCTTCCATGGGAGTGTCTTGTAACTAGGGGATGGGCACAAGGGCTTTCGTTGTCTGTAACGTCCACCCCTATCCTCCTCCCTCCGCTCTGAGTCATCTATGTCCACCCCCTTCAGTCGGACGATGTGGTCCTCCTTTTGTCCGTCAGTAATGTGCCAGCTGTCCATTAGAACAGAGCTCAGATGTTTAGCACAACACTTAACATGTAACACGTAACTTCAAACATTGAAACAAACAGATCTGACAATACAGACATGAACACACAAAGGGTCCATAAGAAACTTTTCATTGACTTCAGTTTAAAAAAAAATAAAAAATGTACAGCTTGATCAATGCTGTTGGCACCAATAAAAACCAAAAACTTCCAAGAAAAATAAAATAAAATTCTCAATGCGCATATTATTTAAAAAAAACAAATATCGTACTCCATACACGTTCATTTATCCATGTACTCATTTTCATTAACAACTCATAATCAGTCTTCACACATATTCGCCTCAATTACAACTCAAAGCCACACCCATTCACATTCCACTGAATCATTTATGTCTTCCAACCCAGCCACACAGTTTTCATCCCAAAACTGGCAGCACAGACAAACACAGCTTTCCTGGAAACAGATAGCCACACCACACCCAGAATTGCTGATGGTCTGTCGCTGTAAGACAATATACATGTTATAATCATACAGTCATTTTGTTAAAAGCTGGATTAAAGAAGAAAGAAGAAAGAAAATTATTGAACAATTCTTTGTCTTGTATAATATATTACACATATAACATCACTTACTCTGCATGATTCCCTGCCCCCATGATTCCCTTGCCTTGCGTCTCTTATCTCAGGAATGTTTAGGCAGGGGAAGTAAAGCAATCCATAACAGGACGTTCAACCGTCCTAAATATTCCTCAAACTTTTACTCATATCTGAATAAGGACTTAGAATGGGTGCAATCTTAGATTGATAGGATTGGACACTTCCAATAGGCATCATAGCACAATCACTGTGGGCACTTTCTTAACTAGTGGATTTGCAAAAGTCATTGGATCTAATCCAATGCTGGAGCCCTGTCTGTAAGATCTATAGATAACATACATTAGTATCTTCACAGTCTGCAGATGCATTACCAATTATATATATTTATATATCTAATTCTAGGGCTATGGATCGTCCCTATTTAAACACACACATATCATTAGGGCAACAAAACTTAACCAGTTCATTTCTGAACATTTAACACAAGCGCCTTTCTGATTGCATACACTGGGGCACTTTCTTTCTTGCTAATGTCATCAATTAACATTCTGACACTGCTCTGTTTTTTTTTTTCACTCATTAAAACCCCCTCCTCAAAATCACAGGAGTTCTGATGCCCACAGTCTGTAAGCTCTAACTTCACAGTTTCTTACAGATGTTCATCCCTGTTGCCAGCCGGGCCACTTGCGGTCCGGGGCCACACTTTCTCTAACATTCTTTGTCACATTTCTAACTTTCAATTTTCCTTCTTCATGTGAGTGGGACTGACCCATCTCAAAACAACAGTATTTCAGACTGACACACACACAAAACAGAGGAGTGATCAGCACCTTTAACCCTTTCCTCCGCAGACAAAGGATTCACCCTCCCCTCTGGTTGGCTAAAATCTGACTATCACGTCTGACTAGTCAGCTGGGACTCCCCGCACGTCTTCCCCTGCTCCAGGGCATTTAAGATACACTCTGGTGTTCCAAATCAATGTGTCCCCCCAGGGGTTAATATCCACGCGTGGCTGAGAGACTAGACGCTGACACATAGATGGTCAATGCAATCTCTAACTTTTATTACATGGGTTAAGCGTATATACATCTTCAGAAGAGGGCAGTCCTCACTGAGGCGTAAACATTGTTTCATTGGTCAAAAAGGAAGAAGAGATAAGAGAGAGGAGATAATACACCAGCATCTGTGCACTGGGCCCTACTTTGGAATGTGGGACTAATGTAAACATCTGGTTACCATCGCCATTTTGTAATGGCTTCTATTCTAACAATAATACTGCATACGTCATATGTGACACTTCAAAGAGGTGCTTCTCTATAGGCAGTGAATAATATATACATATCATCGAGCCATATAATTGGCTTATGCACTCCTTCACTCTATATAGCTCCCTTGTTGGGACACCTGTACAAGGATGAGAAATCAGACACTTCTCACAGCACAGCTCTTTGCCCCCCCCCCTCTCTTCTCCAGTCTTGAAACAAAGAGGGGGTGGGTGGGCACTTGGAAGTAGAAAAAGTTAACTCATTACAATCCTAGATATACAAAAATATAGAATAAAATTCACACATCTTTAACAGTAGTAAGAGTAGATATGTTTCGTCAAAGTGACAGGTACCACGCCCCTTTTTACACGCCCCCTTTTATATAGCTTGATATAAATTTGATATCAAAGCTGCTATAAAATTGATATCGTCTGGTATTGGATTTATATAGTTTGATACTAGTTTATAATGGCACTACTCAGATGTCTGCTAGACTGCATCTCATATATTAGCACCTCTTAAATGTTTGATAAAACTGACAAACACAAAAATTTTCCCAGATATGTCAGTCTGTATTTGTCTAAACAAACCTTTTCTAATGCAACGACCTATTGCTGGCAGATGGCTTAATTAAAGAGTTTCCCAGCCCATGCCACCCGATCTGCGTCTCAGATGTCTGCTAAAATGCTTCTCATATATTGGCACCTCTTAGAAGTTTGATAAATTGCAGAACACAAATGTCTTTAAACATATTTCTAAAAGCTATTTTCCCAGATCTGTCACAGTCTCTATTTGTGTAAACAAACCTGGCCTAATTCCAGATTTTTCCCAGACTTCTCACAAACGAGCGGCTATACAAGGGCATGACCTCTGTCATGGATATCAAAAACACAGCTTTTAGGCCGGCCAAACGATTTATCCTGGTAATCGATACTTTTTCTACAGCCAGGCTCATTAAAACAGCTGGCCGTTTTCCCACGGTCTCTTAGATATAAAAGCTACCCAGTTTTATATGAATTTGATATGTATTTATATCAATTCAAGTTGATAACTTGATAAGTTTCATTTAAATAAAATTCAAAAGACCCAGCTAAGGCCTTTTTATAAAACCTCATAAGGTTTTGATATAAAATTAAGATAAATTACATTTAAATAAATGCAAAAAGACGCCATTTTTCCACGGCCTGTATTCATATACTTGATTTTAACCCCCCTTATAAAATCTCATTTTATATAAAACTTCATAAAGGAGTCGCAAAATATCTCCTTAAGATATAAAAGCTACCCAGTTTTATATGAATTTGATATGAATTTATATCAATTCATATTGATAAGTTGATAAGTTTCATTTAAATAAATGCAAAAGACACTCACAAGTCCTTTTTATGAATTAATCTTAATTCATAAAAAGGACTATAATAAAACATATAAATTCTTATAAACATAATTTAACTAGTATAATTTAATTAGGTATTATAAATAATATTTTTGCAATTTATAACATTCATATAAAGGCTAAACACTTTGATATCTCTTTATATCATTATAACATTCATATAAAGGCTAAACACTTTGATATCTCTTTATATCATTTTATACAACTTGATCATTTTATTTTTTTTTATTTTTTTTTCTTTGTTGCTAATCAATATGCTAATCGCTACCACCTGACAACACGGACAGCCTATATAAACAGGGGCCAGGCTCTGCAAGGCTATCACAGAGAGACTCGGGCAAATAGACGCAGAGACCAGCAAGGCATAATACATTTAAAGGTATGAGCCATTTGCACTTGTGCTTTTAAAGCTTTCACTATTTTGAATATGCATTATTTTATCTGTCGCTATGTAACGTTGCTTATTTATATTCGTAATGCTTTACTAACTGGCTTTTTTTTTTTTTTTTCTTTTACCACATACAAATGAGATTATATTTTAACTAGCAATATCTTTCACTATTTATTCAATATGTCTTGTTTTAGCTATGTGTACATGCCGACAAATACCACAACTATCTAAATTCTAGCAATCTAGCGATCTATACATCTATACAGCTATCTATCTATCTATCTCTTATAGCTAGCAACCTATCTAGCTATCTATACAGCTATCCGTCTATCTATGTGTCTATCTAATCTATCTGTCTAGCTATATAGCTATCTATCTAGTTCGCCACCCATCTAATACATATCTGTCTATCTATCTATCTAGCTCTCCAGATATCTGTTAGCTATCTACATAGCTATCTAACGAACCATTTACTTATCTATGTATACATATAGCCAACTACACCCAACTATCTAATATCTATCTATCTATCTATCTAACTATCTAGCTTTACATCTCCCTGTTAGCTAGATACATAGCTTTCTATCTATGTATACATACAGCCAAATACCACGTTTAACTAACAATAGACATTTTGTTTAGATGGAATCGTACCAAGATTTGTGGGGGGATGACAACATGCCTGATGCGCAGATGCTTATGGCGGTCGATGATTACTATGAGTCGTACATTAGTGGTGGTGGTGCGCAATTGTTTTCAGACGATTCGCCCAGTATGGGGCTAGTTCATACGTATATTTCAAGCGAACCCGATTACAATCCGACATCACCTTGCCTACCCGGTAAGTATAAACAGCTTATGCTTTTATTACATATGTAGTTTTAGAGCTCGCTATATTTCATGTACATTTATTACAGACACCCAAATCCGCGACATTTTAGGAATTGCGACCAGAGACGTTGATACTGAAAATACAGTAAATACAAACATTGAAGTTAACAGCAACAACAATTCTGGCGCGCTAAAAGAGAACGAGCCGTCGCGAGTTATCGATCTCACAACCCCAGGGCGCCCTGAAATGAAACAGACGACCAGACTAGCCAGAACACGTAAGGCTCGATCGACTTCTTTTATGTTGGCTGTTTTAAACATTATCTATATTTCTAATACACTTTTTTAAAACACAGCGCTGGAAAGAAAAGTGTATACAATTGATGACATCGCGACACTCTCCGAGGCGGGCCTACAAAAGCCTAGCAAGCGGGGCAAAGAGCGTAAGGATCAAAATGCATTGCGGCTGTAATATATTTTAAACAATCGATATAAGTCTAATACTTTCTTTAAATGCAGCGTTGAAAAGAAAAATGGCCACGACCGGCGGCGCCAAAACGGTATCAAAGAAAGCTAACACAAAGGGTAAGGATCCCGCTACAGCGGCTCAAAAAAACAATGTCTATAACTTTTAAGCGGTTATAAAACAATGATGTTTAATCAAACCTTGTAATTTAAAGTTTTTCAGCTGCCGGGTAGTAGCGCACGGACCAACAGAACTGTTTCATGCCCCGAACCACCAGAGGCGATCACCAACGCCCGCCTGTTGGGTAGTAGCGCACGTACCAACAGAACAGCTTCATTCACCGAACCACCAGAGGCGATCACTAACGCCCGCGACAGTTGGCTTGTGGAAAATACAGCAATGTCGGTCATCCGTTGTCCTGATGCCCGTAAGTTAATATTACACGGGGTGCTCTGTTGTAATTAGCGCCGCTTGATGTTCTTAAGACATACAACTGGCGGCTTGTCTTTAAATTTTTAATAAAAGTCATAATGACATATATAGTTATCAGTCTATCTATCTATCTATCTATCGATATACCCATTTATCTAGCTATGTAGCGATATATCTAAATAACACAACTATATAAATTCTAGCATTTTTCAATATTTTTATAATAGCACTTTAATTATAGCGCTTTAAAATTCTTAATACTGTATCTTAATGTTTGTCTTTAATTTTCAGCCAAAAGAAAACAAAAACAACAAAGCCCGAATCGCTAAAGAGAGACAACGCTCGACCACTAAACAGCATCAGGAGCGGTTTTCGCCAATAGCGGGAGTTCTAACAACGCCGCTGCCGGGTCTGCAGAGTGGTGAGCCAACTAGCGTAATAAATGATATTACAGCTTTATGCGACATAACACCAGCACCCAATACACAGGATGTAGTACCTTGTAAAAAGCGCATCACATTTGATACGCCAGACACATGCAGCAACGTACAACAGATAAGCGAACCCCAACAGCGAGACGCACCTCTTGTCCATTCCTGTTATTGTCGGGGTGGAAAGACGTACGACGCGTTGAGGGATATCGCGAAATGTAATGACAAAATGGCACGCGTGGCGTTGCATTTAAAATGTTACGTTAAAGACTCTACGTCTCTAGCGTTTAACAGTCCCAACAAAAATACCGAGGGACAAATACACGCTACGCGTGACAAATGCAGACGACTGATTACGCATCTTGACGCTCTTGAAAAAGAGCTGCTATGCCGAGACTGACTAGTCATGACTGGTGGTGGTGGACGCCCTTTTAAAAGCACAAAAACAACTGTAAGTGCTAGGGTTAGAAAGTTAAAAAAGGCTATAAAAATCTATTTTTCAGTTAAACGCTCTAAAAGAGCTAGAGAAAAAAGGCGTAGCCGGCGTAACAATGGGCCGCCGGCGCGTCCGAACAAAGTTAGCAAAAAAAGACAGGAGTGTCGTAACAAGACTGGTGCGTCAACTAGTCTGAACGCTGGACAAACACATCAGCAACCGCAGCCCGCGCAAGCGGAGCACAGTCGGCCAAACAGCGCACCCACTAATAGACCTTCTAACACACAATCAAAGCGCCGTCATTCAGGCGACGGGACATATAACACGGCTATTACAGAAGGCCCCCCTGAAACACAAAATGTTAGATCCGTTTATCTAGAACGTGTATATCAGCAACAGCGTGACTTAGCGAATTTTAACAGTACCATGTACACGGAACACTTCAGATTCGCTAACCTCGAAGCCGTTCGTTCATTTGTTGACGCTCTTGATGCAATACACGCTGCTATACAGACATTGCTAGATAGGATTTTACGGGACGCCAAGCCGGGTGATTTCATACAATTGCGTTTAGACGGCGGTGAAACATTTGATTCGATTTTTTCTAATAGGTATTCTAGAGATGGATTTAGCGCCGAAACATTTTTGAACAATATCGCTAACGCTTTACAGAGTAACGCGGAGTGCATAGCCGGTAATACACTTAAACTAGTTGTCATCATTGTCAGGGGCCGCCGTGGTGGGGCCCGAAGACGTTTGGGCTGTGTCGCGTATAGTCGTATTATTGATCGTAAAAAACAACATTTATACGATTTCAATTATTACGATAATAACGTCTGTCTGGCCGCTAGTGTTTACGCTATTTTGGAGGGTGCTGCTTTGGGCGATGTTGCTTTGTTAGAGAAAGCTCGACAACTGCATAGAGACTTACAAATACCTGAGGGGTGTTTGGTGTCTTTTACTGACGTTGCTGAATTTGAAAAAAAATTAAACATCACAATTAAAATTTTGTACCACAATAGGGGTCAGTGGCGTTATTATCACACAGCCCGCACAGCTAAAGAAAAGACCGTCTATATATTGCACCATGAAAAGCATTATTATGGCATAAAAAATCTAAAAGCCTTTATCGGCTGCGATTATTTTTGCGATGTTTGTTGCACTGTATACAGTCATAAATACCGACACGGGTGCATGCAGTTTTGTAAAGCGTGCCAGAGCCCGAATTGTGCGGAGCAGTCTAATAATACACGTTGCCCGATATGTAGGACGTACTGACGATCAGCTGCATGTTTTGAAACACATAGAAACCTGTCACTTAGTGATAAAGCTCTTTGTAAGAAAAAAACTTTTTGCGGATTTTGTTACAAATATATAGACAACGGCGATGAGCACAAATGTAACGGTTTAAAATGCCCCATCTGCGGCGGCCAGGTTGACAAATTTGACGACCATGTTTGTTACATGCAACCATACACCCCCAAAAAAATGACTGACAAGTACATCTTTTACGATTTTGAATGCATGCAAGAAACAGGCTTGCATGTACCCAATTTCATTTACGCAACCACACTATACGGACCCGACTCCTGGCAGTTTAGCGGCAAAACCTGTACGTTTGACTTTGTGCGATTTTTTGCCGACGGTAAGTTTTCGGGTTACACGTTCATAGCTCACAATGCAGGCCGCTACGACGCTTATTTTGTTTTACAGGCGTTGATTAATGAAAAATTTAAAATTGATATTATAAATCAAGGTGGTCGGTTAATGTGCGTTACCCTTAGGGACTTAAAAATTAGGTTCATAGACTCTCTGAATTTCATGCCTATGAAACTCAGCAAGATGCCCGAGGCTATGGGTTTTTCAGGCGCCAAGGGGCACTTCCCGCATTTTTTCAACACGGCCGAAAATCAAAACTACATAGGCGCCCTACCGGCCGCTATGTATTATGGTGTTGAATACATGATGCCCGGTGATAAAAAAGAATTCACAGATTGGTATGAGAAACATAAAAATGATACCTTCAATTTTCAAAAAGAGTTAAAAGCTTACTGTAAGCAGGATGTTGAGGTTTTGAGAAGGGCTTGTGAGTGTTACAGGGACACGATTATGGCCATGACGGAACAAAAAGTGTTGCAATACATTAAAAGTGAAAACAAATACAGAACGGTCACTAAATGTATTGATCCACTCCAGCTTATCACATTGGCATCCGTGTGCATGGCCATGTATCGGTTTAAATTTTTCCCCAAAAATACCATAGCGATTGTCCCTGCAGATAATTACCACAAGACCCAGAAACGCTTTTCAACACCCGCTATACATTGGCTCATGTACCTTAAACATGCTGAGGGCATTTCTATACAACACGCGTTAAAGGGCGGTGAAAAAAAGGTTGGTAAATATTTTTTGGACGGGTATGCTTTTGTTAACGGTAAACACACCGCTTTTGAATTTCAGGGTTGTTTTTATCATGGGTGTCCTGTGTGTTATAACGAGCAGGACAGCAACGAGCTTACTAAATCGTCCTACGGGCAGCTATACCAATCTTACCTAGTCAGGAAAAGTCGACTACAGCGACAAGGCTTTACGGTCCGCGTCCTGTGGGAACACGAGTGGCGGGAAATGATTGCAAACGATTCGGGGGTCAAAGACTTTCTGATTAAAATGAAATTCCCAGCTCCTTTGGATCCTCGTGACGCGCTTTACGGCGGGCGAACTAACGCCATTAAACTTTACCACAAGGTGCAGGCCGATGAAACATTGCATTATTACGATTTCACCAGTCTGTACCCTTTTGTTAATAAAACTAAGACATACCCTGTAGGGCACCCAAAAATCATTTATGATCATTTTGGATACATCAAAAAATACTTTGGCATTGCGCGAGTTAAAGTGTATCCGCCAAGAGACTTATTTTTTCCGGTCCTCCCTGTAAAGCTAAATAAAAAACTAATGTTTCCGCTATGTTACACATGTGCCTTGGGCTGTCAGAAAGACATTTGCAGTCACACAGACGATGAGCGGTCCCTAACCGGTACATGGTGCACCATAGAGCTAGTTTTAGCTGTTGAAAAAGGTTACAGGATTGCCGAGATCTACGAGATCTGGCATTTTCCGAATACAACAGACAATTTGTTCGCCCCGTACATCAAATTACACCTCAGAGATAAACAGGAGGCTTCCGGTTATCCCAGTTGGTGTAAAACGGATTCTGAAAAAGCCGCTTACATAGCGGCATTTTAAAAAAAAGAAGATGTCTGCTTGCGCTCTGATAAGATAGCTGTAAACCCCGCAAAAAGACAAATTTCAAAACTGTTCCTAAACTCTTTGTGGGGTAAGTTTGGCCAGCGTTCTAACTTGTCACGTACCAGCATAGTCACGGACCCTGACGAGCTTTTCAAATTAGCTTTTGTGCCGTACTACGACCTCTCCGAGGTTAATTTCATCGATGACGATACAGCCTTAGTCAATTGGCGCTATGTAAAAGAGCGCTACACCCACAACAAAAACACAAACATTTTTATAGCCTGTTTTACAACCGCCTATGCCAGACTCGAATTATACACGCTCCTAGACAGGCTACAGGAACGTTGCCTTTATCATGACACAGACTCCGTAATATTCGTGAGTAAGGGGTCTGAATGGACACCACCCTTGGGTGATTTTCTCGGTGAACTAACTAGTGAAATACCCGACGATGCCCACATTACCGAGTTTGTGTCCGCAGGCCCAAAGACTTACGGCTACAAACTTAACAACGGGAAAACCGTATTGAAGGTTAAGGGTATAACACTCAATGTCGCTAACACACGGCTTGTTAATTTTGACAGTTTAAAAGACCTTGTGTTGGATTACTCACACAACAGCGACCCCGAGACGCAGAAAACAATAGGCATCGAGCAAGACGGCATTTTCAGAAATAGGAAGCGCTTGACCATAGATACAAGACCGTTACGTAAAACGCAAAAGTGCGTCTACACAAAGAGGCAGCTGACGGTTGACTTTACAACGCTGCCTTTTGGCTATTAAATATGACTGCACAATTTCAACACCCTTTTTCGTGTATTCTAGCAGGACCCTCAAATTCCGGAAAGAGTTTTTTTGTTAAAAATGTATTAATGCACAAGGATACGTTAATGTCGCACAAACCTGATAATGTCATTTGGTTTTACGCCTGTTGGCAGAAATTGTATGATGAACTAACCCGTTTGTTTACAAATATCAGGTTTATCGAGGGGATCCCGCAAAATTTTACAGACGCGGCTCTATTTCCAACGGACAAGGTAAATTTGGCGGTTGTTGATGATCTTATGGAGGCGGCTTGTGAAAATCTTGAAATACAAAACGCATTCACCAAATACGTGCACCACAGAAATTTGAGCATTATGTATCTCGTTCAAAACGTTTTTTGTCAGGGTAAGAAAAGCCGAACCATAAATTTAAACACTAAATATATGGTTCTTTTTAAGAACCCTCGTGATAAATTACAGGTTATTACGTTGGCTCGGCAGATGTACCCCGGTAAAACACGTTTCTTTTTAGAAGCTTTTGAAGATGCTACACACAAGCCTTACGGCTATTTACTTGTGGATTTAAGATCTGACACGCCTGAGGACCTGCGACTCAGAACCGGTCTGTTCCCACCAGATCTGCCTGTAGCTTATGTGTGCAAACAGAAGCTCTAAAATGAGGTAGCGCACATCTTTACGGTTATTTTTGTTAGCTGCGCTGGGGCTGTAAGGATGTCGAACAGGATCCGGCGTAATTGGGACCTTTTAAAAGCATTAGTCAAAACAAATCTGAAGGCCCGAAAATCAATATTACGTAACGCCAGTAATGATTTGATATCGGCTATTGGCGAGATAGCTCTCAACATTCTGAAAGGAAAGATCCCCCTTAAAGAGCGCCAAAAAAATATATTGAAAAAATGGCGTAGGGCTATAAAGAAATTAAGCGATAAAAAGTACTCCATTAAAGGAAAGAAACGCATTGTGAGCCAGAGCGGCGGTTTTATAGGAGCTTTGCTATACCTTTAATCACTAGCCTGATAGCTAATACCGCCGGTGGTTCATAATGCAGCATGCAGAGAAAATGTTCCTGGTTTCCAAAAATGAAATGGACAGGCTTAAAAATACCTCCGTAGATGCAACAGATATACGCCAAACAGCCATACGGCGCTTAGATGCAGAGATTTGTGAAATACTACACAGAAATGACCTTTCAGATGATGAAAAAATTAAGCGCTACACAGTCGTGTTACAGAGGTACTTAATGCTCAACAAACAGTCCGGTAAAGAAATGCCTGGTATAACCCTGATTACACAGCCGCAAACCGATCAACAACAATTGTCAAATGCAGCCTCAAGCAGCACAGATACTAACGAGATACTTAAGGGCCGTTTCACACGAGCGGATGCCGTGCGTGGCATCCGCTCCGTGAAAGAGTGCCAAGACCCGCTGCAGACTGCAGAGGCACGGAGCAGTAACATGACTGTTACTGCTCCGTGCCTCTCTGTGATGTCTTTCCTACGAAATCACAGTTGCCGAACTATTGTTAAGTAAACTGTACCGCTCTGGTAATAAGCCGTACTGGAACGCTATGGGTGAGTTCATTTACAAAGAACAAACGGTACCCGGATCCAACATTATTGACCTGATTCGAACAGCTACCCAGAGTCACGGCTTGCCTAATATTAAGCCTCACGGTTGGGACTATTTTATGGAGACTATCGCACAGCTGAACGCACCGTCAACGGTTATTGGTAACACAAGAACAAGAGAACTTTTCGATAATTTGAAAAAGCGGTCGCTGAGTGAGCCCTTTGACGTGGCTCGAAGCCCTTTTACACCCCCGGGGTTATTAAGTGCGCCTACTGTATCGCCACGTGGATCATTACTACCTAAAAAGAGGCCACCGCCCTTGTTGCAAGCTGCTTGGTTAACGTTGTAAATTTTCTTACTTTGGCGATTGTATATAAATTTTGTTTGTATTAAACATCTTATAATACTTTTATTTGTTTACATAAATTTTTACTGTGCCTGTATATAAAATGTATTTGTGTGTAATGTCTTATAATGTTTATTTACTATACATAAACTGTTTAAAATAAAAATGTATTCTGTTTTTTCTTTTTACAATAAATATAATAGCTTGATTATTTAAAGTTGTATAAACAGTTAGGACGTGTTGTTGAGTAGACGCTGTTTAAAACACAGCTAAAATGCCTGCAAAAAGCAAAATATTGCGAAAACAGTACTACACGCCAAAAGCTGTCGGCTCTTATGGGGGCGTTGACGCCTTATTCAGAGGAGTACGGAAATTTGGAATAAGAAAAGAAGCTGTCAAAAACTGGTTGAGTAACGAGGATACTTACACGTTATACAAACCTGTTAAAAAAGCCTTTACAAGAAACAAGGTTGTGGTGTCTGATATAGATGCGCAATGGCAGGCAGATCTTGTGTCGATGATGGATTTTTCTAAAGAAAATAATGGTGTAAAATACCTGCTGACAGTCGTTGATATTCTATCTAAATATGCCTGGGTGTCGGGCCTTTCAAATAAGTCCGGGGCGACCGTGGCTACCGCTTTTGAGCAGATATTTAAGTTAAGCGGCCGAACCCCCCGAAAGCTACAGACTGATCGGGGCCGTGAGTTTATAAACAAACCTATGCGGCATCTTTGTGAAACCTATAAAATACATCATTTTTTAACTACAAACGCTGTTAAGGCAGCGTTGGTCGAGCGTTTTAATAGAACGCTGAAAACTAAAATGTGGCGCTATCTTAGAGAACAAAACACGTACAGGTACATCGACAAGTTGCAAGACTTGGTGTATAGTTATAACCACACATACCACAGAACTATAAGGCGGCGTCCCGTCGATGTGTCAAAAGAGAACTCTTTAACCGTTTGGAAAAATATCTACGGGTGTTACGACACTATTAAAAAAGCTAAACAGGTATTAAAAATAGGTGACCACGTCAGAATTGTTCGTTATAAGGGTGTTTTTACAAAGGGGTATGAACAAACCTATACGGACGAGATATTTAAAATTCATGCTGTAAACACTAGGGGCCTCAGACCCCTTTATAAGCTGAAAGACCTGTCCGATGAGCTCATTGAAGGCTCGTTCTACCCGGAAGAAGTCCAAAAAGTAACTCTCGACAAGCTACGCGTTTACAGGATAGAAAAAATACTGAAAAAGAAGAAAGTTCAGGGTAAAACATTGTGTTTTGTAAAGTGGATAGGTTACCCTGACAAGTTTAACTCTTGGGTGCCTGAAAAACAGTTGATGCGTCTGTAAACTATGGAGGACGGATCGTTTTTTATCACGCTGCCTTGCAACGCCTCCGCCAAACTTTATCCCGAAAACAGCATCGCCGATTACACCACTAAGTTAGCAAAAGCGGTGCATCTTCGCGGCCCTTACGAAGTAGCTTTAGTGGAGATTTAGTATCCACATACGTGGGAAACCTTTGGCCCCGGAGATGGTGTATTCTACGTTGCCCAGCGCGACGAGCCGATCAGCGAACTTTTTGTTAAATCGGGTTATTACTCCAATATGCAAGATCTCATCAAAGCCATTAATAGCAATATAAGCCATTTTAATATTTTAATGGCTTGACCTATAAATAATAGCGCGCCCTATAAATTTTAATAGCGAGCCCTATAAATTTTAATAGTGTGACCTATAAATTTTAATAGCGAGCCCTATAAATTTTAATAGCGAGCCCTATAAATTTTAATAGCGTGCCCTATAAATTTTACTAGCGAGCCCTATAAATTTTAATAGTGTGACCTATAAATTTTAATAGCGAGCCCTATAAATTTTAATAGCGAGCCCTATAAATTTTAATAGCGTGCCCTATAAATTTTACTAGCGAGCCCTATAAATTTTAATAGTGTGACCTATAAATTTTAATAGCGAGCCCTATAAATTTTAATAGCGAGCCCTATAAATTTTAATAGCGTGCCCTATAAATTTTAATATAAATTTTAATAGCGAGCCCTATAAATTTTAATAGCAAGCCCTATAAATTTTAATAGCGAGCCCTATAAATTTTAATAGTGTGACCTATAAATTTTAATAGCGAGCCCTATAAATTTTAATAGCGAGCCCTATAAATTTTAATAGCAGCTTTGATATCAAATTTATATCAAGCTATATCAAATTTATATCAAGCTATATAAAAGGGGGCGTGTAAAAAGGGGCGTGGTACCTGTCACTTTGACGAAACATATCTACTCTTACTACTTTTAACAACGCCTATATTTAATCCAAATTGCAGTTACAGTCAGTTTCTGTATTAAACAAATTCTGCTTGCTGCGACCAGTGAGAAGCAAATCAGCACTGATATCTAGGCCGTGTGTGACGCCTATATTTAAATCCAAATTGCAGTTACAGTCAGTTTCTGTATTAAACAAACTCTGCTTGCTGTGACCAATGAGAAGCAAATCAGCACTGATATCTAGGCCGTGTGTGACGCCTATATTTTATCCAAATTGCAGTTACAGTCAGTTTCTGTATTAAACAAACTCTTCTTGCTGTGACCAGTGAGAAGCAAATATACACTTATTTCTAGACAGTGTGTGAGGCCCATATTTAATCCAAATATCAGTGACATCCAGTGTCAGTATGAAGAAGGTGAGTATTAAGGGACAGGGAAGTGGACGTGATTCTGATGGTTCACGCATTGGCCGTGGCTCAGGGCGCGTTGTAACTGTGCCTCCTGCCAGAGCACAAGTAAAACAATCATCCACGATACCTAGCTTTATGTCCCAGTTTGCAGGGTGTCGCAACACAACACTCTTGAAGTCAGACCAGTGCGACCAGGTGGTCGGTTGGATTGCGGCAGATAATGCTTCCACTGGGTTAAGTGTAGTGTCCCACTTCGTAAAGGTGGGCACTACTAAGTGTCAATTGGGTCAATTGGGTCATGTTGCTTATTGTATTTTGTATTGTATGACTGCATATTTCCCTGTTATTTCCTGTGTACCAGACCTGCTAGGGGTGTAGTTTCTCCTCCGGAGCTGTAGAGGGAGCTAGGGAACCCCCTGGTAGATATAGTTAGGCCCAGACAGGAAGTGGGAGTTCAGTCTAGTCCAGGAGGCTAAGCAAGTTCAGTCTAGCCTGCCTGAAGTTCTGAGTAAGTGAAGCTCAGAGGTTAATCCCGGAGAGGAGTTTCCTCCGGAGTTATCTTGCACCCTGCAGAGTCCAGAGCAGTGCTGATCCTATCCAGCCAAGTGGAAAGCTGAGAAGTAGAAGTTTATTGTCAGCAAGAGAATTTATGCCAGAGGAGTAGAGTTGAGCGAACACCTGGATGTTCGGGTTCGAGAAGTTCGGCCGAACATCCCGGAAATGTTCGGGTTCGGGATCCGAACCCGATCCGAACTTCGTCCCGAACCCGAACCCCATTGAAGTCAATGGGGACCCGAACTTTTCGGCACTAAAACGGCTGTAAAACAGCCCAGGAAAGGGCTAGAGGGCTGCAAAAGGCAGCAACATGTAGGTAAATCCCCTGCAAACAAATGTGGATAGGGAAATTAATTAAAATAAAAATTAAATAAATAAAAATTAACCAAAATCAATTGGAGAGAGGTTCCATAGCAGAGAATCTGGCTTCCCGTCACCCACCACTGGAACAGTCCATTCTCAGATATTTAGGCCCCGGCACCCAGGCAGAGGAGAGAGGTCCCGTAACAGACAATCTGGCTTCATGTCAGCAGAGAATCAGTCTTCATGTCATAGCAGAGAATCAGGCTTCACGTCACCCACCACTGTAATAGTCCATTTTCATAAATTTAGGCCCAGCACCCAGGCAGAGGAGAGAGGTCCCGTAACAGACAATCTGGCTTCATGTCAGCAGAGAATCAGTCTTCATATCATAGCAGAGAATCTGGCTTCCCGTTACCCACCACTGGAACAGTCCATTCTCAGATATTTAGGCCCCGGCACCCAGGCAGAGGAGAGAGGTCCCGTAACAGACAATCTGGCTTCATGTCAGCAGAGAATCAGTCTTCATATCATAGCAGAGAATCAGGCTTCACGTCAGCCACCACTGCAACAGTCCATTGTCATAAATTCAGGCCCAGCACCCAGGCAGAGGAGAGAGGTCCCGTAACAGACAATCTGGCTTCATGTCAGCAGAGAATCAGTCTGCATGTCATAGCAGAGAATGAGGCTTCACGTCACCCACCACTGCAACAGTCCATTTTCATAAATTTAGGCCCAGCACCCAGGCAGAGGAGAGAGGTCCCGTAACAGAGGATCTGGCTTCATGTCACCAGAGAATCAGTCTGCATGTCATAGCAGAGAATCAGGCTTCACGTCACCCACCACTGCAACAGTCCATTTTCATAAATTTAGGCCCAGCACCCAGGCAGAGGAGAGAGGTCCCGTAACAGAGGATCTGGCTTCATGTCACCAGAGAATCAGTCTGCATGTCATAGCAGAGAATCAGGCTTCACGTCAGCCACCACTGCAACAATCCATTGGCATATATTTAGGCCTAGCACACAGGCAGAGGAGAGAGGTCCCGTAACAGACAATCTGGCTTCATGTCAGCAGAGAATCAGTCTTCATATCATAGCAGAGAATCAGGCTTCACGTCAGCCACCAATGCAACAGTCCATTGTCAGATATTTAGGCCCAGCACCCAGGCAGAGGAGAGAGGTCCCGTAACAGAGGATCTGGCTTCATGTCACCAGAGAATCAGTCTGCATGTCATAGCAGAGAATCAGGCTTCACGTCAGCCACCACTGCAACAATCCATTGGCATATATTTAGGCCTAGCACACAGGCAGAGGAGAGAGGTCCCGTAACAGACAATCTGGCTTCATGTCAGCAGAGAATCAGTCTGCATGTCATAGCAGAGAATGAGGCTTCACGTCACCCACCACTGCAACAATCCATTGGCATATATTTAGGCCCAGCACCCAGGCAGAGGAGAGAGGTCCCGTAACAGACAATCTGGCTTCATGTCAGGAGAGAATCAGTCTTCATGTCATAGCAGAGAATCAGGCTTCACGTCACCCACCACTGCAACAGTCCATTTTCATAAATTTAGGCCCAGCACCCAGGCAGAGGAGAGAGGTCCCGTAACAGACAATCTGGCTTCATGTCAGCAGAGAATTAGTCTGCATGTCATAGCAGAGAATCAGGCTTCACGTCAGCCACCAATGCAACAGTCCATTGTCAGATATTTAGGCCCAGCACCCAGGCAGAGGAGAGAGGTCCCGTAACAGAGGATCTGGCTTCATGTCACCAGAGAATCAGTCTGCATGTCATAGCAGAGAATCAGGCTTCACGTCACCCACCACTGCAACAGTCCATTTTCATAAATTCAGGCCCAGCACCCAGGCAGAGGAGAGAGGTCCCGTAACAGACAATCTGGCTTCATGTCACCAGAGAATCAGTCTGCATGTCATAGCAGAGAATGAGGCTTCACGTCAGCCACCACTGCAACAATCCATTGGCATATATTTAGGCCTAGCACACAGGCAGAGGAGAGGTTCATTCAACTTTGGGTAGCCTTGCAATATAATGGTAAAATGAAAATAAAAATAGGATTGAATGAGGAAGTGCCCTGGAGTCCAATAATATATGGTTATGGGGAGGTAGTTAATGTCTAATCTGGACAAGGGACGGACAGGTCCTGTGGGATCCATGCCTGGTTCATTTTTATGAACGTCAGCTTGTCCACATTGGCTGTAGACAGGCGGCTGCGTTTGTCTGTAATGACGCCCCCTGCCGTGCTGAATACACGTTCAGACAAAACGCTGGCTGCCGGGCAGGCCAGCACCTCCAAGGCATAAAAGGCTAGCTCTGGCCACGTGGACAATTTAGAGACCCAGAAGTTGAATGGGGCCGAACCATCAGTCAGTACGTGGAGGGGTGTGCACACGTACTGTTCCACCATGTTAGTGAAATGTTGCCTCCTGCTAACACGTTGCGTATCAGGTGGTGGTGCAGTTAGCTGTGGCGTGTTGACAAAAGTTTTCCACATCTCTGCCATGCTAACCCTGCCCTCAGAGGAGCTGGCCGTGACACAGCTGCCTTGGCGACCTCTTGCTCCTCCTCTGCCTTGGCCTTGGGCTTCCACTTGTTCCCCTGTGACATTTGGGAATGCTCTCAGTAGCGCGTCTACCAACGTGCGCTTGTACTCGCGCATCTTCCTATCACGCTCCAGTGCAGGAAGTAAGGTGGGCACATTGTCTTTGTAGCGTGGATCCAGCAGGGTGGCAACCCAGTAGTCCGCACAGGTTAAAATGTGGGCAACTCTGCTGTCGTTGCGCAGGCACTGCAGCATGTAGTCGCTCATGTGTGCCAGGCTGCCCAGGGGTAAGGACAAGCTGTCCTCTGTGGGAGGCGTATCGTCATCGTCCTGCCTTTCCCCCCAGCCACGCACCAGTGATGGACCCGAGCTGCGTTGGGTGCCACCCCGCTGTGACCATGCTTCATCCTCATCCTCCTCCACCTCCTCCTCATCCTCGTCCTCCTCGTCCTCCAGTAGTGGGCCCTGGCTGGCCACATTTGTACCTGGCCTCTGCTGTTGCCAAAAACCTCCCTCTGAGTCACTTCGAAGAGACTGGCCTGAAAGTGCTAAAAATGACCCCTCTTCCTCCTCCTCCTCCTCCTCCTCCTGGGCCACCTCCTCTTCCATCATCGCCCTAAGTGTTTTCTCAAGGAGACATAGAAGTGGTATTGTAACGCTGATAACGGTGTCATCGCCACTGGCCATGTTGGTGGAGTACTCGAAACAGCGCAACAGGGCACACAGGTCTCGCATGGAGGCCCAGTCATTGGTGGTGAAGTGGTGCTGTTCTGTAGTGCGACTGACCCGTGCGTGCTGCAGCTGAAACTCCACTATGGCCTGCTGCTGCTCGCACAGTCTGTCCAGCATGTGCAAGGTGGAGTTCCACCTGGTGGGCACGTCGCATATGAGGCGGTGAGCGGGAAGGCCGAAGTTACGCTGTAGCGCAGACAGGCGAGCAGCAGCAGGATGTGAACGCCGGAAGCGCGAACAGACGGCCCGCACTTTATGCAGCAGCTCTGACATGTCGGGGTAGTTGTGAATGAACTTCTGCACCACCAAATTCAGCACATGCGCCAAGCAAGGGATGTGCGTCAAATTGGCTAGTCCCAGAGCTGCAACGAGATTTCGCCCATTATCACACACCACCAGGCCGGGCTTGAGGCTCACCGGCAGCAACCACTCGTCGGTCTGTTGTTCTATACCCCGCCACAACTCCTGTGCGGTGTGGGGCCTGTCCCCCAAACATATGAGTTTCAGAATGGCCTGCTGACGTTTACCCCGGGCTGTGCTGAAGTTGGTGGTGAAGGTGTGTGGCTGACTGGATGAGCA
The DNA here is from genome assembly GCF_014858855.1 of Bufo gargarizans. NCBI lineage: Eukaryota > Metazoa > Chordata > Amphibia > Anura > Bufonidae > Bufo > Bufo gargarizans. Next base: position 393,021,154 of record NC_058081.1, read on the forward strand.
GGTGGAAGAAGAGGAGGAGGAAGCCGAGAAGGAGGAGGTGGCAACAGGAGGCAAAGAATGTTGCCCTGCGATCCTTGGCGGCGGAAGGACGTGCGCCAAACAGCTCTCCGCCTGGGGCCCAGCTGCCACTACATTTACCCAGTGTGCAGTTAGGGAGATATAGCGTCCCTGGCCGTGCTTACTGGTCCACGTATCTGTGGTTAGGTGGACCTTGCCACAGATGGCGTTGCGCAGTGCACACTTGATTTTATCGGATACTTGGTTGTGCAGGGAAGGCACGGCTCTCTTGGAGAAGTAGTGCCGGCTGGGAACAACATACTGTGGGACAGCAAGCGACATGAGCTGTTTGAAGCTGTCTGTGTCCACCAGCCTAAATGACAGCATTTCATAGGCCAGTAGTTTAGAAATGCTGGCATTCAGGGCCAGGGATCGAGGGTGGCTAGGTGGGAATTTACGCTTTCTATCAAATGTTTGTGAGATGGAGAGCTGAACGCTGGCGTGTGACATGGTTGAGACGCTTGGTGACGGAGGTGGTGGTGGTGGTGTTGGTGGTACATCCCCTGTTTGCTGGGCGGCAGGTGCCAACGTTCCTCCAGAGGCGGAGGAAGAGGCCGAGGCGGCAGCAGCAGAATAGGCCGAGGCGGCAGCAGCAGAAGAGGTAGCAGGGGGAGCCTGAGTGACTTCCTTGGTTTTAAGGTGTTTACTCCACTGCAGTTCATGCTTTGCATGCAGGTGCCTGGTCATGCAGGTTGTGCTCAGGTTCAGAACGTTAATGCCTCGCTTCAGGCTCTGATGGCACAGCGTGCAAACCACTCGGGTCTTGTCGTCAGCACATTGTTTGAAGAAGTGCCATGCCAGGGAACTCCTTGAAGCTGCCTTTGGGGTGCTCGGTCCCAGATGGCGGCGGTCAGTAGCAGGCGGAGTCTCTTGGCGGCGGGTGTTCTGCTTTTGCCCACTGCTCCCTCTTTTGCTACGCTGTTGGCTCGGTCTCACCACTGCCTCTTCCTCCGAACTGTGAAAGTCAGTGGCACGACCTTCATTCCATGTGGGGTCTAGGACCTCATCGTCCCCTGCATCGTCTTCCACCCAGTCTTGATCCCTGACCTCCTGTTCAGTCTGCACACTGCAGAAAGACGCAGCAGTTGGCACCTGTGTTTCGTCATCATCAGAGACATGCTGAGGTGGTATTCCCATGTCCTCATCATCAGGAAACATAAGTGGTTGTGCGTCAGTGCATTCTATGTCTTTCACCGCTGGGGAAGGGCTAGGTGGATGCCCTTGGGAAACCCTGCCAGCGGAGTCTTCAAACAGCATAAGAGACTGCTGCATAACTTGAGGCTGAGACAGTTTCCCTGGTATGCATGGGGGTGATGTGACAGACTGATGGGGTTGGTTTTCAGGCGCCATCTGTGCGCTTTCTGCAGAAGACTGGGTGGGAGATAATGTGAACGTGCTGGATCCACTGTCGGCCACCCAATTGACTAATGCCTGTACCTGCTCAGGCCTTACCATCCTTAGAACGGCATTGGGCCCCACCATATATCGCTGTAAATTCTGGCGGCTACTGGGACCTGAGGTAGTTGGTACACTAGGACGTGTGGATGTGGCAGAACGGCCACGTCCTCTCCCAGCACCAGAGGGTCCACTAACACCACCACGACCATGTCCACGTCCGCGTCCCTTACTAGATGTTTTTCTCATTGTTATGGTTCACCACAACAACAAATATATTATTTGGCCCAATGTATTGTATTCAAATTCAGCGGGATATAAATTTGAGGCCTAGTATTTAGGCGCTGGGTGACCGGTATGGATTTAGTGACAGAATTAGACTTGGAAATGCACAGAAGCGTGTGTGTGAAGTTATTCTGAATGACCCTATGTGCACCTTCAATATGATCTACCCTTTTAGGGATAGATTTCAAATAGCTCTGATATAGCAGAAACGACTAAATTATGAAATTGCTAAATTGGGAATTGTATTTCAACCCAGAACAAAAAATGTGCTTTGACGGACACTAAATAACTTTCCCAGCCACAACAGGACAGCGGTAACGAGAGATTTAGCGGGATATAAATTTGAGGCCTAGTATTTAGGCGCTGGGTGACAGGTATGGGTTTAGTGACAGAATTAGATTTGGAAATGCACAGTAGCGGGTGTGTGAAGTTATTCTGAATGACCCTATGTGCACCTTGAATATTATATACCCTTTTAGGGATAGATTTCAAATAGCTCTGATATAGCAGAAACCACTAAATTATGAAATTGCTAAATTGGGAATTGTATTTCAACCCAGAACAAGAAATGTGCTTGAACGGACACTAAATAACTCGCCCAGCTACAGCACTAGGGACAGATTTAGCGGGATATAAATTTGAGGCCTAGTATTTAGGCGCTGGGTGACAGGTATGGGTTTAGTGACAGAATTAGACTTGGAAATACACAGTAGCGGGTGTGTGTGAAGTTATTCTGAATGACCCAATGTGCACCTTGAATATTATATACCCTTTTAGGGATAGATTTCAAATAGCTCTGATATAGCAGAAACCACTAAATTATGAAATTGCTAAATTGGGAATTGTATTTCAACCCAGAACAAAAAATGTGCTTTGACGGACACTAAATATCTTGCCCAGCAACAACAGTACAGCGGTAACGAGAGATTTAGCAGGATATAAATTTGAGGCCTAGTATTTAGGCGCTGGGTGACAGGTATGGGTTTAGTGACAGAATTAGACTTGAAAATACACAGTAGCGGGTGTGTGTGAAGTTATTCTGAATGACCCAATGTGCACCTTGAATATTATATACCCTTTTAGGGATAGATTTCAAATAGCTCTGATATAGCAGAAACCACTAAATTATGAAATTGCTAAATTGGGAATTGTACTTCAACCCAGAACAAAAAATGTGCTTTGACGGACACTAAATATCTTTCCAAGCAACAACAGTACAGCGGTAACGAGAGATTTAGCAGGATATAAATTTGAGGCCTAGTATTTAGGCGCTGGGTGACAGGTATGGGTTTAGTGACAGAATTAGACTTGGAAATACACAGTAGCGGGTGTGTGTGAAGTTATTCTGAATGACCCAATGTGCACCTTGAATATTATATACCCTTTTAGGGATAGATTTCAAATAGCTCTGATATAGCAGAAACCACTAAATTATGAAATTGCTAAATTGGGAATTGTACTTCAACCCAGAACAAAAAATGTGCTTTGACGGACACTAAATAACTTTCCCAGCTACAACAGGACAGCGGTAACGAGAGATTTAGCGGGATATAAATTTGAGGCCTAGTATTTAGGCGCTGGGTGACAGGTATGGGTTTAGTGACAGAATTAGACTTGGAAATACACAGTAGCGGGTGTGTGTGAAGTTATTCTGAATGACCCTATGTGCACCTTCAATATGATCTACCCTTTTAGGGATAGATTTCAAATAGCTCTGATATAGCAGAAACCACTAAATTATGAAATTGCTAAATTGGGAATTGTATTTCAACCCAGAAGAAAAAATGTGCTTTGACGGACACTAAATAACTTTCCCAGCTACAACAGGACAGCGGTAACGAGAGATTTAGCAGGATATAAATTTGAGGCCTAGTATTTAGGCGCTGGGTGACAGGTATGGGTTTAGTGACAGAATTAGACTTGAAAATACACAGTAGCGGGTGTGTGTGAAGTTATTCTGAATGACCCAATGTGCACCTTGAATATTATATACCCTTTTAGGGATAGATTTCAAATAGCTCTGATATAGCAGAAACCACTAAATTATGAAATTGCTAAATTGGGAATTGTACTTCAACCCAGAACAAAAAATGTGCTTTGACGGACACTAAATATCTTTCCAAGCAACAACAGTACAGCGGTAACGAGAGATTTAGCAGGATATAAATTTGAGGCCTAGTATTTAGGCGCTGGGTGACAGGTATGGGTTTAGTGACAGAATTAGACTTGGAAATACACAGTAGCGGGTGTGTGTGAAGTTATTCTGAATGACCCAATGTGCACCTTGAATATTATATACCCTTTTAGGGATAGATTTCAAATAGCTCTGATATAGCAGAAACCACTAAATTATGAAATTGCTAAATTGGGAATTGTACTTCAACCCAGAACAAAAAATGTGCTTTGACGGACACTAAATAACTTTCCCAGCTACAACAGGACAGCGGTAACGAGAGATTTAGCAGGATATAAATTTGAGGCCTAGTATTTAGGCGCTGGGTGACAGGTATGGGTTTAGTGACAGAATTAGACTTGAAAATACACAGTAGCGGGTGTGTGTGAAGTTATTCTGAATGACCCAATGTGCACCTTGAATATTATATACCCTTTTAGGGATAGATTTCAAATAGCTCTGATATAGCAGAAACCACTAAATTATGAAATTGCTAAATTGGGAATTGTACTTCAACCCAGAACAAAAAATGTGCTTTGACGGACACTAAATAACTTTCCCAGCTACAACAGGACAGCGGTAACGAGAGATTTAGCGGGATATAAATTTGAGGCCTAGTATTTAGGCGCTGGGTGACCGGTATGGATTTAGTGACAGAATTAGACTGGGATATGGCCAAAAAATAACCACACTATTGCTGGTTAAATGCACTTGGTGACGGGCGCAGCTTGCCCCTGATGTAGTATATGGCCAAAAAATAAACAGACTATTGCTGGTTAAATGCACTTGGTGTGACAGCTTCACCCTGATGTAGGCTTTAGCCAGAAAACAACCACACCATTGAGGGTTAAATGCACTTGGTGACAGGCGCAGCTTGCCCCTGATTTTGTATATGGCCAAAAAATGAACAGACTATTGCTGGTTAAATGCACTTGGTGTGACAGCTTCACCCTGATGTAGGCTTTAGCCAAAAAACAACCACACCATTGAGGGTTAAATGCACTTGGTGACAGGCGCAGCTTGCCCCTGATTTTGTATATGGCCAAAAAATGAACAGACTATTGCTGGTTAAATGCACTTGGTGTGACAGCTTCACCCTGATGTAGGCTTTAGCCAAAAAACAACCACACCATTGAGGGTTAAATGCACTTGGTGACAGGCGCAGCTTGCCCCTGATTTTGTATATGGCCAAAAAATGAACAGACTATTGCTGGTTAAATGCACTTGGTGTGACAGCTTCACCCTGATGTAGGCTTTAGCCAAAAAACAACCACACCATTGAGGGTTAAATGCACTTGGTGACAGGCGCAGCTTGCCCCTGATTTTGTATATGGCCAAAAAATGAACAGACTATTGCTGGTTAAATGCACTTGGTGTGACAGCTTCACCCTGATGTAGGCTTTAGCCAAAAAACAACCACACCATTGAGGGTTAAATGCACTTGGTCGCAGCTTGTGCTGGCGCACCACAAGACACAAAATGGCCGCCGATCACCCCAGAAAAATGTGACTGACAAACGGTCTGGGCAGCCTAAAAACAGTGAGCAATTGAGGATCAGCAGCTCAATGATCCACAGCTGCAGATCGATCAGTTAATCAAGTCCTTTGGAGGAGTTAATCTGCCTAATCTCGCCCTACTGTCGCAGCCGCAACCTCTCCCTACGCTAATCAGAGCAGAGTGACGGGCGGCGCTATGTGACTCCAGCTTAAATAGAGGCTGGGTCACATGGTGCTCTGGCCAATCACAGCCATGCCAATAGTAGGCATGGCTGTGATGGCCTCTTGGGGCAAGTAGTATGACGCTTGTTGATTGGCTGCTTTGCAGCCTTTCAAAAAGCGCCAAGAAAGCGTCACAAAAGCGCCAAGAAAGCGACGAACACCGAACCCGAACCCGGACTTTTACGAAAATGTCCGGGTTCGGGTCCGTGTCACGGACACCCCAAAATTCGGTACGAACCCGAACTATACAGTTCGAGTTCGCTCATCCCTACAGAGGAGGTTTCCCTACCCAAGGATAAAGCCAGCTATTAGTCATACGGGCCTTGGAGAATGCCAGACAGGATCTTCAGAAAGTACAGCCTGATCTGTGAGTTTTAATTCCCTCTGAGTCACCTTGCTAGGATTCTACCTGCCACCTATGTAAAGCCTGCTTGTTACTAATCTTCTTCATATGGAACTGTTTGGAGTTTGTACATAGTTTGAAGTGTTCAGTAAAGAAGAATTCTAGTTCACTGCAATCGTGTGTACCTCCATTATTCCTCCTAACAATCGGTGTGCCACCGTTACCGGCACTGGCGTCACAAACTGTAAGGGATCTTGCCACAGGCACGCTAAACCTTCAACACCCAGGGCACCTCACCTATCACCCGGCCTGGTTCCTATATCTAGAGAGTGCCCCAGAGGATCTACGTGCCAGCCTCTTCATCACTGACTGTACGCCTGCCTATGGTATACTACAAACTGTAAGTACTAACAGCAACCCTATGTCAGTCTACTGACCCCCGTGACCTCACACTCGCTCACCCTGAAGGACTGGCGTACTGCATAAGCACCACCCTGTCTTCCACCAAGTCCAGTCTCAGTAGCCAACAGTCTGGTCAACAACACAATCCTCACCCTGATCATCCTTCCTCCCACCATGTAAAGTCTGGCCAAACAAGCGATCCAGTACTCAAATGTTCCGATTAGCTATTTTCACCCCCATCACTTAATTTGGCCCTCTCCTCAAGCACTCTTGAAGAGGGACATGAGATCTTGTGCCCTGATTCTCAACCTCTAGAGCCTTCACACTCACAAGATGATGTGTTTAAAGAGGTGGATGATGATGAAACCTAGTTGCCATCAAGTCAACCACAATTACTGTCTGCAGAGGTTGATGAAGAGGATGATATACCGTTGTCAATCACTGAAGTTGTGTTGGGGTCAGCAAATGAGGAGGATGATCAGAGTGGGGAAGTTGAAGAGGACTTGGTGGATGATGGGGACACTGACCCAACATGGGAAGGCGGAAACACAAGTGAGGACAGCAGTTCCGAGGGGGAGCGATCTGCAGCATCGCAATAGGCTGAAAGAGGCAGTGGGGTGGCAACAGGAAGAAGGCGGGCCACGCCAAACAGGCCTGCAAGTGTTCCATGGAGCACCCCTTGCAGAAATCTCCCTTGCCAAGGGGTAGGTGTTCCGCGGTATGGCACTTTTCTGCAGAAAGTGCAGACGACAAAAGAATAGTAGTTTGCAACCTGTGCCACACCAAAATGAGCCGAGGTGTGAACAGTAGCAACCTCACCACCACCAGCATGATCCGCCACATGGCAGCCAAGCACTGCAATAAGTGGGAGGAACGCCTGGGTCCACAATCTGTGTCTGCTGGTCACACCACTGCCTCCTCTTCCCCTATGTTGGGTGACAAACAATCGCTTGTCGAAGGCGCAGCCCCGGATATCTCCCGCGCTGCACCTGTACCGTTGCAAGCACCATCAGCGACCACATCCACGTCCCTGTCCCAGCGCAGCGTCCAAATGTCTTTACCCCAGGCATTTGAACACAAGCGCAAATGCCCAGCCACCCACCCACAGGCCATGGCACTAACCGCCCAACTTTCTAAGTTTCTGGTGGTTGAAATGTTGCCATTTAGGCTTGTGGACACCAAGACCTTTCGCGGCCTGATGTCGGCTGCTGTTCCTCGGTACTCAGTCCCCAGCCGCCACTATTTTTCCAGGGGTGCCGTCCCTGCCTTACACCAGCATGTGTCTGCTAACATCACCCATGCCCTGACCAACGCAGTTACTGCTAAGGTTCGCCTAACGACTGACACATGGACAAGTGCTTGTCGCCAGGGACGCTACATTTCCCTGACGGCACACTGGGTGAACATAGTGGAGGCTGGGAGTGACTTGTACCCTGGGATGGCACAGTTTCTACCGACGCCCAGGATTGCGGGCCCTACTTCCATCAGAGTTACCGCCAGCACCTATGTAAGTGGCTTCTCCTCCTCCGCCTTCTCCTTCAATTCCATCTCCGAATTCTCCACGTGCAGCACCAGTCAGCCATCAGTCAGTAGCTGGAAGCAGTATAGCACTGCTGTGGGGATGCGTTAACAGGCCGTGCTTAAGATGATAGGGGATAAACAGCACACCGCCGCAGAGCTGTGGCAGGGGATAAGAGACCAGACTGAACTGTGGCTCTCGCCACTCAACCTGCAACCAGGCACGGTTGTGTGTGATAATGGGCGTAACTTGGTGGCGGCTTTGAAGCGCGGCAAGCTCACACACATCTCATGCCTACCCCACGTCTTTAACTTAGTGGTTCAGCGGCTTCTGAAAATCGACCCCAATTTGCCCGAGCTACTGGCAAAGGTGCGCTGCGTGTGTGCACATTTCCGCAAGTCATCAACAGCTTCAGCCGGTCTGTTGACGCTGCAGCAGCGCTCGAAATTGCCAGCTCACTGGCTGTTGTGCGACGTGAGCACGCGCTGGAACTCCGCGTTACACATGTTGGCCCGGCTTTGTGAGCAGCAAAAGGCAGTAATGGAATACCAGCTGCAGCACGGTTGTCGCCTTTCCAGTCAGCTTCCGCTCTTCACAAGCGAGGAGTGGGCATGGATGTCTGACCTCTGTGAGGTGTAAAGAAACTTTGAGCAATTGACACAGATGGTGAGCGGCGATAACGCTATTGTCAGTGTAACCATCCGGAACCATCCCACTTCTGTGTCTACTCAAACACTCGCTGCTCATAATAAAGGCCGACGCTGTTCGTGGGGAAGAGTTGGAAATGGGGGAAGAAGACATGACCCTGGGTGATAGCCAGAACCCCCTTAATTTGTCTTCTCAGCGCGTATTGGAGGAGGAGGAGCAGGGGACGGTTGCCTCCGCTACACAGTGTAGTAGCCATGGAACTTTAATTCCATCTGTTCAGCGTGAGTGGACAGAAAAGGAGGAACAGGATGAGGAGATGGACAGTCATCCTCCTGATGACAACAGTGAAGTCTTGCCCACTGGTACTCTGGCACATATGGCTGACTTCATGTTAGGCTGCCTTTCCCGTGACCCCCGTGTTATACGCATTTTAGATAACAGGGATTACTGGGTGTTCACCCTTCTGGACCCCCGCTACAAAGAGAACTTCTCATCTCTCATTCCTCCGGTGGAGAGGACGAGCAAAATGGTGCTATACCAGAAGTTCCTTGTTGACAGATTGCTGCAAAAATTTCCACGGAACAGCGCTGGCAGCAGAGTCCGTACTTCCTTGGGCAACCGAGGTGGGGGGACAAGGGGGACACACAGCACTTCCAGAAAAGTCAGGGCAACACTCTCCAAGGCCTGGGACAGTTTTATGACACCCCGCCAGCAGCCTCAACATGATGCACGTCCTGGTGTCACAAGGAGGGAAACGTTTTGGAAGATAGTAAAGGAGTACGTGGCAGAACATGTCAGCGTCCTCAGTGATCCTTCAGTGCCTTAAAACTACTGGGTGTCCAAGCTATATACGTGGTATGAACTGGTGATCTACGCCTTAGAGGTGCTGGCCTGCCCTGCTGCCAGCGTTTTGTCTGAGCGGGTATTTAGTGCTGCTGGTGGCATTATAACAGATAAGTGTATCCGGCTGTCAACTGAAAATGCTGACAGGTTGACTCTTATAAAAATGAACAAGGCGTGGATTGCCCCTGACTTCTCCACTCCACCAGAGGAAAGCCATGACTGAACATAAAGGCACTTTAACCACTTCAGCCCCGCTAGCTGAAACCCCCTTAATGACCAGGCCACTTTTTACACTTCTGCACTACACTAATTTCACCGTTTATTGCTCGGTCATGCAACTTACCACCCAAATGAATTTTACCTCCTTTTCTTCTCACTAATAGAGCTTTCATTTGGTGGTATTTCATTGCTGCTGACATTTTTACTTTTTTTGTTATTAATCGAAATTTAACAATTTTTTTGCAAAAAAATGAAAATTTTCACTTTCAGTTGTAAAATTTTGCAAAAAAACCGACATCCATATATAAATTTTTCGCTAAATTTATTGTTCTACATGTCTTTGATAAAAAAAAATGTTTGGGCAAAAAAAATGGTTTGGGTAAAAGTTATAGCATTTACAAACTATGGTAGAAAAATGTGACTTTCCGCTTTTTGAAGCAGCTCTGACTTTCTGAGCACCTGTCATGTTTCCTGAGGTTCTACAATGCCCAGACAGTAGAAAAAAACCACAAATGACCCCATTTCGGAAAGTAGACACCCTAAGGTATTCGCTGATGGGCATAGTGAGTTCATAGAACTTTTTATTTTTTGTCACAAGTTAGCGGAAAATGATGATTTTTCTTAAAAAATTTTTTTTTCTTACAAAGTCTCATATTCCACTTTACACAGTGGTAACTCTCGGAGTACAGATAATACAGTAGATATCACGTGCAGTCCTATGTAACAGCATAGATAACACAGTCATGGCTATCTGAGTACAGAAAATGTAGTAGTGTTACCTGCAGTCCTATGTAAAACCACAGATAACACTAGTGCTGATAATGTGATAGTGTTACCTGCAGTCCTATGTAAAACCACAGATAACACTAGTGCTGATAATGTGATAGTGTTACCTGCAGTCCTATGTAAACCACAGATAACACTAGTTTAGATCATGTAGTAGTGTTACCTGCTTCCTTAGTGTGCATCCCAGTGCCTCTACCATGGACTCCATGCTGGCAGTGCTGCCTCCTCTTCCTTCTTATCTTGCCCCACACAGAATGTCCTGATGCAGCTGTGTCAAGACAAAGGGAACACTGTGGGCATGGTGATGGTGACACACACACGGGGACAGACACACACACACGGGGACGGATCATGGACCCATTCAGGTTGAATGGGTCTCAATCTGTCCCGGCCACCGCACGGACGTTGCGAGTGCATTGGGGACCACAAATCGTGGTCCCCAATGCACGGAACGGACGCATAACGGCAGTGTGCATGAGGCCTGAGGCATTGCTTAGACTCCATCCCACAGTCTAGCCAGTGCCTAATGGGTTACGGTTTAGACCACCTTTTTGTACATGTTGATAATTCCCTTTTAAACCCCAGTCCATGTCCCCTCAGTACTGGGAATCAGTGGGAGTCCTATTATAAAGGTAACAAAAGGTTGGAGCATAACTAAAGGTGGAATTCCCTTTTAATGCCCCCTTAAGGTGGCCACACATTAGACAGAAGTTGATTGATGATCGCACAGGTGTCTGTCCCCGTGTGTGTGTGTGTCTGTTCCCGTGTGTGTGTGTCTGTTCCCGTGTGTGTGTGTCTGTTCCCGTGTGTGTGTCTGTCCCCGTGTGTGTGTCTGTCCCCGTGTGTGTCTGTCCCCGTGTGTGTGTGTGTCTGTCCCCGTGTGTGTGTGTGTCTGTCCCCGTGTGTGTGTGTGTCTGTCCCCGTGTGAGTGTGTGTCTGTCCCCGTGTGTGTGTGTGTCTGTCCCCGTGTGTGTGTGTGTCTGTCCCCGTGTGTGTGTGTGTCTGTCCCCGTGTGTGTGTGTGTGTCTGTCCCCGTGTGTGTGTGTGTGTCTGTCCCGTGTGTGTGTGTGTCTGTCCCCATGTGTGTGTGTGTGTGTGTCTGTCCCCATGTGTGTGTCTGTCCCCATGTGTGTGTCTGTCCCCATGTGTGTGTGTTTCTGTCCCCGTGTGTGTGTGTTTCTGTCCCCGTGTGTGTGTGTTTCTGTCCCCGTGTGTGTGTATTTCTGTCCCCGTGTGTGTGTATTTCTGTCCCCGTGTGTGTGTGTCTGTCCCCATGTGTGTGTCTGTCCCCGTGTGTGTCTGTCCCCGTGTGTGTGTGTGTCTGTCCCCGTGTGTGTGTGTGTCTGTCCCCGTGTGTGTGTGTGTCTGTCCCCGTGTGTGTGTGTGTCCCCGTGTGTGTGTGTCTGTCCCCGTGTGTGTGTGTGTGTCTGTCCCCGTGTGTGTGTGTGTGTCTGTCCCCGTGTGTGTGTGTCTGTCCCCGTGTGTGTGTGTCTGTCCCCGTGTGTGTGTGTGTGTATGTGTCTGTCCCCGTGTGTGTGTGTCTGTCCCAGTGTGTGTGTGTCTGTCTGTCCCCGTGTGTGTGTGTGTGTGTCTGTGTCTGTCCCCGTGTGTGTGTGTGTCTGTCCCCGTGTGTGTGTCTGTGTGTGTGTCTGTGTGTCTGTCCCCGTGTGTGTGTGTCTGTCCCCATGTGTGTGTCACCATCACCATGCCCACAGTGTTCCCTTTGTCTTGACACAGCTGCATCAGGACATTCTGTGTGGGGCAAGATAAGAAGGAAGAGGAGGCAGCACTGCCAGCATGGAGTCCATGGTAGAGGCACTGGGATGCACACTAAGGACGCAGGTAACACTACTACATGATCTAAACTAGTGTTATCTGTGGTTTACATAGGACTGCAGGTAACACTATCACATTATCAGCACTAGTGTTATCTGTGGTTTTACATAGGACTGCAGGTAACACTATCACATTATCAGCACTAGTGTTATCTGTGGTTTTACATAGGACTGCAGGTAACACTACTACATTTTCTGTACTCAGATAGCCATGACTGTGTTATCTATGCTGTTACATAGGACTGCACGTGATATCTACTGTATTATCTGTACTCCGAGAGTTACCACTGTGTAAGGGGGCCCACTGAGACTTTATCGCCCAAGGGCCCACATGATCCTGGAGCCGGCCCTGCTGATTCCCCATTACCCGTGGTCACCATGGTAGGAGCAAAAAAGAACATCGAAAGTTGATGTCCTTCACCTACAATTTTTTCCACAGTCAGCTCAATGTCCGTTCCTCTTCCAAGTTCATTATCATCAGATGATAGTCTGGTCAACACAGTCGCAATCACCGGGGTCACGTAACTAATTAGCACAGAGGATTGTCTTTGGTTATCGGAATGAACCACACAAATCGACTTGATCCACACGATCAAAACGGTCACGCACCACCACCCACAGAATCGCAAAATAGGTATCAATCTGTCAATCCTTTCTGTGTCCGGGCTGGGTGAGGCTTCCCGTGCGTAGTCAAATTAAGCCGCAGGCTTTACTCCTGGTGTCGCCCTTCCATCAATTAGTTTAAGTTTCAGCTTTGCAACCATACTCCTCCCAGAACCCAAAGACTTTAGTTTCCCAGAAAATGCTCGGCGGGAAATGGGAATAATGCTGCCGGCGATCGTCTTCGAACCTCCAACTCAAGTTGGTGATTAATGAAAATGTTCGCCGCAACAAAGGTTTCGGCTATGGTTCGGCTTGCGCCGATACAAGAATTTCACCTCTACAGGTACAATACAGATGCCACCGGCCGTTCCTCTTCCAATGAGTTCAGTCAACACAATGAAAAAGCACCGGCACCCTCTTAGTCATGGCCCCATTTCCGAAAATCATGAAAATTTTTGTCTGAACTTGCTCTTTATAAAAAAGTAAATATACAGGAAAGAATGTTTCCTAAAAAATGTTTAATGTAAAATCGCTTTTATCTTCAGTTTTGTGAGTTTTATGGTCAGTTTGTAAAAGTGGCGTACAACTCGGGCAACATCGTTACCAGCAGCGACATTGTAGTCCAAGATACATCCAGACATCCTCCCCATGCTGTCCTCGACCCATTTCGGTGGGGTTTCCATCAATTTCTGACCTTTTCCTATGAACCAGGCACCCTCCCCTCTTCAGAGCAGTGAGTGCCTGGTTTAATGCTCGGGTCCTCCCATTAACTGTTATAGGGCTCGGGTGCTAGGTAGAGAACCCGAGCATCCCGGTGTTTGACCATCACTAGTAACTGACCAATTTATTTTTTTTTGTTAACCACCTTACTAGGTATAGCAGTGGTACTGTTCACCCAAAATTTTTTGAATTTCACCATAAAATGTAACTGACAATTTTTTTTTTAACCGGCCTACTAGGTATAACAGTGGAACTTCACACCCAAAAAATGTTGAATTCCACCCGAAAATGTAACTGACAATTTTTATTTTATTTTTATAACCGGCCTACTAGGTATAGCAGTGGTACTATACACCCCAAAATTGATGAATTTCACCAGAAATTGTTAATGACAAAGTAGTGAAATTATATCAAATAAAACACGTACAAAAAAAAATATATATTTATGAGGTGGAGTTCCATATGGAGTAGGAGTTTGAGGAGGCGATGGACGTAGCGGTGTAGGTGGAAGCGGTGGTGGAGGAGGACGAGGTAGCCAACACAGATTATTGGTTTTAATAAAATTTTAAAAAATTAGGGTACACTCCAAAAGAGTGTGAAATATCCAAAATAAAACAAAGAGAAAGTGCGCTGGAGTACAACAATGGCTAGGTGAGTCCGGTATACATGTCTATTCTACACAAGGTACGGACAAGTCCTTTGGGATCCCTGCCTGGTTCATTATAATGAACGTGAGCTTGTCCACATTAGCTGTGGACAGGCGGCTGCGCTTGTCTGTGATGAAGCCCCTTGCCGTGCTAAACACACATTCAGATAATACACTGGCTATAGGGCAGGCCAGCACCTCCAAGGCGTAAAGGGCAAGCTCAGGCCATGTGCCCAATTTGGAGACCCAGAAGTTGAAGGGGCAGACCCGTCATTCAGTACGATTTAGGCGTGTGCACACACACTGCTCCACCATGTTGGTGAAATGCTGCCTCCTGCTAAGATGTTCCATATCAGCTGGTGGTGCTGGTTGTTGTGGCGTGTTGACAAAGCTTTTCCACATTTCGGCCATGCTAACCCTGCCATCTGAGGTGCTGGCTGTGCCCCAGCTGTGTTGGCGACCTCTTCCTCGTCCTCTGCCTTCGGCTTGTGCTTCCAGTGTTCCCCCGCTGTCAGGTCGGAATGCCACCAGCAGCGCATCTACCAGTGTGCGCTTTTACTCGCACATCTTACGATCACGTTCCAGTGAGGGAATTAAGGACGGTACGTTGTCCTTGTAACGGGGATCCAGCAGCGTGGCCACCCAGTAATCAGCAAAAGTTAGAATGTGGGCAACTCGGCGGTCGTTGTGGAGACACTGCAGCATGTAATCGCTCATGTGTGCCAGGCTGCCCAGAGGCAACGAAAAGCTGTCCTCTGTGAGAGGTGTATCATCTGTGTCCTCTGTATCCCCCCCCATCCACGCACAAGTGATGGCCATGAGCTGGTCTGGGTGCCACCCTGCTGTAAACATGGTTCCTCCTCCTCCATCTCCTCCTCCTCATCCTCCACCTTGTCATCCTCCAGAACTATGCCCTGGCTGGACAATTGTGTACCTTGGGTTTGTGGGTGCAGGAGCCCACCCTCGGAGCCACTTGGGAATGACTGGCAGGAAACCCTACAAAATGATCCCTCTTCCTCCTCCTCCTCCTGTGCCACTTCCTCTTCCATCATCACCAGGAGAGTTTTTTTAAGGAGGCATAGAAGTGGGATAGAAGAAAATGAAAGAAATGCTCCAGCACCACGGTGGATAATATGAAAGTCCCGGTCTTTATTGTCACCAAGAATCCAGGTGAGTACAGCAATCACGAAAAACACTGGTGGTCCCCGGTTCCCCGGATCATGGGGAACCGGGGACCACCAGTGTTTTTCGTGATTGCTGTACTCACCTGGATTCTTGGTGACAATAAAGACCGGGACTTTCATATTATCCACCGTGGTGCTGGAGCATTTCTTTCATTTTCTTCTATTTCCAAAGGACTGGCTTGAGTCCGCTCCATGCACCGCCGTGCAGGACGATGAGGTGAGCTGGCTACAACCCTTTCTATAATAGAAGTGGGATAGTAACGCTGAGAATGGCGTTATCGACCCTGGCCATGTAGGTGGAGTACTCGAAACAGCGCAACAAGGAACACAGGTCTCGCATGGTGGCCCAGTCATTGGTGAAGTGGTGCTGTTCCGCCGAGTGACTCACCTGTGCGTGCTGCAGCTGAAACTCCACTATGGCCTGCTGCTGCTCGCACAGTCTGGCCAGCATGTGCAAGGTGGAGTTCCACCTTGTGGGCACGTCGCATATGAGGCGGGTCAGCGGGAAGGCCGAAGTTGCACTGCAGCGCTGACAGGGGAGCAGCAGCAGGGTGAGAACGCTGAAAGCGCGCACAGACGGCCCACACTTTATGCAGCAGCTCTGACATATCGGGTTAATTTTTAAGGAATCTCTGCACCACCAAATTCAGCACATGCGCCAGGCACGAGATGTGTGTCAAACCGGCTAGTCCCAGAGCTGCTACGAAATTTCGCCCATTTTTGCACACCACCAGGCCGGGCTTGAGGCTGACTGGCACAAACCACTCATCGGTCTGTTATTCAAGGCCCGTCCACAGCTCCTGCGTGGTGTGGGGTTTGTCCCCCAAACTGATAAGTTTTAAAACTGCCTGCTGTCGTTTACCACTGCCTGTGCTAAAGTTGGTGGTGAAGGTGTTACGCTGACCGGATGAGGAGCTGGGTAGAGGATGAGGAAGCAGAGTAAGAGGAGGAAGCAACAGGAGGCAAACTGAAGCACCCTGCAATCCTCAATGGTGGAAGAACATGCGCCAAACTGCTATCCGCCTCAGGCCCAGCCGCCACTGCATTTACCCAGTGTGCTGTTATGGCGATATAACAGCCCTGACCGTGCTTACTGGTACACATATCCATAGTCAGGTGCACCTTTCCACAGATGGCATTGCGCAGTGCACACCTGATTATGTCCCCTACTTGGTTGTGCAGAGAAGGGATGGCTCGCTTTGAAAAGTAGTGGCAGCTGGGCACGACTTACTGTGGGACAGCCACCGCCATAAGGCCTTTAACCCCTTAAGGACTCAGCCCTATTTCACCTTATGGACTTGGCCATTTTTTGCAAATCTGACCAGTGTCACTTTAAGTGCTGATAACTTTAAAACGCTTTGACTTACCCAGGCCATTCTGAGATTGTTTTTTTTTTCATCACATATTGTACTTCATGACACTGCTAAAATTGGGTCAAAAATGTAAATTTTTTTGCACATTTACCAAAAATTTGGAAAAATTAGCAAATTTCAAAGTTTGTTTCTCTACTTCTGTAATACATTGTAATACCCCCCAAAATTTTGATGACTTTACATTCCCCATATGTCTACTTCATGTTTGTATCATTTTGGGAATGTCATTTTATTTTTTTGGGGATGTTACATAGCTTAGAAGTTTAGAAGCAAATTTTGAAATTTTTAAGAAATTTTCCAAATTCCACTTTCTATGGACCAGTTCAGGTCTGAAGTCACTTTGTGAGGCTTACGTAATAGAAACCGCCCAAAAATGACCCCATTTTAGAAACTACACTCCTCAAGGTATTCAAAACTGATTTGACAAACTTTGTTAACCCTTTAGGTCTTCCACAAGACTTCATGGCAAATGGACATAAAATTTAAGAAATTTTTGGAAAGTTTTCCAATATAATCCATTTTTTCCAGGAACAAAGCAAGGGTTAACTGCCAAACAAAACTCAATATGGGTCACCCTGATTCTGTAGTTTGCAGAAACACCCCATATGTGGTCGTAAACTACTGTTTGGCCAAACGGGAGGACATAGAAGGAGGGGAACGCCATATGTGTTTTAGAAGGCAGATTTTGCAGGACTTGTTTTTATTATACCATGTCCCATTTCAAGCTCCACGTTGCACCCCTAGAATAGAAATTCCAAAAAAGTGACTCCATCTAAGAAAGTACACCCCTCAAGGTATTCAAAACTGGGTTTACAAACTTTGTTAACCCTTTAGGTGTTCCACAAGAGTTAATGGCAGATGGAGAAAAAAAAATGGAATTTCTATTTTTTGGAAAATTTTCTATTTTAACCCTTACTTTATTACTGGAAAAAATGGGTTAACAGCCAAACAAAACTCAATATGGGTTGCCCTGATTTTGTAGTTTGCAGAAACACCGGATATGTGGTCATAAACTACTATTTGGCTAAACGGCAGGACATAGAAGAAGGGGAACGCCTTATGGTTTTTGGAAGGCAGATTTTGCAGGATTGGTTTATTTACACCATGTACCCTTTCAAGCCCCCTGATGCACCCCTAGAGTAGAAACTCCATAAAAGTGACCCCCATCTAGGAAACTACGGGATAAGGTGGTTGATGTTTTGGGACTATTTTAGGGTAAATATGATTTTTGGTTGCTATATTACACTTTTTTAGGCCCCATGCACACGGCCGTGTTTCACAGCCGTGTGCGGGCCGTGGAACCGCGGCCTGGATCCCTCCTGAGAGCAGGAGCGCACGGCGTCACTGGTTGCTATGACGCCGTGCGCTCCCTGCTGCCGCCGCAATACAATACAACACAATACTATACCAGTGTATTACTGTACTGTGCCGGCAGCAGGGAGCGCACGGCGTCATAGCAACCAGTGACGCCATGCGCTCCTGCTCTCAGGAGGGATCCAGGCCGCGGTTCCACGGCCCGCACACGGCTGTGAAACACGGCTTAAAGCAAGGTAACAAAAATTCTAAAATTGTTTCTACATTTGCAATTTATTTTTTTGGAACACCTAAAGGGTTAACAAAGTTTGTAAAGTAACTTTTGAATACCTTGAGGGGTGTAGTTTCTTAGATGGGGTCACTTTTTTGGAGTTTCTAGTCTAGGCTACATCAGGGGGTGCATATGACATTTTAATGCCCAATATGTATGGCTCTCAGAATTTGGAGACACTAAGCAGGCATCCTCAAACTGCGGCCCTCCAGATGTTGTAAAACTACAATTCCCACCATGCCCTGCTGATGGCTGTAGGTTGTCTGGGCATGCTGGGGAGTTCTAGTTTTACAACATCTGGAGGGCTGCAGTTTGAGGATGCCTGCACTAAAACGAATATTTTTTTGGGGAAAAAAATTGTTTTCGTGTCTCCAAAGTCTGAGAGCCATAGTTTTTTATAGGGGTGCACCGAAATTTAGGCGGCGGAAAAGGGGCCTAATCCATTTCGTCCGATATTGGTACATATCGGCAGAAAATATTGTTGGTTATATACGTTCGGGCGGCCTCATGCTGTGCCTCCTAAACGCTTGCCGCTCTAAAGAATCTCCGGCTCAGTGCTGCGCATCCTGCTGTGTCTGCTCTGTGCTACTGCTGTTGTTAGTGTAGCGTGGCCGAGCTCTGTTCGTTCCGCGGTACAGGAGCTTTTGTTTCCTGTACCCGGCCGGACTGACAGGAAGTGCTCACTTAGTGTGCACTTCCTTTCAGTCCGGCCGGGTACAAGAAACAAATGCTCCTGTACCGCGGACCGAACAGAGCTCGGCCACGCTACACAGGCTACACTAGAGGTGACAAGGGAGGGGGAGGGGGGGTGTAAAATGAGAGTGACAAGGGGGTGTGTAAAATGAGAGTGACAAGGGGGGGGGGTGTAGAATGAGAGTGACAAGGGAGGGGGGTAGAATGAGAGTGACAAGGGAGGGGGTAGAATGAGAGTGACAAGGGAGGGGGGTAGAATGAGAGTGACAAGGGAGGGGGGTAGAATGAGAGTGACAAGGGAGGGGGGTAGAATGAGAGTGACAAGGGAGGGGGGTAGAATGAGAGTGACAAGGGAGGGGGGTAGAATGAGAGTGACAAGGCAGGGGGGTAGAATGAGAGTGACAAGGGAGGGGGGTAGAATGAGAGTGACAAGGGAGGGGGTAGAATGAGAGTGACAAGGGAGGGGTAGAATGAGAGTGACAAGGGAGGGGGTAGAATGAGAGTGACAAGGGAGGGGGGTAGAATGAGAGTGACAAGGGAGGGGGGTAGAATGAGAGTGACAAGGGAGGGGGGTAGAATGAGAGTGACAAGGGAGGGGGGTAGAATGAGAGTGACAAGGGATGGGGGGGGTAGAATGAGAGTGACAAGGGATGGGGGGTAGAATGAGAGTGACAAGGGATGGGGGGTAGAATAAGAGTGACAAGGGAGGGGGGGAAGAGAGTGACAAAGGAGGGAGTACAAGTTGTGTGTAGTTATTTTATTTACATTTAAAAAAAATTGTGTAGCCCAGCAAAAATTTGTTCTTGACCTGAGGCTACGTCTGTTTACAGTTTGAGGTTGGTTTTACAACTGTTTCTTGCACTGTTGTTTTGTACAATCACTTGTACATGTTGTTTTGTACAATCACTTGTGTATGAGGAAGCACCATGTTATATAATATGATTTATTAAATTCATGAAAAAGAATTATTAATAAAATCATTTAAAAAAAAGTATTTTAAAAGTATTTGGGCAAAAAGGCAGTTTCGGTTTTCGGTCAAGGACCTCCTGAATTTTCGGTTTCGGACCAGAATTTTCATTTCGGTGCACCCCTAGTTTTTTATGTTCTCTAGGGGACTGTTGGGGATTATAAAAATTTAGTACTCCATGGAAATGTGATACTCCCTGAAGCAATCGATAACGCAGAGGCCCGGATGATCAGGGCAAGTGTCACATTGAGTGGTGGTGTCCTTCCGTATCCCGCTCTTGTGACACACACTTGTTTTGGGTTCGTCCCTTCTTTCCAGTATGGGGGACCACACCTGGAAAATGTTGGCCAGGGACGATTCGGGCGCCTCCAGTTCCCGAGATACTCCAGCCTGCTCTTTCCCGGTTTGAAAAGATCAGGTCCTTGAGGACTGCCTCATAGAATTGGAGGAATGTCCCTGTGCTGCCAGCGCTTATGGTTTTTGGAAGGCAGATTTTGCAGGATTGGTTTATTTACACCATGTACCCTTTCAAGCCCCCTGATGCACCCCTAGAGTAGAAACTCCATAAAAGTGACCCCCATCTAGGAAACTACGGGATAAGGTGGTTGATGTTTTGGGACTATTTTAGGGT
This sequence comes from Bufo gargarizans, assembly GCF_014858855.1. Classification (NCBI taxonomy): domain Eukaryota; kingdom Metazoa; phylum Chordata; class Amphibia; order Anura; family Bufonidae; genus Bufo; species Bufo gargarizans. Next base: position 393,041,779 of record NC_058081.1, read on the forward strand.
AAATATGATTTTTGGTTGCTATATTACACTTTTTTAGGCCCCATGCACACGGCCGTGTTTCACAGCCGTGTGCGGGCCGTGGAACCGCGGCCTGGATCCCTCCTGAGAGCAGGAGCGCACGGCGTCACTGGTTGCTATGACGCCGTGCGCTCCCTGCTGCCGCCGCAATACAATACAACACAATACTATACCAGTGTATTACTGTACTGTGCCGGCAGCAGGGAGCGCACGGCGTCATAGCAACCAGTGACGCCATGCGCTCCTGCTCTCAGGAGGGATCCAGGCCGCGGTTCCACGGCCCGCACACGGCTGTGAAACACGGCTTAAAGCAAGGTAACAAAAATTCTAAAATTGTTTCTACATTTGCAATTTATTTTTTTGGAACACCTAAAGGGTTAACAAAGTTTGTAAAGTAACTTTTGAATACCTTGAGGGGTGTAGTTTCTTAGATGGGGTCACTTTTTTGGAGTTTCTAGTCTAGGCTACATCAGGGGGGGCTACTAATGTGACATGGTGTAAATAAACCAGTCCATCAAAATCTGCCTTCCAGAAACCATATGGCGTTCCCTTCATTCTATGCCCTGCCGTGTGGCTATATAGCCATTTACGACCACATATGGGGTGTTTCTGCAAACTAGAGAATCAGGGCAATAAATACTTAGTTTTGTTTAGCTGTTAACCCTTGCTTTATTACCGGAAAAAAAGGAAATTTTGCCCAAAAAGTTGTGTTTTGGCACAGTTTTTATTTTATATTTTTAACACTGTTCATCCAAGGGGTTTGGTCAAATGTTATTTTTATAGGGCAGATTCTTATGGACACGGCGATACCTAATATGTTTACATTTTAAAATGTATTTACATTTTACACTTTATTATAATTTTAGGAACAAAAAAAAAATATTTTAGTATCTCTATAGCCTGGGAGCTACAGTTGATTTTTTTTGGTTGGGCGACTATCTAATGTAGGGGCTCATTTTTGGGGGGATGAGATGGTGGTTATATTGGCTCTAATTGGGGGTGCATATGACATTTTGATCGCTTGCTATTACACTTTTTGTGATGTTAGGTGACAAAAAATTGCTAATTGTTTTTATAGAGAAGATTTTTACGCGATGCCCAATATGTATGGCTCTCAGAATTTGGAGACACTAAGCAGGCATCCTCAAACTGCGGCCCTCCAGATGTTGTAAAACTACAATTCCCACCATGCCCTGCTGATGGCTGTAGGTTGTCTGGGCATGCTGGGGAGTTATAGTTTTACAACATCTGGAGGGCTGCAGTTTGAGGATGCCTGCACTAAAACGAATATTTTTTTGGGGAAAAAAATTGTTTTCGTGTCTCCAAAGTCTGAGAGCCATAGTTTTTTATAGGGGTGCACCGAAATTTCGGCGGCCGAAAAGGGGCCTAATCCATTTCGGCCGATATTGGTACATATCGGCAGAAAATATTGTTGGGTATATACGTTCGGGCGGCCTCATGCTGTGCCTCCTAAACGCTTGCCGCTCTAAAGAATCTCCGGCTCAGTGCTGCGCATCCTGCTGTGTCTGCTCTGTGCTACTGCTGTTGTTAGTGTAGCGTGGCCGAGCTCTGTTCGTTCCGCGGTACAGGAGCTTTTGTTTCCTGTACCCGGCCGGACTGACAGGAAGTGCTCACTTAGTGTGCACTTCCTTTCAGTCCGGCCGGGTACAAGAAACAAATGCTCCTGTACCGCGGACCGAACAGAGCTCGGCCACGCTACACAGGCTACACTAGAGGTGACAAGGGAGGGGGAGGGGGGGTGTAAAATGAGAGTGACAAGGGTGTGTGTAAAATGAGAGTGACAAGGGGGGGGTGTAGAATGAGAGTGACAAGGGAGGGGGGTAGAATGAGAGTGACAAGGGAGGGGGTAGAATGAGAGTGACAAGGGAGGGGGGTAGAATGAGAGTGACAAGGGAGGGGGGTAGAATGAGAGTGACAAGGGAGGGGGGTAGAATGAGAGTGACAAGGGAGGGGGGTAGAATGAGAGTGACAAGGGAGGGGGGTAGAATGAGAGTGACAAGGGAGGGGGGTAGAATGAGAGTGACAAGGGAGGGGGGTAGAATGAGAGTGACAAGGGAGGGGGTAGAATGAGAGTGACAAGGGAGGGGGTAGAATGAGAGTGACAAGGGAGGGGGGTAGAATGAGAGTGACAAGGGAGGGGGGTAGAATGAGAGTGACAAGGGAGGGGGGTAGAATGAGAGTGACAAGGGATGGGGGGGTAGAATGAGAGTGACAAGGGATGGGGGGTAGAATGAGAGTGACAAGGGATGGGGGGTAGAATAAGAGTGACAAGGGAGGGGGGGAAGAGAGTGACAAAGGAGGGAGTACAAGTTGTGTGTAGTTATTTTATTTACATTTAAAAAAAATTGTGTAGCCCAGCAAAAATTTGTTCTTGACCTGAGGCTACGTCTGTTTACAGTTTGAGGTTGGTTTTACAACTGTTTCTTGCACTGTTGTTTTGTACAATCACTTGTACATGTTGTTTTGTACAATCACTTGTGTATGAGGAAGCACCATGTTATATAATATGATTTATTAAATTCATGAAAAAGAATTATTAATAAAATCATTTAAAAAAAAGTATTTTAAAAGTATTTGGGCAAAAAGGCAGTTTCGGTTTTCGGTCAAGGACCTCCTGAATTTTCGGTTTCGGACCAGAATTTTCATTTCGGTGCACCCCTAGTTTTTTATGTTCTCTAGGGGACTGTTGGGGATTATAAAAATTTAGTACTCCATGGAAATGTGATACTCCCTGAAGCAATCGATAACGCAGAGGCCCGGATGATCAGGGCAAGTGTCACATTGAGTGGTGGTGTCCTTCCGTATCCCGCTCTTGTGACACACACTTGTTTTGGGTTCGTCCCTTCTTTCCAGTATGGGGGACCACACCTGGAAAATGTTGGCCAGGGACGATTCGGGCGCCTCCAGTTCCCGAGATACTCCAGCCTGCTCTTTCCCGGTTTGAAAAGATCAGGTCCTTGAGGACTGCCTCATAGAATTGGAGGAATGTCCCTGTGCTGCCAGCGCTTCGGGATAGTACAAAAGCGTCGTACAAGGCAACCTGTACCAAGTAGACCGCAACTTTTTTGTACCATGCCCGGGTTTTGCGCATGGAATTATATGGCTTGAGGACTTGATCAGAGAGATCAACTCCTCCCATATACCAATTGTAGTCGACGATACAATCGGGCTTGAGGACCGTTGCCGCAGTATCTCGCACAGGGACAGGGGTGGTGCTGTTACCGTCGATTGTGGACAGTATAAAGACATCCCTCTTGTCCTTATACCTGACAAGCAACAGGTTTCCACTGGTAAGGGCACGGGTCTCACCCCTGTGGATAGGTACCTGGAGGGGGTAGGTAGGGAGGCCGCGTTGATTTTTCCGCACGGTCCCACAAGCGAACGTGGATCTAGCGGCAAGGGACCTGAACAAGGGAATGATAGTATAAAAGTTATCCACGTACAATTGGTAACCCTTATCTAGCAGTGAGTACATAAGGTCCCACACGAGATTCCCGCTAACACCCAGAGTGGGGGGACATTCTGGGGGTTCAATACGGGAATCTCACCGCTCGTACACACGAAATTTGTAAGTTTACCCTGAGGTTACTCTCACAAATTTTGTACATTTTCACGCCATACCTCACCCGCTTAGAGGGAATGTATTGACGGAAACTGAGTCTCCCCTTGAACGCAACGAGAGACTCATCAACCGCGACCTCCCTTCCAGGTACATAGGCCTGCGCAAATTTGGCCCCGAGGTGATCGATGACAGTCCATATCTTATACAGACGGTCATGGGCAAGATCACCTCGGGGGGGGACATGCTCGGGGGGGGGGGGGGGATGCAAGGGGCAGGGGGGGTGTCTAGGGTCTGAAAGCTAGAAAACAATAAATTTAGATAAACTTTTCCCTTCTATCCCTGCCTAATGGTGCCTCTCCCTCACTGACCCTAACCTACCTGGAGGGTGATGGGTGCAGGAGGGTGATGGGTGCCGATGATGGGATTGCAGGAGCCTGGTGAGGACGGTGCTGGATGGTGCAGGTGCTGAACAGGAAGAGGAGGGGAGAAAGGAGTGATGGAAGTTTGAATCTCGCGCCTCTCTACCCGCACCAATCAGCACCCTGAACAGCGTCATTTAGCACCACGGTAAGCACCGCCTCTCCCAAATGTTTGGACTGTGATTGGTGGTGTGTAATCACACCACCGATCACAGTCCTTTTCCGATTCATCGGGTCACCGGAGATCGAATTGACCTGCTGCGATTGCCGATGCAGGGGGGTCACATGACCCCCCCCCTGGCGTTGACAGGATGCCCGTTGCGATTAACCCCCACCGCAATCGCAATTTAAAGTTAGAACGTACCGGTACGTTCTGAGTCCTTAAGGACTCGGGAAATGGGGTGTACCAGTACGTCCTAAGTCCTTAAGGGGTTAAAACTATCCGTCTCCACTAGACGGAATGACAGTATTTCAAGGGCAGTAATTTAGAAATGCTGGCATTCAGGGCTAGGGATAGCGGGTGGGTAGGGAAGTGCTTCCTCTTCCTCTCCAGCGTTTGGGAGATGGAGAGCTGAATGCTTCCGAGGAAAATTGTGGAGGGTAGGGATCCAGCAATGCAAGGGTTGGATACAGCAATGCAAGGGTTAATACCTTGCAAGTGATAGTATAGGGAACAGGGATGCTCCTGTTGCGTGGTTAGGGATTCAGCAATGCCAGGGTTAATACCTTGCAAGTGATTGCTGAGGTACAGGGCAATGGTAGGAGTGGATGACAGGGAGAGGGATCATAGGGTGGTGAGTTATGGGCAAGGGGTTGTAGGGGGTATGGGTATAGTTAGTGGGACAGGGTCTGCAGGGATAGGGATTGCAATGGGATGTGTTGGTGGCAGGGAAGGGGTTGGATATAGGGGGTATGTGAGGGGTAGGTAGAGGCTACACAGGTAGATACTTAATCCTTCCAGAGTTAGTAGGCCTTTTCCAGGTGGTCATCATGGAGCTGCTCTCTCCCATGTGTCTCTGATTCTAGTCTGGTTGCAAGAGACCTTGTTCCTCCCTTGGGGCTCCCATATCAGCCCCAGAAACAGCCCACCTCCCCCCTCATCAGGCATGTGACATCATAGTGTGCCTTCCTCAAATCCCCAGAGTCCTCTCCCCTAGTCACAAAATGCTGGCAGTAGGGGCAAGGAGTTTAGCCATGGGGCAGAGGTGTGGAAAACAGGTTTATGATGTCTTTGGTTAGAAAGCCCCCTGACCAACGGTGCCAGAGAGTGTGATTGTTTGGGGCCTGAACAAAAGAGGACTAGATACTAATCAGCTGTTATCCTACAGGCTATCAGCACAAGTTTTTTTCTAAACATGGGGGATGAACTGTTGATAAGAGTTGGGAATTGAATCTAGAGAATATTTATTACACTTCCCTATATATATATATATATATATATATATATATATACATATATATATATATATATATATATATATATACACACACACATACACACACCTACACCTGTTTGGGGGCACATATTTTCCACAGGGGCCACAATGACCACTAGGGGCAGATGTGCGCAGATGCTGGGCACATCTGTGCACATCATCCTATGATGTGGCAGTCAGTGCAGGCATATATATCACACATGCATGCACGTATTTGCATGTATGGTGGCTTTGGTGTGCTCGGTCCCTTGCTGCGGTGAACAGTAGGAGGCGTACTATCTAGAGGACGGCCGCTCCGCTTTTGCACCCTGCTCCCTCTTCTGCTGTGCTGGTGGCTCTGTGCGACCTCCGCCTCTTCCTCCGAACTACATAGGTCACTCGCATGACCTTGATTCCATGTGGGGTCGAGGACCTCATAGTCCTCCACATTATCTTCCACCCAGTCTTCACCCCTGCCTTCCTTGTCGGTCTGCACACTTTCGAAAGCCCCAGCAGTTGGCACCTGTGTTTCGTCATCATCCGACACATGCTACGATGGTCCTACCATGTACTCATCTTGAAAGATAAGTGGGTGGGCATCGGTGCACTCAATCTATTTCACTTCTGGGGCAGGGCTAGGAGGATGGCCCTGGAAAACCCTGCTAACAGAGTCATCAAAAAGCAGAAGAGACTGCTGCATGACTTGGGGCTCAGACTGCTTGGCTGATTTTCAAGGGGGTGAGGTGAAAGACTGATGGACATCGGCTGCAGGTGCCAACTGTGGTCTTTCAGCAGGAGACTGGGTGGAAAACAATATGAAGGAACTGGATCCACGGTCAGCAACCCAATCTACTATCGCCTGTACTTGTTCAGGTCTCACCATTCTTAGAGCAGCATTAGGCCCGACCAAATACCGCTGCAGGTTTTGTTGCCTACTCGCACCTGAGGAAGGTGTTTCACTTGTGCGTGTAGCTGGCACAGATCGACCACGTCCTCTCCCTGCAACAGGAGCTCCACAAGCAGCACTACGACCTGGGACACGTCCCTTATTTGACGCTCTTGTCATATTTTTCGAATTTAGGATCTTGCCCTAAATGGGTGTTTAATTAATAGTAGAATAGAACGACAGTATGAAAAGGGTGTTTCTCACATGTCCTGAACAAGACTAGGCCTCAATTAAAGATTTATTTGCCCAAAATCGCTGTATTTCAAATGCCTGAATCAAACCCCTGTATGTAGAGGGTGAATCTCACACGGTCTGAACCAGTGTAGGCCTAAATTAAATATTTCTTTGCACAAAATGGCTGTATTTCAAATGGCTGTATTTCAAATGCCTGAATCAAACCCCTGTATGTAGAGGGTGTATCTCACAGGGCCTGAACCAGTGTAGGCCTAAATTAAATATTTATTTGTCCAAAATGGCTGTATTTCAAATGCCTGAATCAAACCCCTGTATAAAGAGGGTGTATTACACTACACTGGTTCAGGCCCGAATTTAATATTGGTGCACCAAATGGAAGTATTTAAAATCTCTGAATGTAACCCAAATGTATTGAGGGTGTATCTCACAATGACATCTGCATCAAAGGCTGCCAACAATTGTTTTTGTGCCCAAACAAGTGTTTGTTTAACAACTGAATTTGACAGCAGTATATAAGCCTGTAATTTCACATGTGCTGATGCTGCAAGGTCTGAAAATAGTGTTTTTGTTAAAAAAAAGTGTGTTTTTCAAACCCCAGAAAATGATGGGTGTATTTCTAGCCAAAATTGCACACTGACTAATCAAGATGTTATAGATTGCCCAAAAAGTGTTTTTTTGGTAACAGAATATGAAAGCTGTATATATTAAACTTGACTTTAACACTGGCAGATCAGGAAAATAGTATTTTTTTTTTGTTTTTAATTGTGTTTTTCAAACCCCAGAAAATGATGGGTGTATTTCTAGCCTCTATTCTATTGCTGGCAGGGTTTCCCAAGGGCATCCACCTAGCCCTTCCCCAGGGGTGGAAGACATAGAATGCATTGAAGCACAACCACTTATGTTTCCTGATGAGGACATGGGAATACCACCTCAGCATGTCTCTGATGTTGTAGATTGGCAAAAAAGTGGGGTTTTTTTGTAACGGAATATGAAAGCTGTATATATTAAACTTGAATTTAACACTTGCAGATCAAGAAAATACTGTTTTTTGAAGAAAAAAGTGTTTTTCAAACCCCAGAAAATGATGGGTGTATTTCTAGTTTAAGGCTACTTTCACACTTGCATTTGGGGTTCCGCTTGTGAGATCCGTTTGAAGGCTCTCACAAGCGGACCCAAACTGATCCATTCATCCCCAATGCATTCTGAATGGATAAGGATCCGTTCAGAATGCATCAGTTTGGCTCCATTCCTCCTCCATTCCGCTCTGGAGCCGGACACCAAAACGCAGCTTGCAGCGTTTTGGTATCTGCCTGGCTGTGCGGAGCCAAACGGATCCGTCCTGACTTACAATGCAAGTCAATGGGGACGGATCCATTTGACGTTGACACAATATAGTGCAATTGCAAACGGATCCGTCCCCGGTTGACTTTCAATGTAAAGTCAGGAGTCCCTATTAATATACCATTGGATCTGAGTTTTCTTCAATCCGGTGGTATATTTTAACTTGAAGCGTCCCCATCACCATGGGAACGCCTCTATGTTAGAATATACCATCGGATTTGAGTTAGATCGTGAAAACTCAGATCCGACAGTATATTCTAACACAGAGGCGTTCCCATAGTGATGGGGACGCTTCAAGTTAGAATATACTAAGAACTGTGTACATAACTGCCCCCTGCTGCCTGGCAGCACCCGATCTCTTACAGGGGGCTGTGATCCGCACAATAAACCCCTCAGGTGCCGTTAATTGTGCATATCATAGCAGGGGCCAGACCCCCCCTCCCTTCCCAGTTTTAAATTCATTGGTGGCCAGTGCGACCCCCCCCCCCCCCTCCCTCCCCAGTATTAAATTCATTGGTGGCCCGTGCGGCCCCCGTCCCTCCCTCCTCAGTATTAAATTCATTGGTGGCCAGTGCGGCCTCCCCTCTCCTCCCCCCCCCTAATTAAAATCACCCCCAACCATCACTGGTGGCAGCGGAGAGTTCCGATCGGAGTCCCAGTTGGGGCTCCGATCGGTTACCATGGCAGCCAGGACAATACTACAATCCTGGCTGCCATGGTTACTTAGCAATTCTGGGGTGAAAAAAGCCTCTCATATACTGCACATCTAGGATTACACATGCATAAGTGACTGTCACATTTAGGACAGAAATACAACTTTTTGGTTAAGGTGAAAAAAAAAAACTCTAATATACTGCACATCTGGGATTACACGTGCATAAGTGACTGTCACATTTAGGCCATGAATACGGCTTTGGCATACTGGGGTGAAAAAAGCCTCTCATATACTGCACATCTGGGATTACACATGCATAAGTGTCTGTCACGTTTAGGACAGAAATACAGCTTTTTAGTTTGGGTGAAAAAACCCTCTAATATACTGCATTTCTGGGATTAGACAAGCATAAGTGACTGTCACATTTAGGCCATAAATACGGCTTTGGCATACTTGGGTGAAAAAAGCCTCTCATATACTGCACATCTGGGATTACACATGCATAAGTAACTGTCATATTTAGGCAATAAATATGGCTTTGGCATACTGGGGTGAAAAAAGCGTCAAATATATTACACATGCATAAGTGACTGTCACATTTTTTTGGTTACTGGGGTGAAAAAAAACTTTAATATACTGCACATCTGGGATAAGACGTGCATAAGTGAGTGTCACATTTAGGCCACAAATACCGCTGTCATATAGAGTTAAAACATTTTTTTATAGAGACCAATACCCTACATCAGGGTTTATATTGGCGGTTAATTATTTTTTAACATACTTAACCACTTTTTACATTGCTTTGTGAACGCTAACTATAAGGCAAACATCTAATACGGGATGCGGTCATGATTGTGGTGTTGGTGGAGCCTCTGGTGCAGGGAGAGGACGTGGCCGTTCTGCCACAGCTACACGTCCTACTGAACCTACTACCTCAGGTCCCAGTAGCCGCCAGTATCTACAGCGATATTTGGTCGGGCCTAATGCCGTTCTAAGGATGGTAAGGCCTTAGCAAGCACAGGCGCTAGTCAATTGGGTGGCCGACAGTGGATCCAGCACTTTCACATTATCTCCCACCCAGTCTTCTGCAGAAAGAGCACAGGTGGCGCCTGAAAGCCATGCCCATCAGTCTGTCACATCACCCCCGTGCATATCGGGGAACCTGTCTGAGCCTCAAGTCATGCAGCAGTCTCTTATGCTGTTCGAAGACTCTGCTGGCAGGGTTTCCCAAGGGCATCCACCTAGCCCTTCCCCAGGGGTGGAAGACATAGAATGCACTGAAGCACAACCACTTATGTTTCCTGATGAGGACATGGGAATACCACCTCAGCATGTCTCTGATGATGACGAAACACAGGTGCCAACTGCTGCGTCTTTCTGCAGTGTGCAGACTGAAAAGGAGGCTAGGGAGAAAGACTGGGTGGAAGATGATGCAGGGGACGATGAGGTCCTAGACCCCACATGGAATGAAGGTCGTGCCACTGACTTTCAGAGTTCGGAGGAAGAGGCAGTGGTGAGACCGAGCCAACAGCGTAGCAAAAAAGGGAGCAGGGTGCAAAAGCAGAGCAGCCATCGCCAAAACAGTTCGCCTGCTACTGGCCACCGTCACCAGGGACCGAGCACACCAAAGGCAGCTTCAAGGAGTTCCCTGGAATGGCACTTCTTCACACAATGTGCTGACAACAAGACCAGAGTGGTTTGCATGCTGTGCCATCAGAGCCTAAAGTGAGGCAGTAACGTTCTGAACCTTAGCACAACCTGCATGACCAGCCATCTACATGCGAGACATGGGCTGCAGTGGAGTAAGCACCTTCAAAACTAAGAAAGGGCTCAGGCCCCTCCTGCTACCTCTTCTGCTGCTGGCTCGGCCTCTGCCTCTGGAGGAACGTTGGCACCTGCCGCCCAGCAAACAGAGGACGTGCCACCAACAACACCACCTCAATCGCCTTGGTCAAGCATCTCCACCATGTCACACGGAAACGTTCAGCTCTCCATCTCACAATCCCTTGAGAGAAAGTGTAAATTCCACCTAGCTACCCTCGATCCCTGGCCCTGAATGTCAGCATTTCTTAACTGCTGGCCTTTGAAATGCTGTCATTCAGGCTGGTGGAGACGGACAACTTCAAACAGCTCATGTCGCTTGCTGTTCCACAGTACGTCGTTCCCAGCCGCCACTACTTCTCCGGGAGAGCCGTGCCTTCCCTGCACAACCAAGTATCGGATAAAATCAAGTCTGCATTGCGCAACGCCATCTGTGGCAAGGTCCTCTTCCTACTCGGCTTCCTCCTCCTCTTCTACCACCTCCTCATCCGGTCAGCGACAGACCATCACCACCAACTTCAGCACAGCCAGGGGTAAACGTCAGCAGGCCATTCTGAAACTGATGTGTTTGGGAGACAGGCCCCACACCGCACAGGAGTTGTGGCGGGGTATAAAACAACAGACCGACGAGTGGTTACTGCCAGTAGGCCTCAAGCCTGGCCTTGTGATGTGCGATAATGGGCGAAATCTCGTTGCAGCTCTGGGACTAGCCGGTTTGACGCACATCCCTTGCCTGGCGCATGTGCTGAATTTGGTGGTGCAGAAATTCATTCACAACTACCCCGACATGTCAGAGCTCCTGCATAAAGTGTGGGCCGTCTGTATGTGCTTCCAGCGTTCTCATCCTTCCGCTGCTCGGCTGTCTGCTCTACAGCGTAACTTCGGCCTTCCCGCTCACCGCCTCATATGCGACGTGCCCACCAGGTAGAACTCAAACTTGCACATGCTGGAGAGACGGTGCGAGCAGCAGCAGGCCAGAGTGGAATTGGGTGACAGGAGCCTAAATCTCTCAAAATCGTTTGTTTTATTGCTGGGTGACATAACCCCCTTTTGCCATGAATGAACCCCTGCTCTGCATTGCTGACAGGGGCCTAAATCTCTGAAAATCCTCTGTTCTATTGCTGGGTGACATAAACCTCCTTTTGCCGTGAATGAACCCCTGCTGTGCCTGGGTGACAGGGGCATAAATCTCTCTAAATCATCTGTTCTATTGCTGGGTAACATGAACCCCCTTTTGCCGTGAATGAACCTCTGCTGTGCCTGGGTGACAGGGGCCTAAATCTCTTAAAATCGTCTGTTCTATTGCTGGGTGACATAACCCCCTTTTGCCATGAATGAACCCCTGCTCTGCATTGCTGACAAGGGCCTAAATCTCTGAAAATCCTCTGTTCTATTGCTGGGTGACATAAACCTCCTTTTGCTGTGAATGAACCCCTGCTGTGCCTGGGTGACAGGGGCATAAATCTCTCTAAATCATCTGTTCTATTGCTGGGTGACATGAACCCCCTTTTGCCGTGAATGAACCTCTGCTGTGCCTGGGTGACAGGGGCCTAAATCTCTTAAAATCGTCTGTTCTATTGCTGGGTGACATGTACCCCCTTTTGCCATGAATGAACCCCTGCTCTGCATTGCTGACAGGGGCCTAAATCTCTCAAAATCCTCTGTTCTATTTCTGGGTGACATTAACCCCCTTTTGCCGTGAATGAACCCCTGCTGATCCTGGGTGACAGGGGCCTAAATCTCTCAAAATCCTCTTTTCTGTTGCTGGTAGACATGAACCCCCTTTTGCAGTGAATGAACCCCTGCTCCGCATTGCTGACCGGGGCCTAAATCTCTCTAAATCCTTTCTTCTATTGCTGGGTGACATGAACCCCCTTTTTGCTGTGAATGAACCCCTGCTGTGACAGGGGCCTAAATATCTCAAAATTCTCTGTTCTATTGCTGGTTGATATGAACCCCCTTTTGACATAAATGAAACCCTGCTGTGCCTGGGTGACAGGTGCCTAAATCTCTCAAAATCCTCTTTTCTGTTGCTGGGTGACATGAACCCCCTTTTGCAGTGAATGAACCTCTGCTGATCCTGGGTGACAGGGGCCTAAATCTCTCAAAATCCTCAGTTGTATTGCTGGTTGATATGAACCCCCTTTTGACATAAATGAACCCCTGCTGTGCCTGGGTGACAGGTGCCTAAATCTCTCAAAATCCTCTTTTCTGTTGCTGGGTGACATGAACCCCCTTTTGCAGTGAATGAACCCCTGCTCCGCATTGCTGACCGGGGCCTAAATCTCTCTAAATCCTTTCTTCTATTGCTGGGTGACATGAACCCCCTTTTTGCTGTGAATGAACCCCTGCTGTGACAGTCATAAATGCAGATATTAAAAGCTGAGACTTTTGCCAATATATTCCTGTCAGGAAGATATCGGAGCCCACATGCACCACGTCACGGCTCTCAGCATGGCAAGGGGTCCTACCACTACGCTACCTATGGTGTGAACAAGGTCTGAAGGTGATGTAATCCAGCTCACAGCCAAGCTTCCACACAACCGCCTAGCAGGACAACTAGTGCAATGTGAACAAAGCCAGACTGTAAGCCACACCCATATCAGACCATGTGATGGAGGCTACCAGGTGCAAAGGAGAGTGTTTAAATGCCAGGTAAAGGCACATACACTACATATAAAACAAGACAAAAACACAGAAATATAGTGGCAAATCTGGGGGAGCTGCTCAACCCCTAACACTGTAGCGTGTTTTTCATTGGGGGAGCAGCCCCACCGCATGTGGACCGCAGCAAACGACTATCCCCAGCAAAAAATATTTTGCATACGGTGGAGGATGTCGGCGCGGTCCACATGCACCACAAAGGCATCCTACACAAAACGGAGCATTGTGCGGATGAAAATATAATCATAAATCACAGAAAAAATGCACCAAACGGATATGCCACTGACTATACTGGCTAGTCATAAATGCAGATATTAAAAGCTGAGACTTTTGCCAATATATTCCTGTCAGGAAGATATCGGAGCCCACATGCACCACGTCACGGCTCTCAGCATGGCAAGGGGTCCTACCACTACGCTACCTATGGTGTGAACAAGGTCTGAAGGTGATGTAATCCAGCTCACAGCCAAGCTTCCACACAACCGCCTAGCAGGACCTGGGTAACATGAACCTGTTTTTGCCGTGAATGAACCCCTGCTCTGCATTGCTGACAGGGGCCTAAATCTCTCAAAATCCTCTGTTGTATTGCTGGGTGACATGAACCCCCTTTTGCCGTGAATGAACCCCTGTGGTGCCTGGGTGACAGGGGCCTACATCTCTTAAAATCGTCTGCTCTATTGCTGGGTGACATGAACCCCCTTTTGCCGTGAATGAACCCCATCTCTGCATTGCTGACAGGGAACTAAATTTAGTGAAAACATCTGTTACTGATCGGAAGATGCGCGACTACAAGCGCACCCTGATGATAGCATTCCCACCTGACAGAGGGAGCTCAGTGGAAACACAAGGCGAAGGCAGCGGAGGAGGAGGAAGAGGTCGCCAGCACAGCTGGGGCACCACCAGCACCTGAGAAGGCAGGGTTAGCATGGCCAAAATGCGGAAAAGCTTTGTCAGCCTCGGAGGGGCTGACCTGCCCTGCAGCCAGTGTATAGTGTGAACGTGTGTTTAGCACGGCAAAGAGCATTATCATAGGCCACAGCCAATGTGGACAAGTTTAGGTTTATTAAAAAGAACCAGGCATGGATCCCACAGGACTTTTCCGTACCTTGTGCAGAATAGACAATTATACCAGCCTCAACCATCCATTCTTGTACTCAAGTGCACTTATTCTTTGTTTTATTTTGTTATATGTCCCAATATTTTGGGGGATACCCCAATTTTAAAATAAAAACTAACACAAATCAGTGTTGTCTACCTATTCCTCCTTCACCGCCGCTTCAACCTACACCGCCATGTCAACCTACACCGCCACATCCACCGCCTCCTCAACCTCCTACTCCTAGATCCAGATTATTTTTCATTTTTCAGTTTATTTATGTTATTTTAAGTCATTTCCCTATCGACATTTGTTTGCAGAACAGTTGTCATGCTCTTAAGCACATTTTGTTGCCTTTTGCAGGTCCCCATTGACTTCAATAGGGTTTGGGTTCGGGGTCAAGTTCGGGTCCCGAACCCAAACTTTTTTTTTTAAAGTTCTGCCGAACCCGAACATCCAGGTGTCCGCTCAACTCTAATCGGCACTTCTTACCCATATCAATATTGTTTAGTCTAGGCAGTGATCACGCTCGGAACCCAGCAGTGGCCCCCAGGATCACCCCTAGGGCAACTCCAGACATTGAGGTTTTAGAAGAGTGGCCACGCACAAGTACACCTTCCTATGTTATATCACTATCTAACCTACACTGACTATCTCCCACTAACTATCTGTATTATACATATACGCTAACTAACTAAAGTAATGACACAGGAAAGCACAGAGCTCAGCAATAACACTGGTGTCTCTCTCAGATCTGCAAAATACTGCATACAAGGGCTGCTGGGGAGGGTCGTATATAGTAAGGGGTAGGCAACTTTCCTATTGGTTGCTAGGGAAGTTGCTAAGCTCAGACAAAGACATTGCAGCCTTCTCATTGGCCCATAAGCAAGAAGGGAGGTTACTGATGGAAAAAAAAAAAGAGAATATTCGAAATTACTAATATATATAATTACTTTCTAAATATTTGCAAATTCTCAAAGTGCCGATATTCGTGATTTAATATTTGCGATTTCAATATTCGCGCCCAACACTATTGTTTACCAGTGTTGAGCGAGCATGCTCGGCCGAACTGCTGTTCGGCTCGAGCATCGCTATGCTCGGCACATCGAAGTGCTCGGCTGAATACTGCGGGTGCTTGAGTACAATTTAATACAATGAAAGTCAATGGGAAACCTGAGCATCAAACCAGGCACCCCCTGCTCTGAAGAAGAGAGGGTGTCTGGTTCACAAAAAACGGTTCGGAATTTAAGGAAACCCCATCAAAATGGTTTGGAACCAGCATTAAGAGGATGGCTGGAGGTGTCTTGGACTCCTATTATCTACGACCCCCTCCTATTATCTACGACCCCCTGGCATCTACTATATGTCAAAACCCAGGTATATGCAAGCCATCAATCTTTCCATGAGACAGATGACAGGCTGAGTCAGCATACCTTACAATGGCAGCCTTGTGCACTAAGAGACAAGAGACATTCCAAACCAGCTCTCATCTGAATAAGTAAGCCTCAAAGTTGCTTCAGATCCGTTGAAAGACATTCAAATGAGCAGAATCTGCCTTGTTTTTCAGCTGAAAAACCATTTGCATGGAAAATTCGCAATCTACACTACTTATGAACAGCACCATCTATTGGTTTCATAGTATTATGACAAGACTATGAAACTAATAGATGGTGCTGTTCATGAGTAGTGTAGAGCAAAAATATTCCATGCAAATGGTTTTCCAGCTGAAAAACAAGGCAGATTCTGCTCATTTGCATGTCTTTCCCATATGCCCATGTTTATGCAAATTCATTTTTACATGACAAAACTGTATAGAAAGCTTATTAAATATTATGTTAGGACAATCAGAAAACTTTTTGTCACCCTAATGATATTGATCTAGGTACTACAGACTCTGAAGTAAGGTTGACTTACTGGCTCTCAGTCAGATGAGAGCTGGTTTGGAATGTCTCATAGTGCACAAGGCTGCCAATGTAAGGTATGCTGACTCAGCCTGTCATCTGTCTCATGGATAGATTGGGTTTTGGCATATAGCCTTTGTGTGGTCGTCTATTGTATGTCGTAGATATTAGGAGTCCAAGACGCATCCAGCTATCCTTTTAATGCTGTTTCCATACCATTCTGATGGGGTTTCCATCAATTTCTAATACTTTTTTGTAAACCAGACACTCTCTTCTCTTCTCTTCTGAGCAGGGGGTGCCTGGGGTTCTCCAATTTACTTCCATTGTGCTTGGGTGCTCAGTAGAGCACATGAGCACACAAGCACTTTGGTGCTCCATCAACACTATTGTTTACATGGGACTGCATGTTGGGGATGGGGGTGATATTATTTTGGAGGGGGCTGTAAATAGAGAGGAATATTATTTAGATGGGACTGTATACTGGAGGGGGGCTGGAGAGATGGTGTGATGTTATTTACATAGGACTCTGGCGGAGGGAGGGAAATAGTGTTATTTACATGGGACTGTATATTGGAGGGGCTGAAGGGAGGGGAGTGATGTTATTTACATGGGACTGTATTTTGGAGGGAGCAGGAGAGATGGTGTGTAGTGATGAGCAGCATAGGTAATATTAGTTTTCGCTATATTTTGCTAATTTGTGGCCTAATATTCGCCAATAATTAGTAAATTCTAGAATTCGTGATCTCCAGTTATTATTTTCTTGATTGTGAAAATTGGCAATGTAATATGCACGTATTGCGTGCTCAATACAGGCGTGACTCACTTTTGATACATTTTTCAAGCTGCTAGAAGTTTCCTGGGACTGGAGAAAATGCACAATACAGTAATTCCTATCACACTACCTAACACTCTGCACTGGAACCTATCAGCTACACTATATCACTATCTAGCATACACTGACTATCTCCCACTAACTATCTGTATTATACAGTATATATTAACTAACTATCTAATGTAATTGAATAAGGATCCAGATGACTCAGCAAAGCACAGAGCACAGCAATGACACTGTTGTCTCTCACTCTCTCTCACAGATCTGCAAAACACTGCAGAAAATGGCTACGGTGGAGTTTCTTATATAGTAAGGGGTAGGCGGCAACTTTCCTATTGGTTGCTAGGGATGTTTCTAAGCTCAGACAAAGATATTGCAGCCTTCTCTTTGACCCACAAACATGAAGCAGTGAGGGTACTGATTAAAAAAAATCTAGGATATTTGCGATTACAAAGATATAGCCCTATACATCTTCGCGAATTCTCGAAGTGGCGATATTCGCAATAAAAATTTGCAATTAGAATATTCACGATCAACACTAATGGTGCGATGTTATTTACATGTGACTGTATGGTGGAGGGAGGAATATAACTGCAGGGGGCAGTATAATTACTAGGGGCATTGTAGGGGTATTATAAATCCAGGGGACATTAGGCGTTCTTATTAGTACCAGGGGCTCTATAGGAGTGACTTATAGATCTGCCTTATTTCTACTAAGAGCACTATGGGGGGCCATATTACTACTGAGGGATCTGTAGGGAGATTTATTACCACTGGGGGAACAATAGGGGGAACTTATTTCTACTGGGGGCTCTATGAAGGTACTATTAATACTGGAGGGCTCTTCTACTAGTGGGGAGACTGTTGGGGGCACTATAGGGGGCAGTATTACTAATGGGGCATTCTTGGGGAGCATTCTAGAAGGGAATTACTATTGGTGGGACTATGAGGAGCACTATTACTATGGAGGGCACTAATTTTCTTCAGGATCATATTTTGGGATATTGAGGGGCACAGCGAGCAGCAGGATAACACTGTGGGGACTCTAGGTTGGGGGATGGTGATAGAAATGTGAGGAAGCTAAGATGTCTGTGTGTCACACTCTGCAGAGACGAGTCGGCTGAGAAAAGGTGTCCGAATCTAATGGAGAAGATGATGACAGAGAAGATCTACATCAGAGGAGACGTCACCTGGGAGGCACTAGATGTGAGAGGTATGCACTGTTGTATAGCAAGTACAGGAAAATGCAGTGTGCACAAGGGTGGTTGGGGGAAGTCTATCTAGAGAACTGGGCCATATTCATTGGGGCTTGGGCCTCGGATATTTTGAGACCCTAGCAACACTTCTGTATGACAGTACACCTCCTACTTAGATGCTTATGCTAAAGACAGTTAGAGAAGTGCAGAGTTAGGAGAGCTGCTTTAAACAGACACCTTTTGGCCTATTAACCACCTGCTCAACTACAGTCTCATAAGTGCTTCCTGCATTACTATTACTATGAAAAGTGTTGGCATCACGACAGATGGAACCCTGCCATGTACCTCAAAACCTTCATCAAGGGCACCTCAACTGTCATCAGCCAGGAGCACCCCAGAACCAGAGTGTGCCCTGAAGGAAAGAAACGGTCCTGTGAGTACTGCAACTACTACACTCATCTGGCCACTCACTCATACACAGGCCCCTGCAGATTGGTCGCTGCAGGTATAAGTAGGTACCAAGGTTAGTAATGCTAGTGCAAATGGTTACTGTTGGCAATGGGTCAAAATCTGGCCTGGGTTCAATAATTGACAAGATCAGAGAACAGCTGAAGTGTCATACAGAAGATCCATTTTGCGGAAGATGATGGTTGCTGGGTGGGTGCATTTAAGTACAGATTAGTAAACAGGACCAGGCACGAAGTCAGAAAATGTAGTACCACAGTAATGTCAGAAAAAATCCAGAACTCAAAGATCAAGATCAAAACTAACATGCGATTTCTGTTATAATATGTCTGTATTCCTCAACCCTTACTGTAGTTTTTACTTTTGTACAGTTTGTACAATTTAAAGGGCTTATCCCATGACTAATACAATTTTTTTTAATCGGACATCATATAGTGAACGACAATCTCTAACAAAGCTAGAACCAGCCCTGTACTTCACATGGAACCAGAGATCTCTCCATTCATGGCTCTGCTAGATTTATATCAAGCTGACAGCTCAAGGGGAGTAGTTCTTGTAGTTTTACTAATCACATTGGGCCAGATTTATCATGACTCTGACAGCTCACTCCACTTTCACATATGGCTAAAGTCAGTTTTAGCCAAGTCAGATTTATGAACGGCCCTTTAAGACTGTAATAAATGTGGTTTGACGGTAGCAGTTTATCCGTCAGTAAGCAGCTTTACAAAAGTCGCACGTCTTTACGAAAAAGTTGAACGTCTTTACGAAAAAGTCGCATGTTCTATTAAAAAGTCTCATAAGATAAGCATGGTCCTCACTGGAGTGAAATTGCGCACTTTTTTGCGACTTTTTTGCGACTTTTTTGCGACTTTTTTGCGACTTTTTAAATAGTCTCAATAGTAAATCTGTCTAGAGATTAATTTACATAAGAAAACACGCCCACTTTCAGAAAACTGGCGAGCATAGTGCAGAGCAGAAAAAAGTCACAACATTTTGCGCAGTTTTAGTGATTTGCGACTTTTTCACTCCATTATTCTGACTTGAGCTAATGATAAATCTGGCCCATTGTGTTTCAGCCAAGGTAGCGTGCACCTGCGTTCTCAAATTTACATACTATGGAGGTGCTGGTTCATTTATTTTTATTTCCTATTGATAATACCACTGGGGGGTGGCGCCCGAGTTGGTGATTTTGAACCATGCACCACCGCCTATTTACCATGTGCTTTTAATTAGAAATATTATATAGCTGTATTCTACTTTGCCCATATTGCAGGCTGATAGCCTAGAAGAGGCATGTATATTATATAGCTGGGTCCTACTTTGCCCAGATTGTAGGCTGTAAGCCCAGGAGAGGCATGTGTTAGAGTAGGCCCCGTCTGATGGAAGCCACCTTGTCATTCGGTAGATGGGCCCGACATATGCGCAAAGAGCTTCCAACTGCTCTTGCAGTAAGTATAGCCACCAAGAAGCTTATTTTTCATTCAGTATTTGCTTATATCTTTGTGCAATTGACTAGAAGTGTGCTGTTACTTGTAGTTTTACTAATTACATTGAGCTCAAGGAGAGTGTCATTTCTGCTGCAGCTAAAGGGGTGTGTCTCAGTTCTCCCTATCACAGCTCAGGAGGCAGTTGAAGAATGAAACTAAGGGTACTTTCACACTAGCGTGTTTCTTTTCCGGCGTTGAGTTCCGTCCTAGGGGCTCAAATCCGGAAAAGAACTGATCAGTTTTATCCCCATGCATTCTGAATGGACAGTCCGTCCTTCAGGATGCATCAGGATTGCTCCGCTTCAGTCTTTTCGACATTTCCGTCAAAATGAAAAACCGTAGCATGCATAATTTTCTTCTCCGTCTCAAAAGCCGTAGCATTTGCCGTAACGCCGGATCTGTCCTTAATTGCCATTGAATTGTATTGAGGACGGATCCGACTTAAAATGTTCATGGGAACGACGCAACGACTGATCCGGATATCCTGTCTGCGCCTAGGTCGGATAGAGGAGGAGCAAGTTTCGCGCCACCCTGTCTGGATCCTGCCTGCGAGGGAGTCGGGTGCACGCCAGAGAAGGTGAGTATATGTGGTTATTTTATTATTTTTTGTGCGAAAAAACATCATATAAACAGCTCCTATGTACTTATACAAACAAACTATAAGTACATAGGAGCTGTCAGTACCCAGTGCATGGTAGGAGTAGTAGTCCTGTCTACTGCTGCTCCTAGCATCCACTATGTACTTATATTAACTGCATACCCCTATGTACTGTGGCATAGGGGTTGCAGGTAATATAACTACACAGTGCATGTTAGGAGTAGTAGTCCTGTCTGCTGCTGCTCCTAGCATCCACTATGTACTTATATTAACTGCATACCCCTATGTACTGTGGCATAGGGATTTTTGAGGATTAATTTTATTATTGAACAACAACCATGTTCTCAATGAACCCAAAAAACTCATTAATATCAAAGCTGAATATTCTTGGAAGTAGTTTTTAGTTTGTTTTTAGTTTTAGCTATTTTAGGGGGATATCTGCGTGTGCAGGTGACTATTACTGTGCATAATTATTAGGCAACTTAACAAAAAACAAATATATACCCATTTCAATTATTTATTTTTACTAGTGAAACCAATATAACATCTCAACATTCACAAATATACATTTCTGACATTCAAAAACAAAACAAAAACAAATCAGTGACCAATATAGCCACCTTTCTTTCCATGGATTCTGTCAGTGTTTTGATCTGTTCACCATCAACATTGCGTGCAGCAGCAACCACAGCCTCCCAGACACTGTTCAGAGAGGTGTACTGTTTTCCCTCCTTGTAAATCTCACATTTGATGATGGACCACAGGTTCTCAATGGGGTTCAGATCAGGTGAACAAGGAGACCATGTCATTAGTTTTTCTTCTTTTATACCCTTTCTTGCCAGCCACGCTGTGGAGTACTTGGACGCGTGTGATGGAGCATTGTCCTGCATGAAAATCATGTTTTTCTTGAAGGATGCAGACTTCTTCCTGTACCACTGCTTGAAGAAGGTGTCTTCCAGAAACTGGCAGTAGGACTGGGAGTTGAGCTTGACTCCATCCTCAACCCGAAAAGGCCCCACAAGCTCATCTTTGATGATACCAGCCCAAACCAGTACTCCACCTCCACCTTGCTGGCGTCTGAGTCGGACTGGAGCTCTCTGCCCTTTACCAATCCAGCCACGGGCCCATCCATCTGGCCCATCAAGACTCACTCTCATTTCATCAGTCCATAAAACCTTAGAAAAATCAGTCTTGAGATATTTCTTGGCCCAGTCTTGACGTTTCAGCTTGTGTGTCTTGTTCAGTGGTGGTCGTCTTTCAGCCTTTCTTACCTTGGCCATGTCTCTGAGTATTGCACACCTTGTGCTTTTGGGCACTCCAGTGATGTTGCAGCTCTGAAATATGGCCAAACTGGTGGCAAGTGGCATCTTGGCAGCTGCACGCTTGACTTTTCTCAGTTCATGGGCAGTTATTTTGCGCCTTGGTTTTTCCACACGCTTCTTGCGACCCTGTTGACTATTTTGAATGAAACGCTTGATTGTTCGATGATCACGCTTCAGAAGCTTTGCAATTTTAAGAGTGCTGCATCCCTCTGCAAGATATCTCACTATTTTTGACTTTTCTGAGCCTGTCAAGTCCTTCTTTTGACCCATTTTGCCAAAGGAAAGGAAGTTGCCTAATAATTATGCACACCTGATATAGGGTGTTGATGTCATTAGACCACACCCCTTCTCATTACAGAGATGCACATCACCTAATATGCTTAATTGGTAGTAGGCTTTCGAGCCTATACAGCTTGGAGTAAGACAACATGCATAAAGAGGATGATGTGGTCAAAATACTCATTTGCCTGATAATTCTGCACTCCCTGTGTGTGTGTGTGTGTGTATATATATACATATATATATATATATATATATATATATTATATATATATATTTTTTTTTTTTTTGCCATTTCGTCCTGTTGCCAGTGAGAGAGGTCATCAACGATCTTCCAGAGGATGCCGTGGAGCACGCGGCGGTCGTGGTCGTGTGAGTATTGTAAAGTTATGTTTTTTATTAAAAATAAATGTATCTAATATTAAACTTAATTTTATTTTTATTTTTTTAGGGCTCCCAAACCTCCACCAGAAGGCATGAGGAGGACGTTGAACGATTTTATATCGACAATGACCTCCTCATCCATATGGTGGAGGAGCGTACACTGTTGTGGGACCACACCGACCGCCGCCATGCAGACCATCATCTAACACGGCTCCTCTGGAACGAGATATGTGCGGCCATTCTGCCCAACTGGGATGACCTCCGAGAAAGGCAACAGGGCCAATGCCATAAGTATAAATTATTTGTAGAGAGCAGACATGTAAAAAAAATATTAATCAAAAGTGGTTTTACAGTGTAATTTTTTTAAAACCGCCACTTATTTAAAAAAACATTTTTTTTCTTTTTGTGGCTGTTTCAATTAAATTGTAAAAACAACTTTGATTAACCACTGATTTTAAATATACATCCTAATTTGGTTTCTTTCTTTCTAGGAGATACGATCATGGTTCGGTGGCGCTCAATCAGGGACCGCTACAAGAAGGCCTTTAATGAGGAACTTCGGCGCCCGAGTGGGTCGGGAGGAACCTCAAGGCGCGAATACCGCTATTCTGCCGCCTTGGGGTTCCTACGAAGGACCCTTGAGATGCGAAGGTAAGATATAAGGTGTCTCCTAAAAAACAACTTTTCAAACTAGGTGTATGGCCCAGACAGACTGTCATTTGGCACTTTGTCTTGGACATCCACATTGTATTTAGTGGAGTAGAGAGGAGCAATGTATGCTTCCGACTTTTCATTCGAAGTTGCTTTCCAAAAAAAAAGGCTATACTGTACATACACACCTCCTTGAAAATTCATTTATTTAATGGCCTCTATGTACAGTATGTTTCTCTATTTTTTTTTTTAAGTAACCTCCTATGTAGCTTCTGAAGTCTCTTTGCTCACCTCTATCCCACTGTTTCTCCCATCCATAAAAAATGCTAAATATTCTTTTTTTTCTTTGCTTCACAGAACATCAAGCAGCACTCTTGCGCCTGAAGTTCCTCAGGAGGCGGTCCCTGAAGAGCAAGCCACCATGGGTCCCTCTCGTCCTGCTCCTACTGCTGGTCAGGAACAGCAGGTTTCCCAACCTGTTCCCCTACTTGTGCCCTCTGGCGACGCAACAATGTCGACGATGGCTCCACTTTTTGAGGCCCTTATGCGTCGCCAGAGGTCAGGTAGGAACCGCCAGGCTGACTACGAAGACCTCACAAGGCTCATGTATGAGTCCTTGGCGGGGATCACAAATAGGGTTGCATCTGTGGAGGATCATTTGCGTCGTCTTCAGGAGGGGGCGGTGTTGACGACACAAATGAGTCTGATGCATCACTATATTGTGTCGTTGTTACCTGCGCTGGAACGCTTATCACCCGACCAGCAGTATGAGGCCAGAAGACAGATGGACAGCGTTTTGTGGCAACTGGCACACCGCCCCACAACCATTCCCCCATCCTTCACCTATCCCCCATCCTTCACCTATCCCCCATCCTTCACCTATCCCCCATCCCTCACCTATCCCTCATCCCACACCTATCCCCCATCCCACACCTATCCCCCATCCCACACCTATTCCCCATCCCACACCTATCCAAGTTTACAGCCGCAACAGGCTCAGCATTCCCAACCTCCCCCTTCCCACAACCCACCCCATCCCAAACCCCCAAGCTCTTTTCTCAACACTTTTCTTCTACTGCTTCTTACTATGCTCCTACCTCTTTCACCACTCCCTCTACTGTTTCTCGGGAAACTCCTTCTCCTGCCCAATCCACTCTTCATACTCCCTCTGTGCCACTTGCTTCAACACGCACTTTGTTGTCCACAGTGGCAGAAGAACAACAGGACAGAGTGGACCCAAACCGATCACTTCCCTTCACCCCCCAGCATACCTTCCTTAATTTGTAATTATTTATTTTATTGTTATTTATAATAAATGTTATTTTTTGGGTTTAAAAATCCTTGGACTGTTTAATTTTTTTTTTAAATAAAGATAGATATTTTTACTTTTAATAAAATTAAAATCTCCCAGCACTGGCGGAGCGACACAACTAATTGTCGCTCCTCCAGCATTGGTAGATTGTGAGAAACCTAGGTGTCTAATAGGCCAGACATAATCTCCCAGCACTGGCGGAGCGACACAACTAATTGTCGCTCCTCCAGCGTGGGCAGATTTACCTGAGTTTCCATACTACAGGCCTGATTAAATCTACCAGCGCCAGTGGAGCGACACAACTAATTGTCGCTCCACTGGCGTGGGCAGATTTAACCTCAGTTTCCATACTGCAGGCCTGATTAAATCTACCAGCGCCAGTGGAGCGACACAACTAATTGTCGCTCCACTGGCTTGGGCAGATTTAACCTCAGTCTCCATAACAGGCCTAATTAAATCTACCAGCGCCAGTGGAGCAACACAAGTATGTGTCGCTCCTATAGCGTGGGCACATCAATATATTTAAATAAAATCTAATAAACGTTAAATGAATATTTATTGAACCCAAAATGCAATTGAAATCAAATACAACACACTTTAACCATCAAACAACGGGACAACAAACATAAATTAACGGCTATTTGATAATGAGTCCCAAAATGTTTATACAAATCGGTCCTGCCAGTCCACCCTTCCTGCTTCAGAGCAGAAATAATCCGCAAACGAGTCTCTCATCCGTGCAACTGCTACAGTTGACTGATGTCGACAACTTTCAATGCTTGCGATCTCGCTGTCCTCCGGTACCTGTTCTAAATTGAGTGGTTCTTTTTGAAGGAGGTAGTTGTGTAACACCATAGCACACTTTACAACTTCGTCGACCGATTCAACCTTCATCTGAATTGGTTTAGTGAAAATCCGCCATTTTGCAACCAAAATTCCAAATGTGCATTCAACCATTCTTCGAGCCCTGGTCAAGCGGTAGTTGTATGTCCGTTTTTTTAAATCTAATCCGCGGCTGGAATACGGTTTAATTAGATTTCCACACATTTGGAAGGCCTCATCACCAACCAATACAAACGGCATGGGTGGGCCATCAGTACCTGGCAGTGGTTGAGGGAGAGGAAAATCGAATTGTCCGTTATATAGACTACGGCCCATATTTGAATTTTTTAAAACCATGGAATAGTTTGCGCGTCCATAGGCCCCTACGTCCACTGCAACAAAACGATATTGAGCATCTGCGATGGCCATTAGTATTATTGAAAAATATTTCTTGCAATTGAAATACTCTGATCCGGTTCAGTGGGGCTTGATAATACAAATATGTTTCCCGTCTACCGCACCTATGCAGTTGGGAAACTGACGAACATCGAAAAATCTTTCAGATATTTCTGTCCAATGCTGTCGAGTTGGATGTGGGATGAATTCATCATGCAGTTGTTCCCACAAAACACGGCATGCCTCCTTGACAATTATTGAGACAGTTGATATCGAAAGGCGAAATTGAAAATGGAGTGAGCTGAAAGTTTCTCCACTTGCCAAAAAACTAAATTTTAAAAGAAAAAAAATGGGTATTAAAAATTTTACAAAACAACATAATATACAAGGTATATCAATCTGACACAATTGTATTGCACCCCTACATATATTACTTTGGTCAAGATTTTTTCTGTGGCCAATATAATTGTTAATAAAATTCAGTGATAAATGTTCTCCATGGCGAACAATATTCATCCCAGTTCATTCAACATCTGACGAGTATATTGATTCAAACTTTAAACAAGATGTACAATAAAAAAAAAGAATGATGAGCATCAATTGGGGCCAAAATTAGAAACTTTGTACAGTGATTACAGAAAAAATAAGCAAATATTGCTTAAAAAATGTATGGCTTCACACTACCAAACAGCAGCTTTAAAAAATTTAGACCAAATATTGGTTCAATATGTAATAAAGTATGTACTTTACCTTATGGTCAACAATAGGCGTTCTGCTGGGGAAACACAGCGACGGAAAGTGGTGTCTTGTCTTTGAATGTGAGGTGACACACGTTGTAAAAGATCATCAAAACTTTCTACCGTCATCCGTAAGTAGTTAAATAATTTTTCAGGATAATCCCTCAATTCAGGAAACAGAGTTTCAAAAACTCCCCTTCTTACTCTTGCAGAGGTTATTGGATGCACCCAATAGCGACGCTTTCTACACTGTCTGGCTCGAAGACGTCTTCTCCAGCGTGAAACCAGAATTTGAGCCTGAAATCCAAAACGAATATGGTCCGGCATCATCTTTGCAATCTGCTGAAGGAACTTCTGAGTGGTAAGGACCTTTGGTTTTCTTTATAGGCAGTTGCTTATCTTTTTGTGACCTTGGGTTATCTTTTATAGCCTCTTGTAGTATTTGCTTAAACAGATAGCATCTTTTTATCTCTAATTTAAACGCCGGATCCGTCTTTCCGTCCACAAATGGATGGAAACAGAATAGTCGGATCCGCTTTTACGGCAGATCCGGCGGACGGATCCGTAGAAAATTGACAACGTAAAAGAAACTGAACGACGGATCCGGCTTTTATGGTCATCGACGGAACAACGGATCCGTTATGTGAAACATGTGCGGAGGTGTGCGTTGTGTCGGATCCGGCGGGCAATTCCGGCGACGGAACTGCGCGCCGGATCTCTCTGCCGCTAGTGTGAAAGTAGCCTAAGCATGTGCGGCCTTCTCATAGATAAGTATTCAGATCCAGGTGCTAGTTTGAAAACTGTAGAATATTTTTCATGGGACAACCCCTTTCATAATGGAAACAAAAATTGGAATATAGAAAGCACCTTAAAAATATTGGTGCTTAATTCTTTCCAAAATAAAAAGACATAACAATGGGGTATGGAAATAACAGAAATCCATCACAGGCTTAGGCCTCATGCACACGACAGTTTATTTTCACAGTCCGCAAAAACGGGGTCCGTAGGTCCGTGATCCGTGACCGTTTTTTCGTCCGTGGGTCTTCCTTAATTTTTGGAGGATCCACGGACATGAAAAAAAAGTCGTTTTCGTGTCCGCCTGGCCGTGCGGAGCCAAACGGATCCGTCCTGAATTACAATGCAAGTCAATGGGGACGGATCCGTTTGACGTTGACACAATATGGTGCCATTTCAAACGGATCCGTCCCCATTGACTTTCAATGTAAAGTCTGGAGTTCTTTTATACCATCGGATTGGAGTTTTCTCCAATCCGATGGTATATTTTAACTTGAAGCGTCCCCATCACCATGGGAACGCCTCTATGTTAGAATATACTGTCGGATATGAGCTACATCGTGAAACTCAGATCCGACAGTATATTCTAACACAGAGGCGTTCCCATGGTGATGGGGACGCTTCAGGTTAGAATATACTACAAACTGTGTACATGACTGCCCCCTGCTGCCTGGCAGCACCCGATCTCTTACAGGGGGCCGTGATCAGCACAATTAACTCCTCAGGTGCCGCACCTGAAGGGGTTAATTGTACTATCATATCCCCCTGTAAGAGATCAGGGCTGCCAGGCAGCAGGGGGCAGACCCCCCCCCCTCCCCAGTTTGAATATCATTGGTGGCCAGTGCGGCCCCCCCCCCCCCTTCCTCCCTCTATTGTAATAAATCGTTGGTGGCACAGTGTGCGCCCCCCATCGCCCCCCCTCCCTCTATTGTAATAAATCGTTGGTGGCACAGTGTGCGCCCCCCATCGCCCCCCCTCCCTCCCTCTATTGTAATAAATCGTTGGTGGCACAGTGTGCGCCCCCCATCGGCCCCCCCTCCCTCTATAGCAGTAACAACATTGGTGGCCAGTGTGCGGCCTCCCATTCCCCCCCCCCCCCTCCCGATCATTGGTGGCAGCGTAGTTCCGATCGGAGTCCCAGTTTAATCGCTGGGGCTCCGATCGGTAACCATGGCAACCAGGAAGCTACTGCAGCCCTGGTTGCCATGGTTACTTAGCAATAGTACAATAGTAGAAGATTCATACTTACCTGCTTGCTGCTGCGATGTCTGTGACCGGCCGGGAGCTCCTCCTACTGGTAAGTGACAGTTCATTTAGCAATGCGCCGCACAGAACTGTCACTTACCAGTAGGTGGAGCTCCCGGCCGGACCCATTAGAACAGGGCTGGCCAACCTGCGGCTCTCCAGCTGTTGCAAAACTACAACTCCCAGCATGCCTAGACTGCTTACAACTATCAGCCTACAGCAGGGCATGGTGGGAATTGTAGTTTTACAACAGCTGGAGAGCCGCAGGTTGGCCAGCCCTGCATTAGAATATACTGTCGGATATGAGTTTTCACGAAGTGAAAACTTAGATCTGAAAAAGCTTTTATGCAGACGGATCTTCGGATCCGTCTGTATGAAAGCAACCTACGGCCACGGATCACGGACATGGATGCCAATCTTGTGTGCATCCGTGTTCTTTCACGGACCCATTGACTTGAATGGGTCCGTGAACCGTTGTCCGTCAAAAAAATAGGACAGGTCATATTTTTTTGACGGACAGGATACACGGATCACGGCCTCGGCTGCAGAACGGTGCATTTTCCGATTTTTCCACGGACCCATTGAAAGTCAATGGGTCCGCGAAAAAAACGGAAAATGGCACAACGGCCACGGATGCACACAACGGTCATGTGCATGAGGCCTTAGGGTACTTTCACACTCGCGTTTTTCTTTTCCGGCATAGAGTTCCGTCACAGGGGCTCTATACCGGAAAATAACTGATCAGTTTTATCCCCATACATTCTGAATGGAGAGTAATCCGTTCAGTTTGCATCAGGATGTCTTCAGTTCAGTCGTTTTGAGCATGCTACGGTTTTATCTCCGGTGAAAAAAACTGAAGACTTGCCTGAACGCCAGATCCAGCTTTTTTTCCCATAGGGATGTATTAGTGCCGGATCCAGCGTTCAGAATACCGGAATGCCGGATCCGTCGTTCCGTTATGCGCATGTGCAGACTGAAAAAAAGGTGAAAAAAATAAATGCCGAATCAGTTTTGCCGGATGACACTGGAACGACCGATCCGGCATTTCAATGCATTTTTTCGACTGATCAGGCATTTTTAAGACTGATCAGGATCCTGATCAGTCTTACTAATGCCATCAGTTAGCATACATTTTGCCTGATCCGGCAGGCAGTTCTGGCGACGGAACTGCTTGCCGGATCTTTCTGCCGCAAGTGTGAAAGGAGCCTTATAGATAAAGCCTTTCAGATGCATTTTGTATCTTCTACCTGTCTTACTTCCTTAGTTCTAGTTGCCCTAAAATTGACAAAGAAGAAATTTTGCACTTTTCAAGAATGCAGATTTTTTTAAAATATTTTTTTCTTATAGCTCACAGAGGTAGTATGTGAATATGTGATTGGTGGTCTCCAGTAGAATTTGTTCCTTCTCTGAAAGCTTTGCTCCTGAAAAATCATATGTTTAATAGTTGTCGGCTGAACACTTGTGCGGTTGACAGCTATCTCTCCAGACTCCCATGTACACATAAATGCCTGGCTCAGCTAAGTGTGCTTGTGTTGTCAATGTCTGAAAAGGACAAGGCCACTACTAGACACTTCTAGAGTTGACTTATCTTCTGAGAGAACAGAAGGATTGGGCATCAAAGTTCAATGTGAGCTACATATTAAATTGCTAACTGGTCCCACTTGGTTCGGCCAACAACAGTCTAATGTAGTGATGCACAACATTTTATGGTCTGAGAGCCACATTCGGGACTGTTGCAACTATGCATATAGTCCCAAGTGTAAGCGACCTATATAATTGTGTTTCCTAGTGATGAGTGAATCGAAATTGACAAAGTGGAATTCAATTCGAATTTCAGGAAAAATCTGATTCGCTCCGAATTTCCTCACTCTTCATGCACGTGTGAGGACATGGAGCAAGGAACTCTGGGAAGGCGGGATCACCCATAATGCCATGCATGCAGCCAATCAGCAGCCAGCCCTGTGATGTCACAGCCCTATAAATAGCCTCAGCCATCTTGGATTCTTCCATTTTCCAGTGAACTTAGTGCAGGGAGAGACATCAGCAGGCGCTAGGGACAGTGCTAGAAAAAACTTCATTGTGCTAAAAAACTATTTACAAGTGCAGGGAAAGATTATTCAAGGTGTAGGCAAAGAATAGGGAGGTGTCATTCCACAGCATTTATGTTGAACAGGGTTCAGTAGGGGAGGTTACAGCATGGGTAATAAGAACAATACTATTACACCTTGCTGCACTGACTGGGGTCCCAAATTGCCATTATACAGCTCTGTAATTCCAGCAAAACGTTGTTGTTATTGAGGTGTGGGGTAAGGTGAACAGAAAAGTGTATGGTAAAGTCCTGGAAGGGGTGTATATCCCACCCAGCTTCCTCAACTGGGTGAGGTAAATAAAATCCAGAAGGTTAAAATGGTCTACGAGGTTGTGGAAAAAGTGGGCGAGGTAAACTATAAGGTGTACCAACCAGGAAGGAGAAAACCCTACCAGATTTACCACGTAAATCTGATCAAGCCATGGAAAGATCGGGAGTCATTGGTGGCCGCACAGACCATGAGTAAGAAGGTGTCACCACCAATTCCTCCGGTAAAAATTAGTGAGGCATTGTCAGTACCCCAGAAACAAGAAGTAAAGGAGTTTCTACAGAAAAATAGAGGAAGGTTTTCTGACCTACCAGGCCGTACCCACCTGATAGAACATACCGTGAGAACTGAACCCCACAGTAAGGTGAATCTAAAGCCCTACAGGATACCAGAAGCACGCAGAAAAGCGGTATCCTCTGAGGTCAGGCGCATGCTTGAGTTAGGGGTCTTTGAGGAATCTACCAGTGAGTGGTCAAGCCCTATTGTCTTAATCCCGAAGCCTAATGGGACTTGGAGATTTTGTAATGATTTCCGGAAGCTAAATGAGGTATCGAAATTTGATGCGTACCCCATGCCCAGAGTAGATGAACTAATCGAGAGGCTTGGGAAAGCAAGGTACATCACGACCCTTGACCTTACAAAAGGGTATTGGCAGATACCATTATCAGATGAGGCAAAAGAAAAGACGGCATTCTCCACTCCAGAGGGGCTGTTCCAGTACACAGTGATGCCATTCGGGTTACATGGAGCCCCTGCTACATTTCAGAGGTTGATGGACCTGATCTTGAAGCCACGTTACTATGCTGCTGCTTACTTTGATGATGTGGTCATTTTTTCATCTGATTGGAGAAGTCACCTCTGGAAAGTACAGGCCGTTAAAGACACCATTAGTGATGCTGGCCTAACCATAAACCCTGAGAAGTGTGCAGTGGGTCTAGAGGAAGCAAAATATCTGGGCTACATTATTGGTAAAGGGCTGGTTAAACCCCAGATCAATAAAGTAGAGGCGATACAAGACTGGCCTAGGCCTTTAATGAAAAAACAAGTCAGGGCCTTCCTTGGCATGACAGGGTACTACCGCCGGTTCGTACCGAATTTTGCCTCGATGGCATCACCATTGACTGACTTAACAAAAGGCCCTAAGTCAGTAATGGTGAAGTGGACCCCAGAGGCAGAAAAGGCCTTTCAAAGCCTAAAGTCTGCTCTTTGTCAACAGCCGGTGCTCATTTCCCCGAATTTCAGAAAAGGAGTTTCTGGTCCAGACTGATGTATCCGAGACAGGCTTGGTAGTGGTCCTGTCACAGGTGATAAATGGGGAGGAGCACCCAGTGATGTACCTAAGTAGGAAGTTGACCCCAGCAGAGAAAAATTATGCCATAGTGGAACGAGAGTGTCCAGCCATTAAATGGGCTCTGGAGTCACTTAAATATTACCTGCTTAATAGGAAATTTCTGTTGGTAACAGATCACGCTCCTTTAACCTGGATGAAACAAAACAGGGAGAAAAACGCAAGAGTGACCAGGTGGTTTCTCTCCCTGCAAAATTTTAATTTCAATGTTGAACATAGGCTGGGGAAATTACAGGGGAAGGCCTCATGCACACAACAGTATTTTTTCATGGTCCACAAAACAGGGTTCCGTTGTTCCGTGATCCGTGTCCGTTTTTTCTTCCGTGTGCCTGCCTTGATTTTTGATTTTTGGAGGATCAGCAGACCAGAAAAGTGAAAAAAAAAATCTGTCAAGTTTGCCTTAAAAATGATAGGAAAAAAACTGACACGGATCACGGACGCGGATGACAATCTTGTGTGCCTCCGTGTTTTTTCACAAACCCATTGACTTGAATGTGTCCGTGAACCGTTGTCCGTCAATAAAATAGGACAGGTCATATTTTTTTGATGGACAGGAAACACTGATCATGGACGCGGATGACAAATGGTGCGTTTTCCGAGTTTTCAACGGACCCATTGAAAGTCATAGAAAATCACGGAAAACTGAACAACGGACAAGGATGCACATAACGGTCGTGTGCATGAGGCCGAACACAGATGCTTTGTCCAGGATACACTGCTTGTTGGCTAAAAATATCCAGACCTCCGGTCTGGAGAAGAGGGGGGGGGGGGGATATGTGGTAAGGTGAACAGAAAAGTGTATGGTAAAGTCCTGGAAGGGGTGTATATCCCACCCAGCTTCCTCAACTGGATGAGATAAATAAAATCCAAAAGGTTAAAATGGTCTCAGCAATGTGTAGGTTGCTGAGACAGTTTTGTTAAGTTTATGGGCTGGATTTTATTGGACTGAGAGAAGGTAGGATTGGTAGAGGAACCTCCCCCTGAAGTTAGGAACTTCACTGTATTAGCCAGGGCCCAGATGGGCAGGTGTTTATTTTAGTTTGGTTTATGTTTTGTGGTGCTGGACCTTCACCTTATCCAATGAATTATAACTGGGGTTGCCTGTATTGCCGGAGTGTGATAAATAAAGCAGCATTTGGACTTTAACCCTGTGGTCTGCAAGAGAATCTGTCATCGCCGCCCAACCTGAGAGTGTAACCCCTTACAGTTGTTACAGCCATTGACAGGGTTTATTACAAGGAAATATTTGTCTTACTTGCCCTTGTGCGGTACAGTTATATGTTCTAAAGCAATTTTTGGCTTCTATCAGTTTAAAAAAGGAGCATATTAGCCGTTGTGTGGTGAAGTGCCAAAAATTACAGCTCTTTTTGTCGTGTTTTAGTGGCAAAAGAAAAATATACTTGCTGTTCAGCGGTGCAGTTATATTTCAAAAGCCTTTTGTGGCATGTATTAGTCGCAAAAGTAAAATATATTTGCCGTTCAGCGGTGCAGTTATATGTTCTAAAGCCTATTGTGGCATGTATTAGTGGCAAAAGTAAAAAATATTTGCCGTTCAGCGGTGCATTTATATCTTATAATTTGTGATAAGTGGGAGGAACTTTATTCGAATGTGCGATATTTCACAAATATTTGGGTGAATATTTGTCATATATTTACAAATTAGAGATTATTTTCTTGATTGTGAATAATCGGCAATGTAATATTCGTGTAATGCACGTGAAATACAGGGCTGGGTCACTTTTGCTAAATTTTTAAGTTGCTAGAAGTTTCCTGAGACTGGAGAAAATCGTTGGCACGGCAGAACATTAAAAATATTGCAGTTAGAGTGCTCCAATTTATTCGCAATTGCGCAAAGTGGCACTAACGATGAGAATATTTTGGTACAATACGTGAAACTTCACATTTTAGTAGGTCTGCATGTATGTATGGACAGCAGAACCTAACACCCTGCACTGCAACAGATACACTATATCAGGATATAGCCTACACTAACTATCTGTATTATATATATGTATATGTATATATATATATAATCTTAACTATCTATCTACTGTAGTGTGGAAAGCACAGAGCACAGCAATGACACTGCTCTCTCTCCGAACTTTAAAAAACTGTAGAAAATGACTGCTGGGGAGGTTCTTATATAGTAAGGGGTAGGCATCTTTCCTATTGGTTGCCAGGGAGGCTGGTAAGCTCAGACAAAGACATTGCAGCCTTCTCATTGGCCCACAAGCAAGAAGGGAGGTTACTGATGAAAAAAAAAAATCTAAAATATTCTAAATAACAAATATATCACTTTATAATCAAAACATTTGCGAATTCTTGAAGTACCGATATTCGCAATTAATATTTACGATTCGAATATTCGTGATCAACGCTAGTTATAAAGCCCTTTTTGTTGTGCAATAGTGGCAAAATGAAAAAAATAATTGCCGTGCAGTGGTGGTTATATATTTTTAAGCCTTTTGTGGCATGTATAAGTGGAAAAAGAAAAATATATTTGCCATTCAGCGGTGCAGTTATGTAATACCTTTTGTCGTGTAATAGTGGCAAAAGAAAAATATATTTTCAGTTTAGCAGTGCAGTAATATGTTATAAAGCCTTTAGTGGTGTGTATTAGTGGCAAAAGTAAAATATTTTTGTCATTCAGGGGTGGTTATATGTTCTAAAGCTCTTTTTGTTGTGTAATAGTGGCAAATTAAAAAAATATTTGCCGTTCGGTGGTGCAGTTATATGTTCTAAATCCATTTGTGGCGTGTATTAGTGGCAAAAGTAAAATATATTTGCCGTTCAGCAGTGCAGTTACGGTATTTTTCGCCCAATAAGATTTACCGACCCATAAGATCCACTTAGGTTTTTAAGGAGGAGAATAAGAAAAAATATATTTTGAACCAAAAGGTGTGCTTTTGGTGGGCTTTGAACTAATGGTAGCCTGTGAATGACACTATTATTGGGGATCTGTGGATGACACTGTTATGAAGGTCTGTGGATGGCACTGTTATGAGCGTCTGTGGATGGCACTGTTATGGGGGTCTGTGGATGGCACTGTTATGGGGGTCTGTGGTTGACACTGTTAGGGAAGTCTGTGGCTGACACTTTTATTGGGGCGTCTGTGGTTGGCACTGTTATGGGGGCATCTGTGGATGGCATGACACTGCTATGGGGGAATCTGTGGATGACAGATAAACAGCCTCCTATGCTATGTCATTCACAGATCCCCCCCCCCCCCATAACAGTGTCAGCCACTGTGAATGACCCCCAATACAGGGGGTGGGGTCTGGCATCTACACTAGTTTTTTAATGGCAGCGGGGGCCCAGTGCAGTCATTGTATTCTATTGCACCAGGCCCCGCTCACTGTACTAATCGTATCTACAGTAACTGCAGGCAATGTTTAATTATAGAATATATTCAATCCATCTGCCTGTACTTACGATCATAGCAGGCAGGAGGCTGGGAGGGCGGGCGGGTAGCGCAACTCACTTCATCATATGCCCGTGACGCCTGCTTCATTCATAAAGTGGGCAGAGCAGGCACGTGATGTAGGAAGTTACGCTGCCAGTGTCGGCCCGTCCGCCCTGCCTCCTGCGGTCGTAAGTACAGGCTGCTGGATCAAACATATTCTATAGTTAAACATTGCCTGTAGTTACCGTTGATACGATTAGTACAGTGAGCGGGGCTCAGTGCAACAGAATACAGTGACTGCACCGGGACCTGCTGCCATTACAAAACTAGATGCCGGCCCCCAGCCCCTCCTCGCTGATACACACGCCGGCCGTGCTGTGCAGCATGCGGTCGGTGGTGTATCAGTGTAAACGGCAACATTCGCCGCATAAGACGCACTGCCATTTTCCTCCCACTTTTTGGGGGGGGGGGGGAAGTGCATCTTCTAGGGCGAAAAATACGGTATATGTTCTAAAGCCTTTTGTGGCGTGTATTAGTGGCAAAAGTTAAATATATTCGCCGTTCAGCGGTGCTGTAAAAATACAGCCACAAAATTGGATATTTTTAAAAGCATCCTAAATTTTAATTGTGAGTGGTACATTCAGGATTCAGGTGAAACTCAAAAAATTTGAATAGTTCATTTATATCAGTAATGCAGTTTAAAAGGTGAAACTAATATAAAGGCTCAGGAACCCTTTGCAGGTGTTATGGTTTAATTAGCTGACTAGAGTGTGACACTTATAATATTGAGTCTTTTCACAATATTCAAATTTTCTGAAATTGTGACTTTGGGGTTTGATAAGCTGTAAGCCATAATCATCCAAATGATAACAAATACTTGAAATATCTTGCTTTGCATGTTATGAGTCTATCATATATTAGTTTCACCTTTTTAAGTTGAATTATTGAATAAATGAACTTTTTCACAAGATTCAAATTTTCCAAGTTTCACCTGTACCTTATAAAGCGTTAGGGAACAAGAAGAAACCAGTGTGGATAAATAGAACTGTAAAGAAAGCAATAAATGACAAAAAGAAAGCATTTAAATAACTAAAACAAAAGGGTAGTGAGGAAGCACTGAAAAACTATAAGGAAAAAAAAAGAACATGTAAAAAAAACTAATAAAAGCGGCCAAATTAGAGACCGAGAGATTAATTGACAAAGAGAGCAAAACTAACCCTAAAATGTTCTTCAATTATATAAATGGTAAAAAGTATAAATCTGAAGGTGTCGGCCCTTTACAGAGTAATGAGGGTGGAGTTGCAGAGAGTGATGAGGAGTAAGCAAAGCTAATAAATATGTTTTTCTCCACTGTATTGACTGAGGAAAATAAACAGATGAAATGCAGAATGTAAAAGTAAATTCCCCATTAAAAGTGCCCTGTCTGACCCAGGAAGAAGTACAGCGGCGTGTTAAAAAGATTAAAATAGACAAATTGCCAGGACCAGATGGCATACACCCACGTATCCTAAGATAATGTCATAGCTAGACCCTTATTTCGGACATTTAAGGACTCTATGCTGACAGGGAGTGTTCCACAAGATTGGCGCATAGCAAGTGTGGTGCCAATATTCAAAAAGGGTCCAAAAATAGAGCCTGGAAGCTATAGGCCGGCAAGTTTAACATCCGTCATGGGTAAACTGTTTGAAGGTTTTCTAAGAGATGCTATCTTGGAGAGCCTCAATGAAAATAAGCAAATAACGCCATATGAGCATGGCTCCACGAGAGATCGGTCATGTCAAACTAATTTAATCAGTTTTTATGAGGAGGTAAGTTGTAGACTTGACAACGACGAATCAATGGATGTCGTATATCTGGACTTCTACAAAACATTTGACACTGTACCGCATAAAAGATTAGTATATAAAATGAGACTGCCCCGACTGGGAGAAAATGTCTGTATGTGGGTAAGTAACTGGCTCAGTAATAGAAAACAGAGGGTGGTTAACGTTACCCACTGAAAATGGGTCACTGTCGCTAGTGGAGTACCTCATGGGTCAGTACTGGGCCCTATCCTCTTCAATATATTTATTAATGATCTTGTAGAAGGCACAGTAAAATATACATTTTTGCAGATGACACTTAACTGTGTAAAGTAATTGACATGGAAGAGGACAGTATACTGCTACAGATGGATCTGGATACATTGGAGGCTTGGGCAGATAAGTGGCAGATGAGGTTTAACACTGACAAATGTAAGTTTATGCACATGGGAAGAAATAATGCAAGTCACCCATACATACTAAATGGTAAAACACTGGGTAACACTGCCATGGAAAAGGACCTAGGAATTTTAGTGAACAGCAAACTAAGCTGTAAAAACCTGTGTCAGGCAGCTGCTGCCAAGGCTAATAAAATAATGGGTTGCATGAAAAGAGGAATCTATGCAAATGATGAGAACATAGTCCTACCACTTTACAAATCATTAGTCAGACCACACATGGAGTACTGTGTACAGTTCTGGTCTCCTCTGAACAAGGCAGACATAGCAGAGATGGAGAGGGTTCAGAGGAGGGCAACTAAAGTAATAACTGGAATGATGGAACTACAGCACCCTGAAAGATTATCAAAATTAGGGTTTTTCACTGTAGAAAAAAACGACTGGGGGAAGATCTAATTACTATGTATAAATATATCAGGGGACAGTACAGAGATCTCTCCCATCATCTATTTATCCCCAGGACTGTGACTGTGACAAGGGGACACCTTCTGCGTCTGGAGGAAAAAAGGTCTGTACACAAACATAGAAGAGGATTCTTTACAGTAAGAGCAGTGAGACTATGGAACTCTTTGCCTGAGGTGATGGTGAGTTCACAGAAAAAGTTCAAGAGGGGCCTGGATGTGCAGCGTCCCAGCGACATGTGGGAACTGCAAAATTACTGTGAAACGGCATTATCCTACTGCATGTCATTTTGTATTGCAACACCTGTTGTATCTCTGTTCATAGGCTGGTTTGGTGAAATTTATACATCCCACCACTAGATGGGGATAGCACTTAGGTCATATAAATACTTAGGTCAGGCCTAGTAGTTGGTTGGTAGTAGTAAGAGGAAGGAGGTAGAGCCAGTTGTTAAACTGAGGCTACACACCACAGATTAGTGGGTGAAGCCAGATGCAGAAATGAGGTAGAGCCAAGGTACGAGGCGCAAGAGAGCGTTTTCCTCCTGTGACCCTCTTAGATCCTAGATCCTATAACCAGAGGATAGCGTTTTCATCCCTGGAAGAAGTTAACCAAGCTAAAGAGAGACATCGGTGATAACAGCCACTAAAGGCTTAATGGGCACCTTTGCCTATGGTGGAGGACAATCCAGCTACAGGCAGCCTTACCATACATTGAAGAATACAGACTAGCAACCTGTTCAAGGGCTTGGAAGATACAGAAACAAAAGGACTAAGCATACCAAATAAGCATTACAGGCAACCTCACCAAATTACTCTGGTTTACAAGGGACCTGAAGAAAAGACACCTACCAGAAATACTCATACAGAACCTTCAAGCTAAGCTAAACCCAGCTAAACCTATTAACAGTGGATCAACAGAATTCCTCTAAATTGCAAAAGACTGTATTCTGTCTGGATGTATATGCCGCAACTGGAACGAACATCAGTAAAAGTTGTGAGTTGTATCCTACCACTGTCTACTTCATTCTTACCATTGGTTATACCACTACTAATGGTACTGGCGTCACAACAAATTAAACAGGTATATCTGGCGTCTAAGGATATAAACATAGATATTAAAGGGGCATATCAATTTTATAAAGAATACATCTTTTTGCAAAAATATATAGTAGATATATCTAGTGTCTAAGGATACAGATATGTCGATTTTGTGTACAATACATCTTTTTGCTAGGGTATCTTTGGGGATGGGGGAATCACATCGTGGAATATGGCGAAAATGTATCTGTGTTTGTGGATATAGTCTGCACCAGTCGTTGATATTATTAGAGGAATACATAGATTGTATATTAAAGGATGGAAAGTTTTAAAAATACATATATAAAAATATAAGAAATATTATTAATAATAAATTTAGGCTTAAAAATGCGGCCAATATGAAGATCATCATAATAATAGAGAAAGATCGAAGATATGTATAAAAATGTATAAAACACATATTAAAACGTATATTAAAAGTATATGTGAAGTAATAGAAGAATAAATAATGTATTAGAGAAATATATATATATATGAAAAAAAATATATATATATATATGAAAAAAAAAAATATATATATAATAATATAATATATATGATTATGCTCATTTAGTAATTGGAATATTCTAGACATTCATTTAGGCCGAAGGGGGATAGAGTATTGAGTGTGAAGATCCAGTACATCTCTTTCCGGCATAACTGTTGGTAAGATGCGGTAATGGTTTCTATAGGGGTGACTTTGAGGCCAGTTATGGAGCCCTCATGTTGTGTGGAAAAATGGCGAGATACGCTGTGTGTCGGGACCTTGCGTTTGATGTTGGACCTGTGTTCGCACATCCTTTCCCTAATTATGGACCTAGAATATTATATACAGGAATCAAAAAGAATCTTGTCTGACCCAACCTATTATAAAGTGCTAGCTAATGACCCAACGGCCACCTTCAAGAAAAAACTGCTTGAACTTGTAGACTCTTGTTCTAATCATAATATCTTAAACAAAAAAGAAAAAACTTTTCTCACCCCCAACCATCCCACCACTGCTCGTTTTTACTTTCTACCCAAAATCCACAAAACCCTTATTAACCCACCTGGTAGACCAATTATCTCCGGTATAAATTCCCTTACATCAAACCTTTCAGCTTATGTTGACACCTTCTTACAAAAATATGCACAAAAACTCCCCTCTTATTTAAGAGACTCCACAGATCTCATAAATACCCTCAATAATATATCTTGGGAGGACCACTATATCTGGGTCACCCTTGACGTGGCATCCCTTTATAGCAACATCCGTCATGACTTAGGATTACGCGCAATCAAACATTTTCTTGAGCTAGACCACGAAATGCCCCCCCATCAGAAAGATTTTATCTTAAACTCAATACAATTCATCTTAGAACACAATTTTTTCCTGTTTAATGAAACCTTCTATATCCAAACTAGGGGTACAGCCATGGGCACAAAATTTGCACCCTCCTATGCAAATCTGTTCGTAGGCCTTTTTGAAGAATCTTCAGGTCTCCAATCCCATAAGGATGTGCACTTCTACCGTCGATATATCGACGACATCATTTTTATCTGGAGGGGGACCACTGAAGAATTAGCATCCTTCATATCAGTGCTAAACCAAAACGACTGGGGTCTTCAGTTCACACACGAATCTGACTCCAAGGAAGCAACGTTTTTAGATCTACATATCAAAACCATCGCCAACAAGATCACCACTAGCACCCATTTTAAAAAAGTTGACGCCAACAGCTATCTGGAATATTCTAGCTGTCACCATACAAAATGGAAGAGGAACATACCATACGGGCAGATGAAGAGAATTCGGAGGAACTGCTCCAATGAAAAGATCCTGAGGACACAACTTGGAATTCTAAAAGAACGCTTCCTAGAAAAAGGCTACCCGAAAAGTTTAATTAAAGCATCAACCCAGAGGGTCCTAAAAACAGACCAAAGAGAAGCTCTGAAACCACCACCCACAAAAACATTAGATCCAAAAGGATACCAATACAATCTTATCACCAGATATAATAAAGACCACCTTAATATCAGAAAGGTAGTTATGAAACATTGGTATATCCTACTAAAGGACCCCATCCTTAAAAATATACTACCCCAATCACCATCCATAACATTCAGAAGGGCCAAAACCATTAAAAATATTATCGCCCCATCCTGCCCCAAACTGGAAGCTCCAACAAAAACAATTTTCCCACTACCAACGAGAAAAGGGTGTTTCAGATGCAACATTAAAAAATGCAAATGCTGTGCGATGATCTCACATAACACTAATACTATCGAAACTGGAGACCCCTCAGGCCCTTGGATAATAAAACAAGACTTAAACTGTGGGACAAGAAATGTCATCTACCTTCTGAGATGCCCGTGCGGTTTAAAATATGTGGGTAGGACCACACAGACCCTTAGGGAAAGAATGTGCGAACACAGGTCCAACATCAAACGCAAGGTCCCGACACACAGCGTATCTCGCCATTTTTCCACACAACATGAGGGCTCCATAACTGGCCTCAAAGTCACCCCTATAGAAACCATTACCGCATCTTACCAACAGTTATGCCGGAAAGAGATGTACTGGATCTTCACACTCAATACTCTATCCCCCTTCGGCCTAAATGAATGTCTAGAATATTCCAATTACTAAATGAGCATAATCATATATATTATATTATTATATATATATTTTTTTTTTTTCATATATATATATTTTTTTTTTCATATATATATATATTTCTCTAATACATTATTTATTCTTCTATTACTTCACATATACTTTTAATATACGTTTTAATATGTGTTTTATACATTTTTATACATATCTTCGATCTTTCTCTATTATTATGATCATCTTCATATTGGCCGCATTTTTAAGCCTAAATTTATTATTAATAATATTTCTTATATTTTTATATATGTATTTTTAAAACTTTCCATCCTTTAATATACAATCTATGTATTCCTCTAATAATATCAACGACTGGTGCAGACTATATCCACAAACACAGATACATTTTCGCCATATTCCACAATGTGATTCCCCCATCCCCAAAGATACCCTAGCAAAAAGATGTATTGTACACAAAATCGACATATCTGTATCCTTAGACACTAGATATATCTACTATATATTTTTGCAAAAAGATGTATTCTTTATAAAATTGATATGCCCCTTTAATATCTATGTTTATATCCTTAGACGCCAGATATACCTGTTTAACTTTTTTCTTTATATTATATATTAACAACCTATTGAAACTAATACCTCGGACTAGAGGCTGACTTCCGGTCCGGATGCGCTCCAGGCTGGAACGCACCGGAAGTTCGATATGCGTTCCACCGCGAGCGCTCCCACAGAGAACTACAGAGAAGCGGTGAGGACGCATAACAAGACCCTCCACCAGCCCCACGGGTGTCCCAGTGCTGATCACTATTATTTTTATAATGGGCTAACATTGGGACAACTGCAACAACTAACTATATAGAAAAATCATCAACCCTGTAACTATCAGTACGTC
Organism: Bufo gargarizans; assembly: GCF_014858855.1. NCBI lineage: Eukaryota > Metazoa > Chordata > Amphibia > Anura > Bufonidae > Bufo > Bufo gargarizans. Next base: position 393,084,700 of record NC_058081.1, read on the forward strand.
ATTTCCGGTGCGTTCCACAGTGGAACGCATGGAGTCACCGGAAGTGACGAATTTACAAACTGTTTTGGCGGTCTTTTTTGTTCCTTCATTTCTATTTAAACCCTATGTGTACCATGTTGTAATTATCTTTGCTCCTGATGAAGGGGACCCACTAAGAGGCCCCGAAACGCGTCGAGCTCCTCATTCCCCCACCCTGGCTTTGAAATAAAAGATTGAAAGAAAGAACAAGGACTCCAGAGTGATCACTGTTCGTTTCTGAGATTCTACTGGCGATCCAGGCGCAGGAGGTGTGATGTGGGTGTCTTGAGCTTTATCCCACATTACCCTCCTGGGTGAAGTGAGTCACTAAAATTTTAAAATTTTGATTTTTTGATTTTACAACCCATTATTGGATCTTATACCTTGATTGTATATATTTTATCGCTATTGTTATCTTATTCATAACTACTAATAACCTATTGTATACCAATCAACTACAATATCCGGTGAGTGTACACACATAACCCCAAAAAAAAAAAAAAAAAAAAAGATAAAAAAGATAAACCTCTACCTTTGTGCTTCACACCATCATAGCCCTAGACATTAGGGACACTGGCGCCCCCTTGTGGTCCTTTTTTGCGCTTTCACGCAACCCCACTGTTTTCTTTCCAATCACCCACCTTGAGGGATCAGGGTGGTTTGAGACCATTGGCAGCCGGCCCCTCTCTGTTTTACTATTATCATTTGACCAACATATATATTCCTAAGATATATAATTTTATTATTTTCATTTCCAAATAGACAAGACACAATCTTACTACACCCAGTCTGCCCGACCTCTGGCGCCCTGCGAAGTTACCCCTGGACCATCACTCCTGAAGGCCCAGTGACTAACCCTCTTTTTTTCTTCCCCTGTCTCTGAGTCACAACAAATACCACCAAGGGACCGAGCCGCCACAAGCACCCTAAACACCACTGCCGTCAAAGGCACCTCGACCTCCATCTAGGCTGGTGTTTCCCTACCACAGAGTGTGCCCCGGAGGATTTTGTGCTGTCTTCCTCAACACTGTGCTGCCAGCCCAGGGAGGCTTTCTGCTAACCGTGAGTAAACCAATGAACTGTGTTATTATTTGGGCCCTCATCGGCCCACCGTGCACCTCACGTGTTGCCCCTGCGGTTCTGGCTGGCTGCAGATGTATTTCTGGAGTGTTATAATAATAATAATATTATAGGCTATAGCTACTAGAGAGGGGTCTTGATCCAGGGAGTTATCTGATTGCCTGAATAGAGTCGAGAAGGATTTTTTTCCCCTTAAGTGGGGAAAATTGGCTTCTACCTCGCATTTTATTTTATTTTTTGGGTGCAGTACTGCAGTTATATGTTCTAAAGCATTTTGTGGCATGTATTAGTGGCAAAAGTAAAATATATTTGCCATTCAGCAGTGCAGTTATATGTTCTAAAACCTTTTGTGCTGTGTATAAGTGGAAAAAGAAAAATATATTTGCCACTCAGCGGTGCAGTTATATGTTCTAAAGCTCTTTTTGTTATGCAATAGTGGCAAAAAGAAAATATATTTGCCGTTCAGTGGTGTAGTTATATGTTCTAAAGCCTTTTGTGGCCAAAGAAAAATATATTTGCCGTTCAGTGGTGCAGTGATATGTTCTAAAGCATTTGTGCTGAGCATAAGTGGAAAAAGAAAAATATATTTGCCGTTCTGCGAAGCAGTTATGTTATAAATACCTTTTGTCGTGTAATAGCGGCAAAAGAAAAATATATTTGCAGTTTAGCAGTGCAGTTATATGTTATAAAGTCTTTTGTGGAGTGTATTAGTGGCAAAAGTAAAATATATTTGCCATTCAGCGGTGCAGTTATATATTCTAAAGCTATTTTTGTTGTGTAATAGTGGCAAATTAAAAATATATTTGCCGTTCAGTGGTGCAGTTATATGTTATATGTTATACAGCCATTTGTGGCGCGTATTAGTGGCAAAAGAAGAATATATTTGTCCTTCACCGGTGCAGTTATATGTTTTAAAGCCTTTTGTGGTGTGCATTAGTGGCAAAAGTTAAATATATTTGCCATTCAGGGGTGCATTTATATGTTCTAAAGCCTTTTATGGCATGTATTAGTGGCAAAACTAAAATATATTTGCCGTTCAGCAGTGCAGTTATATGTTCCAAAGCCTTTTGTGGCATGTATTAGTGGCAAAAGTTAAATATATTTGCCACTCGGCGGTGCAGTAATATGTTCTAAAGCTCTTTTTGTTGTGTAATATTGGCAAAATGAAAATATATTTGCCATTCAGCAGTGTAGTTCTATGTTTTAAAACCTATTGTGGCGTGTATTAGTGGCAAAAGTAAAAAATATTTGCAGGTCAGCGGTGCATTTATATGTTATAATTAGATATGAGCAGCACGGGCTATATTCAAATTTGCGATATTTCACAAATATTTGGGTGAATATTTGTCATATATTCACGAATTTGAGATTATTTTCTTGATTGCGAATAATCGGCAATGTAATATTCACAGAATGCGTGCAAAATACAGGCGTGGATCACTTTTGCTATATTTTTCAAGCTGCTAGAAGTTTCCTGAGACTGGAGAAAATGGTTTGCACAGCAGAACATTTAAAATACTGCAGTTAGAGAGTTTGCGATTGCTCAAATTGGCACTATGAGAATATTTTGGCACAATACGTGAAACTTCACAGGTCTGCATGTATGTATGGATACAGAACCTATCACACTACCTAACACCCTGCACTGCAACAGATACACTATATCAGGATATAACCTACACTAACTACCTGTAATATATATATATATATATATATATATATTTATCTACTGTAGTGTGGAAAGCACAGAGCACAGCAATGACACTGCTCTCTCTCAGAACTTTAAAAAAAAAACTGTAGAAAATGACTGCTGGGGAGGTTATTATATAGTAAGGGGGAGGCAGCTTTCCTATTGGTTGCTAGGGAGGCTGCTAAGCTCAGACAAAGACATTGAAGCCTTCTCATTGGCCCACAAACAAGAAGGGAGGTTAATGATGAAAAAAAATCTAGAATATTCAAAATTACGAATATATATCACTATATTCAAAATATTTGCGAAATCTTGAAATACCGATATTCGCGATTAATATTCACAATTCGAATATTCGTGATCAACGCTAGTTATAAAGCCCTTTTTGTAGTGTAATAGTGGCAAAAGAAAAAAATATTTGCCGTTCAGCGGTGCAGTTATATGTTCTAAAGCTTTTTGTGGCATGTATAAGTGAAAAAAGAAAAATATATTTGCCATTCAGCGGTGCAGTTATGTTATAAATACATTTGTTGTGTAATAGTGGCAAAATAAAAATATATTTGCAGTTTAGCAGTGCAGTTATATGTTCTAAAGTCTTTTGTGGCGTGTATTAGTGTCAAAATAAAAATATATTTGCCGTTCAGTGATGCAGTTTATTTAGTTGATCTAACAGTATGTCAGACATTGAAGTGCTAGGCCCTGCACAGGGAAGTTGTAGAGGCGCAAATGTTTCTGGTGCAGGCAGAGTATTAACCCAAAACTAGACTCAGAACAGCACGAATTATAGAAATACAAAATCTTTTATTGGACAAACACTTGTATAAAACATAGAAATCCATATACATAAGCAGCATTAAATCACACAGGATGATATCCACAGGTCTGTCACATTATAATATATCTAGTTTTGCAATAAAAACTCCCAAGCTGTGAAAAAAGGTAATCAGTCACAGCCCACAGTCAGTGTATAAAGTGCATAGTGCCTCAGCTCACAAAATGACATAGGGAAGATGAATGCAATAAAGATAAATACAGACCAAAACAGTCCGGGATCCCAACATGTGTTTCGCGGTCGCTTTCTCAAGGGATAATGGTGGTGTGTCTGCACTGGTAATATATAGTCTGCAAATTAGGTGAATTGGAATCACATGGGCTACAAACTAGCATCTAAAGACAAGAACCGGAAGTGTGATGCGTTCCACACTGGAACGCATCAAGTCACTTCCGGTTCAGTCAGTGTCCGGACACTCATCTATTCATAATAAAATAAAAATGGAGGGTGAAAAACACACACCCACACATCCAAAACAGGAGGGGGTCACCTGTGGCAATAAAGATATGTAAGGATCCTGCGGCGGCTGGCAGAGGCGGATCGTTCCACGGGGGACCACGCCGGCAAAACCGGATATCCGGCATACAGTCCACCGTGGAACGCATCGGCCCCAGCACGAGCCGGCGCAGTCTCCTCCCACATCGGAGCATAGGATGGCCACAAATCCTGCGAGACCAGCGGGATGAGCACATGATGCATTCCACACCTCAACGCAAGCGGCACTCTACTTACAGATTTAGTCAAAGGTTCCCCATTCATCGTGGATTTACACACTAAAGAAACCCCTACCTATATATATATATATATATATATATATATAGCGAAACCAACCTCGCCACTGTGTTTTGGAGGGGGCTGTTTACCAGCCTCCTGCCCTGGGATTATGGTCCCTTAAGTTATTGGGTCTTAAGGCACTTGGGACGGAGCCCTCTGTCCCTGGATTGCATCCTTTGCCTTACTTGCTTGGATGAAGCACATGGTGAGAACAATAGATAGCGGCCATTTTAGCTCACAGACCACTGTTTGACCCTCAAGACGGAGCCTTGTCTCGTTATTGGGGGGATTCCATATATGCTGTTAGAGACTGATTGCCAGGAATGTAAGCTGACTGAATGCTTTTCCTGTTCGTCTGCTGACGGCTATTTGCGAGGTTCCAGTTTGGAGTGCTATTTTGTATCCAGTTTGGGAGGTTGGTGTTCTGCAGTAGCTGTGCCTGTCTCTCAGAAAAGGGGCATATCGCCTAAACAGATCTTAACCCCTTGTCTGCTGAAACGGTCCGTTACAATATATATATATATATATATATATATAATCTCCCATATAGTGTACATGATATATGTATCATTATAGAACGCCAGACATATATATTCATGCCCACAATAAATTCTAGATCATAAAAAAACACATATAAGGAAGTAATAAAACCATATATGATTATACAGTACAGAATTAAATAATTTATACCCATCCGTACATTCTAGTAGCGTGAGGGTGAAAGGTGAAAAAAGTGGAAAAAAAAAATATAAAGTTATTTTTTTCACTTTTATTCCCGTATCGGCTGCTTTTTGTAAAAATCCCACCCAGGTCACCCTGGAACACAATCAAGGGGTTGAAGGTTAGTTTCCGATAACAGTCTGGGTTCCTTAGCTGCCTAAAGGCCTCCCGCTCGTACATGTGGGTTGGCCACAGGACCACATTACTTCTTTTGTCCGAGGATTTAATTACTAAGTTCTCAATTTTGTTAAGTTGTTTCAGTGCAAGACGTTGTCGTCTATTGAGGTTGTCACCAGACGTAAATTTTTGGACCGACCTCAATTCGTCTGTCACAACCTTAACAAAAATGTCTATATTTGAAAACAGCGTTATGGGAGGAAATTTCTTCGATTTTGGTATCAATGCTGCGGGTAGTCTACTCACCGGTGTATCATCCGTTTGTTCATTCTGCAATTCCTCTAAAGTACGGATTGCTTCCAATTCCACCGCTGTGAACATAGTGTCCTCCGTGCCACCCCTATGATACAACTTCTTAAAAATTAGGCTTCGTGCAAACATCTGTAAATCCTTTACCGCTGTAAAGAGATTGAATCCGGTTTTGGGGATAAAATTAAGACCCAGGCTCAACACCTCCAACTGCTCATTACTCAGAACATAATTAGATAAATTAATTACCTGTAGACGTTGATTGTTGGGATCACCAGTTCCCTGGAATCTCCTTGTTGGGGGGCGACTTCTTGCTACTTCCTTCCGTTTTCTCCCATACCGCGTGGCGTATGTTCTCATATTCGAATCTGATTTACTCGCCTCATTGTCAGTCGAGAGGAGTGACGACACCGATACACTTCTGCTACGTGGTTCGGCCCACTTCTGTTTCCACTTGTAAATCCTGTTCTGATCCAGATCCTGTAAGTCTCTTTGAAATTTACTGATCTTTCTTTCCTTGATTTGTTTCTCCCATGTTTTAAAGGCTTCATCGACCTCACATTTTAAACACCTCCCGTTCATTCTCATTCAACACTTTACTTAGTTGTTCTTCCAAATTCTTCTATTCATTATCCACTTCTGCAAGCATCATATCATTTGTGGTAATGAGAGTCTGCATAAATGTCAAGGAGCATAAATTGCATGCTTCTTACCATTTCGTATTGAGTTGTTCCGTATCAAGATTGTGGGACGGAAAAACTTGTACTCTTAGGCCACGATCAAATTCCTCATAATATACTGCTCAAGTGATGTTCTATTCCACCAAATTTTGAGGCGTCTATGTGAAAGATTTTAAAATTTCACCTTAAGTTCCCGTGAATTCCTCTGTTCCACATCCTGTGAGCGGCAGCTGCCACTATTAAAAATACTTTCTGCCTGGGACTTCCACGAGGCCTCCCGGACTGAAAAATCCATTATAATGTATACTAAATATCTGCAAAGAGAATAAATTCCCCTAAGGCCCCATGCACACGGCCGTGTTTCACGGCCGTGTGCGGGCCGTGGAACCGCGGCCTGGAACCCTCCTGAGAGCAGGAGCGCACGGCGTCACTGGTTGCTGTGACGCCATGCGCTCCCTGCTGCCGCCGCAATACAGTAATACACTGGTATAGATCATACCAGTGTATTACTGTACTGTGCCGGCAGCAGGGAGCGCACGGCATCATAGCAACCACTGACGCCGTACGCTCCTGCTCTCAGGAGGGATCCAGGCCGCGGTTCCACGGCCCGCACACGGCCGTGAAACACGGCCGTGTGCATGGGGCCTAACAGGAATAGACACCCAAATCGCGAAGCGAATAAACGCCAGGTATTATTGCTGTCCAAACTAACTACAAGTATTAACCCAAAACTAGACTCAGAGCAGCATGAATTTAAATAAAAACAAAATCTTTTATTGGACATACACTTGTATAAAACATAGAAATCCATATGCATAAGCAGCATTAAATCACACAGGATGATATCCACAGGTCTGTCACATTATAATACATTTGCAATAAAAACTCCCAAGCTGTGAAAAAAGGTAATCAGTGACTGAGTTAGTATATATAAAGTGCATAGTGCCTCAGCTCACAAAATGACATAGGGAAGATGAGTGCAATAAAGATAAATGCAGACCAAAACAGTCCTGGATCCCAACACGTGTTTCGCGGTCGCTTTCTCAAGGGATAATGGTGGTGTGTCTGCACTGGTCATATATAGTCTGCAAATTAGGTGAATTGGAATTACATGAGCTACAAACTAGCATCTAAAGACAAGAACCGGAAGTGTGATTTCTATATCATAAAAAAAACATATAAGGAAGTAATAATAAAACCATATATGATTATACAGTACAGATTTAAATAATTTATACCCATCCGTACATTCTAGTAGCGTGAGGGTGAAAGGTGAAAAAATATATAAAAAGGTGATGGTCATGCATACATAAATAAAAGGTGGAAGACTGAAGTGAATAACAGTGCTATACATTATACAAATACATTTAATAGATGTAATGTACCCTTATTCATGATATACCGTCTTTTCGATTGTTTCAAGGAACACTTTGTGTGCTCTCCATTTGTGCACCCTCCTTGCTAATACACTCCATCATGTACGATTCATCTCATTCATCACCGGATTATATCACTTCATGTATATTCGTATACTGTTACAGTCATGTGAAAAAATTAGGACACCCTTTGAAAGCATGTGGTTTTTTGTAACATTTTTAATAAAAGGTTATTTCATCTCCGTTTCAACAATACAGAGAGATTAAAGTAATCCAACTAAACAAAGAAAACTGAAGAAAAGTCTTTTCAAGATCTTCTGTAAATGTCATTCTACAAAAATGCCTATTCTAACTGAGGAAAAAGATAGGACACCCTCACATGTATTCCCTCTTAAATTGGCTCAGATCTCACACAGGTATATCACACCAGGTGCACATAATTAGTAGATCGTTACTCTGCATGTTGAATGAGGCTTGCCCTATTTAAACCTCAGACATTTAGTTTGGTGTGCTCCTGACTGTTGAAGTGAGAGTGAGCACCATGGTGAGAGCAAAAGAGCTGTCAGAGGACTTCAGAAAAAAGATTGTAGCAGCCTATGAGTCTGGGAAGGGATTTAAAAAGATCTCAAAAGATTTTGAAATCAGCCATTCCACTGTCCGGAAGATAGTCTACAAGTGGAGGGCTTTCAAAACAACTGCCAACATGCCCAGGACTGGTCGCCCCAGCAAGTTCACCCCAAGAGCAGACCGCAAGATGCTAAAAGAGGTCTCCAAAAACCCTAAAGTGTCATCTCGAGAACTACAGCAGGCTCTGGCTACTGTTGATGTAGAAGTACATGCCTCTACAATCAGAAAGAGACTGTACAAGTTTAACTTGCATGGGAGGTGTGCAAGGAGGAAACCTTTGCTTTCCAAGAGAAACATCGAGGCCAGACTGACATTTGCCAGAGATAAAGTTGACAAAGACCAGGACTTCTGGAATAATGTTCTTTGGACAGATGAGTCCAAAATTGAATTATTTGGACACAACAGCAGAGGACATGTTTGGTGTAAACCAAACACAGCATTCCAAGAAAAGAACCTCATACCAACTGTGAAGCATGGAGGTGGAAGTGTCATGGTTTGGGGCTGCTTTGCTGCAGCAGGACCTGGTCAGCTCACCATCATAGAATCCACGATGAATTCTACTGTGTATCAGAAGGTGCTTGAAGAACATGTGAGACCATCAGTTAGAAAATTAAAGCTGAAGCGGAACTGGACCATGCAACATGACAATGACCCAAAACATACTAGTAAATCAACCAAAGATTGGCTGAAAAAGAAGAAATGGAGAGTCCTGGAATGGCCAAGTCAAAGTCCAGATTTGAATCCCATTGAGATGCTGTGGGGTGACTTGAAAAGGGCTGTACGTGCAAGAAACCCCTCAAACATCTCACAGCTGAAAAAGTTCTGCATTGAGGAGTGGGGTAAAATTTCCTCAGACCGATGTCGAAGACTGGTAGATGGCTACAAGAACCGTCTCACTGCAGTTATTTCAGCCAAAGGAGGTAACACTCGCTATTAGGGGCAAGGGTGTCCTATCTTTTTCCTCAGTTAGAATAGGCATTTTTGTAGAATGACATTTACAGAAGATCTTGAAAAGACTTTTCTTCAGTTTTCTTTGTTTAGTTGGATTACTTTAATCTCTCTGTATTGTTGAAACGGAGATGAAATAACCTTTTATTAAAAATGTTACAAAAAACCACATGCTTTCAAAGGGTGTCCTAATTTTTTCACATGACTGTAGATGTAGCCATCGAATACATTGCAACCCACAATAACCTTGAGGAGAGGGGCGCAGGTGCAGGCAGAGGTCTCGGCAGTGTAAGGGACTGTGGCAGCAGGGGTCACTTCGAGAGGACTGAGCTCCCAGTGTCAGCTAGTGGTCATGTCTTGACCAGCAATCCAGCAGTTCTTGAATGGTTGACTCGATCTTCGACTTAGTCGCAAGTGACATCAGAGACCCCCAGCCAAGAGACAGTGGGTTCGTTAGACACAACCCTTAGTTGGCATGGCCCGGGAGCAGGCTCTGTGCTCTCACCTGTCCTCAACCTCCCTATGTCCTTTTCTTTTCCCTCAGCCAGAGAAGTATTGTATGCTGTGGCCTCAGCTCCACTATACAGTGAGGACGAGCTACTAGAAGACATTCAGCAGCTACTGGCAAGCCAAGATGTGGAGAAGACATCCACCGCTTCCTCCGCTAGGCGGGCAAGTAGTGAAGAGGAAAGTGGCGTGGGAGCTGGTGTTGCGAGCGGTCAGGCTCCTGACCCAGCGATGGTTCAGGAGGACATCAGTGACCTGCAGACAGTACTCAATGATGATGATATAGCTGATTGCACTTTGGAGGCTAGTAAATTAGGGGCTTCATCATCATTGGGAGAAGAGGGTGGCAGCTTGCCCGTTAGGCAGCTGCGGAGCCAGCAGGTCGCTAGCGTGGCCAGGAGTCAGCAGGGTGGCAGCAGTGGGAGGTCGGGAGCCAAACATGCCTGGGGTAGACCACCCGCTTCGCAGGAGCCTACCTGCCTGGAAATTAGTGGTGCAGGGGTTCACGAAGGTAGCGGAAGTAGCAGTCAGTCAGTGAGGAGTGTTGGGGCTAAAATCACCTAGTCTGTTGTGTGACAGTTTTATGTTAAGCCGCCGGAGGAGGTGAACATGGCTATTTGTAGAATCTGTGGGAAGAAGGTGAAACGCGGCCAGGGTGCCAATGTTGGCAACGCGGCCCTGTGTCAACATATGAAGCGTCAATATAAAGTGGTATGTGGTCTAGCCTGCTGCAGCAACCGCTGCATCACCCAGTGGCACGCACGCGATTTCAGGAAGTCAAGGCTCCACCGCCTTAGCCGTAGGGAGCTGTCTGTCCTTCACATCATCTGCTGGTCCTGATGCTCCTTCTCCTCCTCCTACTCCTCGTTAGTCATTCTGTCAGCAATCGATCACTGAAGCGATTGCCAATAAACAACAGTGAACGTGCTCCTGGCCAAGTTGCTAGTGCTGCAGTCCCTCCCTTTTCAAGTGGTAGACTCTGCACCTTTCAGAGAACTGATGGCTTGTACTTAGCTGAGGTAGAGAATCTAAAGCCTTAATTTTTTTGCCAAAAAGGCAGTACCAGCCCTGCACGCACATGTAGAACAGTCCGTGAGCCTGTCAGTGTCTGCCAAAGTGCACGGCAGCACCATCGTGTGGAGCTGTAACTTAGGTCAGGGACAATACATGTCCTTTACAGCCCACTGCGTGAACGTGGTTCCTGCACAGTCACACCAACAACTTGGCCAGGTGATGCTGCTTCCGCCTCTACATTCTCACACCGTTGGTCCTGTGACAATGTCTGCCTCTGCCTCCTCATCCTCCGTGTCCTCAGCCTCCACTGCAGGGACAATTCAGAGTGCCCCTCCAGCATACCACATGAGCAGGGAACGGTGTCAAGCTGTTCTGCACTTTGTTTGCCTGGGTGAACGGAGTCACACAGGGGAGGAACTGCTCCATGTCCCTCAGCAAGAAATCGAATCCTGGCTTTCTGTGCGACAACTGAAAATCGGAACAATGTGTGACCGACAACGGGAATAACATGGTGTCGGCACTGCATCAAGGAGGGCTTAGCCATGCGCCCTGCATGGCACACGTGTTCAATATGGTTGTATAGCGGTTCCTGAAGTCTTCCACCCATCTGCAAGACATCCTAAAAATGGCCAGAAAACTTGGCATGCACTTCAGCCACTCATACACCACAAAGCACACCCACCTTGAGCTGCAGCGGCAGAAAAGCATCCCTCGACATAGGCTGATATGCAACATTTCTACCCGTTGGAATTCCACCCTCCATATGTTGGACCGACTATACAAACAGAGAAAGGCCATAAACGATTTCTTGATGATCCAAGCGGACAGGAGTACGCCCCTGTGTAACTTCAATGTCAGCGAGTGGCAGCTCATGCTTGACACCTGTCATTTGCTCAGGCCCTTGAGGAGGCCAGGTTAATTGTCAGTCACCAGGACTACGGGATGAATGCTGGAACAGATGCTGGTAAATCTGGCTGGTCAGGAGACGTGGCGCATAGATCTCACGGCCACATGAGCCCTGTGGAGGCTGAACTGAAGGAGGACATTGGAGTACAAGCAATGTGTAGTGAAATGGGTGGTTTTTATACACAGGTGACAGGAGAGGAGGAGCAGCCAGAGGAGCTACAGGGCAATGAGGCAGAGGACCCAGACACACCGTGGCAGTATGCAGTGGAGATGGAGGCAGGGGGTCCCCCCGGGTCACTTGCACAAATGGTCTAATGCATGCTCACTTGCTTGCGTAGTGACAGCCAAATTGTCACCATTTGGCAGAGGGATGACTTCTAGCTCTCCACCTTGTTGGATCCTCGCTACCAGTCCAAAATGGGGGCCTTTTTTACACCCGCTGAGAAGGAGGACAAACTTAACTACTATTGAGACATCCTATGTAGTCAGTTGGCCGCTGCCTATCTGCGCCATCGTCCATCCTCTCGCAAATTTGACTGGGGGGGCCCTCTGTGTTCACGTTCCACTGCCATGGCTGCTGTGGAGGGGTGGGGTGGCAGGAGCAGTACCAGCTCCATCAGCAGCAATCTAAAGTCGCTGATGAGCAGCTTTCTTCACCCGCCTAGTGAAGAAACTACTCACCAGTAGCAGCAGCAGTTAGACCTGAAGCAGGACCTAAACCAGCAGGTGGTGGCATACTTGGAAAGCACCCTGCCACCCCACATTGAAGATATGCTGGCTACTAGGCAGCCAAACTGGATTTGTAGCCACAACTGGCAGAGTTTGGCCTGGAAAAACTATCCTGCCCAGCCAGTAGTGTGGCATCAGAGTGGGTGTTTAGTGCGGCAAGGCCATAATTGCCCTAAGAACTTGCCTGTCCACCCAAAATGTGGAGACACTGACCTTTTGTCAAGATGAATCAAGCGTGGATCAGCCAGGATTTCCAGCCACCAATTCCTTATGCATCAGACTAGATCATCCATGGTGCCACACCAACACTTTGACAAATGAGACCGGTTTCTTCTGGCTACCGGCCTCAGCTACTATTCTGATGCTGCCACCTGCCTGGTACCACACATGATGCCAAGTGCTCCTTCTTTCACCCACCATCTTCAGTGGGTTCTGTTATTACCACCCACCTCCCCACTCTGTCACCGGGTCACTCTGTGGTCTCTTCATGCTGCTGTCACCTCCACACTATGTCACTTTGCCACTCTGTGACCTCCTGATGCTGCTTCCTTCTATTATTATTATTTATTAATTAAGCACCATTCATTCCATAGCGCTGTACATATGATGAGGGGTGCACATACATAATGCAGACAATTGCACTAATCATAAACAAGATGAGTTACAAACTAGTACAGAAGGATAGAGGGCCCTGCCCATGAGTGCTTACAATCTACCTGGTATGGGAGAAGGACACAGTAGGTGCGGGTTAAGTTGGTCATGGCGGTATAGAGGCAGCAGGGTCACGGGTTGTAGGCTTGTCTGAAGAGGTGGGTTTTCAGGTTTCTTTTGAAGGATTCCACTGTATGTGAGAGTCTGATATGTTAGGGCAGCGAGTTCCAGAGTGTGGGGGATGCACGGGAGAAATCTTGGAGTCGATTGTGGGAAGAGGCAATAAGAGGAGAGGAGAGAAGGAGGTCTTGTGAGGATCGGAGAGTGCGTGTGGGGGTGTATCGGGAAAGTAGCTCAGAGATGTAGGGAGGGGACAGGTTATGGACATCCTTGTATGTATTTGTTAGTACTTTGAAGTGAATTTGTTGGGCAATGGGGAGCCAGTGAAGGGATTGACAGAGTGGAGAGGCAGAGGAGTAATAGGGTGAGAGATGGATTAGTCGGGCAGCAGAGTTGAGGATAGATTTCTTCTATGCGTGTTCCTTCAAGGCACAGAGTTCTACACCACTATAAAGGCTCTCTACAAAAAGGAAATAGCCATTTTTATGCAATTCAATGCAAATAAATAAAAAAAAATCTGAAAATTCTGCGAACCGGCCGAATCGAATTTTTGAAAAATTCGCTCATCTCATCTCTAGCACTTTGAGTCTAGTACAGGAGTGGTTGTCACTAGATGATGAATACTGGATGCTTTCAAGGGCAGGTTTCTTCTTTTACTGCTCAGATTGGAGAATAAAATATAGTAACCATCCATCTATTGCTGTATGCAACGATTATTTGCTTATATCCCCTTTACCCAATAACAAACTTTATTGACAATGTGCTGGGTAGTTACATCCTTCTTTCACACATCATATAGAATGAATATGTAGAATATGGCATAAACTGGGAATATTATGCAGTAACCTTAGAACTGACATTATATACTGCATGAAGGCTTTCAAAGAGCAAGATGACCTTTAATGTCAATGGATAATCTTTTTGTGTAGTTAATGTAATGGGTCAAAGTCTTGACTTTTACAATCCCTAGAGACTGGGGGATGGAAAGAAGGTTATGTTATATTTACCAGTTGTTCTCTATGAGGTACTGTATGGTGTCAACTGCTCTCTGCATTCAATTCAGATACAGCAATTCACAAATTCTGCACATCATAATGTAGCTATACAGTAGGAGTCCACTAGATCTGTTTCTTCATTCAGATAGTCTTTTTGGCTTTAATAGAGCTCTTTGGGGGTCCTTGTTGTCATAACTTCTTCAAGTACTTTGTTTTTATTCCACACACGACAGTGAAGCTGTAAGAATCCTCTTGAAATGATTCTCCTAAGGCGATCTTGCCACAAAATGGTCTGAAAATTTTATATCAATAAATTTTTATTAAGCAAGTACTAAAAGTTAAGATCTGAAATCATTCAAATGTTAGGTCTTATGGTTATTAAAATATATAGCTTTGCCTTCATGAGGTTTTAATGTTCCATGCACACAGCAGAAAAGCTGTCCTAGTATTCCCTATTGTGGCTCTATATCTGCAGGGTATAAATGAAGCTGGAACATGTAGGCAGTGTTATGGTGTTTCATTTATTTAGGACATTTAAGCTTCATTTAGCCAACTCAGTCTTTAGTGCTCTGCCGTTTCCAATGCTACAGAAAGTTGATTCACTTTAATAACCAGTTAGCACAGCTTTTTTAAAAAAAATATCATTTAGAAAAATTACTGTATCAGCAAAGGAACCATCAACCCTGTAGTTTGGAGAAGTTAGACCAGGAATTAGAGACCCAAGACCAAGAGCAATGGGGGAGTATTTTAATATTTTTTTTATAAAATGTTTAATATTTTTTACTTTTTAAGCTATTCCTTAATCAAAGCTTCAACTTTTTGAATCAATCTCTCACCATTTTGTTGAGTCCAGGCTATTTAGCTACCAGAGCATTGTGTAGGAGAGAATTGTTTCCAATACTCAGCTCAGAACAAGACTAGGTATGCTGATTTAAAATACAATTGTGTGAGTTCATAAAAATATTACTGAAAGGAAAAGAACTTGGTCCCCAAATTCTAAAAACCGGTAGAAAATTAGTAGCTACTAGAGTTGAGCGAACACCTGGATGTTCGGGTTCGAGAAGTTCGGCCGAACATCCCGGAAATGTTCGGGTTCGGGATCCGAACCCGATCCGAACTTCGTCCCGAACCCGAACCCCATTGAAGTCAATGGGGACCCGAACTTTTCGGCACTAAAAAGGCTGTAAAACAGCCCAGGAAAGAGCTAGAGGGCTGCAAAAGGCAGCAACATGTAGGTAAATCCCCTGCAAACAAATGTGGATAGGGAAATGAATTAAATTAAAAATTAAATAAATAAAAATTAACCAAAATCAATTGGAGAGAGGTTCCATAGCAGAGAATCTGGCTTCCCGTCACCCACCACTGGAACAGTCCATTCTCAGATATTTAGGCCCCGGCACCCAGGCAGAGGAGAGAGGTCCCGTAACAGAGAATCTGTCTTCATGTCAGCAGAGAATTAGTCTGCATGTCATAGCAGAGAATCAGGCTTCACGTCACCCACCACTGCAACAGTCCATTGGCATATATTTAGGCCCAGCACCCAGGCAGAGGAGGGAGGTCCCGTAACAGAGAATCTGTCTTCATGTCAGCAGAGAATTAGTCTGCATGTCATAGCAGAGAATGAGGCTTCACGTCAGCCACCACTGCAACAGTCCATTGGCATATATTTAGGCCCAGCACACACACAGGCAGAGGAGAGAGGTCCCGTAACAGAGAATCTGGCTTCATGTCAGCAGAGAATCAGTCTGCATGTCATAGCAGAGAATGAGGCTTCACGTCAGCCACCACTGCAACAGTCCATTGGCATATATTTAGGACCAGCACACACACAGGCAGAGGAGAGAGGTCCCGTAACAGAGGATCTGGCTTCATGTCAGCAGAGAATCAGTCTGCATGTCATAGCAGAGAATCAGGCTTCACGTCAGCCACCACTGCAACAGTCCATTGTCATAAATTTAGGCCCAGCACCCAGGCAGAGGAGAGAGGTCCCGTAACAGACAATCTGGCTTCATGTCAGCAGAGAATTAGTCTGCATGTCATAGCAGAGAATGAGGCTTCACGTCAGCCACCACTGCAACAGTCCATTGGCATATATTTAGGCCTAGCACACAGGCAGAGGAGAGAGGTCCCGTAACAGACAATCTGGCTTCATGTCAGCAGAGAATCAGTCTGCATGTCATAGCAGAGAATGAGGCTTCACGTCACCCACCACTGCAACAGTCCATTGGCATATATTTAGGCCTAGCACACAGGCAGAGCAGAGAGGTCCCGTAACAGACAATCTGGCTTCATGACAGCAGAGAATCAGTCTGCATGTCATAGCAGAGAATGAGGCTTCACGTCACCCACCACTGCAACAGTCCATTGGCATATATTTAGGCCTAGCACACAGGCAGAGCAGAGAGGTCCCGTAACAGACAATCTGGCTTCATGACAGCAGAGAATCAGTCTGCATGTCATAGCAGAGAATGAGGCTTCACGTCACCCACCACTGCAACAGTCCATTGGCATATATTTAGGCCTAGCACACAGGCAGAGCAGAGAGGTCCCGTAACAGACGATCTGGCTTCATGTCAGCAGAGAATCAGTCTGCATGTCATAGCAGAGAATGAGGCTTCACGTCAGCTACCACTGCAACAGTCCATTGGCATATATTTAGGCCCAGCACCCAGGCAGAGGAGGGAGGTCCCGTAACAGAGAATCTGTCTTCATGTCAGCAGAGAATTAGTCTGCATGTCATAGCAGAGAATGAGGCTTCACGTCAGCCACCACTGCAACAGTCCATTGGCATATATTTAGGCCCAGCACACACACAGGCAGAGGAGAGAGGTCCCGTAACAGAGAATCTGTCTTCATGTCAGCAGAGAATTAGTCTGCATGTCATAGCAGAGAATCAGGCTTCACGTCACCCACCACTGCAACAGTCCATTGGCATATATTTAGGCCCAGCACCCAGGCAGAGGAGGGAGGTCCCGTAACAGAGAATCTGTCTTCATGTCAGCAGAGAATTAGTCTGCATGTCATAGCAGAGAATGAGGCTTCACGTCAGCCACCACTGCAACAGTCCATTGGCATATATTTAGGCCCAGCACACACACAGGCAGAGGAGAGAGGTCCCGTAACAGAGAATCTGTCTTCATGTCAGCAGAGAATTAGTCTGCATGTCATAGCAGAGAATGAGGCTTCACGTCAGCCACCACTGCAACAGTCCATTGGCATATATTTAGGCCCAGCACACACACAGGCAGAGGAGAGAGGTCCCGTAACAGACAATCTGGCTTCATGTCAGCAGAGAATTAGTCTGCATGTCATAGCAGAGAATGAGGCTTCACGTCACCCACCACTGCAACAGTCCATTGGCATATATTTAGGCCCAGCACCCAGGCAGAGGAGGGAGGTCCCGTAACAGAGAATCTGTCTTCATGTCAGCAGAGAATTAGTCTGCATGTCATAGCAGAGAATGAGGCTTCACGTCAGCCACCACTGCAACAGTCCATTGGCATATATTTAGGCCCAGCACACACACAGGCAGAGGAGAGAGGTCCCGTAACAGAGGATCTGGCTTCATGTCAGCAGAGAATCAGTCTGCATGTCATAGCAGAGAATCAGGCTTCACGTCAGCCACCACTGCAACAGTCCATTGGCATATATTTAGGCCTAGCACACAGGCAGAGGAGAGAGGTCCCGTAACAGACAATCTGGCTTCATGTCAGCAGAGAATCAGTCTGCATGTCATAGCAGAGAATGAGGCTTCACGTCAGCCACCACTGCAACAGTCCATTGTCATAAATTTAGGCCCAGCACCCAGGCAGAGGAGAGAGGTCCCGTAACAGACAATCTGGCTTCATGTCAGCAGAGAATTAGTCTGCATGTCATAGCAGAGAATCAGGCTTCATGTCAGCCACCACTGCAACAGTCCATTGGCATATATTTAGGCCTAGCACACAGGCAGAGGAGAGGTTCATTCAACTTTGGGTAGCATCGCAATATAATGGTAAAATGAAAATAAAAATAGGATTGAATGAGGAAGTGCCCTGGAGTCCAATAATATATGGTTATGGGGAGGTAGTTAATGTCTAATCTGGACAAGGGACGGACAGGTCCTGTGGGATCCATGCCTGGTTCATTTTTATGAACGTCAGCTTGTCCACATTGGCTGTAGACAGGCGGCTGCGTTTGTCTGTAATGACGCCCCCTGCCGTGCTGAATACACGTTCAGACAAAACGCTGGCTGCCGGGCAGGCCAGCACCTCCAAGGCATAAAAGGCTAGCTCTGGCCACGTGGACAATTTAGAGACCCAGAAGTTGAATGGGGCCGAACCATCAGTCAGTACGTGGAGGGGTGTGCACACGTACTGTTCCACCATGTTAGTGAAATGTTGCCTCCTGCTAACACGTTGCGTATCAGGTGGTGGTGCAGTTAGCTGTGGCGTGTTGACAAAAGTTTTCCACATCTCTGCCATGCTAACCCTGCCCTCAGAGGAGCTGGCCGTGACACAGCTGCCTTGGCGACCTCTTGCTCCTCCTCTGCCTTGGCCTTGGGCTTCCACTTGTTCCCCTGTGACATTTGGGAATGCTCTCAGTAGCGCGTCTACCAACGTGCGCTTGTACTCGCGCATCTTCCTATCACGCTCCAGTGCAGGAAGTAAGGTGGGCACATTGTCTTTGTAGCGTGGATCCAGCAGGGTGGCAACCCAGTAGTCCGCACAGGTTAAAATGTGGGCAACTCTGCTGTCGTTGCGCAGGCACTGCAGCATGTAGTCGCTCATGTGTGCCAGGCTGCCCAGGGATAAGGACAAGCTGTCCTCTGTGGGAGGCGTATCGTCATCGTCCTGCCTTTCCCCCCAGCCACGCACCAGTGATGGACCCGAGCTGCGTTGGGTGCCACCCCGCTGTGACCATGCTTCATCCTCATCCTCCTCCACCTCCTCCTCATCCTCGTCCTCCTCGTCCTCCAGTAGTGGGCCCTGGCTGGCCACATTTGTACCTGGCC
The DNA here is from genome assembly GCF_014858855.1 of Bufo gargarizans. Lineage (NCBI taxonomy): Eukaryota > Metazoa > Chordata > Amphibia > Anura > Bufonidae > Bufo > Bufo gargarizans. The sequence continues at coordinate 393,103,786 of NC_058081.1, forward strand.
TCTGCTGTTGCCAAAAACCTCCCTCTGAGTCACTTCGAAGAGACTGGCCTGAAAGTGCTAAAAATGACCCCTCTTCCTCCTCCTCCTCCTCCTCCTCCTCCTGGGCCACCTCCTCTTCCATCATCGCCCTAAGTGTTTTCTCAAGGAGACATAGAAGTGGTATTGTAACGCTGATAACGGTGTCATCGCCACTGGCCATGTTGGTGGAGTACTCGAAACAGCGCAACAGGGCACACAGGTCTCGCATGGAGGCCCAGTCATTGGTGGTGAAGTGGTGCTGTTCTGTAGTGCGACTGACCCGTGCGTGCTGCAGCTGAAACTCCACTATGGCCTGCTGCTGCTCGCACAGTCTGTCCAGCATGTGCAAGGTGGAGTTCCACCTGGTGGGCACGTCGCATATGAGGCGGTGAGCGGGAAGGCCGAAGTTACGCTGTAGCGCAGACAGGCGAGCAGCAGCAGGATGTGAACGCCGGAAGCGCGAACAGACGGCCCGCACTTTATGCAGCAGCTCTGACATGTCGGGGTAGTTGTGAATGAACTTCTGCACCACCAAATTCAGCACATGCGCCAAGCAAGGGATGTGCGTCAAATTGGCTAGTCCCAGAGCTGCAACGAGATTTCGCCCATTATCACACACCACCAGGCCGGGCTTGAGGCTCACCGGCAGCAACCACTCGTCGGTCTGTTGTTCTATACCCCGCCACAACTCCTGTGCGGTGTGGGGCCTGTCCCCCAAACATATGAGTTTCAGAATGGCCTGCTGACGTTTACCCCGGGCTGTGCTGAAGTTGGTGGTGAAGGTGTGTGGCTGACTGGATGAGCAGGTGGAAGAAGAGGAGGAGGAAGCCGAGAAGGAGGAGGTGGCAACAGGAGGCAAAGAATGTTGCCCTGCGATCCTTGGCGGCGGAAGGACGTGCGCCAAACAGCTCTCCGCCTGGGGCCCAGCTGCCACTACATTTACCCAGTGTGCAGTTAGGGAGATATAGCGTCCCTGGCCGTGCTTACTGGTCCACGTATCTGTGGTTAGGTGGACCTTGCCACAGATGGCGTTGCGCAGTGCACACTTGATTTTATCGGATACTTGGTTGTGCAGGGAAGGCACGGCTCTCTTGGAGAAGTAGTGCCGGCTGGGAACAACATACTGTGGGACAGCAAGCGACATGAGCTGTTTGAAGCTGTCTGTGTCCACCAGCCTAAATGACAGCATTTCATAGGCCAGTAGTTTAGAAATGCTGGCATTCAGGGCCAGGGATCGAGGGTGGCTAGGTGGGAATTTACGCTTTCTATCAAATGTTTGTGAGATGGAGAGCTGAACGCTGGCGTGTGACATGGTTGAGACGCTTGGTGACGGAGGTGGTGGTGGTGGTGTTGGTGGTACATCCCCTGTTTGCTGGGCGGCAGGTGCCAACGTTCCTCCAGAGGCGGAGGAAGAGGCCGAGGCGGCAGCAGCAGAATAGGCCGAGGCGGCAGCAGCAGAAGAGGTAGCAGGGGGAGCCTGAGTGACTTCCTTGGTTTTAAGGTGTTTACTCCACTGCAGTTCATGCTTTGCATGCAGGTGCCTGGTCATGCAGGTTGTGCTCAGGTTCAGAACGTTAATGCCTCGCTTCAGGCTCTGATGGCACAGCGTGCAAACCACTCGGGTCTTGTCGTCAGCACATTGTTTGAAGAAGTGCCATGCCAGGGAACTCCTTGAAGCTGCCTTTGGGGTGCTCGGTCCCAGATGGCGGCGGTCAGTAGCAGGCGGAGTCTCTTGGCGGCGGGTGTTCTGCTTTTGCCCACTGCTCCCTCTTTTGCTACGCTGTTGGCTCGGTCTCACCACTGCCTCTTCCTCCGAACTGTGAAAGTCAGTGGCACGACCTTCATTCCATGTGGGGTCTAGGACCTCATCGTCCCCTGCATCGTCTTCCACCCAGTCTTGATCCCTGACCTCCTGTTCAGTCTGCACACTGCAGAAAGACGCAGCAGTTGGCACCTGTGTTTCGTCATCATCAGAGACATGCTGAGGTGGTATTCCCATGTCCTCATCATCAGGAAACATAAGTGGTTGTGCGTCAGTGCATTCTATGTCTTTCACCGCTGGGGAAGGGCTAGGTGGATGCCCTTGGGAAACCCTGCCAGCGGAGTCTTCAAACAGCATAAGAGACTGCTGCATAACTTGAGGCTGAGACAGTTTCCCTGGTATGCATGGGGGTGATGTGACAGACTGATGGGGTTGGTTTTCAGGCGCCATCTGTGCGCTTTCTGCAGAAGACTGGGTGGGAGATAATGTGAACGTGCTGGATCCACTGTCGGCCACCCAATTGACTAATGCCTGTACCTGCTCAGGCCTTACCATCCTTAGAACGGCATTGGGCCCCACCATATATCGCTGTAAATTCTGGCGGCTACTGGGACCTGAGGTAGTTGGTACACTAGGACGTGTGGATGTGGCAGAACGGCCACGTCCTCTCCCAGCACCAGAGGGTCCACTAACACCACCACGACCATGTCCACGTCCGCGTCCCTTACTAGATGTTTTTCTCATTGTTATGGTTCACCACAACAACAAATATATTATTTGGCCCAATGTATTGTATTCAAATTCAGCGGGATATAAATTTGAGGCCTAGTATTTAGGCGCTGGGTGACCGGTATGGATTTAGTGACAGAATTAGACTTGGAAATGCACAGAAGCGTGTGTGTGAAGTTATTCTGAATGACCCTATGTGCACCTTCAATATGATCTACCCTTTTAGGGATAGATTTCAAATAGCTCTGATATAGCAGAAACGACTAAATTATGAAATTGCTAAATTGGGAATTGTATTTCAACCCAGAACAAAAAATGTGCTTTGACGGACACTAAATAACTTTCCCAGCCACAACAGGACAGCGGTAACGAGAGATTTAGCGGGATATAAATTTGAGGCCTAGTATTTAGGCGCTGGGTGACAGGTATGGGTTTAGTGACAGAATTAGATTTGGAAATGCACAGTAGCGGGTGTGTGAAGTTATTCTGAATGACCCTATGTGCACCTTGAATATTATATACCCTTTTAGGGATAGATTTCAAATAGCTCTGATATAGCAGAAACCACTAAATTATGAAATTGCTAAATTGGGAATTGTATTTCAACCCAGAACAAGAAATGTGCTTGAACGGACACTAAATAACTCGCCCAGCTACAGCACTAAGGACAGATTTAGCGGGATATAAATTTGAGGCCTAGTATTTAGGCGCTGGGTGACAGGTATGGGTTTAGTGCCAGAATTAGACTTGGAAATACACAGTAGCGGGTGTGTGTGAAGTTATTCTGAATGACCCAATGTGCACCTTGAATATTATATACCCTTTTAGGGATAGATTTCAAATAGCTCTGATATAGCAGAAACCACTAAATTATGAAATTGCTAAATTGGGAATTGTATTTCAACCCAGAACAAGAAATGTGCTTGAACGGACACTAAATAACTCGCCCAGCTACAGCACTAAGGACAGATTTAGCGGGATATAAATTTGAGGCCTAGTATTTAGGCGCTGGGTGACAGGTATGGGTTTAGTGCCAGAATTAGACTTGGAAATACACAGTAGCGGGTGTGTGTGAAGTTATTCTGAATGACCCAATGTGCACCTTGAATATTATATACCCTTTTAGGGATAGATTTCAAATAGCTCTGATATAGCAGAAACCACTAAATTATGAAATTGCTAAATTGGGAATTGTATTTCAACCCAGAACAAGAAATGTGCTTGAACGGACACTAAATAACTCGCCCAGCTACAGCACTAGGGACAGATTTAGCTGGATATAAATTTGAGGCCTAGTATTTAGGCGCTGGGTGACCGGTATGGATTTAGTGACAGAATTAGACTTGGAAATGCACAGAAGCGTGTGTGTGAAGTTATTCTGAATGACCCTATGTGCACCTTGAATATTATATACCCTTTTAGGGATAGATTTCAAATAGCTCTGATATAGCAGAAACCACTAAATTATGAAATTGCTAAATTGGGAATTGTATTTCAACCCAGAACAAGAAATGTGCTTGAACGGACACTAAATAACTCGCCCAGCTACAGCACTAAGGACAGATTTAGCGGGATATAAATTTGAGGCCTAGTATTTAGGCGCTGGGTGACAGGTATGGGTTTAGTGCCAGAATTAGACTTGGAAATACACAGTAGCGGGTGTGTGTGAAGTTATTCTGAATGACCCAATGTGCACCTTGAATATTATATACCCTTTTAGGGATAGATTTCAAATAGCTCTGATATAGCAGAAACCACTAAATTATGAAATTGCTAAATTGGGAATTGTATTTCAACCCAGAACAAGAAATGTGCTTGAACGGACACTAAATAACTCGCCCAGCTACAGCACTAAGGACAGATTTAGCGGGATATAAATTTGAGGCCTAGTATTTAGGCGCTGGGTGACAGGTATGGGTTTAGTGCCAGAATTAGACTTGGAAATACACAGTAGCGGGTGTGTGTGAAGTTATTCTGAATGACCCAATGTGCACCTTGAATATTATATACCCTTTTAGGGATAGATTTCAAATAGCTCTGATATAGCAGAAACCACTAAATTATGAAATTGCTAAATTGGGAATTGTATTTCAACCCAGAACAAGAAATGTGCTTGAACGGACACTAAATAACTCGCCCAGCTACAGCACTAAGGACAGATTTAGCGGGATATAAATTTGAGGCCTAGTATTTAGGCGCTGGGTGACAGGTATGGGTTTAGTGCCAGAATTAGACTTGGAAATACACAGTAGCGGGTGTGTGTGAAGTTATTCTGAATGACCCAATGTGCACCTTGAATATTATATACCCTTTTAGGGATAGATTTCAAATAGCTCTGATATAGCAGAAACCACTAAATTATGAAATTGCTAAATTGGGAATTGTATTTCAACCCAGAACAAGAAATGTGCTTGAACGGACACTAAATAACTCGCCCAGCTACAGCACTAAGGACAGATTTAGCGGGATATAAATTTGAGGCCTAGTATTTAGGCGCTGGGTGACAGGTATGGGTTTAGTGCCAGAATTAGACTTGGAAATACACAGTAGCGGGTGTGTGTGAAGTTATTCTGAATGACCCAATGTGCACCTTGAATATTATATACCCTTTTAGGGATAGATTTCAAATAGCTCTGATATAGCAGAAACCACTAAATTATGAAATTGCTAAATTGGGAATTGTATTTCAACCCAGAACAAGAAATGTGCTTGAACGGACACTAAATAACTCGCCCAGCTACAGCACTAAGGACAGATTTAGCGGGATATAAATTTGAGGCCTAGTATTTAGGCGCTGGGTGACAGGTATGGGTTTAGTGCCAGAATTAGACTTGGAAATACACAGTAGCGGGTGTGTGTGAAGTTATTCTGAATGACCCAATGTGCACCTTGAATATTATATACCCTTTTAGGGATAGATTTCAAATAGCTCTGATATAGCAGAAACCACTAAATTATGAAATTGCTAAATTGGGAATTGTATTTCAACCCAGAACAAGAAATGTGCTTGAACGGACACTAAATAACTCGCCCAGCTACAGCACTAAGGACAGATTTAGCGGGATATAAATTTGAGGCCTAGTATTTAGGCGCTGGGTGACAGGTATGGGTTTAGTGCCAGAATTAGACTTGGAAATACACAGTAGCGGGTGTGTGTGAAGTTATTCTGAATGACCCAATGTGCACCTTGAATATTATATACCCTTTTAGGGATAGATTTCAAATAGCTCTGATATAGCAGAAACCACTAAATTATGAAATTGCTAAATTGGGAATTGTATTTCAACCCAGAACAAGAAATGTGCTTGAACGGACACTAAATAACTCGCCCAGCTACAGCACTAGGGACAGATTTAGCTGGATATAAATTTGAGGCCTAGTATTTAGGCGCTGCGTGACAGGTATGGGTTTAGTGACAGAATTAGACTTGGAAATACACAGTAGCGGGTGTGTGTGAAGTTATTCTGAATGACCCAATGTGCACCTTGAATATTATATACCCTTTTAGGGATAGATTTCAAATAGCTCTGATATAGCAGAAACCACTAAATTATGAAATTGCTAAATTGGGAATTGTATTTCAACCCAGAACAAGAAATGTGCTTGAACGGACACTAAATAACTCGCCCAGCTACAGCACTAAGGACAGATTTAGCGGGATATAAATTTGAGGCCTAGTATTTAGGCGCTGGGTGACCGGTATGGATTTAGTGACAGAATTAGACTGGGATATGGCCAAAAAATAAACAGACTATTGCTGGTTAAATGCACTTGGTGTGACAGCTTCACCCTGATGTAGGCTTTAGCCAAAAAACAACCACACCATTGAGGGTTAAATGCACTTGGTGACAGGCGCAGCTTGCCCCTGATTTAGTATATGGCCAAAAAATGAACAGACTATTGCTGGTTAAATGCACTTGGTGTGACAGCTTCACCCTGATGTAGGCTTTAGCCAAAAAACAACCACACCATTGAGGGTTAAATGCACTTGGTGACAGGCGCAGCTTGCCCCTGATTTTGTATATGGCCAAAAAATGAACAGACTATTGCTGGTTAAATGCACTTGGTGTGACAGCTTCACCCTGATGTAGGCTTTAGCCAAAAAACAACCACACCATTGAGGGTTAAATGCACTTGGTCGCAGCTTGTGCTGGCGCACCACAAGACACAAAATGGCCGCCGATCACCCCAGAAAAATGTGACTGACAAACGGTCTGTGCAGCCTAAAAACAGTGAGCAATTGAGGATCAGCAGCTCAATGATCCACAGCTGCAGATCGATCAGTTAATCAAGTCCTTTGGAGGAGTTAATCTGCCTAATCTCGCCCTACTGTCGCAGCCGCAACCTCTCCCTACGCTAATCAGAGCAGAGTGACGGGCGGCGCTATGTGACTCCAGCTTAAATAGAGGCTGGGTCACATGGTGCTCTGGCCAATCACAGCCATGCCAATAGTAGGCATGGCTGTGATGGCCTCTTGGGGCAAGTAGTATGACGCTTGTTGATTGGCTGCTTTGCAGCCTTTCAAAAAGCGCCAAGAAAGCGTCACAAAAGCGCGAAGAAAGCGACGAACACCGAACCCGAACCCGGACTTTTACGAAAATGTCCGGGTTCGGGTCCGTGTCACGGACACCCCAAAATTCGGTACGAACCCGAACTATACAGTTCGAGTTCGCTCATCCCTAGTAGCTACAAAATTGATTGATACATAGAGTAATGCCCAGGCATAGTGACTCATGCACAAAGATTGAAGAGTTAAAGGCAGTAAAGCTTGTCTCATAGAACACTAGTAGAAAACCTTTAGTTGCCATACAAACTCTGTGTCATCTAGGAGTGTACACAGATCTCACAGCAAAACTTAGCATGGGCCCATACTGCCCCACCCAGTTTCCAAGTATGCATGTGTCAATGCAAAGTGTGCCCCCCCCCCCCACTTCATTAGTTGATAAGAATGTTTAATTTAAAAAAAAGTCACTCTTCACACACGTCTACTGTATACTGTATGCAGATGCCTCATATATGGCGCTCATTCTGAAGATCGTATTTCTCAATGTTTTTACACCACAAAACTTGCATAAATGAACTTAGCAATCTCATGCTTCCATTTATAGTGCAGTACAGAGAAGTGCAGTACATAGGAATTTATACAGTAACCATAGATCACTATGGAAGCTGTAAATAATCTCTTTGTGCTGGGCTCCACCTAGTGGTGGCTTCTAGAAAATGCAGAAATCTATGTCAGGAATAGGAGAAGCAGTTCAGTGTCGGGCCCCATAGCAGTTTCCTGGTACATCACTGGGGGTCTGAAGCTATACTTTTCTCTAGTAACAAGCTCCATACTTGTTATATTTAAATTTCACCTCCTCAGGAAACATAAAGATATAAATGATTCAACCATATGATCAGTCCAAATGGGCTTTCTTGCTTGGCTGTTGATGGAAAAAAATAAATCTTTAAATATATATTTTATATTAAGAGTTACTTAGGTACTGTAGGTTATTATTTCTAGCTATTTTTAATCTTTGTAAGGATCGCTGACTAACAGGAAATAAAGCTAAGATATCTGGGTTAGCATTCTGTAGAATATCTTGTCTTAGCTCCCTGTCTTAGTCTATAGAAACATTTGTTATATGCCCTATATAAACCTGCAAGTAAGCCACATAGACAGAATGGTTATTTTCGATTATGCTGACGTCAGAAGCCTGATAACATACAGCTTGTCTACTCAGATAATGTCAGACAACATTTTAGCACACCTTGATATTGTATATTGTGTTATTTGCTTGTATCACTGCCGACAGGAATAAACTGGACCTACTCAGACGACCATGTGCCTTATTCATATTTGAAATTCTCATAACATCTTGGTCCTTAGAGACGGAATCCAACATCCTCTATCTTCATCCAGACATGGGCTGAAAACAGTGCATGGGGAAGTCTCAGCCTTCTAGAGTCAAAAGACCTTAGGCTGAATTGCCACATGGACTGAGACGAGGTAACGGATTCTGAATAGTAACTAAGGTCTTGAAGGATTGTGTTTAAAGACTGAATACCAGATTATTGTCTTTGAAGACTAAGTCTTGGTACGTCTTCCTGGGACGTTGTAACTAAGATATTGCCTTTAATATAAGAGACAAAGTGAAGTCCATAGTCTGTTCAAATTCTCCTAAGAGCTGTATGTTTAGTGCACCATAATCTTCACATCCCGATGAGTATGAAGATGGCTTTGATGAGTGTTAGTACTAGCGGTCTGACCAATTGGACACATAGTGTACAAGCTTGACCGCCTTTACCCTTTATTCATGAATAACCACGACTTTGCAGGTTGTCGTGGTACATTAGTGATAGCCCTTTTCAGTCATCTGTGTGCTCTGCCCTCACTACTGAATTGCTGCTGAATGGTGGATAGATATTGGGGCCATGGCTCCTATTTTGTAACATTAGCATAAACCCAATATTATTTCCTATAAGAATTTACTGAATAATTATCATAAAATTTGCTCTATATTTCTTCTTTCAGTGTGTAATCTCTTAGCGGAAATCCCATCTGAGACTGAACGTTAGAAAAGGCTGACAAAAAATTGAAGATCTGTCAACATACCATATTCAAAAAAACGCAAGGTAGGTGGTGCCATATAAATGGCAGATTCTTCTTCTCATACATTCTTTAGCATACTGTTGCCAGTTTACGCTTTGTAAATGTATTACCCATGGGCTTACTTAATAGACAATACTGTCCTGTAATGTTTGAGAGTCATACCAGTAGATTTAAATCTAACACTAGAATTAATAGAGCATCTACACATTTGTTCCTCAAAGAAACAGCTTTCCTCTGAAAAGCTATGGCTTCAGAGTAATTTCACTTCAATTGAATGTACGACCCCTAAGGGATGTTTTAATCAAATGAGTCGTTGACAAGATGCTGCATGATGTAGGAGTAGGAGGCATTTTTTTTTCTCCTCTAGATGCCAATGTGTATTATGTGTTTTTTTTAAAATCAGAATCTCTTATTATTAAGTTCAATTAATTGATAGACGTGGCTCAAAGGTATAAGAGGGATTTCATTTATTCTTATTCAACAAGACATGGAAGAAATCAGCAACAGAAGAATGAACTTGCCTGAGGATACAGGAATAAAACATTTTTAAAGGTGACTCTTATTTGAAATAGTGCACATTCTGAATTTTAATAGGCATCATTTATATTTGTAATAATAAAAATCTGTAAAACACAAAATGAAAGTGACATTGAGTTTTAGCAACAATTTTACTTAAACTAATAGGAAAATAGTTAACTGCCTTCCCTTTTTTTTTGAATGATTAGTTTTAAATATGCCCCCCCCCCCCCCCCGCCCACCAAAAAAAAAAAAAAGTTCAGGCCCCATTCACACGACCATATTTTTTGATCCACATCCGATCCACATTTTTTGCGGATCAGATGCGGACCCATTCATTTCAATGGGGCCACAAAAAATGAAGGCACACACCATATGCTGTCCATATCCTCTGTTCTGCAGCCCTGCAAAAAATATAGAGCATGTCCTATTCTTGTTCAGTTTGCTGACAAAAATAGGCATTATTACAATGTGTCCACACAAAAAATGGATGCAACACAGATGTTATCTGTATATTTTGTGGACAGATGACATCCAAGATGACAGGGTACATGTGGCTCTTATTAGTGATAAATAAAAGAAAAATATTAAATATCTTACCTAATAATCTTTTTAGAGTATTACTCCTGTGTGCTTTAATTCAAGCACTGCAAGGAACTTATGGGGGCATTTATCAAAATGAGTGCTAAGGAAAACTGGCTTAGTTTCCCATAGCAAAGCATCAGATTTCACCTTTACTCCTTTGGAAAGAGCTTCACTGGAAAATGAAAGGATCAATCTGATTGGTTACTATGGGCAACTAAGCAAGTATTCCTTTGCACCAGTTTTGATAAATGTCCTCCACAGAAATTTATGAAATTGTCTAAAAAAAAAAAAATGGCCTTGTTGCCTAGCAACCAACCAGAGAACTGCTTTTAGTTCATATTGTGTGCTTGAAAAATGACCTACCAACTTCCAGTTTATTTAGTAGTAGTAAAGTCTGGTTAAGAGTTCACAATGTTAGTGTTTGGTTAATAATTTCCATCAGTTATTGTGAGCCAAAACCAGGAATGAGAAAACCACAGACAGAAGATACAATGGAAAGATCTGCACCTTTTCTGTGATTTCAACCCACACTTTGTTTAGGCTCATAATTAGTGTTGACCGAATTGAAGCATCTGAAGTGGAATTCGATACAAAGTTTAGTTAAAATTCGATTTGCCGCAAAGCTGAATTTCGTCACATTGTAACAGATAATTTTTCCTAAAATGGGTGCTAGAGTTGCTGAAGGACCTGCAAAATGCGTGAAGATGTCAGCACCCTCCCAACGTGACGTGGTGATGTCATCAATGATGGCTGAGGCGAGTGAGGTTTTTTTAAACCCAAAAGTTCGTGTTGCACTAGCGTATTACTGTTTTTAACAGCTTTTAGTTGTACTTCTGTCTAAGCGGCCGTTTGTGATTAATTGATTTGTAACTAATTGTCACAGCCTATGGTGTGCTTAGTAACATTTTCCTTCACTTGGTTGCCCGTGACTACGTTTGGTGTTGTGTGCATGTGGTGGCAGTGTCTCGGCCTTCTGGCTGATCCCCAGGACAAGGTTGCCACGCATGCCATTGCCTGCGGTAACAGGTGGAGTGTGATCTTTATGTGTGTAATCCCCTTTAAGTGTCCGTCTTCCCTTGTCTTGTGTTTGAAGGGTTAACTTCCTTCCTAGTGTGTGTGCACTGGGTGTGTCTATGTGTGGGTGTGGCTACATGGGCTATTTAGCCTCTGCTGTGATCAGTAGTCTGAGGGGTACTTCAGCCATGGCTAGCTGGAGTCATCCTCCTGTGATATACCATCTGCCAGTGGAGGCCACCCTTGTGGTCATAAGTTATGTTACATGGTGTTATGAAGGTGTGTGTTTGGTCTCCTTGTTATTGCAGCTTATGGCAGATGTATATAAGTCTATGGTTTGTTTGTGACGCCAATTGCAATGTGCGCAGAGTACTGCTGCAGGGCCCTTTTAAGATGTAATAACTCTGTGTCTCTGTCTCTGTGTAATGTCAACGGTGTCTCCTACCTGGGTACGGCTGGACTCCTGGATCCTGGCTCACTTGCAATAAAATGAGTATTGCTAGTTTAGACGCAACTGCACGGAAGATGCAAAATTTGAGGAGGAGGCCATCAAAATGAAATCCTATTTTGAGGATAAACAATATCCCGTAGGAACAATTGATCAGGCTCTAATCAATGTAAGACAACTGGACAGACAGGAATTTTTTAAAGAGAAACAACAGCTGCAGATAGATGACTCTTCTTTTTTGCATATTAGACTGGTACTCCCTTTTAACAACAATTACAAAAGGATTCAAAAAATGATTAGGTCTAATTGGCAATACTTACTGAGTGACAAAACAATAGGTCACCTCCTGCCACACATACCCAAAATTACTTTTACTAAAGCCCCCAATTTGGGTTTAAAAGTAGCTCCATCAGTTCCGAATAAAATATAAAAAGATAATACGTTGGGCTCTTTTATGAAGATGAAGGGATTCTATAAATGTGGAAGGTGCATAGGTTGCAAATCCAACAATCTGCCACGGAAAACCCTAGAGATTTGTTCTACCCAGAATAAATACAAATGGAAAATTGAAGATTGTATTTCTTGCAATACGACAGGGGTTATTTATTTGATACAATGCCCCTGTAACCATCAATACATAGGACGTACGAAACGCCCCTTAAAAACAAGAATTAGGGAACACATCTCGAATATCAAAAAAGGGTATGAGAAGCACTCATTGTCAAAACATTATAAAGACACACATAATAGTAATCCAGGGAACCTAAAGTTTGTCGGACTGGAGAGGATAAATCAACATTTGAGAGGAGGGGACTACATTCAGAAGATGTCCAGAGCAGAATCCAGGCAGATATACGAATTCGGTTCCTTACTACCGTTCGGACTGAATTCTGACATGGAGCTGTTCGGTTTCATATAAGGCTGGGGCCCCATCCCCGACGGCGGGTCCCACGCTTGGCCGTTTATCGGCGGTGGGAACCCCCCCTCTGGTTTGGGACCCTATCCAGGTCCGACCATCTCCACGTCAACCCATTATTACTGCCGATGACCTATTTGAATGTTATATTTACCAAATTTTATCATTTTATGCTGCATTTCAAACCCTTTTAGTATTTAATCGTTATCTTTTATACCAATAGTAATTGTATGTAATTTTTAACATTTTTAATGGGGTATATTGATTGAATATAACTATCAGAACAAAAAGCACACAAAAACGCATCTATGAGTAAAAAACCGCAACAAAAACGCAACAAAACCGCACTATGGCGGTAAAATGCCGAGGACACTCCAATTCTGGATTATGACAACCGGGGTTTACACAGTCCCTATGGAAGCTTATAAAGGAGGAGGGTTAGGAGTGCAGGAGATACCACTGAGGAAGGGATCGGAATATCCCGAAACGCGTCTGGGTATTAGACACTCCGAATGTACCTCCATTACAAGGACTTATTGCATGGCTAGGCTTTAAAGAGAAATTATTGAAGAACTTCTACTTTGTGACAATTGAACCGCCCTGACCTCCTGAGCGAGTGCAGAGACCGGATGGAAGTCCCGCTTGTTTTATCGCGAGACTGGGCTGGATTGTCAGAGCCTGCAAGCCGTGAAGACAGAGCGGCGTCTCTAGCAGACTTTACAGCGTTCTAAAGAAGTGATCTTCCAACACAGCATCATAGGAGGTAAGACCGATGACCACTTCCTCCGGACAGAGGTAAGACTTCAGCTGCTACCAGATACTGCCTATATGAATATATCACTAAACAGCTGAATACAGACAACGGATATTACCGTTTGTTGCGGTTCATTATACTATAGACTCGGACGTTTTTATTCTCTACAGGAAACAAGTTAAACATATTGTGCTCAACTGCGCAGGACTCCAACAAGTGTCCCCTTTTATTTTCACAAGCTCTCACGCATTTTCATCATGATTTTGCTTATGATGGACATGATTTTCATTTTATTATCCGGATATCAGGAATTTTACTGTCACTTTTGTGTTTTCACTTATTTGTTGTACTATTTTCACCAGGACACCATTGGAAAACAATTTATGCTGAATGAGCCCCCTATATTCTATTGTGCTAAGTGTATCAGTGTTATATATACGGTCGACCGTTTAAACTATACTCATATTGTTTTAATAATTGTATTTTATTTTATTATTGCCATTTTAATTATCAATTTTTAATTATTAAAATCTGAGTGTTGCCATAGAGTGAGTGCTCGAGAGCAACTGAGGAACTTTGGTAGTAAGGAATGAGATCCAGACTGGTGATTATAATCCAACTTGGGTTTACTTAATGCAGCATAAATCCATACGAGTTACAGAAATAGTCCTTTAGGTCCCAGCAGGTATTGGCAATATGTGGCAGGGATCAATATCTCTTCTGCTTCTGATCATATGCCTGGAGAATATGGCAGGTATCTATCTTCTGCTCTGTCTATCTTGTGCTTGGTATGGGCCTGACTAGCTGAGGAGGAATTTGGCTTCTCCTGGTCTCTGGATATGTACTCAGTTATGCTCACAGGGAATGGTTTTCCTGGAGGACTGGAGGTGCTGCTTGCTTGTCACCAGTTGAGGCTGAAGGGCTCAGACTGGGAAGGGTTATCTTTGGTCTCATCCCTATTTTCTGGGAGCTCCTACTAACACAGCCTTTCCCCTTGCAGGGAGAGCTGGTACACACACTGGATCTAACAGTTTTTTCCCTCCCTTGCCACAGGGCGTGGGAAACTCCACTTCTCTTAAGCAGGGGGGACATAACAATACTGGAATGTTCCATTCTGAATGGTTATAACATTGCTATGCCTACCAACGATGCCGCCACCTGCTGGTAGACCTTAAACATTACAAAGGAAATAGAACATTTAAAATGGTTTCCACTACACAGTTGTAAAGGACATGAGGGAAATCACATCAGATGACAATATTAATGCTCTTAGCAGATTGTAGCAGGGTAGAATTGTTTAGTAACCCCACTCTGAGATGTTACATTCCCCCTTACTTTGAATCAAGCAGTCCTCGGCTTGTGCTTGGGATACGAGGAATGAGCTCTGGGGGTACCCAAATTAATACAAAGGGCTGCCTGAAATACACATAATGACATGCATAGACAAACATGCAACGGCTATCCCCAGGTTCCTGGCCGCTAGAGTAAGGTGTCCAACACACAGTTTCCTTCTCTTGGTATAACCAGGTAACCTAAATACTGCACTAAGCAAACATTACTGACTGACTTTGCAGTGTTCTAGGCGCTGTAAACACCAAAGAAAGCATGGGGGGGGGGTCCTTACTCTGTACTCCCACCATGGTGTAATGAAATACTGGCAAACGGAAGGGTGGCTTTATCCTGTATTCCCTTTCCTGCACCAAAGTCAGAGAAATTTGGCCTATAGCACGATCATTATGGTGTAGCTAAATTGTGGCTCTAAGGTTTGAGGGCCCATACCTTAGGCAAAGGCTCAGAAGGGGAGGTATTTATCATATCCATGCACTTCTGGCAATGTCACAGGAGGAGGGTAGTATAATCCCGTCGCTCTCCTGAAAATGAGACACCTCAGGATGGGAACAATCCTGAACATTTAACAAGCAGGAAGGAGCAGTCTAGGACTTCTAACGATTCCCGAAGCAGCGGGGTTACCCTTGCTGGACCTGCCTGCGACTTACCACTTGGTCCAACCCTGGGTACCCGGGATATATGACCTCAGGTGTAAGCCATTAGTATTAAGCTTTCAGATAGGCAGTCCGTGTAAAGAGAACAGAGCTGAAAGGCAAGGCACACAAAAGTAAGGTGCTACTGCTCTGGCTAGAGGCAAAAGTTAGAGCAGTTTCACAAACAGTGCATAAATTAACATTGCGGCATCTGTAAAAAGAGTCCATACAATGGGCACAAATACTTGAATGTTGCTCAACCTGTAAACATGTAAGCAAAATGAGTAAAATATTTAAACAGTATAAGTCACAAAGAGCTCAGGTACACATTTGAGTCCTTTCTTTGGGTGCAAGCTTGTAACGTTGCATAACTTGTATCAAGTAGAAAATAACACAAAAATCAAAAATAATTTGTAATCCAATATGATAGATGGAGTCCATTAAGTCCAGGCACAAAAAGGGGAGATGACAAAAAGGCCAAAAATGTCAACAATAAATAGTAGGCAATATTTCTTACCAGTCAAAATGTGTCCATAGCTTGGCTCCTGTAGTCTCTGTAGGATAATCCAGAGTCACCAAGGGCTGAAATAGAGTCTGGTCCTTGTGAAGGAGGATTAGCCGATGAACTTGTTTCCATAGGCGCAGTGGTTTCTGCAACTGGCATCAGGACTCGGATTAGAGGCTGAAAGAACCACTGAAGGGGGTCAAGCATGGAAGGCATATGTGCAACAGACTGATAGGTCCTACAGGGGGTGGCCACGCTATTACAATATATAACAAAAATTTTCAAGGGTCGTACGACCTAAGCGTGGCTTGAACCACTAACTGACTGATTTTTTATTTTAGGTGCATAAGACTTATATCTTTATTATTTCAATTTAAAAGTTGAACTCTAAATGTGATTAAAAGTCCTCAGGATGAGCGGTGAGACTATTGTATATGTTTATATACCCCTCTTGGTATATGTCACTGGATGGGATAGCTCCTGATACAATTCTCAGGGCTTGCCCAAATCCCTAAATCTTTATAGCAACTTTATATTTAGTTGCAATTATGTCTCTGCTATGAGGGCTCACTCCGCTCAATCTGATTCTAAAATGTGTGCGCCCGCTTCCCTACATGTTTCGCCGAGCCTTCGGCGTCCTCAGGGGATATGCAGGTTTGCATTGGAGGGGGCGGTCCCTATGTTTTATGGGTTCGGTTTAATGGAGGTCGGGCGGCTATAGCCAATCAGAACTAGACTTTCTATGATTGGCGTAGCTTGTTACGAATTACCGTCACTTCCAATGTCAGTTAGCCACGTCTCCATCCCTGGTGACGTGGTCTCAGGCACTCCCATTTGCCCGCGTCACTTCCTCTTCTACCTGTGACGTGAACGGGCCTCCGATTGGTGGAGCATCCTGTGATGAATGGTTCCGGTGCATGGGTATCTCAGTTAGACGTCCTTTACTGATGACACCTACCCCCGCGTCCAGCGCTTGGAGATGACGTCTATTTACAATAGTCCATTTCTATTATATCTACGCATGCGCCTGTAACTTGGAATATTTACAGAATAGATTGTCAGGTATTTCAGGTATTATACCTTATGAACGGGCCTAACACACATACTCTGGGAGAGCACTCAGATTCTACCTCTTATATCACTTGTTCTTTCAAAGCATTTATATCACTTGTTCTTTCAAAAGCACGGGTTAATTATTATGGAATAAGAAATATGATTTACATATAAATCATGTATATATGTCCAGAATACACTGCACATTTTAGGGCCTTCAAATATTATATATTCTATTCGATCTCGTCCTATATCTTCCAATCAATCATATATTACATACTTTATTGATCAGCTTTAGTATATATCAAATATTATTTAGGTGAATTATTAACTCCCTACTATACTATACCATATATCCATCTTTATATTATTTAAATATTCTCCCAATGATCACTCATTGTTCTACACTCCGAAACATACTAAACCCGGAAAATGTGTTCTTGTTTTTATTTTATTTTATTTTCTATTTATTATTTATTATTTTTATTTTTTATTTATTTTATATTTTTTATTTTTATTTTTTGTTTTTTATTTTTTAATTTTTATTTATTATTTTTTAATTTATAATCCAATTTTAATCAGAAAATTCTTTCTTTTTATACTACACTACTGCTCGTGTCTTCATTATTTCTACTAAATTATTTTGGTCTGGTCTTCTTATAAACTACCTACACCTTCAAAATAGTGATATTTGATTCATATATTTTCCTATAGCTGATCAGTTTATTATTTAAATTATTTTAATTTAACTATTTTACACCCGATAATCAATTTTTGATTATCGGGGTGTAAAATAGTTAAATTAAAATAATTTAAATAATAAACTGATCAGCTATAGGAAAATATATAAATCAAATATCACTATTTTGGAGGTGTAGGTAGTTTATAAGAAGACCAGACCAAAATAATTTAGTAGAAATAATGAAGACACGAGCACTAGTGTAGTATAAAAAGAAAGAATTTTCTGATTAAAATTGGATTATAAATTAAAAAATAATAAATAAAAATTAAAAAATAAAAATAAAAAATATAAAATAAATAAAAAATAATAAATAATAAATAGAAAATAAAAGAAAATAAAAACAAGAACACATTTTCCGGGTTTAGTATGTTTCGGAGTGTAGAACAATGAGTGATCATTGGGAGAATATTTAAATAATATAAAGATGGATATATGGTATAGTATAGTAGGGAGTTAATAATTCACCTAAATAATATTTGATATATACTAAAGCTGATCAATAAAGTATGTAATATATGATTGATTGGAAGATATAGGACGAGATCGAATAGAATATATAATATTTGAAGGCCCTAAAATGTGCAGTGTATTCTGGACATATATACATGATTTATATGTAAATCATATTTCTTATTCCATAATAATTAACCCGTGCTTTTGAAAGAACAAGTGATATAAGAGGTAGAATCTGAGTGCTCTCCCAGAGTATGTGTGTTAGGCCCGTTCATAAGGTATAATACCTGAAATACCTGACAATCTATTCTGTAAATATTCCAAGTTACAGGCGCATGCGTAGATATAATAGAAATGGACGATTGTAAATAGACGTCATCTCCAAGCGCTGGACGCGGGGGTAGGTGTCATCAGTAAAGGACGTCTAACTGAGATACCCATGCACCGGAACCATTCATCACAGGATGCTCCACCAATCGGAGGCCCGTTCACGTCACAGGTAGAAGAGGAAGTGACGCGGGCAAATGGGAGTGCCTGAGACCACGTCACCAGGGATGGAGACGTGGCTAACTGACATTGGAAGTGACGGTAATTCGTAACAAGCTACGCCAATCATAGAAAGTCTAGTTCTGATTGGCTATAGCCGCCCGACCTCCATTAAACCGAACCCATAAAACATAGGGACCGCCCCCTCCAATGCAAACCTGCATATCCCCTGAGGACGCCGAAGGCTCGGCGAAACATGTAGGGAAGCGGGCGCACACATTTTAGAATCAGATTGAGCGGAGTGAGCCCTCATAGCAGAGACATAATTGCAACTAAATATAAAGTTGCTATAAAGATTTAGGGATTTGGGCAAGCCCTGAGAATTGTATCAGGAGCTATCCCATCCAGTGACATATACCAAGAGGGGTATATAAACATATACAATAGTCTCACCGCTCATCCTGAGGACTTTTAATCACATTTAGAGTTCAAATTTTAAATTGAAATAATAAAGATATAAGTTTTATGCACCTAAAATAAAAAATCAGTCAGTGGGTGGTTCAAGCCACGCTTAGGTCGTACGACCCTTGAAAAATTTGGTTAAGCATGGAAGGCAACTCTGTTGGAGTCTCACTTTCTGAAGACAATGGCAGCTCAGGCGATGTATCCTCTTCTCTTGGCTGCTCCTGAACAGGTTCCTGTAGGCATTTCTTAAGCCTGTTACAATGGACTCGCTGAGTACCTTTATCCTCTCTCTGGATTTCGTAGACCTCTGATGAGGGGATGGCCACTATTGTATAGGACTTATGCTCCCAGCGACTATCCAGTTTACTTACAGGGTGATTGTTTTCCAGCCAGACCTGGTCTCCAGGCTGTAAGGGCTCAGCATGTGCATGTTTTATCAAAGTCCTGTTTTTGTTTTTGTTGAGCCTTCTCTTTTTTAGAGTCCACTATTTCTTTAGCGTCCTCCAGGCGCTTCTGATGCTCTATCACCCACTCAGATTGGGGAAAGAGTGGTTCAGCGTCCGGCACAGGGACGTCAAGGTCAAGATCTGCGGGTAGACGGCCATGTCTTCCGAACATGAGGTAGTATGGAGTGTACCCAGTGGAGCAATGGGTTGTGTTGTTGTACAGGTACACTAATTCGGGGAGGAGTAACAGCCAATCAGACCTCTGGTGAGGCGGCACAGCCTTGAGCATGTTGATCAGTGTTTGATATATTTTTTCGCATAGTCCATTTCCCTGAGGGTGGTATGCAGTAGTTCTCAGTTTTTTGCTGTTATATAAGGCACAAAGTTCATAGAATAACTGACACTTGAATGCAGATCCCAGATCAGTAAGTATTTTGTCAGGACACCCATACGGCAGAATGAAGCTCATCCACATGGCAGCAGCTGAAGTTTTTGCAGTTAAGTCCTTTACAGGTACAGCCACAACGAACTTGGTATAGTGATCTATGATGGTCATAGCATAGACATACCCAGATCTGCTGGATTCCAGTTTCAAGTGGTCGATTGCCATGATTTCAAGAGGACCTTTACTCACTATTGGAGGAAAGGGGGCTTGCTGATCATGTGTTTCTCCTCTCGCCACTGCACAGGTGGGACACTGTCGACACCAGGTTTCAATGTCCCTTCTCATGCCAACACAGTAGAAACGTCGTTTGATGGTGGCTTCCGTTTTTTGGATTCCAAATTGACCAGACCGGTTATGGTACAAGTCAATCACCATCTTGGCATCTCTTCGAGGCACCACTATCTGGTGGAGGCGCTCACAGGTGACTGGATCAAGCCTTCTCCTGAGGAGTAGGTCTCTTTGCAGGAAGAGTAGTTTCCGTTGTCGCCAGAGGCGAACTAGCTCTGAGTCAGCTCTTCGCCATCGGATTTTCTCCGGTATGCGCCCGCTGTAAAAATAATCCAACAGTTCTCCAATGGCTCTGCTCTCGGATTGTAGTTTAATCCAGAGCTCTTTTTCAACTGGAGGTGAGGGGTCACAGGTCTGTGGAAAACAAGTGACTTTAGAGGTCAGGTGCCTAGTGTGTAGGGCCTCCTGTCGGGCAAATCGTGAGTAGAATATTGGCATCTCCACATCTTCCCACTGATCATCGGTGAAATTGGTTCTTTCTGGGCAGGTAGCTTAGACAAAGCTTCGGCATTGTCATTAGATTTCCCAGTTCGGTACTTAATAGTAAAGTTGAAGTTCGCCAGTCTAGAGGTCCATCTTTGTTCTAGAGCTCCCAGACGTGCAGTGTTCAAGTGAGCTAGCGGATTATTGTCGGTGTAGACCGCGAAAGGTGTAGCAGCTAGGTAGTCCTTGAATTTTTCAGTGACAGCTCAGACCAAGGCTAGGAACTGCAGTTTGAACGAACTGTAGTTATGGTCATTACGCTCTGGCTCTCATAAAAATCTGCTCGCATAGGCGATGACTCTCTCAGTTCCAGATTGTGTCTGAGATAGTACAGCTCCCAAACCTTTCTTACTTGCATCAGTATAGAGGCAAAATGGTAGGCTGTAGTCAGGATAACCCAGGACCGGAGGTTCTGAAAGTTTTTTTTTCTTTCAACTGTTGGAAAGCAGCTTCTCTCTTCATTCCACTCCACTGGTATCTTGGAATTCTGACATCCTTTAGGGTGACCTTTCACAAGCTCTTGGATAGGTTCCGCAATCTGAGCAAAGTGCGAGATAAATCTACGATAGTAACTTGCAAATCCAAGGAAGCTCTTGACCTCTTTGACTGTTTTGGGAGCTGGCCAGCTTTGTACTGCTGCTTTTTTATTCAGGGTCGGGTCTCGTGCCTTCTGCACTCACAAGATGTCCCAGATATTTTACTTGGGGCTTCAGTAAGTAACACTTCGAAGGTTTCACTTTCAGTCCATGTTGAGTCAAAGTCTGGAACACTTCCGCCAGGTTCTGTAAATGTTCCTCGTAGGTCTTAGAGTAGGTGATCACATCATCCAGGTACAACAACACATTCTCAAAGTTTATGCGTCCAAGACATCTTTCCATGAGTCTCTGAAATGTCCCAGGGGCGTTGCATAGCCCGAATGGCATGTTGTTGAACTCAAACAGACCCATTGGGGTGGCAAAAGCATTTTTTTCTTTATCTTCTGGTGCCATGGGAACTTGCCAATAGCCACTGGTTAGATCCAGAGTTGAAAAGTAGGCAGCGGATCCCAGAGATGCCAGGGATTCTTCAATTCGTGGCAGGGGGTACGCATCCTTGTGCGTAATGTTGTTGATCTTACGGTAGTCCGCACAAAAACGGATGGTTCCATCCTTCTTCTTTACCAGGACTAAGGGGACAGCTCAGGGGCTGTGACTATCCTGGATGACATTAGCTGTCTTCATATCCAGAACCATCTTCTTCACTTGCTGGTACATGGCAGGAGGGATTGGTCGGTATCTCTCTTTGATTTGAGGATGAGTGCCGGTTGGAATGGTGTGCTGTATTAAGAGAGTCTGACCATAGTCCAGAGAATGTTTGCTGAAGAGTTGATGGTGTTGTTTGACTAATTCAAGCACACCATTGATCTGCTCGGCAGAGGTTGTGGTATCTCCGATGTGTAGTTCGGCCCACCAGGACTGTTCTGGTGGGTCTTTGGCTTCCTCCACTGTTTGGAGTGATTGTTGAGCCGCAGCAGTGGGATAATCAAGGATATCCTGTGGGCGGATGTTGTATAGGCAGGCCACTGGATAGTGCTTTTTAAATTTTACAGCTTCATCACCCAGATTGACTAAGCGTATAGGTACCTTTCCTTGGGACATGGTGACCACGCTTCTAGCGGCTAGGACGAGGGGGTGATCTTGAAGATGGATTGGTTCCACAAGGGCCTGATAATCTTGACTTTGGATACCGATGCAAGCCTTACACCATATCAGAGTCTCTGCTCCAGGCTGGAGTTTGATAGGATAAGCATCCTTGATGCGGACACGGCAGATTTCACCTCGTTGATTGCTGAACTTTTGTTGGGCGGATAGCACTCAAATGGTCTGGTGTATAACCCATTGAGTTTCATGGGATGTAGTCAGCAGGGTTCTCTTTTAGGCTTTCAGCACTTTAGGGTAGCAATTGCTGAGTACATATATTCCCAGGACCACAGGGCAATTGTCATCATCTGGGACCTGAATCACAATTACTCCTTGACATGAGAGTTCAGGGTCTTCAATCTGTAAGGTAGGTTCCCAATAACCTAGTATAGGCACTGGTTTCCCATTGGTAGCCATGATCTGGAGCCAAGCTTCAGGAGGTTGTATCAGTTGGGCTCCGTTTTGGCATCTGTCAAATGCTGCTTGGCGGATGGTAGTCACTTGAGATCCGGTATCAATTAAGGCAGAAAACTTCACTCCATTGATGTCAACTTCCACAATGGAGTGGGCGCCCACATACCTTGGCATAAAGGCTGGATCTTTGGGACCTAGTATTCTTCCTCCCGAGGGGCGGTCCTCGACCTCAGGGGATACCCGTTTAACTGACAGCAGTCCTTTACAATGTGTCCATACCTCTGACAATGCAGGCATCGCTGTTCTCTGATGTTTTTATAACCGGTGTCTGGCACTCTACTGACTGGGTGACGTCGATATTCTTGTGGACCAGGCGTAGAACAGTCTCAGTTTGTAAAAGTTCCTTTCCCCACCTTGGGTTGCTGTTCTAGTCGCTCTAGCTGTTTCCTCATTCTCTCCATATTCTTAGCTAAGAGGAAGACTTGAGTGGTCAGAGCTGCTACAGTATCTGGAACGGGTGCCTGAGCTCCGTGCTCAGCTATTTGGCTGTGAGTAGCAGGCCGTAGTGCGGGCCCTGCCTTCTTGTTTTCAGGAGGTTCAGCTTGGTGACTTTCCCCTAGAATGCCAATAGCAAGTTCCTTAACCACCTCCGGACCGCCTAACGCAGATGTGCGGTCCGGAGGTGGCAGCCCTGCGCAGAGTCGCGCAGAGTCACGCATATATGCGTCATCTAGCGAGGGCTGGGATTTCCTGTGAACGCGCGCACACAGGCGCGCGCGCTCACAGGAACGGAAGGTAAGCGAGTGGATCTCCAGCCTGCCAGCAGTGATCGCTCGCTGGCAGGCTGGAGATCTGATTTTTTTAACCCCTAACAGGTATATTAGACGCTGTTTTGATAACAGCGTCTAATATACCTACTACCTGGTCCTCTGGTGGTCCCTTTTGTTAGGATCGACCACCAGAGGACACAGGTAGCTGTGTAAAGTAGCACCAAACACCACACTACACTACACCCCCCCTGTCACTTATAAACCCTTTATGAACCACTGATCACCCCATATAGACTCCCTAATCACCCCCCTGTCATTGATCACCCCCCTGTCATTGATCACCCCCCTGTAAGGATCCATTCAGACGTCCGTATGATTTTTACGGATACATGGATCGGATCCGCAAAACGCATACGGACGTCTGAATGGAGCCTTACAGTGGGGTGATCAATGACAAGTGGGTGATCACGCATATAGACTTCCTGATCACTTCCCTGTCATTGATCACCCCTCTGTCATTGATCACCCCCCTGTAAGGCTCCATTCAGACGTCAGCATGATTTTTACGGATCCACTGATACATGGATCGGATCCGCAAAACACATGCGGACGTCTGAATGGAGCCTTACAGGGGGGTGATCAATGACAGGGGGTTGATCATCCCATATAGGCTCCCTGATCACCCGCCTGTCATTGATCACCCCCCCCCCCCTGTAAGGCTCCATTCAGACGTCCGCATGTGTTTTGCGGATCCGATCCATGTATCCGTGGATCCGTAAAAAATCATACGGACGTCTGAATGGAGCCTTACAGGGGGGTGATCAGGGAGTCTATATGGGTGATCACCCCTCTGTCATTGATCACCCCCCTGTAAGGCTCCATTCAGACGTCCGCATGTGTTTTGCAGATCCGATCCAAGTATCCATGGATCCGTAAAAATCATACGGACGTCTGAATGAAGCTTTACAGGGAGGGTGATCAGTGACAGGGGGGTGATCACCCTGATCACCCCCTGTCATTGATAACCCCCCTGTAAGGCTCCATTCAGACGTCCGCATGTGTTTTGCGGATCCGATCCATGGATCTGTAAAAATCATACGGACGTCTGAATGGAGCCTTACCAGGGGGGTGATCAATGACAGGGGGGTGATCAGGGAGTCTATATGGGTGATCACCCCCCTGTCATTGATCACCCCCCTGTCATTGATCACCCCCCCTCCCCCCCTGTAAGGCTCCATTCAGACATTTTTTTGGCCCAAGTTAGCGGAATTTTTTTGTTTGTTTTTGTTTTTTCTTACAAAGTCTCATATTCCACTAACTTGTGTCAAAAAATAAAATCTCACATGAACTCACCATACCCCTCACGGAATCCAAATGCGTAAACATTTTTAGACATTTATATTCCAGACTTCTTCTCACGCTTTAGGGCCCCTAAAAAGCCAGGGCAGTATAAATACCCCACATGTGACCCCATTTCGGAAAGAAGACACCCCAAGGTATTCCGTGAGGGGCATATTGAGTCCATGAAAGATTGAAATTTTTGTCCTAAGTTAGCGGAAAGTGAGACTTTGTGAGAAAAAAACAAAAAAAATCAATTTCCGCTAACTTATGCCAAAAAATAAAAAATTCTATGAACTCGCCAGGCCCCTCATTGAATACCTTGGGGTGTCTTCTTTCCAAAGTGGGGTCACATGTGGGGTATTTATACTGCCCTGGCTTTTTAGGGGCCCGAAAGTGTGAGAAGAAGTCTGGGATCCAAATGTCTAAAAATGCCCTCCTAAAAGGAATTTGGGCACCTTTGCGCATCTAGGCTGCAAAAAAGTGTCACACATCTGGTATTGCCGTACTCCGGAGAAGTTGGGGAATGTGTTTTGGGGTGTCATTTTACATATACCCATGCTGGGTGAGAAAAATATCTTGGTCAAATGCCAACTTTGTATAAAAAAATGGGAAAAGTTATCTTTTGCCAAGATATTTCTCTCACCCAGCATGGGTATATGTAAAATGACACCCCAAAACACATTCCCCAACTTCTCCTGAGTACGGAGATACCAGATGTGTGACACTTTTTTGCAGCGAAGGTGGGCAAAGGGGCACATATTCCAAAGTGCACTTTTCGGATTTCACAGGCCATTTTTTACAGATTTTGATTGCAAGGTACTTCTTACACATTTGAGCCCCTAAATTGCCAGGGCAGTATAACTACGCCACAAGTGACCCCATTTTGGAAAGAAGACACCCCAAGGTATTCCGTGAGGGGCACGGCGAGTTCCTAGAATTTTTTATTTTTTGTCACAAGTTAGCGGAATATGATGATTTTTCTTTTTTCCTTACAAAGTCTCATATTCCACTAACATGCGACAAAAAATAAAAAATTCTAGGAACTCGCCATGCCCCTCACGGAATACCTTGGGGTGTCTTCTTTCCAAAATGGGGTCACTCGTGGGGTAGTTATACTGCCCTGGCAACTTAGGGGCCCATATGTGTGAAAAGAACTTTGCAATCAAAATGTGTAAAAAATGGCCGGCGAAATCCGAAAGGTGCACTTTGGAATATGTGCCCCTTTGCCCACCTTGGCTGCAAAAAAGTGTCACACATCTGGTATCGCCGTACTCAGGAGAAGTTGGGGAATGTGTTTTGGGGTGTCATTTTACATATACCCATGCTGGGTGAGAAAAATATCTTGGTCAAATGCCAACTTTGTATAAAAAAATTGGAAAAGTTGTCTTTTGCCAAGATAATTCTCTCACCCAGCATGGGTATATGTAAAATGACACCCCAAAACACATTCCCCAACTTCTCCTGAGTACGGCGATACCAGATGTGTCACACTTTTTTGCAGCCTAGGTGGGCAAAGGGGCACATATTCCAAAGTGCATCTTTCGGATTTCACCGGTCATTTTTTACGGATTTTGATTGCAAAGTACTTCGCACACATTAGGGTCCCTAAATTGCCAGGGCAGTATAACTATGCCACAATTTTGACCCCATTTTGGAAAGAAGACACCCCAAGGTATTCTGTGAGGGGCATGGCGAGTTCCTAGAATTTTTTATTTTTTGTCGCAAGTTAGTGGAATATGAGACTTTGTAAGAAAAAAATAAAAATAAAAAATCATCATCATTTTCCGCTAACTTGTGACAAAAAATAAAAAGTTCTATGAACTCACTATGCCCATCAGCGAATACCTTAGGGTGTCTACTTTCCGAAATGGGGTCATTTGTGGGGTTTTTCTACTGTTTGGGCATTGTAGAACCTCAGGAAACATGACAGGTGCTCAGAAAGTCAGAGCTGCTTCAAAAAGCGGAAATTCACATTTTTGTACCATAGTTTGTAAACGCTATAACTTTTACCCAAACCATTTTTTTTTTTTGCCCAAACATTTTTTTTTTATCAAAGACATGTAGAACTATAAATTTAGCGAAAAATTTATATATGGATGTCGTTTATTTTGCAAAATTTTACAGCTGAAAGTGAAAAATGTCATTTTTTTGCAAAAAAATCGTTACATTTCGATTAATAACAAAAAAAGTAAAAATGTCAGCAGCAATGAAATACCACCAAATGAAAGCTCTATTAGTGCGAAGAAAAGGAGGTAAAATTCATTTGGGTGGTAAGTTGCATGACCGAGCGATAAACGGTGAAAGTAGTGTAGTGACGAAGTGTAAAAAGTGCTCTGGTCATGAAGGGGGTTTCAGCTAGCGGGGCTGAAATGGTTAAAGTCCAAGAAAGGGGAATCTGGGTGCTGAGCTGAAAGCATCTTCAGCTGACGTTTGAGGGATTCATCAAGGACACCTTCAATAAACTGTTCCCTGAGGGTCTGATCTTGTCCCTCAGTTTCATGGGGATCAATCTGAATAACAGCTCACAGTGCTTCCTGCAAGGACAGGGCAAAGTCTCTCAAAGTCTCCTTTGACTGCTGCAGTTTTCCAAAGATGCGCATTTTAAGTTCAGAGGCAGTCCTAGTCTCAAAGGTGGTACTGAGTCGGTCTAGGATCTGCTCAGCGGTTTTCCGCTCTGACTGGGGCCAGGACTTGACCTCCCGGAGCGCATCTCCCTGTAACTGGCCAATCAGAATTTCCACTTTCTGATCCTGTGATACAGGATATAGCTTAAACGTGGCTAGCATTTTATCACGGAAATTCCTAAGTGAATTGGGTTCTCCTGAGTAACTTGGGAGCCAGGGTGCCCCAAAATAGTATGGCATAGTGAGAGGCATAATGCAGGTGGCGGCCCTGCTGCTGGTGGATCTCTGCGGTCAAATTGGGTGCCATCTTCGTTGTCAGACATGTCCCTTGATGCCCAGTACCGGATTGGAGGGATTAGTACTGGCTACAATGCAATTTTAGATGCAGGTTGCTATGGGTGACTGCAGCAAAAGAGTCGCTGCAACTGCTCAATTTCAGGACGTATGGTGCTCTGGCAGACAGATAACAACTATTAAGTATTTAGCAAGGTTATTTGCACAATTGTACTCACTCAGGTTTAATAGCAGACGATTCTCCCACATACAATGAAGACAATGCTGTTTTTCCCTTTCTTAAAATGGCCGTCGCTTTACTTCCTGCTTCCTGTATGGGCAGCGATCTCTTTGTCCTCCTAGGAAGTTTGTATTCAACACTTTTGTTCCTGCTGCTGTAGGAATGCTTTCTCTGTGGAGGCAGGCTGTTTGGTTCCCTCTCCTCTGCTGGGTGGAGATATCTGGGATAGTTGCTTAACCCCTGGTGATATAATCCAACTTGGCTTTACTTAATGCAGCATAAATCCATACGAGTTACAGCAATAGTCTTTTAGGTCCCAGCAGGTATTGGCAATATGTGGCAAGGATCAATATCTCTTCTGCTTCTGATCATATGCCTGGAGAATATGGCAGGTATCTATCTTCTGCTCTGTCTATCTTGTGCTTGGTATGGGCCTGACTAGCTGAGGAGGAATTTGGGCTTCTCCTGGACTCTGGATATGTACTCACAGCCTGGCCCACATGGAATGCTTTTTCCTGGAGGACTGGAGGTGGCTGCTTGCTTGTCAACTAACTGAGGCTGATGGCTCAGGCTGGGAAGGTTCTCTGGTCTCAACCGAGACAAGGGTCATGATTTGGGATCCCTATTTCTGGGAACTCCTACTAAGGGTCCATTCACACGTCCGTTGTTTCTTTCCTGATCGGTTCTGTTTTTTACGGAACAGATGTGGATCAGTTCTGTACCCATTCATTTTCAATGGGTCCTGAAAAAAAATTGGACATTGTGCTGTCTGATTTTTTTTCAGGACCCATTGAAAATGAATGGGTACAGAACTGGTCCAGATCTGTTCCGCAAAAAATGGAACAGATCAGGAAAGAAACAACGGACGTGTGAATGGACCCTAACACAGCCTTTCCCCTTGCAGGGAGAGCTGGAACACACACTGGATCTAACTGTTTTTTCCCTCCCTTGCCGCAGGGCGTGGGAAACTCCACTTCTCTTAAGCAGGGGGGACATAACAATACTGGAATGTTCCATTCTGAATGGTTATAACATAACTATGCCTAGCAATGATGCCGCCACCTGCTGGTAGACCTGAAACATTACAAAGGAAATATAACATTTAAAATGGTTTCCACTACACCGTTGTGAAGGTCATGAGGGAAATCACATCAGATGACTATCTTAGCAGATTGTAGCAGGGTAGAAGCGTTTAGTAACCCCACTCTGGGATGTTACAGGTGCAATGCACAATTGTTTTAAGCCTGCCCTAAGCCAACTACTACTGAAAACAAACAAACTTTTTTTCCTTCAGTTAGTCAATACATAATCAGCAGCCATTTTATGCAACAATAGTGCACAAGCACAGGATATCTGCATGTCTGCAAGTCCAGAAATACTGCTTTGAGACACTGGGGTAAAAAAAAAAACCTCTGTGTTATATAGTGCACATCTCGGATTATCGCTGCATAAGTGACTGTTCAATTTAGGCCAGAAATACGGCTTTATCACACTGGGGCATACTGGGGTGAAAAAAAAAACTGTTTCATACAGTGCAAATCTGTGATTATAGGTGCATAAGGGACTGTTTATACTGTCCTCATACACGTTAGCATGGTGTGTAATCTGACATGTAGCTAAACCTTTTGTCCTCCTGAGAGAAAAGAGACTGTTCCGCTTTAAGGTTCTCTTTATTGCTCATATACTGACAGGAAAGGTGAAACTACAGAATAAACAGTAGTTTATTAATACCATGGTACATGGCATAAATACCATGGTACATGGCATAAAACACAGAATAATCTACTATACATTCAGTATATGAGATAATACAATGATAGTGAGCTATCAGATATAATAAACATAATAAACTGCAGTAAATGACACATAGATAGTGCTCTTACCGACTATGCTCAAAAACAGGCTAAATAACAGATGATGTGGCAGGAAACCCAGTGAGAGTGCATGGCTCCTGAGACATAAGATGGTGGCTGCTTGCTGTACCAGCACAAGACTAGCAAGAACCAGGAACTACCCGCAATGCTCTGGGACTCCCATAATGCATAGAGAAAAACAGGCTGGGTGAAATTCCTAAACTCATCAATAGATGGTGCTGTTACCACACAATGTAATGCAAATGAATTACAACACGGTTAAATGCAATGACAACTGATAAACAGACAGATACATCTGAGGACAGAACACTGTTCATTTTAGGCCAGAAATACGGCTTTCTCATACTGGGGTGAAAAAAAAAAAAAAACATCTGTTTCATATACTACACATCTAGGATTATAGGTTACTGTTCATTTTAGGCCAGAAATATGGCTTTTGCTTACTGGGGTTAAAAAAAAAAAACTGATATACTGCACATCTGGGATTAGAGCTGCATAAGTTACTGTGAAATTTAGGTCTACAAATACGGATTTTGCTTACGGGGGTAAAAAAATAAAAACTTCTGATACACGGCACATCTGGGATTAGAGGTGCATAAGTTATTGTGAAATTTAGGACACAAATACGGCTTTTGCTTACTAGGGTTAAAAAAAAACCTCTAATATACTGCACATCTAGGATTAGAGGAGCATGAGTTACTGTGAAATTTAAGCCAGAAATACGGCTTTGGCATACTGGGGTGAAAAAAACATCTGTTTCATATAGTGCACATCTAGGATTTTAGGTGCATAAGGGACTGTTCATTTTAGGCCAGAAATTCAGCTTTTGCTTACTGGGGTAAAAAAAAAGCTCTTATTTACTGCATATCTGGGATTAGAGGTGCATAAGTTACTGTGAAATTTAGGCCACAAATACGGCTTTCTCATACTGGGGCATACTGGGGGGAAAAAACCCATCTGTTTCATATAGTGCACATCTATGATATAGGTGCATAAGTGAGTTTCACATTTAGGCCAGAAATACAGCTTTGGCATACTGGGTAGAAAAAAAGACATCTGTTTCATATAGTGCACATCTAGGATTATAGGTGCATAAGGGACTTTTTCATTTTAGGCCAGAAATACGGCTTTTGCTTACTGGGGTAAAAAATATAAACTTCTGATACACGGCACATCTGGGATTAGAGGTGCATAAATTACTATGAAATTTAGGCCACAAGTATGGCTTTTGCTTACTAGGGTAAAAAAAAACTCTGATATACAGCACATCTGGGATTGGAGGTGCATAAGTTAATGTGAAATTTAGGCCAGAAATACGGCTTTGGCATACTGGAGTGAAAAAAAAAATCTGTTTCATATAGTGCACATCTAGGATTATAGGTGCATAAGGGACTGTTCATTTTAGACCAGAAATACGGATTTTGCTTACTGGGATTTAAAAAAAAGCTCTGATTTACTGCACATCTGTGATTAGAGGTGCCTAAGTTACTGCAAAATTTAGGCCACAAATACTGCTGTCATAAAGAGTTTAAAAAAATAATTGAGTGCAATACCCTACATCACTTTTTTTTAATTTATTTTTTGGGGCGGATAATAATTTTTAACAGACTCAACCACTTTTTACTTTGCTTGGAAAATGCTAACTATGAGGCAAACATCTAATAAGGGACACGGGCATGGTCGTGGTGGTGGTGTTGGTGGAGCCTCTGGTGCAGGGAGAGGACGTGGCCGTTCTGCCATAGCTACACGTCCTACTGAACCTACTACCTCAGGTCCCAATAGCCGCCAGAATCTACAGCGAAATTTTGTCGGGCCTAATGCCGTTCTAAGGATGGTAAAGCCTGAGCAAGTCCAGGCGCTAGTCAATTGGGTGGCCGACAGTGGATCCAGCAGGTTCACATTATGTCCCACCCAGTCTTCTGCAGAAAGTGCACATGTGGCCCCTGAAACTCATGCCCATCAGTCTGTCACATCACCCCCGTGCATATCAGGGAACCTGCCTGAGCCTCAAGTCATGCAGCAGTCACTTATGCTTTTTGAAGACTCTGCTGGCAGGGTTTCCCAAGGATGCAAAAAAGGAATAAAGTTGTCCTTTGAAGGTGAGAACGGTGCAAACGCACCTCTCCCCAAAGTACTGCTTGAAAGCGTAATAGAAAAATCAAAGGGGCAGTAACATTTAAAACATGATATTTATTGATACGACTAAAACATATATAGTCCCCTTACAAACAAAAACAGACAGACACAGTCGAGCCCTGGGTACATGTGAGCCGCTGCAATGCGGGTCGCAGTACACAGAATCCCTAGGGCAAGCCCTTATTTAAGCTGTGTGGACCCCAAGTGTCAAGAGGAGCCACAACAAGTGCTGGGAACCACCCCAGCGTAATCGTCCTGAATCCCACTTGGAGAACAGGGCAATACCTAGTCAGGGTGAAAGAATAAGGGTAGATCTTACCGGTATCGAGTCAAACAGTGCGTGTGTTCATCGGACTCAGGAGACAACCGGAAATAATGTTCTTTTACCAGCACGTGGATTAGGTGTCCCTATGCGGGGGAGGGGTTTTTTGATAGGTAAGGTCATGCCTAATCAAGGGCCGCAGGGAATTGAACTGTCCCTGTTGCACCCTGCTTGATCTACTATCACCCTAATACCCTAACACGGGATCCGTGCCCCCGCAAGGGGTGGTCCCGTCCGGAACCTTGCCCTGGTCTAAGGTCCCTATGAGACCCTGCCAGGGTAATGAAAAGGGCACCTAATCTAGTAAAACTAGAATAAAATATAACAGAACCGTGGGTATGAAGGTATGTTCATGTGTCCCTACGCGTTTCCTCAATAGAACATACACGGAAGTAATAATACTACAAACAACCCCTTGAATCGTCAGGGGACGGGGGTTAGTACAAGTGGCCACTGCCTAGATCACTTAGTGTCAGTGATGTACTACTGAGCACGGGTGGAAAAGGGCAGACTGAAATAAGTCACTCAGAATGCTTAGTCTATTTGCACTGAGAACAAACTCAAAACCACATAAAAGACTATGCTTAAGTTAGGCAGTTGGGAGGGAGGTACTGGCTACCTCTAGCCACTCAGTGATAAGTGGCGTGGTTGATTTGTATCTAGAAAGCGTATGGCAGAGTCCAGGTACATCTGTAACACACAAAAAGAAATAGAAGACGTAGGTAGTAGATATACTTAGCAGAAAAAAAAGGCAGGCACAATTGCCCCCTAATGCCAATGGGTAAATAACCATTGTCCAGGCATATACATAGGGGCTCAAACATCAACCAGTATTTCTACTTACAATCAGGCCTAGGTGCGTATGGCATCCCTCTGACCGGACCGGCATCAATGGGTTTGTGTGAAGCCGGGTGTCTGGCGTCTGGCAGCGCTGTAATGCTCGCCGCTTCTGTTTTTAAATGGGAAGGGGGCGGAGGTAAGGCTGCTCATGCGTGCGCCGATCCGTAGTGGAGGGCGCAGTCTGATGACAAAGCTAGTCGCAGTCGGATGACCAAATGGTCACAGTCTGATGACGCGGTGTGTGTCACGTGGGCGCGCGTCATCAGTCCGGAGTGCTAGAGCCGTCCCCCTATTATCGGCGTATGTCTGCCGTCACATCTCCTAGTGCACAGATAAGAACTGATGAATGGGCAGGACTGGCAGACGCTGGGTGGACGGGCGCATCGGCACTTTCAGAGGGCTGAGTTGGTGGAGCTGAACACATCAGTTTTATGCTCCGCTTCTACAGACCACTCGCATCTAATAAATCCGTGGGGGGTCATGGTCCCAGACCCTCCACTCCGGACAACAATGTGAATATTTAACGACAGGGGTAACCACAGTAGCTAGAATTGGGACCCCAGGAGGGAGTAGATAGATTGAATGCTCCCCACCCCCCTAAAGGGGAAATAAAACACTACGGGAGCAAGCCAGTATGCAAGAGTGCATGATATAATTATTGCATGCTCGGTCAGGCAAAGTTAAGGGTTATGGCAACATAGTCCCACTCCCCAACCCACACCCCTCCTAATCAGGGGGTGGGGGGGGGGGAGGGAAGAACGTGTCCACCAATGGTCCCATCAGAGGAAGCACCCAAACTGTAGTTGCTCGTTGAGCCCTAGGGGGTTAGTGGTTTTTAATTTAAAAATCCACCAGCACTCCCGTTGGAGTATACGCTTGTCCCAATCTCCTGCACGCTGAAGTTTCTGGACATGTTCGATGCCCATGAAAGTCACTGCTGAGGTACGGCCCCCGTGGTTGGTCTGGACGTGCCTTGCCACTGGGGTGTCTCTCTCATTGCGTATATCCCCAAAGTGCTCCCCCATCCGCTTGCGTAGTTCCCTGCGGGTCTTGCCCACATACCTCTTGCCGCACTCACAGGTGATAAGGTATATGACACCCGTGGTGCGGCAGTTGATAAAATCACGTATGTGATAAGTGTGACCCGCCGGGTCCAACGCAAAGGATTTGCCCTGGGTAAGCTGGCCATAGAAACTGCAATGTCCACATCTATAGCAGCCCTTAACCGGATTATCGAGCCATGTGCGTGGTTTCTCAGGTGGACTGTAGTGACTGTTAACCAGCTTATCTCTCTAATTTGTGCCTCTCCTGAAGGTCACCGAGGTTGGGGACTTAGAACTGCAGTCAGGTCGGGGTCCATAAGAAGGGTCCAGCAGTTACGGCTTATGATCTCTCTTACTCTTATAGATGCTGAGTCAAAGGTCCCTACAACCCGTATCAGTCTCTGGGGGTCGCTGACTGGGTTCTTGGTAGGGTGTAGAAGGGAAATGCGCGTTTCAGGGCACACCCTTTGGTAGGCCTTCTTGAGTGACCTCTCAGGGTAGCCGCACTCACGGAAGTGCCTCCTCAGGTCGTCGGCCTGCCGCTTGAACTCCCTATTTTCGGAGCAATTGCGTCTAAGCCTTAGATATTGCCCAACCGGTATGCCCCGTTTGAGTGGAGTCGGATGGCAACTATCCCACCTGAGGAGGGAATTCGTGGATGTTGATTTACGGTAAATCGTAGTCTGAAGCTTACCGCGAACACCCTTAGATATGGAGATATCCATGAACGGGAGATGATCCTTCACTATGACGGAAGTGAACCTGAGGTTCAGGTTATTGTCATTGTCTTTTATGTGGTTTTGAGTTTGTTCTCAGTGCAAATAGACTAAGCATTCTGAGTGACTTATTTCAGTCTGCCCTTTTCCACCCGTGCTCAGTAGTACATCACTGACACTAAGTGATCTAGGCAGTGGCCACTTGTACTAACCCCCGTCCCCTGACGATTCAAGGGGTTGTTTGTAGTATTATTACTTCCGTGTATGTTCTATTGAGGAAACGCGTAGGGACACATGAACATACCTTCATACCCGCGGTTCTGTTATATTTTATTCTAGTTTTCCTAGATTAGGTGCCCTTTTCATTACCCTGGCAGGGTCTCATAGGGACCACCCCTTGCGGGGCACGGATCCCGTGTTAGGGTATTAGGGTGATAGTAGGTCAAGCAGGGTGCAACAGGGACAGTTCAATTCCCTGCGGCCCTTGATTAGGCATGACCTTACCTAATGAAAAACCCCTCCCCCGCATAGGGACACCTAATCCACGTGCTGGGAAAAGAACATTATTTCCGGTTGTCTCCTGAGTCCGATGAACACACGCACTGTTTGACTCGATACCGGTAAGATCTACCCTTATTCTTTCACCTTGACTAGGTATTGCCCTGTTCTCCAAGTGGGATTCAGGACGATTACGCTGGGGTGGTTCCCAGCACTTGTTGTGGCTCCTCTTGACCCTTGGGGTCCACACAGCTTAAATAAGGGCTTGCCCTAGGGATTCTGTGTACTGCGACCCGCATTTCAGCGGCTCACATGTACCCAGGCCCGACTGTGTCTGTCTGTTTTTGTTTGTAAGGGGACTATATATGTTTTAGTCGTATCAATAAATATCATGTTTTAAATGTTACTGCCCCTTTGATTTTTCTATCGGGTTTCCCAAGGGCATCCACCTAGCCCTTCCCCAAGGGTGGAAGACATAGAACGCACTGACGCACAACCACTTATGTTTCCTGATGAAGACATGGGAATACCACCTCAGCACTTCTCTGATGATGACGAAACACAGGTGCCAACTGCTGAGTCTTTCTGCAATGTGCAGACTTAAAAGGATGTCAGGGAGGAAGACTGGGTATAAGACGATGCAGGGGACAATGCGGTCCTAGACCCCTCATGGAATAAAGGTCAAGCCACTGACTTTCAGAGTTCGGAGGAAGAGGCAGTGGTGAGACCGAGCCAACAGAGTAGCAAAAGAGGGAGCAGATTGCAAAATCAGAGCAGCCGTTGCCAAAACAGTTTGCCTGCTACTGGCCACCGCCACCAGGGACCGAGCACACCAAAGGCAGCTTCAAGGAGTTCCCTGGCATAGCACTTCTTCACACAATGTGCTGACGACAAGACCTGAGTGGTTTCCACGCTGTGCCATCAGAGCCTGAAGCGAGGCATTAACGTTCTGAACCTTAGCACAACCTGCATGACCAGGCATCTAAATGCGAGACACTGGCTGCAGTGGAGTAAGCACCTTCAAAACCAAGAAAGGTCTCTGGCTCCTACTGCTTCTTCTTGTGCTGCTGCCTCAGCCTCAGCCTCTTCGTCCGCCTCTGGAGGAATGTTGGCACCTGCCGCCCTGCAAACAGAGGATGTGCCACCAACACCACCACCTCCGTCACCAAGCATCTCCACCATTTCACACGGAAGCGTTCAGCTCTCCATCTCACAAACCTTGGAGAGAAAGCGTAAATTCCCACCTAGCCACCCTCGATCCCTGACCCTGAATACCAGCATTTCTAAACTACTGGCCTTTGAAATGCTGTCATTCAGGCTGGTGGAGACGGACAGCTTCAAACAGCTCATGTCGCTTGCTGTCCTACAGTACGTCGTTCCCAGCCGCCACCACTTCTCCAGGAGGGCCGTGCCCTCTCTGCACAACCAAGTATCGGATAAAATCCACAGATACGTGGACCAGTAAGCACGGCCAGGGACGCTATTTCTCCATAACTGCACACTGTTTGGCGGAGAGCTGTTTGGTGCACGTCCTTCCTCTGCCAAGGATCGCAGGGCATCATTCTTTGCATCCTGTTGCCTCCTCTTCCTACTCGGCTTCCTCCTCCTCTTCTACCACCTCCTCATCTGGTCAGCGACAGACCTTCACCACCAACTTCAGCACAGCCAGGGGTAAACGGCAGCAGGCCATTCTGAAAACTGATGTGTTTGGGGGACAGGCCCCACACTGTGCAGGAGTTGTGGCGGGGTATAGAACAACAGACCGACGAGTGGTTGCTGCCAGTGAGCCTCAAGCCCAGCCTGGCGGTGTGCGATAATGGGCAAAATCTTGTTGCAGCTCTGGGACTAGCCGGTTTGACGCAAATCCCTTGCCTGGCGCATGTGCTGAATTTGGTGGTGCAGAAATGTAATCACAACTACCCTGACATGTCAGAGCTGTTGCATAAAGTGCGGGCCGTCTGTGCGCGCTTCCGGCGTTCTCATCCTGCCGCCGCTCGGCTGTCTGCTCTACAGCGTAACTTCGGCCTTCCCGCTCACCGCCTCATGCGACGTGCCCACCAGGTGGAACTCCACCTTGCATATGGTGGACAGACTGTGCGAGCAGCAGCAGACCATAGTGGAGTTTCAGCTGTAGCACGCACGGGTGAGTCGCACTGCAGAACAGCACCACTTCGCCACCAATGACTGGGCCTCCATGCGAGACCTGTGTGCCCTGTTGCGCTGTTTTGAATACTCCACCAACATGGCCAGTGGCAACGACGCCGTTATCAGCGTTACAATACCACTTCTATGTCTCCTTGAGAAAACACTTAGGGCGATGATGAAAGAGGAGGTGGCCCAGGAGGAGGAGGAGGACGAGGAGGAAGAGGGGTCTTTTCTAACACTTTCAGGTCAGTCTTTTAGAAGTGGCTCAGAGGGAGGTTTTTTGCAACAGCAGAGGCCAGGTACAATTTTGGCCAGCCAGGGCCCACTACTGGAGGACGAGGAGTATGAGGAGGATGAGGATAAGCATGTTCACAGTGGGGTGGCACCAAACGCAGCTCGGGCCCATCACTGGTAAGTGGCTGGGGGAATACGGAGGACGCAGACAATACGCCTCCCACAGAGGACAGCTTGTCCTTACCTCTGGGCAGCCTGGCACACATGAGCAACTACATGCTGCATTGCCTGCGCAACGACAACAGAGTTGCCCACATTTTAACTTGTGCTGACTACTGGGTGGCCACCCTGCTGGAACCCCGTTACAAAGACAATGTGACGTCCTTAAAGGATAACTGTCAAATTTTTTATTTTTTTGGGAGTATTGGATTGTGGTGATTAATTTCACCTTGGTGGCCCTATTTCAACTTTTCACTGTGTATTCAATTACCCCTTAATGCCACATTTTTGTTCCCTGTACTGCCTACTTTTATCTGTGCTTAACCACTTCAGCCCCGCTAGCTGAAACCCCCTTCATGACCAGAGCACTTTTTACACTTCGGCACTACACTCCTTTCACCGTTTATCGCTCGGTCATGCAACTTACCACCCAAATGAATTTTACCTCCTTTTCTTCTCACTAATGGAGCTTTCAGTTGGTGGTATTTTATTGCAGCTGACATTTTTACTTTTTTTGTTATTAATCGAAATGTAACGATTTTATTTGCAAAAAAATGACATTTTTCACTTTCAGCTGTAAAATTTTGCAAAAAAAACGACATCCATATATAAATTTTTCACTAAATTTATAGTTCTACATGTCTTTGATAAAAAAAAAATGTTTCGGCAAAAAAAAAAATGGTTTGGGTAAAAGTTATAGCGTTTACAAACTATGGTACAAAAATGTGAATTTTCGCTTTTTGAAGCAGCTCTGACTTTCTGAGCACCTGTCATG
This sequence comes from Bufo gargarizans, assembly GCF_014858855.1. Lineage (NCBI taxonomy): Eukaryota > Metazoa > Chordata > Amphibia > Anura > Bufonidae > Bufo > Bufo gargarizans. Next base: position 393,142,615 of record NC_058081.1, read on the forward strand.
ATTCCTGAGGTTCTACAATGCCCAAACAGTAGAAAACCCCCACAAATGACCCCATTTCGGAAAGTAGACACCCTAAGGTATTCGCTGATGGACATAGTGAGTTCATAGAACTTTTTATTTTTTGTCACAAGTTAGCGGAAAATGATGATGATTTTTTATTTTTATTTTTTTCTTACAAAGTCTCATATTCCACTAACTTGCGACAAAAAATAAAAAAATTCTAGGAACTCGCCATGCCCCTCACGGAATACCTTGGGGTGTCTTCTTTCCAAAATGGGGTCATTTGTGGGGTAGTTATACTGCCCTGGCAATTTAGGGGCCCAAATGTGTAAGAAGTACCTTGCAATCAAAATCTGTAGAAAATGGCCTGTGAAATCCGAAAGGTGCACTTTGGAATGTGTGCCCCTTTGCCCACCTTGGCTGCAAAAAAGTGTCACACATCTGGTATCGCCGAACTCAGAAGAAGTTGGGGAATGTGTTTTGGGGTGTCATTTTACATATAACCATGCTGGGTGAGAGAAATATCTTGGCAAAAGATAACTTTTCCCATTTTTTTATACAAAGTTGGCATTTGACCAAGATATTTTTCTCACCCAGCATGGGTATATGTAAAATGACACCCCAAAACACATTGCCCAACTTCTCCTGAGTACGACGATACCACATGTGTGACACTTTTTTGCAGCCTAGATGCGCAAAGGGGCCCAAATTCCTTTTAGGAGGGCATTTTTAGACATTTGGATCCCAGACTTCTTCTCACACTTTCGGGCCCCTAAATAGCCAGGGCAGTATAAATACCCCACATGTGACCCCACTTTGGAAAGAAGACACCCCAAGATATTCAATGAGGGGCCTGGCGAGTTCCTAGAAATTATATTTTTTTTGCATAAGTTAGCGGATATAGATTTTTTTTGTTTTTTTCTCACAAAGTCTCACTTTCCGCTAACTTAGGACAAAAATTTCAATCTTTCATGGACTCAATATGCCCCTCACAGAATACCTTGGGGTGTCTTCTTTCCGAAATGGGGTCACATGTGGGGTATTTATACTGCCCTGGCTTTTTAGGGGCCCTAAAGCGTGAGAAGAAGTCTGGAATATAAATGTCTAAAAATGTTTACGCATTTGGATTCCGTGAGGGGTATGGTGAGATCATGTGAGATTTTATTTTTTGACACAAGTTAGTGGAATATGAGACTTAGTAAGAAAAAACAAACACAAAAACAAACAAAAAATTTCCGCTAACTTGTGCCAAAAAAAATGTCTGAATGGAGCCTTACAGGGGGGTGATCAATGACAGGGGAGTGATCAATGACAGGGGGGTGATCAATGACATGGGGGTGTTCACCCATATAGACTCCCTGATCACCCCCCTGTCATTGATCACCCCCCTGGTAAGGCTCCATTCAGACGTCCGTATAATTTTTACGGATCCATGGATCGGATCCGCAAAACACATGCGGACGTCTGAATGGAGCCTTACAGAGGGGTGATCAATGACAGGGGGTGATCAGGGTGATCACCCCCCTGTCACTGATCACCCCCCCTGTAAGGCTCCATTCAGACGTCCGCATGATTTTTACGGATCCATGGATACATGGATCGGATCCACAAAACACATGCGGACGTCTGAATGGAGCGTTACAGGGGGGTGATCAATGACAGGGGGGTGATCAGGGAGTGTATATGGGTGATCACCCCCTGTAAGGCTCCATTCAGACGTATGCATGTGTTTTGCGGATCCGATCCATGTATCCATGTATCCGTAAAAATCATGCGGACGTCTGAATGGAGCCTTACAGGGGGGTGATCAATGACAGGGGGTGATCAGGGAGTGTATATGGGTGATCACCCCCCTGTCATTGATCACCCCCCTGTAAGGCTCCATTCAGACGTCCGTATGATTTTTACGGATACATAGATCGGATCCGCAAAACACATGCGGACGTCTGAATGGAGCCTTACAGGGGGGTGATCAATGACAGGGGGGTGATCAATGACAGGGGGTGATCAGGGAGTGTATATGCGTGATCACCCGCCTGTCATTGATCACCCCCCTGTCAGGCTCCATTCAGACATCCGCATGTGTTTTGCGGATCCGATCCATGTATCCGTGGATCCGTAAAAATCATACGGACGTCTGAACGGAGCCTGACAGGGGGGTGATCAATGACAGGGGGGTGATCAATGACAGGGGGGTGATCAGGGAGTTTATATGGGGTAATCATGGGTGATCAGGGGTTCATAAAGGGTTAATAAGTGACGGGGGGGTGTAGTGTAGTGTAGTGTTTGGTGCGACTTTACTGACCTACCTGTGTCCTCTGGTGGTCGATCCTAACAAAAGGGACCACCAGAGGACCAGGTAGGAGGTATATTAGACGCTGTTATCAAAACAGCGTCTAATATACCTGTTAGGGGTTAAAAAATTCGGATCTCCAGCCTGCCAGCGAGCGATCGCCGCTGGCATGCTGGAGATCCACTCGCTTACCTTCCGTTCCTGTGAGCGCGCACACCTGTGTGCACGCGTTCACAGGAAATCTCGGCTCTCGCGGGAGGACGCGTATATGCGTCCACCCAGAAGAGCAGGGCCGCCGGCAGGACGCAATCCTGCGTACGGCGGTCCTGGAGTGGTTAAAATAGGGTTGCTAGGCATGATCCGTCTGTTAAAGGACAGAGCACGCAGCGTGCACGGTCACATTACTGACAACCAGGGACTGTAAGTAAATTATTAAAGCCAGGTCCTCCCCAGCAGCTGATAACAGTGCCTGGGCTGTGTGCACTTCTCCCTGTCTCTGCACTTGGCAGACGCTCCCTCACTCAGCAGAGCTGGAGAATGCAGAGTTGGAGCAGCGCAGACCAGGAAAGGGAGATCTGCCATCTGCTCAGTGTATAAATGAAAGCAACATGTGGCAAGAGGACCCCTTTGTGCTGCAGGAGATTAACCCTTTAGGGGGGGGGGCTCTGGTTACTGACACTTTTGGGGGGCTATTGTTACTGGCTAGTGAGGGCAGGCAGGATTAGCCTCAGGGTGAGGGCAGTGGCGGCCATCTTAATGGAATAGAGAAATTGCAGTTTTATGCAGACTGGTTGCTAAGGGCTGAATCTTATTAAATATGGGGTAAGTCAGTCTAATAGTAACTGATTCTGAAATATCATGTTATTAGTAACTACATATATGAAATTTGAAATTAGGGTCTAAATGTGACAGTTATTCTTTAATTCCCTCACGAAGCGTGATCTGAAAAATGCGCGACTACAGGCGCACGCTGTTAGACGCGCTCCTGAGAGCATTCCCGACTGACGCCGGGGGACAAGTGGAAGCACAAGGCGAAGGCAGGGGAGGAGGAAGAGGTCGCCTATACACCTGTGTCAGCGCCAGCACCGCAGAAGGCAGGGTTAGCATGGCCGACATGTGGAAAAGCTTTGACACCTCGCCGCAACAACCGGCCCCAACTGCTGATATGGAGCGTGTTAGAAGAGGCAGCATTTGAACAACATGGTGAAACAGTACCTGTGCACACGACTACACGTACTGACTGATGGTTCTGCCCCATTCAACTTCTTGGTCTCTAATTTGTCTACATGGCCAGAGCTTGCCCTGTATGCCTTGGAGGTGCTTATGTAGTGTCCCACCAGGTAAAGGTGGGCACTGCACAGGTTAATGTGTTGCATTGCATTAAATGTCATGTGCATGTTTTTCCCTGTATTATCTGGGTGTCAGGCCTGTCAGGGTGTAGTTTAGCCTCCCAGACGTTAGAGGGAGCTGGAGAGCCCTAGTTACATATAGGAAGGCCCAGACAGGGAAGGGTTAGTTCATTCCAGGGGACTAGAGGAGTCACCTCGTCCACCTGAAGCTCCTGAAGCTAGGATCAGCTCAGTAGAGATACCCCAGTTGCAGGAACCAACCTCCTGGGAGAAACCTACAGTTATCCACCTGATAAGAGGAGGCGACCCAGGGTAAGCAAAGTGACCCTGTTGGGCAGAGGATTTTAGGAATCACAGCAAGGAGTACAATACCTGAGGAAGAAAGTAACCAAGGATATAAGCCACCCTTTTAGGCATCCGGGCCTTGGGAGATATAAAGCCAGAGCAGGAGTTCTATAAGGGACACTGTACATTGATTCTGAGGAAAGGTACAACCTGCTGCTGAGTGCTTGTGGAATTTACCCTCAGTGTAACTTGCATGACTATTGCCTGCCATATTTGTGAATAAGCCCCTTTTGTGGAACTGTAATATAGAGACTGTGCTACACCTGCTGTACAAAGTTGGATTGTCCAGTAAAGTTTACGTTTGGTTCACTGCATACTTGTGTACCTTCGTCATTCCAACCACCAACCGGCGTGCCACCGTCCAAAGGCACTGGCGTCACGAATACCACAGGGACCTTGCCCCAGGCACACAAAATACCTGTAACATCCAGGGCACCTCAACTACCATCAGGCCTGGTCCCTATCTACAGAGCGTGCCCCAGAGGAACTGTGTCTACCTCTCCTTCACTGCCACGCGCCTGCCCAGGGTTCTTCAAGTATAGTGAGTACCATCGATTGCCCATAACTGTGACCTCACTTCGTCATACCCTGCAGGTCTGGCGTGTTGCATAAATTGGCGTCACGAACAGAATACGAATATTCCTGCGCCATAGCGGATTTAAAAACTGTGTGCTGAAAGTTGTCTTAAAGTGACATGCCCCAATTGTTTTATTGAAAATTGCTGGGCCAAAGTGAACTGCAATAATTGCGGTGTGAAGATTGCATTGTATGGACTATTTTCTGCCGATTTGAGTCACCGCTTGCTGTCAGTGAATAGACAGCCATATTGCCCATTTAACCTGATCGGATTACAAGTGCGCCTCGTGGAGCTGTTTGGCGCGAAAAAGAGGACTTTGGCGCGAAAAGAATCAGGCGGAGCCATCGCCCAACCAACCAGGAAAAAGAACCCCGCCTACCTGAGTCCCGGAGCTGCGCGAGGCCGCGCCCACCTGCCGACGCGGTACACAGGACGTCCCGACACCCGGAGCTGCGCATCTCGCGAGACTTGGAGCGAGCACCACCGGAGTGAGTACCAACTTTAAAAACTTTTACCGGCTTCTCCGCTTACCTGTCCGGAAGCTCCCCGACCCCTGCCAAGGCACCGGAGGGATCCCCGCTAGTCGTGAAAGACTTGTCTGAAAAAAAAAAAGTTAAAGTTACTGCCATAGCCGCTCCGGTCCGCTCCGCTACATTTAAAGGGCCATACCCACCTAGCAACGCCATGTCCGCGGTCGAGGAAATCGCACAGGCAGCCCCAGTCGTGCCTGCTGAAGTACCCGCAGCCGACTCTGGGCCCCCTGCCGCCGCGGCACCGCCAAGCCTGATGCCGCTAACCATGCCGTACTATTTCGGGGCCCCCTGGTTCCCACGTTATTCAGGGGAAGCCCACAAGTTAAAAGACTTTAGGGAACAGTTACTGGCTCTGTTCCGGCTTTATCCCATCAATGCTGAGCAGCAAATGGAGATCCTCTTAGCTCAGTTAGAAGGGGCCGCCCGCAGGGAAGTAATGTCATGGCCCCGTTCTGAGAAAAATAGCCTGGAACAGATCTTTGAACGTTTGGGCACCACATTTGAAGCCAGAACGGTGTCAGAAGTTAAAATGCGTTTCTTCAGCAGAAAACAGCAGCCTGGAGAGTCGCTCCGTGATTTTGCCCTGTCCTTACAGGAGACGCTGAGAGCTGTAGTCCAAGTGGATCCTAAAGAAGCTGAGGACCAGGACCGGACTCTTAGAGAGCAATTTATTGCAGGCATAAGTACTGAACATTTAAAGGGCCAGCTGCGGATGTTGTCAGCTCAACACCCTCACTGTACATTCTTGGATTTTAAAGAATTGGCCATCAGCATACTGGGCCAGAACCCTGCTCTAGGGCCAGCAACCTTCCCTGAACCCCAGGCTTGTCAGCCAAAGACTATTAATGTGGGGTCTGCAGGAGTCAGTCAAGCCACCCAAGCTCCAGTCACGGATGTAGTGGCAGCATTAATGGAGCAAGTGAACTATCTTACTCTAAGTCTAGAGAAGGTGTGCAAAAAGATAGAGGAGTGGGAGAGACCATTGTTACTAGAAGATAAGGATCCTCTTCCTCCCAGGCTCCCACCTGCATATGGAGATGTGTATCCAGAAGAGCCTGATGGGCGACTGAAGTACCGGCCCAGAAGTAGAAAACAGCCTGTCTGCCAGCATTGCAAGAAATATGGACATACCGAATCCATGTGCTGGCAGTTAAACGACTAACCCCTGAGGCAGAGGACCGCCCCTCGGGAGGTAGAACAGAAGGTCCAAAGGATCCAAACTGGATGCCTAAGTATGTCGGGTCCCGTCTGAAAATTAATATATGTATCAACGGGATACCCTTTGAAGCCCTGTTGGACACCGGGTCACAGGTCACCACCATTCAACGGCCTGCCAAGTTCTGGGATCCAAGTCTCCTCACCCAGCCACCAGAGTCCTGGCTAGATATTATCGCTAGCAACGGTAAGCCAGTGAAAGTGCATGGGTATTGGGAACCTACTCTTCAGGTGGGAGAAGCCACCCTGCCACAGCAAGGCGTGATTGTGGTACAAGCCGGAGGTAAAGGAGGACACCCCGTGATCTTAGGGACTAATGTTCTTAAAAATTGTTACTCCGAAGTGCTTGAAGCATTGAACCAAACCATATCATCCGCCTCACCTGCTTCCAGAAGAGTTATTCAGAAAACTATTAGCGTGCTGTGCGCTCAACAAAGGTTCGCCAACAAGAAAGGAGAAATTTGCACTGTCCGGATCCGGGATAACCGGCCGGTGGTTTTGCCTCCAAATTCCCAGATCATCCTGTGGTGCCGTGCTGTATTAGGGATCCAGGGCCAGGACTATCAAGCCCTAGTGGAACCTATTCCTATTAAGGATCATCCTTTCGTACGGACAGCCAAGAGCATGGTGACCGTGTCCCAAGGTAAAGTGCCTGTTCGCTTAATCAACTTTGGTGATCATCCCGTTACCCTCTTTAAACACTGCCCCGTTGCTCAGCTTTTACAGGTGTCTTTCCAGGATGTGATCCGTCTGCCTGCCGCGGAGGCGTTCCAGACCGCGCAGAACAGCAGCACCCCTACGGCATCCTGGTGGGAAGAACTACATGTGGGGAACGAATCCACCCCAAAGGAGCAAATAGAGGGGGTCCTGAAGCTGGTGAAGGAGCACCACCAGGCTTTCAGCAAACACTCCACAGACTATGGAGAGGTCAGTGTGATCAAACATACCATACCCACTGGCTCTCACCCTCCTATTAAGGAGAGGCACAGACCCATACCACCTACTACCTATCAGTCTGTGAAAGAGATGATACAAGAGATGAAAGACTCTAATATAATCCGGGACAGCCATAGTCCCTGGGCTGCGCCCCTAGTACTTGTTCGAAAAAAAGATGGCGGCATAAGGTTCTGCGTGGATTACAGGAAAATTAATCAAATCACCCACAAGGATGCATATCCATTGCCACGCATTGAGGAGTCCTTGACTGCCCTGGGGTCATCAGCCTATTTCTCCACCTTGGACTTAACCAGCGGGTACTGGCAGGTACCCATGGCCCCAGAAGATCGAGAAAAAACTGCTTTCACTACACCTATGGGCCTGTTTGAATTTAATTATATGCCATTTGGACTGTGTAATGCTCCAGGAACGTTCCAGAGGCTGATGGAACGTTGTTTAGGCCATAGGAATTTTGAGACGGTGCTATTATACCTGGATGACGTCATTATATACTCCAAGACGTATGAGGACCATCTAAAGCACCTGGGTGAGATGTTTCAAGTTCTTTCTAAATATGGCCTCAAAATCAAGCCATTCAAGTGCCACCTGCTGAAATCAGCCGTCAGATATCTCGGGCACATTGTCAGTGCCGAAGGAGTACAGTCTGACCCTAACAAACTTGCTGCTGTCCGTAACTGGCCTACTCCTACGACCGTGAAAGAGGTGAGAAGCTTTCTCAGTTTTGCAGGGTACTATAGGCGATTCATCCCGCATTTCGCACAAATTGCGGATCCCATCCAGGAACTCTTGAGGGGGCATCCAAAAAAAGAGCCCAAAGACTCCTATCCCTGTTGAATGGAATGAAGAGCGGGAAATTGCCTTCCAACTCCTAAAGAAGAAGTTGACTGAACCCCCTGTTCTGGGTTACCCAGATTATCAGAAGCCATTCCACCTCTACACAGATGCCAGTAAAAGAGGCCTGGGGGCCGTGTTGGCTCAAGTGCAAGATAACAAAGAAAGGGTGATTGCCTATGCCAGCAGATCCCTGAAGGGAGCTGAGAAGAACGACCAGAATTACAGTTCTTTCAAGCTGGAGTTTCTTGCCTTAGTGTGGGCTGTGACCGAAAAGTTTAAGGACTATCTCGCTGCCACACCGTTTGTTGCCTTCACAGATAATAATCCCCTGGCACATCTGAATACAGCCAAATTAGGGGCACTGGAGCAAAGATGGGCCTCCCGCCTGGCCAACTATGATTTCACTGTGAAGTACCGGGCAGGCCGCTCCAATGATAACGCTGATGCTCTGTCACGACTCCCCACTACAGAAGCCCCAGATGAACCGAAAGATGCCTGGGAAGAGGTGGAGATGCCAGCGTTTTATAACAAATTTACCCAGCAGGATAATATGTGTACTGAAGATTCCCCTGCTGCTGATCCTTCCTCATCAGATGGTCCTGAGTCCAGAGGCGATCAAGAAAGATGGATTAAGCTCCAGTCCGAAAGTAGAGTCCTCGGTGAACTGCTCGACTTCCTTACCAGTGGAAAAGTCCCTGAGAGGATCCGCAGGAAGAGTGCAGACCCAGAGCTAATGAGACTGTGGAGACATCGCCATCAACTATTCCTTCAAAAGGGCCTGTTGCTCAGAAGGAGTCTGGATCCAGTGTCCTATGATAGAGTGTATCAAATTCTCCTGCCACGTCGGGATGCCAGCCTGGTGCTGGATATGTACCACAACCAGTCCGGACACTTCGGTGTGCAAAAGACTGAGGCCACCATTCGCAGAAGATTCTATTGGATCGGGATGAGAGAAGATATCGAGAAATGGTGCCGAGAATGCACTGCCTGTGCTGTGGGGCGAACTGAACGCCATGACCAGAGGGCGCCTCTCCATCCCATCGTAAGTAAGGCTCCTTTAGAACTTGTTGCCATTGATCATGTAAAGTTAGAGCCGAGTCGCTCAGGGTATACATATGCCATGACTATAATTGATCACTTCACTAAGTTTGTCGTAGCAGTGCCTGTGAAAGACCTGACAGCAAAGACCACAGCGGAGGCGTTCTGGAAGCATTTCCTGCTGCCCTACGTTTGCCCAGAAAGGATCCTCACCGATCAAGGGTCCGCATTTGAGTCACAGCTGTTCCATGAGATGTGCCTGCTACACAACTGCCAGAAGGTCCGGACCACCGCCTATCATCCGCAAGGTAACGGACTCTGTGAGAAAATGAATAAGACTCTCATTGAAATGCTGAGAGCAGTACCCCCTGAGACGAGGGGAGATTGGCCTACTTTGTTGCCGCAGCTTATGTACACTTACAACAACACCATCCACTGTTCCACCGGTTATACCCCGTTCTATTTGATGTTCGGCCGACAAGGGAGATTGCCTGCGGACCACTCCCTAGGGGTACAAGTGCCGGATGAGATCAACCCACTGCCCAAGACTGACTGGGTAGTGGAGCACCAAAGGCGTCTTCTTAATGCTAAGGAGATTGTCCAGGAACGGATGGAGATTGTCAAAGAAAGGCAGCAGAAAGACTTTGACCAGACTGCCCATGCGGGACCCCTGGCTCTGGGAGACAAGGTATGGTTGAAAAACAACCACCGGACCAGCAAGTTGGACAGCAAATGGGAAAGGATTCCCTATCTTATCACTGCCATACCTAATGCTGCGGCCCACATTTACCAGATCTCAAGGGAAGGAAAAGGTCCCCAAGTTGTTCACAGGAACCGCCTCAAGCCCTGTATAGAAGGAGAACCAGCGGCGGAGGAGATGGAACCTGAGCCTACTGAGGAAGAGTTGCCGGCTCCACCTATGGACCCCATGCAGGCTGTGGAGAACTTAATCCATGATAAAGAGCCGCTCCACTCGGCCCTCACGCCTTAGTTGAATCTATTGGTTCCTGCTCCTGTTCCTGTTAGCCCTCAGCCTCCTGAAGAAACTCCAGAGGCAATGGGCTCCTCTGACATTCCTGAAGCCAGGCAGGAAGAATCCCTGCCAGTAAGGAGGTCTACCCGTTCTACCAGGGGGCATCGTCCTGTGAGGTTTGTGGACTACGTTATGGGACCAGGTAGCCCCTCACGGGAAACCCCTGTTTAACTGTTGCAAGCCTGGGTACAGACTCATGTTGTTCTTTGAGACTCCAAGGACTTATGTTTACCTACATTTTATATGGACTATCCTGGTTTATTGATACGCTGTGCCAGGTCAGCGCCCCTGTTCCTTCACCTTATCCTGAGAGAAGAGAACGACGCCCCTTGTCATCACTCCTTTCAGTGCATTTAATAACTGTTACATTGTTAATGTGGTGAATATTGCATATGTATGTTCTCTGCTATCTTTCAGGTTGCCGTTCCAGATGGGCGGACCCTCCATGTTGCACCGAGGACGGGCAACGTTATAGCGTGGGGGTATGTAGTGTCCCACCAGGTAAAGGTGGGCACTGCACAGGTTAATGTGTTGCATTGCATTAAATGTCATGTGCATGTTTTCCCCTGTATTATCTGGGTGTCAGGCCTGTCAGGGTGTAGTTTAGCCTCCCAGACATTAGAGGGAGCTGGAGAGCCCTAGTTACATATTGGAAGGCCCAGACAGGGAAGGGTTAGTTCATTCCAGGGGACTAGAGGAGTCACCTCGTCCACCTGAAGCTCCTGAAGCTAGGATCAGCTCAGTAGAGATACCCCAGTTGCAGGAACCAACCTCCTGGGAGAAACCTACAGTTATCCACCTGATAAGAGGAGGCGACCCAGGGTAAGCAAAGTGACCCTGTTGGGCAGAGGATTTTAGGAATCACAGCAAGGAGTACAATACCTGAGGAAGAAAGTAACCAAGGATATAAGCCACCCTTTTAGGCATCCGGGCCTTGGGAGATATAAAGCCAGAGCAGGAGTTCGATAAGGGACACTGTACATTGATTCTGAGGAAAGGTACAACCTGCTGCTGAGTGCTTGTGGAATTTACCCTCAGTGTAACTTGCATGACTATTGCCTGCCATATTTGTGAATAAGCCCCTTTTGTGGAACTGTAATATAGAGACTGTGCTACACCTGCTGTACAAAGTTGGATTGTCCAGTAAAGTTTACGTTTGGTTCACTGCATACTTGTGTACCTTCGTCATTCCAACCACCAACCGGCATGCCACCGTCCAAAGGCACTGGCGTCACGAATACCACAGGGACCTTGCCCCAGGCACACAAAATACCTGTAACATCCAGGGCACCTCAACTACCATCAGGCCTGGTCCCTATCTACAGAGCGTGCCCCAGAGGAACTGTGTCTACCTCTCCTTCACTGCGACGCGCCTGCCCAGGGTTCTTCAAGTATAGTGAGTACCCTCGATTGCCCATAACTGTGACCTCACTTCGTCATACCCTGCAGGTCTGGCGTGTTGCACTGGCCTGCCCTGCAGCCAGTGTACTCTCTGAACGTGTATTTAGCATGGCAGGAGGCATCATTACAGACAGACACAGCCGCCTGTCCACAGCCAACGTGGACAAGCTCACGTTCATTAAAATGAACCAGGCCTGGATCCCACAAGACTTGTCTGTACCTCGTGCAGAATAGACAGTTCTAACAGACTCAACCATCCATTCTTGTACTCAAGTGCACTTATTCCTTTTTTTTCCTTTTTTTTTTTTTTTTATATGTCCTAATATTTTGGGGGATACCCCTATGTAAAAATGCAAAATAACACACATCTGTGTTAGCTACCTATTCCTCCGCCGCTTCCACCTACACCGCCACATGCAGGGCCGGCGCTACCATAAGGCAGACCAAGCAGTCATCTTAGGGCGCGCCCTGCGCAGGGCGGAAGAATGGATGAGTTTTTTTTTGTTTTTTTTTAATGACTTGACTGACTTGTTACTTGAACCTGCCGCGCCCCCACCCTGCGTGTGTCGGCCGGCGGCAGGGGCGCTCGTCTAGTCTTCTAGAGACAGTAGTCAGGGACAGGGACTCACTCAGGGCAACAGATATCACTTGCCCCCCCCCCCCCCCCGTGTGTGCGAGTGCGGCTGTGTGCTGGCTGGGCCGCCCGGCTGGACTCGTAGTGCTAGTCAGGGCAACATAGCAGCAGCAGCAGCAGCTAGGCACTGGCAGGCAGAGATAGAAGAGCACAGATGAATGATAGATATTCATTCATTGGCTCAGCAGCGCGCTGCTCTGGCTGCCACTACTAGTGACTGACAACTCAAGTCACCTGACCTGCACAGGGGAGCGTGAGTAGACACAGGCAGCTGCGGCCCGCGCCCGCCAAGAAATTTAAAGATGTTACAGGCTTAGAGATGAACAGTGAGTATAGCTAACAGCATTAGCCAAGCCAAGTGAAAGGAACTATGTATGTGCTGTTAATACACAAGGCACATAGATATGTACTGCATTATACTGAAAGGCTGCTCTGTACCATACAGTATATTGAAATGAGCAAAATTCTTATAGGTCAGATAATAGTAGCTACAATGAAAGTGTTGTATTTCATAATCTGATTAGATCATCTAATCAGATTAATCAGATAATTCTGATTTAATTTCTTGGCGGGCGCGGGCCACGGCTGCCGTCTGAGGTCTGACTCTGCTGAATATATTATGTCTGAGTGACTGAATTCTGATCTAATTCAGTCACTCAGACATAATATATTCAGCAGTCAGACGGCAGCCGTGGCTTGCGCCCACCAAGAAATTGAATCAGAATCATCACCAGATTAGGGTACTTTCACACTTGCGTTTTTCTTTTCCGGCATAGAGTTCCGTCACAGGGGCTCTATACCGGAAAATAACTGATCAGGCATATCCCCATGCATTCTGAATAGAGTAATCCATTCAGTTTGCATCAGGATGTCTTCAGTTCAGTCGTTTTGACTGATCAGGCAAAAGAGAAAACCGCAGCATGCTACGGTTTTATCTCCGGCGAAAAAAACTGAAGACTTGCCTGAATGCATTTTTTTCCATAGGAATGTATTAGTGCCGGATCCGGCATTCAAAATACCGGAATGCGCATGCGCAGACCTTTAAAAAAAAAAAAAAAAAAAAAAAAAAAAAAAAAAAGATCCGTTTTGCCTGATGACACCGGAAAAACGGATCCGGTATTGCAATGCATTTTTCTGACTGATCAGGCATTTTTCTGACTGATCAGGATCCTGATCAGTCTGAAAAATGCCTGATCAGTCAGAAAAAATTACATCTGTTTGCATACAGTTTGCCTGATCCAATGGAACTGCCTGCCGGAATCAAACAACGCAAGTGTGAAAGTACCCTTAGATCAGATCATGATTCTTCAGTCAGTCATATATATTCAGGCTTCAGCAGAGTCAGTCAGGCCTTCAGACAGAAGACGCACACTGGCACTCTGGCAGGCGGCTGCCAGCAGCAGCGCAGGAGGCGGCACTCGGCAGGCTTTCAGGACTAAACAGGGGTCAGGACTTGTTAGGTTAGGTCCCAATTGAATTTTGAATGTTATTTTATAATAATTAATATGATCATTTGATTTAAAAATAATTCAAAATGATGAGATGAGCGTGGGGGAATGATGTGCCATGGGAGGGGGGGGGGGGTAAAATGTGACACATTAGGGGGTAATGATGTGATCATGGATGGGGGGGGGGGCTTGTGTTGGCAAAAATCCTTGCACCGGCCCTGGCCACATGCACCCATTCACCACCTCCTCAACCTCTTCCTCCTACACCATTCCTAATTTTTATTTTTTTAAGGTCTTTTATGTTTTTTATTTTTTATTTTTTTTATTCATTTCCCTAGCCACATTTGTTTGCAGTGCATTTGCCATGCTCTTAAGCACATTTTTGCTGCCTTTTGCAGCCCTCTAGCTCTTTCCAGGGCTATTTTACAGCCATTTAAGGCTACTTTCACATTAGCGTTTTTCTTTTCCGGGATAGAGTTCTGTCACAGGGGCTCTATACCGGAAAAGAACTGATCAGGCATATCCCCATGCAGTGAATATGCACAAAGAAAAGTCCAGCTCACCCAATTATTCCACCACCTGCGTGCACGGAAAAGGCCGGCAAGCCCATATATTCTTGATATGAAAGCACAATGAAATTCCAGCACTCACGATTTTGGTAGCTAAAATCTTCGTCTTTTATTCAGGCAGTAGACATATAAACAGGACATCCACCCACAAGTGCAGCAACCTTGACGCGTTTCGAACAGTAGTTCTTAGTCGTAACAATGAGCAGTGTCTCCACTGGCACCTTTATACCAGTCTGTACTAAAATGTAATTGCTTTTCCCCTCCACCTGAGGGGTGGGGGAGTGTAGGAGGCAGGGAACACTTTAACCTCTTGTTTTCCAGGTGAGGCACTGCTCATATGTTTCACAATAGAAAATTCATGCATCTATACAAAGTCACTGATTATTACAAAAATTTGTGTTGAAAAATAACCATTGAATAAAAACAGTGAACATATTAAAATTGTCAAAGAATGTCAATTGTCAGGATAGCATCAGAACACCATATTGGTTATATATAGCCAACTTATTTGTATGGATCCACATATATTAGTGCTGTGTTGCTAATTCTGGCATGGATCCCTTTTCTCCATTACTGCTCTTGATTGAATTGAAAAAATGCATGCATACATAGCTATGATGAAAGGAAATGTGAAAAAACAGGAAAGTCATGAGTTAGTAGAAATACATAAGTTCATTTTTCTTATTGAGGCCATTTGGATGTCTGGTATTCAACTTAAAAATCCAAAAAGCCTCTCTGAGTCTCACTAAACGTTTAAAATCTCCTCCTCTGTTAGGTAATTTCACCTGTTCAATTGCAAAGGCTTTGAAATTGCGCACCTGGCTTTCGTGTTTACTAATAAAATGTTTAGCCGCATTGGATGTGTTCACACTATGCGGATTTTTTATGTAGTTGAGGTGCTCCAGAATTCGGACCTTAAATTTTCTAGTGGTACATCCCACATATAACATGTCACAGGCTATACATTTTATGATATATACCACCCCCATAGAATTACAATTAATATAAGATTTGATTGGATATATGTGTGAATTATTCGCATCGTGAAAAGTTTTGGTATTTACTGCGTATGTACAAGTGCGGCAGCGCAAACTTCCGCATTTAGTGAAACCCTTGTATATAAGCCAGGGATCCCGTTTATATTTGTTTCGATGTATATACATGGAGGGTGATAAATCATTCCCTATAGTTCTTGGCCGTCTTGACACAATTCTACAACCTTGTTTTAGCGCACAGTGCAATATTTCGTCATCATGAAGAATAGGTAAATATTTTTTAATAATTTGTTGAATTTTTTCAAATTGTTTACTGTACGTCAAAACAAGTGTAGGTAAATTATCTTTTTCGTTTTTATTTACATTTATATCTGAACTCTCACTTTTTGATATCTGTTTAGAGATATTTTTATTTTTAGGAGTTGAAAAGAGTAAAGCTTCTCTATTTTTCTTTTTAGTTATAGCTAGGCCTCTGGATATCATCCAGTTTGGATATGCTCTTTGTTTTAATCTATTTATAATAGTTTGAGCCTCTATTTCAAAAGCCGCTGCGGTACTGCAGTTTCTGTAGGCACGTGTGAATTCTCCCACAGGAATTGATTTTATTGTGTGTAGGGGGTGATGGCTATTTGCCCGTAGTAATGTATTTCCTGTTATTTCCTTGCGAGACACTGCTCATTGTTACGACTAAGAACTACTGTTCGAAACGCGTCAAGGTTGCTGCACTTGTGGGTGGATGTCCTGTTTATATCCCCATGCATTCTGAATGGAGAGTAATCTGTTCAGGATGCATCAGGATGTCTTCAGTTCAGTAATTTTGACTGATCAGGCAAAAGAGAAAACCGTAGCATGCTTCGGTTTTATCTCCGGCGAAAAAAACTGAAGACTTGCCTGAATGCCGGATCCGGCATTTTTTTCCATAGGAATGTATTAGTGCCGGATCCGGCATTCAAAATACCGGAATGCCGGATCCGTCCTTCCAGTCTGCGCATGTGCAAAAGAAAAAAAAACGGATCCGTTTTGCCTGATGACACCGGAAAAACGGATCCGGTATTGCAATGCATTTTTCTGACTGATCAGGCATTTTTCAGACTGATCAGGATCCTGATCAGTCTGAAAAATGCCTGATCAGTCAGAAAAAATGACATCCGTTTGCATACAGTTTGCCTGATCAGGCAGTTAGTTCAGGCAACGGAACTGCCTGCCGGAATCAAACAACGCAAGTGTGAAAGTACCCTTAGTGGTCAAAAGTTCGGGTCCCCATTGACTTCAATGGGGTTCGGGTTCAAGTTCGGGTCCCGAACCTGCCGAACACGAACATCCAGGTGTCCGCTCAACTCTACTCATAATCACTAATGGAAATAACTGACCAAACACTGACACCCTTGTTTCCTTTATTAGATGTTTTCTCTGACTATTAAGGCAGGGATACATGCGTCATATGTAGGGATGAGCGAACACGAAGTTCGGTTTCGACGGGTACGGACGAGCTTCGGCTCAAAGTTCGGATTCGGGACCCGAACTAGACCTTAAACCCAAACCCTATTGAAGTCAATGGGGACCCGAACTTTGGGGCACTAATATGCCTGTAAAATAGTCATAGTAAGGGATAGAGGGCTGCAAAAGGACAATTGCCCTGCAAACAAATTTGACTAGGGAAATGACATAAAATAACATAGAATAGAAAAAGATAAAAAATAATAATCTTGAACTAGGAGGCGGGGGTCAAAGTGGAGTAGGAGATTGAGGAGGCGGTGGACGTGGCGGTGTAGGTATTCAAATTTTTTATAAATTTGGGAAGACCCCAAAACATTGTTAAATAGAAAAGAGAATGCAAAGAGAAAATGCAGTGGAATATAACAATGGCTCGGTGAGGCCGGTATACTTGTCTATTCAGCAAGAGGTACGGACAAGTCCTGTAGGATCCATGCCTGGTTCATTTTATTGAACGGGAGCTTCTACATATTGGCTGTGGACAGGCGGATGCGCTTGTCTGTGATCAGCCCCCCTGCCGTAATAAACACACGTTCGGACAATACACTGGCCGCAGGGCAAGCCAGCACCTCCAAGGCGTAAAGGGCAAGCTCAGGCCATGTGCCCAATTTGGAGACCCAGAAGTTGAATAGGGCAGACCCATCAGTCAGTACGTGTAGGCGTGTGAACACGTACTGTTCCACCATGTTGCTGAAATGCTGCCTCCTGCTAAGACGTTCCGTATCAGCTGGTGGTGCAGGTTGTTGTGGCGTGCTGACAAAGCTTTTCTACATTTTGGCCATGCTAACCCTCCCTTCTGAGGTGCTGGTGGTGCCCTAGCTGTGTTGGCAACTTCTTCCTCCTCCTCTGTCTTTGCCTTGTGCTTCCACTGAGCCCCTGCTGTCAGGTAGGAATGCCATCAGCAGCACATCTACCAGCATGTGCTTGTACTCGCACATCTTCTGATCACACTCCAGTGATGGAATTAAGGATAGCACATTGTCCTTGTAGTGGGGATCCAGCAAGGTGGCCACCCAGTAATCAGCACTGGTTAGAATGTGGGTAACTTGGCGGTCGTTGTGCAGGAACTGCGACATGTAGTCCCTCATGCGTGCCAGGCTGCCCAGAGGCAAAGACAAGCTGTCCTCTGTGGGAGGTGTATTGTCTGTGTCTTCTGTATCCCCCCAGTCATGCTCCATTGATGCCCATGAGCTGCTTTTGGTGCCACCCTGCTGTGAACACGAGGCCTCCTCATCCTCCTCCTCCTCCTCCTCATCCTCCTCATCCTCCTCCTCATCCTCCTCCTCATCCTCCTTATCCTCCTCATCCTCCAGAACTGTTCCCTGGCTGGGCAGTTGTGTACCTGGCCTCTCTGTTGGTGCAGGAACCCACCCTCCGAGCTACTTGTGAATGACTGGCCTGATAACCATGGAAATGATCCCTCTTCCTCCTCTGCCACATCTTCTTCTATCATTGCCCGAAGTGCTTTTTCAAGGAGACATAGAAGTGGGATAGTAACGCTGAGGATGGTGGCATCGGCACTGGCCATGTTAGTGGAGTACTCGAAACAGCATGACACGGCACACACAGCCCGCAAGGAGGCCCACTCGTTGGTGGTCAAGTAGTGCTGTTTCGCGAAGCGACTCACCCATGCGTGCTGCAGCTAAAATTCCACTATCGCTGCTGCTTGCACAGTCTCTCCAGCATGCGCAAGGTGGAGTTCCACCTTGTGGGCACGTCGCATATGAGGCGGTGAACGGGAAGGCCGAAGTTACACTGCAGCGCTGACAGGAGAGCAGCTGCAGGGTGAGAACGTCGAAAGCGCGAACAAATGACCCGCACTTTCTGCAGCAGCTCTGACATATCGGGGTAATTTTTCAGGAACCTCTGCACCACCAATTTCAGCACATGCGCCAGGCAAGGGATGTGCGTCAAACCGGCTAGGCCCAGAGCTGCTTCGAGATTTCGCCCGTTATCGCAAACCACCAGGCCGGGCTTAAGGCTCAGTGGCACAAACCACTCATTGGTCTGTTGTTCCATGCCCGTCCACAGCTCCTGCGCGGTGTGCGTTTCCCCCCCCCCCCCCAAACAGATGAGTTTCAAAACAGCCTGCTGTTGTTTCCCCCTGGCTGTGCTGAAGTTGGTGGTGAAAGTGTTACGCTGATCGGATAAGGAGGAAGTGGAGTAGGAGGAAGCAACAGGAGGCAAAGAGAAGAGTATTGCCAAACTGCTGTCTGCCTCAGGCCCAGCCACCACTGCATTTACCCAGTGTGCAGTTAGGGAGATATAATGTCCCTGCACGTGCTTACTGGTCCACATATCTGTGTAACTTGCCACAGATGGTGTCGCGCAGTACACACCTAATTTTGTCCACTTGGTTGTGCAGGGCAGGGGTGGCTCGCCTGGAAAAGTAGTGGCGACTTGGAACCACGTACTATGGGACAGCCACTGCCATGAGGTTTTTAAAAGTATCCGTCTCCACCAGATGGAATGACAGCATTTCAAAGGCCAGGAATTTTGAAATGCTGGCATTCAGGGCCAGGGATCACGGGTGGGTAGGGGGGTATTTCCTCTTTCTCTTCAGTATTTGGGAGATGGACAGCTGAACGCTTCCATGGGACAGTGTGGAGATGCTTGGTGATGGAGGTGGTAGCATTGTTGCCACATCATCTGTTTGCAGGGTGGCAGGTACCAATGTCACTCCAGAGGCGAAGGAAGAGGCCAAAGGAGAGCAAAGTAGGGCAAGCCCTCCACCCCACTTCCTGTCAGGGTCATGTGAGAACTCTTCATCTTCCTACATACACACCGTTTTAGTGGATTTGTCCAAAATGAGCCTGGAAACATTTGGGTTTGTCTGCCGTCCGACAAATAGCAAAGTTCGCTCATCCTTACAGCACATTATACTAAAAAAACAAATTTAATCGGTCGATGAAAAATCCCTTTGGGAATTAAAATAAAAGTAGATTAAATAAAAAAATGTATAACAGGACACAAATAAAGTGAAGCTGGCACCACCTAAACCTAAGTTTTTCAGATTTTTTTTTTTTTTTTATATCTGAAAAACTATTAGACCTCTATTTAAACCAGGAGCGTACATAGAAATCATTGGGCCCCATAGCTAGAATCGGAATTTTACCCCCATGCCCTGCCTTTTCCCCCTTCCACTACCCACTCCTAGCCCCTTGAACTATCAGCAGAGATTGCGGAATGCAACGGTATTTCATATGGTAAACTATCTGTACCCATGCTGGATCCCAACGGACCCCATTATTATTGGAATAGGTGCACTACTGTGGTGGATGCAATCAACAAACTCTAAGCCCTCACACTGATGTTAAAATGAGACTTTAGCCAATATATCCTTGTATTAAGGACATACTGGAGCTGCACCCCGTCAAGGTATCTCCAGTGGCATGGGACCTAGTGCTAACCTATCTATGCTGCATGAGCGGTACCAGGGGCCAGTGAGCGAATTATGGGAGCGTAAAGTCCAACTTACAGCAAACAGCTCCCAGTTGCCTCCAGTGTGAAACCACACATACAGTGGGAGGAGGGAGGAGGCTGTGAGTCCCACCCATGGCTGACTAATATGACTCAGGACTCACAGGTGCACCTAAATGTTGCCTATGGATGGAAATCAAGGCACATTGAAATTTGGAGTTTATACACCTTCAGGCATGCATATACAAGCTACATGACAAAATAACGTGGTCTTCACAGTCAGGAAATGCTCAACCCCATATGCATCTATACCCAGGGGGAGCAAATCCTGCACATGTGGTTTGTTGGTAATGGCGATCCCCAGCAAAAAATGCTTGCAATGGAGGATGCCCGCAGCGGACCACAAGTACCACAAAGACATCCTACACCAGATAGCAAAATGTGTGGATGTAATTGACTATATGATATAAACATTTACAAGAATAGGTGCAATACTGTGGTGGATGCAATCAACAAAATCTGACTAAACTCTCACACTGATGTTAAAATGAGACTTTAACCAATATATCCTTGTATTAAGGACATACCGGAGCCCACACACCCCGTCAAGGTATCTCAAGTGGCACAGGACCTAACACTAACCTACCTGTGCCGTATGGGCAGTACAAGGGGCTGGTGGGCGTAGTATGGGAGAGAGTAAGGTCCGACTCACAGCAAACAGCTACCAGTTGCTTACAGTGTGAAACCACACATACAATGGCAGGAGGGAGGAGGCAGTAAATCCCACCCATGGCTGACTAATATGACTCAGGCCTCACAGATGCACCTAAATGTTGCCTATGTATGGAAATCAAGGCACATTCAAATTTGGAGTTTATACACATCCAGGCATACATATACAAACTACATGACAAAATAACGTGGTCGAGGACTTCCGGTTCCGGCGCGTCTATGTAAGGAGGCGAGAAGAGAGAGCTCCGTCTCCCCGGACTCTAACAGCGGGTGTAGCCGAGACCCGGGGCTTCACCACCCCGATTATTTAACTCCCCGAGCTAACGGGAGGTTGATGGAGAAATTTGTGGTGCGCAGTGGCGCCCCGCTGGCCAGTTCACCTCTCCCGCCGCGTGATCTGTCGGAGCTCCAGAGAGCAAGATGGCCGACGCTAAGAAGAGGACGACTCGCTCGTCTTCTCATCCCTCCCAGTCACAAGAGACGGAAGAACTACCACATACACAGCCGGATGGTGAGCAACAGATTGGAGGTCTGGAATCCTCCTGTAAAGAAATGGACATAGCGGTGGCAAAATTGCTGGCGCCGGACATAAAGGCCACCCTGGAAGCCACCATAGCAACTTCCTTACAGCAGCTGCAAGCCACGGTGACCCAACATACAGCGCAGGTACAAGACCTGGAGCAAAGAATGGGCATTATGGAAGACGAGCTGGACAAAGCTCATACCCAGCTTAGAGAAATCTTACATTCTAATAAGGCGCTCCGGGACAAAGTCGAGGACTTAGAGAACAGGTCCCGCAGAAGCAACCTGCGTATTATTGGCCTGCCGGAAAATATTGCAGCACACCAGTTAGCCCGCATATGCTCTGACGAACTGCCACAAGCGCTGGGCCTTCAGACCCCGGCAACGGTCGAGAGGGCACACAGAATTGGCCCGCCGCAAGACAACATGGAGGGCGAACCACCGAGGAGGCCCACAACGACAATAGTGAAATACCTCAAATATGCGGATAAGGAGGCCATACTGCACAAATATAGAAGGCTAAAACAGCCGCTTAAATTGCGTGGTCACCAGATCTTAATCTTTGGGGACTATTCCATGGAAGTTTCCAAGAGGAGGAGAGCTTTCTCCCAAATATGTACCCAGCTAGTCCACAAGAAGATAAAATTTGCGCTGATTTACCCGGCGATAATGAGAATTTTCAGGAAAGATGGCAGAGTGGACACTTTCCACACACCCATGGATGCAGCGGACGCCTTGGAAAACTGCGATTCACTAAATCATGGAGTCGCTTAGTGGAAGAAACACACCGCCACGAGGAAGCCACTTGGAGAATAGACGTAACAAGCGGTCATCAGTGTCGCCTGCAGTGTCTCCGAGATGAAGGGGATATCCTGGCTCCAGCCCAGAATGGGGATAACTGCACGGTATCGTATGAGAATCATGGAGAACAGTGACTGCAGAAAGTTGTAATGGAGCGAGCGGCTCACGTGCGGAAAGGACGATGTAAGAAATAATTTACATGTGCTGAGTATGTTTAGTGGAGGGGGGGAGAGGTTGTCAAGTTTATTTCCATGTATATGTTCATGTCCGGGGAGGGAAGGGCGTTGGCTGAGGATAATGTTGGAGAAGAACGACTCTGGGCAGGGGAACTGCAGCGATCCAGCCCAGGTCGAGGCGAAAAAAGGGAAGTCCAATGAAGTATTGACTTGCTGGTTGAACACTCACAAGTCTTTCAGAGAAGAATATGTTCATATATTCACGGGGGAAATGTTGGGGGGGGGGATTTTGTTAGCGGTTTTATGTGATGTCATGACTTACAATACCACTCACTGGCCTTCTGAATTACCACCTATCGAGAATCAGCCTCCCACAGGCACCTCTTTTCTGATATCATTTATCCAGCTTAAATTATGAAATTGGTTTCTTGGAATGTAAGAGGGTTGAGATCCCCTCATAAAAGGATTATGGTCTTGCGCCACCTCAAGAAATTACATGCCGATATAGCTTTGATTCAGGAAACACACCTGGGAGGCTGATTTTTGGCACATGCAACGCATGTGGGTGGGACAAATTTACGGTTCCCCTTCAGATGGGAGGAAAGCGGGGGTGATGATCTTAATACACAAGAAGCTTAGATGTGATGTTTTATCGACTGACAGAGATGATAGGGGCAGACTACTGAAAATTGTTCTGGATACGGATGTAGGCAGGCTGACACTGTTTAATGTTTACAGACCCAACTCTTTGCAACCCAGTTTTTTTTCTGAGCTGGAATTGAAAGTCTTGCAGGAGGGTCTAGGAAACACGATACTGATGGGAGACTTGATCGCAGTCCATAATATCCAGGAGGACTGCAGGCGGGGGGTTGCTACAAATTTACAGCGACGGGGAACAACCGTGCAGAGAATGACGCTTGAGCCCTTTTTGCAGTCCACGACCCTGATAGATATATGGAGGCATTTGAACCCAACGGACCAGGAGTTTACCCATTTCTCTTCCGCTCATCAGTCTTGGTCTCGAATAGACTATGCACTAGTCTCGCCAAGACTGACGGGGAGAGTACAGAGAGCAGAGATACTAGATATGTTAATATCCGACCATGCCCTGGTGTCATTATCTCTATTGCAGAATACACCTAGAGGGACAGACTACATATGGCGCATGTCTAGCTATTTGGCCACGGATGAGGAATTTCTCCTTCAATTAAAGGGGTGGTGGTGGGATTTTGTAACTACCAATGGGGTGCACCAAGACAACCACAGCCTATTTTGGGACACGGCCAAAGCAGTAATTAGGGGGCGAATAATATCATACACCGCGGCTAAAAAGAAAAAACGGGCAAAAAAATTGGGCATAGCGACAGGAGAGGTACGGAGTAAATACACTGCCTTCCTAGCCAACCCAACGGAACTTAATAAAACTCAATGGGTCACAGCTAAACACAATTATGATTTTTATGTGGAACAGAGTTCAAAACTGAACATGGACCATAAGACGGCCCATTTATTTAAATTTGGAAACAAGGCAGGAAAGATGTTATCTAACTTGGCTAAGCCTTGGGCACCTAGAGCCAATATTAGACGCATATTAAGTACATCAGGAAATAGGATTTCTGACCCAAAGGGAATAGTGGATTGTTTTGGGCAATTTTATGCTACCTTGTACGGTCAAACAGAATATGATAGCAACAGAGCTGAGGAACTATTATCTAAGACCTCACTCCCGTGCCTTACAGAAGAAATGCGAACCCATTTTAATGCGCAGATTACGGAAGATGAGGTCAAAGCTACTATAAAATCACTTACAAATGGGAAAGCCCCGGGCCCAGATGGGTTCGGAGCGGACTTTTATAAAGTACTCAAAGAGGAAATTACCCCCTTTCTAACTTCATTGTTCAATAACTGCCTGGAAGGACGGGGTATCATGCCGTCTGGAAACTTAGCACATATCAAACTTATCCCTAAGCCAGGCAAAGATGTAGAACAGCCTGCCTCATACCGGCCAATCTCCTTGATAAATCAGGACCTTAAAATATTGACCAAGCTGCTAACTAATAGATTGGCGCAATATATGCCACATCTTATAGGGACACACAAAGTAGGATTTATAAAAGGTAGGGCGGCGGTGACAAATATCCGATCGGTCTTGGTTGCGCAGGATTATATCCATCATAGCCCTAAGCACCTTGGAGGGAGCTCTGCCTTGTTATCTGTCGATGCGGAAAAGGCATTTGACACTGTAAACTGGAACTGGCTATGGAGATCCATGACTGCCTTTGGTATAGAGGGAAGTTTTAAAACGTAGGTAGAGAGTATATACCAAGCCCCACAAATTCAGGTCAGCACACCTGGCTTTTTGTCGAGCTCTTTTCGGCTTGGCAGAGGAACGAGGCAGGGCTGCCCTCTATCCCCCCTTCTTTTTAATCTGGCCCTGGAACCACTAGTGCAACACCTGTTCCAATCTGACATCTTTAAAGGGATCTGGATAGGAAGGAAAGAACTTAAATTAATTTGCTTTGCTGACGATATACTTTTATTTATAGATTCCCGCACCTTCACCTTCAAAAGATCCTAGACACTTTTGAATATTTTGGGGGGACCACGGGATATAAAATAAATGTTACCAAGAGCCAATTGTTATACCTAGATAAGAGGGGACCTCAAACTCAACTACAACAAAACGTATGTGGAGTGGAAGTGGTACCACACTATTTGACCTACCTGGACATTAAAATAGGACGGAGCCCATCTTCTCTATATAAGCTAAATTATGATCCCTTAATTAGAAAGATAGAGGGGGAGCTGGAAAAATTGGCCAAATTACCCCTTTCACTCTTTGGCAGAGCTCACCTCTTGAAAATGGTGAGTTTTGCAATACTACTCCATCCTATCCAGACGATACCCCTTTTGTTAACGCATATCGATGTTAATGGGATCCAGCGAGCATTTGTGCATTTCCTTTGGCAGGGTAAGCGACCTAGAATCGCATATGACAAACTGTGCCTCACCAAATGGGAGGGTGGACTTCAGATGCCGTCCATCAGAAGATATAATTTAGCCTCCTTGTTTAGGCACGCTAGGGACTGGTTGAAAGGGACCTCGCATTTTTCTAATACCCCCCTGGAAAGTGAAATGGTAGCACTTTGGGATTTAATAGCTCTTTTACACACTAGAGTGAGAGACCTCCCTATGCCACTCAAGAACTACGTAGTGCTGAGGGATACCCTGGCCGCATGGCGGAATATACGAAAGTTGTATAAACTACCCATGTATATTACTTCATATATGCCATCATGGACTCTCCCTGCATTCCAGGAAGGCAGGCGTTCAAGCTTATTCCAGCTGTGGAAGAGTAAAGGAATACTTACATTACAGCACCTATTGAGCGACGGGGGTACTGAACTCCTCACATGGCCCGCTGTTCAATCTAAATACCAGATTCCTGCCTCCCATTTTTTGTCGTACAAGCAAATACATTCCTACTGTGTGGCCCAATCAGCGAAATTAGGTGACTCTGAGAGATTAACTTGGTTCAGAGCCGTGGTGGGAACTCAGGACTTCTCGTTATTGGATCTCTATGGGAGAATGCAGAACATTCTATCTACTCCATTAGGTGAGACAGTATATAAGAGGTGGGAGGAGGAATTAGGGGGCGACAGTCACTTCCATGTTGAGAGATAGGATGGAGAGAGTGAGACAGGCGATAGCCAGCGAAACGTGGAGGGAGATGCACTTTAGGATACTACACAAGGCAACGTACGCCTTTGATCTGACCTATAGGGATGCACCAGCGCACTACTTGAGATGGTGCCGCAAATGCCTACAGCAAAAAGCTAACCTGCTACATGGTTTATGGCATTGCCCCAATTTAAAGCCTTTATGGGAGGAAACCGTTGAGTATATCCAGCAGGTATGGGGGATAAAGCCACAGTTGACACCTTTACACTGCATTTTCCACTACATACCACTAGATGACAAAGGCGAAATATCCCACTCAACTCAAGTTAAGGGCATCCATTTGTTCCTTCTAGCAGTTACAAAGACTATACTCAGGCACTGGATGCACCCCACGGTTCCCACACTTCAGGAGACGATGGGGGCGATGAAATATATTATGTACTTAGACAGACTGGAGGTGGAACATAGCAAAGAAATGTCTGCAAAACAATTTTTCAGTACATGGAAAAGGTTTATTGTGCATTTGCTGACAATAGAAGAAAAAACAGAGGTAGTCATGCCCTTCGTGCACACACGATGGTACCTAGAAGGGAAATTGAAGGGGACGTTAGACGGATTAGAGGTAATTTAGGGCCTAAAAGTGGGGGACGTTAATATATGGCACCGTTCAGTACTTTATGCTATAATGACTTGGAAGTAAATTGCCCGAGAGTACTTCTGGGATACATTGTCATGACATTGTAAGTTGGGAAACAGTTGGGGTCGGGAGGGTGGGTCTGTTTATTATCTGGGGGGGGGACTTTATAAAAGAAAATGGAAAATTCGGAAATATCTTCATATATGTCCAATGTGCTTTAATTTTACCTTTGTCGCTCATGCCTGCGTGCGCGAGTAAGACATGTGATGTATTGACTGTACATTGCTCATCTTTCCGAAATAAAAATTGTTTAAAAAAATAAAAAAAATAACGTGGTCTTAAGAGTCAGGAAATGCTCAACCCCATATAATGTGCCATAACCCACCCCCTCCCCCATGAGCTACTGCCTGATTCTGTTTTACCCTTACCCCTCCACTCACATTACTGAATGTGCCTTTGTAGCCGTCTGTCTTGTGGCGGAGCACCATCAGGGCCCGGGGAAGATCTCTATAGCACTCGGCTGGAGTCTGTAATGGTGATATTGCTGTATTAGGTCAGGTCCAGAAACGTCAGTCAGGTCACAGTAATACATGTGTTGACAGAGGAACAGGAACGGGAGAGGTACTTTGAATCCAGAGGGAAGAAAAAAGCAGTCTGGTTTGAGAGCTGCACTTATACAAGCAGACAAACAAGAGTTTGTGAGTAGGGTTGAGCGAACCTGAACCGTAAAGTTTGGGTTCGTATCGAACTTTAGGGCTTTTTGTACCCGGACCCGAACCCCAACATTTTCGTAAAAGTTTGGGTTCGAGTTCGGTGTTCGGCTATTTAATGGCGCTTGTTGAAAGGCTGCGGGACAGTCAATCAACAAGCGTTTAACTAGTGTGCCCTTAGAAGCCATCACAGCCATGCCTACAAATGGCATTGATGTGATTGGCCAAGTGCAGCATGTGACCCAGCCTCTATATAAACTGGAGTCACATAGTGCCACATGTCACTCTGCTCCTACTAGTTGTAGGGATAGGATGCTGCTGCTGTGAGGGAGAGTTTAGGAAAGATTTTTGTTTTGGGGGTGCAGTGCAACATTTTTGTACCCTGCCCTGAGCCCAGTGAGACTGAAAAAAAAAATGTAATCCGTCTGTTAGTTAGGTGGGTGTCGGTGGCCATTTTGTGCAACAGCAGTCCACCAGCACTGCATATGTGCCAGGGACAATCATTTAATCCTGTTCTTGTAGATCAATGGCCGACATATACCCATTTTTAAAGTGCACCTGCACTGCATATGTGCCAGGGGAAGGGAAAATAAATTGATATCCAATGACTGTCTAATATACCTCCAGCCACGTAATCACTTGATGTTTTCTGTCCGGTGAATGCCTAATGGTTGGGGCCTGTACTCCCGAGGTCTAAAAAGAAAATTTTCTAGGCTCTGGAAGGGCACTTTTTTTTGACCGTTTCCCTTTTAAGATGCATAAAAATGGCCCTTGATGAAAAAAAAAAAAAAAAGAGGGAATTTTTGCCATTGATCCCCCTCTAGTATGTCACTGTCTATGTTGTGGGACGATTTGTGCACTTCTAGTAAGTATTTGGTGGCTGCAAATATCGCCTGCTATTAAAGTGAATGGGGCTCACCACGAACTTGCGGTTCGCGAACATTTGATAGCGTTAGCCCGATCACGTTCGCGAATCATCCTGGCCGATGTTCGTCCATCACTAATCATAATGTTCCCCAAAATAAATTTGCTAAGCTGATACTGTGCCTGTGTGCCCCACACAGTAATAATGCTCCCCAAAGTCCCTCCAATAGAAATAATTATCTGCCAGAGAACACTTAGTGTTAACAGTGCCCCCACAATATGTACCCATACTAGTAATCATGTTCCCCATCATCCCCCAGTAGTGACAATTCTCCTTATAATGTGTGCTAGTAGAAAAATACCCCCTTACAATGTGCACCAGTACATAAAATACCAGACCCTTATATCAGATACTCAGATCAGACCCCCATATCAAACCTGAGATAAGACTCCCCATATCAGATCCTCAGATTAAACCCCCATATCAGATCCTCAAATCAACCACCAATATCAGATCCTCAGATCCCCATATCAGATCCTCATTCATCAAACATCAGATGAGACCCTCATCAGATCTCCATGTTAGACCCCTATTTTATCAGATCTTCAGACCCCCATGTCAGATCTTCAGAACCCCTTATCAGGTCCTCAATAGAGTTAAGCGAACACCTGGATGTTCGGGTTCGAGAAGTTCGGCCGAACTTCCCGAAAATGTTCGGGTTCCGAACTCGACCCGAACTTCGCCCCGAACCCCATTGAAGTCAATGGGGACCCAAACTTTTTGGCACAAAAAAGTCTGTAAAATAGCCCAGGAAAGGGCTAGAGGGCTGCAAAAGGCAGCAAAATGTAGGTAAATCCCCTGCAAACAAATGTGGACAGGGAAATTAATTAAAAAATACAATAAAAAATTAAACAATATCAATTGGAGAGAGGTCCCATAGCAGAGAATAAGGCTTCATGTCACCCACCACTGGAACAGGCCACTGTCAGATATTTTTAGGCCCTGGCACCCAGACAGAGGAGAGAGGTCCCCTAGCAGAGAATCAGGCTTCATGTCATAGCAGAGAATCAGCCTTCATGTCACCTACCACTGGAACAGGCCACTGTCAGATATTTTTAGGCCCTGGCACCCAGACAGAGGAGAGAGGTCCCATAGCAGAGATTCAGGCTTCATGTCATAGCAGAGAATCAGGCTTAATGTCATAGCAGAGAATCAGGCTTCATGTCACCCGACACTGGAACAGGCCACTGTGAGATATTTAGGCCCTGGCACCCAGACAGAGGAGAGAGGTCCCATAGCAGAGAATCGGGCTTCATGTCATAGCAGAGAATCAGGCTTCATGTCATAGCAGAGAATCAGGCTTCATGTCACCCAACACTGGAACAGGCCACTGTCAGATATTTTTAGGCCCCGGCACCCAGACAGAGGAGAGGTTCATTCAACTTTGGGTTGCCCCGCAATATAATGGTAAAATTAAAAAGAAGATTGAATGAGGAAGTGCCCTGGAGTACAAGAATATATGGTTAAGAGGAGGTAGTTATAAATGTCTAATCTGCAAAAGGGATTGACAGGTCCCGTGGGATCCATGCCTGGTTCATTTTTATGAACATCAGCTTGTTCACATTGGCTGTAGACAGGCGGCTGCGTTTGTCTGTAATGACACCCCTTGCTGTGCTGAATACACGTTCAGACAAAACGCTGGCCGCCGGACAGGCCAGCACTTCTAAGGCATAAAAGGCTAGCTCTGGCCACGTGGACAATTTAGAGACCCAAAAGATGAATGGGGCCGAACCATCAGTCAGTACGTGGAGGGGTGTGCACACGTACTGTTCCACCATGTTAGTGAAATGTTGCCTCCTGCTAACACAGTCCGTATCAGGTGGTGGTGCAGTTAGTTGTGGCGTGGTGACAAAACTTTTCCACATCTCTGCCATGCTAACCCTGCCCTCAGAGGAGCTGGCCATGACACAGCTGCGTTGGCGACCTCTTGCTCCTCCTCTGCCTTCGCCTTGGGCTTCCATTTGTTCCCCTGTGACATTTGGGAATGCTCTCAGTAGCGCGTCTACCAATGCTTGTACTCGCACATCTTCCTATCACGCTCCAGTGCAGGAAGTAAGGTGGGCACATTGTCTTTGTACCGGGGATCCAGCAGGGTGGCAACCCAGTAGTCCGCACACGTTAAAATGTGGGCAACTCTGCGGTCGTTGCGCAGGCACTGCAGCATGTAGTCGCTCATGTGTGCCAGGCTGCCCAGAGGTTAGGACAAGCTGTCCTCTGTGGGAGGCGCATCGTCATCCTCCTCTGTTTCTCCCCAGCCACGCACCAGTGATGGGCCCGAGCTGTGTTGGGTGCCACCCCGCTGTGAACATGCTTCATCCTCATCCTCCTCATCCTCGTCCTCCTCGTCCTCCAGTAGTGGGCCCTGACTGGCCACATTTGTACCTGGCCTCTGCTGTTTCAAAAAACCTCCCTTCGAGTCACTTCGAAGAGACTGGCTTGAAAGTGCTAAAAATGACCCCTCTTCCTCCACCTCCTCCTCCTGGGCCACCTCCTCTTCCGTCATCGCCCTAAGTGTTTTCTCAAGGAGACATAGAAGTAGTATTGTAATGCTGATAACGGTGTCATCGCCACTGGCCATGTTGGTGGAGTACTAGAAACAGCACAACAGGGCACACAGGTCTCGCATGGAGGCCCAGTCATTGGTGGTGAAGTGGTGCTGTTCTGCAGTGCGACTGACCCGTGCGTGCTGCAGCTGAAACTCTACTATGGCCTGCTGCTGCTCGCACAGTCTGTCCAGCATGTGCAAGGTGGAGTTCCACCTGGTGGGCACGTCCCATATGAGGCGGTGAGAGGGAAGGCCGAAGTTACGCTATAGCGCAGACAGGCGAGCAGTGGCAGGATGTGAACGCCGGAAGCGCGAACAGACGGCCCGCACTTTATGCAGCAGCTCTGACATGTCGGGGTAGTTGTGAATGAACTTCTGCACCACCAAATTCAGCACATGCACCAGGCAAGGGATGTGCGTCAAACCGGCTAGTCCCAGAGCTGCAACGAGATTTCGCCCATTATCGCACACCACCAGGTCTCCCAAACATATGAGTTTCAGAATGGCCTGCTGACGTTTACCCCTGGCTGTGCTGAAGTTGGTGGTGAAGGTGTGTGGCTGACTTGATGAGCAGGTGGAAGAAGAGGAGGCGGAAGCCGAGTAGGAGGAGGAGGAGGCTACAGGAGGCAAAGAATGTTGCCTGCGAACCTTGGCGGCGGAAGGACGTGCGCCAAACAGCTCTCCGCCTGGGGCCCAGCCGCCACTACATTTACCCAGTGTGCAGTTAGGGAGATATAGCGTCCCTGGCCGTGCTTACTGGTCCACGTATCTGTGGTTAGGTGGACCTTGCCACAGATGGAGTTGCGCAGTGCACACTAGATTTTATCGGATACTTGGTTGTGCAGGGAAGTCACGGCTCTCTTGGAGAAGTAGTGGCGGTTGGGAACAACATACTGTGGGATAGCAAGTGACATGAGCTGTTTGAAGCTGTCTGTGTCCACCAGCCTAAATGACAGCATTTCATAGGCCAGTAGTTTAGAAATGCTGGCATTCAGGGCCAGGGATCGAGGGTGGCTAGGTGGGAATTTACACTTTCTCTCAAATGTTTGTGAGATGGAGAGCTGAACGCTGCCGTGTGACATGGTGGAGATGCTAGGTAACGGAGGTGGTGGTGTTGGTGGTACATCCTCTGTTTGCTGGGTGTCAGGTGCCAACGTTTCTCCCGAGGCGGAGGAAGAGGCCGAGGCGGCAGCAGCAGAAGAGGTAGCAGGGGGTGCCTGAGTGAGTTCCTTGTTTTTAAGGTGTTTACTCCACTGCAGTTCATGCTTTGCATGCAGATGCCTGGTCATGCAGGTTGTGCTAAGGTTCAGAACGTTAATGCCTC
The DNA here is from genome assembly GCF_014858855.1 of Bufo gargarizans. Lineage (NCBI taxonomy): Eukaryota > Metazoa > Chordata > Amphibia > Anura > Bufonidae > Bufo > Bufo gargarizans. Next base: position 393,174,803 of record NC_058081.1, read on the forward strand.
GCTTCAGGCTCTGATGGCACAGCGTGCAAACCACTCGGGTCTTGTCATCAGACATTGTTTGAGGAACTGCCACGCCAGGGAACTCCTTGAAGCTGCCTTTGGGGTGCTCGGTCCCAGATGACGGTGGCCAGTAACAGGCAAACTCTCTTGGCGGCGGGTGTTCTGCTTTTGCCCCTTGCTCCCTCTTTTGCTACGCTGTTGGCTCGGTCTCACCACTGCCTCTTCCTCTGAGATCTTAAAGTCAGTGGCACGACCTTCATTGCATGTATGGTCTAGGACTTCATCGTCCCCTGCATCGTCTTCCACCCAGTCTTCCTCTCTGACCTCCTGTTCAGTCTGCACACTGCAGGAAGACGCAGCAGTTGGCACCTGTGTTTCATCATCATCAGAGACATGCTGAGGTGTCCTCATGTCCTCATCATCAGGAAACATAAGTGGTTGTGCGTCAGTGCATTTTATGTCTTCCACCGCTGGGGAAGGGCTAGGTGGATGCCCTTGGGAAACCCTGCCAGCAGAGTCTTCAAACAGCATAAGAGACTGCTGCATAACTTGAGGCTCAGACAGTTTCCCTGATATGCATGGGGGTGATGTGACAGACTGATGGGCTTGGTTTTCAGGTGCCATCTGTGCGCTTTCTGCAGAAGACTGGGTGGTAGATAATGTGAACGTGCTGGATCCACTGTCGGCCACCCAATTGACTAATGCCTGTACCTGCTCAGGCCTTACCATCCTTAGAATGGCATTGGGCCCCACCAAATATCGCTGTAAATTCTGGCAGCTATTGGAACCTGAGGTAGTTGGTTCACTAGGACGTGTGGTTGTGGCAGAATGGCCACATCCTCTCCCAGCACCAGAGGGTCCACTAACACCACCACGACTATGTCCGCATCCGCGTCCCTTACTAGATGTTTTCCTCATTGTTACCGGTCACCATAATCAGAAAGAAAAAATTTGGCCCAATGTATTGAATTCAAATTCAGGCCTTTTTTTACAGGTACCTAATGCTATCTGGCTATCTATTTAGGTACCGTATTACACTAATACAGGAACAGCAGTAACCACAGATTTAGCTGAATATAAATTGTAGGCCTAGTTTTTAGGCCCTGGATGACAGGTATCCCTTTTACGGACAGAATTAGACTTGGAAATGCACGGTAGCGTCTGAAGTTAGTGAGGATGACCCTATCAGCACCTTCAATGTAATATACCCTTTTATGGATAGATTTAAACTTGGCCTGCTACAGCAGAAACCACTGATTTAGGGAATTGCTCATTTGGGAATTGAATTTCAACCCAGAACAAAATATATCCTTTGCCAGACAGCAGCCAGTATTACAATTGGCTAGCCACAGCTGAAACACCAGATTTAGGGTACTGCTATTTTGGCAATTGGATTTCAACCCTCAATAAAATAGCAAACACAGCCAAGCCCCTGATGTAGGATATAGCAAAAAAAAAACACTATTGATGGTTAAATGGACTTGGTGGCAGCTTGTGGCTGCCGATCACCCCAGAAAAAAGTAACAGAAAAACAGTCTGGGCAGCCTAAAAACATTGAGCAATTAACTAGCAGAAGTTGAATGATACACAGCTGTAGATCAATCACTTCATTAAGTGTTTTTGATGAGTAAATCCCTGCTTAATCTCGCCCTAACAGCAGCAGCTGCATCCTCTCCCTACACTAATCAGAGCAGAGTGACGTGCGGCGCTACGTGACTCCAGCTTAGAGGCGGGGTCACATGCTGCACTGGCCAATCGCAGCCATGCCAATAGTAGGCATGGCTGTGATGGCCTCTTGGGGCAAGTAGTATGACGCTTGTTGATTGGCTGCTTTGCAGCCTTTCAGAAAGCGCCAAGAAAGCGCAGAACACCGAACTCTGACTTTTACGTAAATGTTCGAGTCCGTGTCATGAATACCCCAAAATTTGGTACAAACCCGAACTACACAGTTCGGGTTCGCTCATCCCTAGTCCTCAAACACCCTTATGAGAACCTCAGACCCCCATATCAAATACTCAGACCCCATGTCAGATCCTCAGAACCCCATATCAGACCTCAGATTCCCAGACCCCCTTATAAGATCCTCCAACCCCCATATCAGATCCTCAGAACCCCTTATGAGAACCTCAGACCCACATATCAGATCCTCAATCCTCCATATCAGATCCTCAGACCATCACTTCAGATGCTCAGACCCCCATATCAGACCTCAGATCAGACGCAAAATTAATTAACGTACCTCTCCCGTTTCACCACTGCTGTCCATATTGTTCTCTTCTTCAGTCCCCCCTCGCTTCTCTGGGTCCACACAGCACGGTTACCTGACTGTATACAGCATCAGGTAAGAGTGCACCCCTACATCCTGATGCTGTATGCAGTCAGGACAGTGCAACATGGCCTGAAGAAGACCAGAGAGCCTGAGTACAGCGCTCGCTGCACTTAACTCCCCCGCCTCCTGCATCCAACTGAGCACTTCTATAATGGAAGCACCCACTAAGTATTTAACAAAATAATTGGCAATGTTCCACTGGCAAGATATACCATAATTGGCAGTGCTCCACTGGCAAAGGGGGCCCTGTGCGCCCTCCTGGCTTATGGGCCTGGTCGCAATTGCGACCATTGTGACCCCTAAAGATATGCCACTGCTGTCACTGCCTTAGATGCCATGTTCAACAGCAATTTCGGCTTCTGTGAGGTTGGCTAAGGGATATGGCTCCCTCTTCCTTCTGATCGGCGCCCCCCACAGTGAAATTGCAGGGTCTGATTAATTACCATGACAGCCTAGAGACTCCCAGGCCTTCCATGGTAAGCTTCCTGCTAAACTGTGCACAAGGTACACCTCTGCAGGGAGCACATCAGAATGCCATTTAGGCCTCCTGCACACGAACGTTTTTTTTCACGGCCCGCAAAAACGGGGTCCGTGGGTCCGTGATCCGTGACCGTTTTTTCGTCCGTGGGTCTTCCTTGATTTTTGGAGGATCCACGGACATGAAAAAAAAGTCGTTTTGGTGTCCGCCTGGCCGTGCGGAGCCAAATGGATCCGTCCTGAATTACAATGCAAGTCAATGGGGACGGATCCGTTTGATGTTGACACAATATGGTGCCATTTCAAACGGATCCGTCCCCATTGACTTTCAATGTAAAGTCTGGAGTTCTTTTATACCATCGGATTGGAGTTTTCTCCAATCCGATGGTATATTTTAACTTGAAGCGTCCCCATCACCATGGGAACGCCTCTATGTTAGAATATACTGTCGGATATGAGCTACTTCGTGAACCTCAAATCCGACAGTATATTCTAACACAGAGGCGTTCCCATGGTGATGGGGACGCTTCAGGTTAGAATACACTACAAACTTTGTACAAGACTGCCCCCTGCTGCCTGGCAGCACCCGATCTCTTACTGGGGGATATGATAGCACAATTAACCCCTTTAAGTGCGGCACCTAAAGGGGTTAATTGTACTATCATATTCCCCTGTAAGAGATAAGGGCTGCCAGGCAGCAGGGGGCAGCCCCCCCCTCCCCAGTTTGAATATCGTTGGTGGCACAGTGTGCCCCCCCCCTCCCTCCCTCTATTGTATTAAATCGTTGGTGGCACAGTGTGCCAACCACCATCGGCCCCCCTCCCTCCCTCTATTGTATTAAATCGTTGGTGGCACAGTGTGCCAACCACCATCGGCCCCCCTCCCTCCCTCTATTGTATTAAATCGTTGGTGGCACAGTGTGCCAACCACCATCGCCCCCCCCTTCCCTCCCTCTATAGCAGTAACATTGGTGGCAGTGCGCGGTCTCAACAGTAGAAGATTCATACTTACCTGCTTCTTGCTGCTGCGACGTCTGTGTCCGGCCGGGAGCTCCTCCTACTGGTAAGTGAAAGGTCTGTGCGGTGCATTGCTAAAGAACTGTCACTTACCAGTAGGAGGAGCTCCCGGCCGGACACAGACATCGCAGCAGCAAGAAGCAGGTAAGTATGAATCTTCTACTGTTGAGACCGCACACTGCCACCAATGTTACTGCTATAGAGGGGGGGGGGGGCGATGGTGGTTGGCACACTGTGCCACCAACGATTTAATACAATAGAGGGAGGGAGGGGGGCCGATGGTGGTTGGCACACTGTGCCACCAACGATTTAATACAATAGAGGGAGGGAGGGGGGCCGATGGTGGTTGGCACACTGTGCCACCAACGATTTAATACAATAGAGGGAGGGAGGGGGGGCGATGGTGGGGGCACACTGTGCCACCAACGATATTCAAACTGGGGAGGGGGGGGGGTCTGCCCCCTGCTGCCTGGCAGCCCTGATCTGTTACAGGGGGATATGATGCCGCACCTGAAGGGGTTAATTGTGCTATCATATCCCCCTGTAAGAGATCGGGTGCTGCCAGGCAGCAGGGGACAGTCTTGTACCAAGTTTGCAGTGTATTCTAACTAGAAGCGTCCCCATCACCATGGGAACGCTTCTGTGTTAGAATATACTGTCGGAAATGAGTTTTCACGGAGTGAAAACTTAGATCAGAAAAAGCTTTTATGCAGACGGATCTTCGGATCCGTCTGTATGAAAGCAACCTACGGCCACGGATCACGGACACGGATGCCAATCTTGTGTGCATCCGTGTTCTTTCACGGACCCATTGACTTGAATGGGTCCGTGAACCGTTGTCCGTCAAAAAAATAGGACAGGTCCTATTTTTTTGACGGACAGGATACACGGATCACGGCCTCGGCTGCAAAACGGTGCATTTTCCGATTTTTCCACGGACCCATTGAAAGTCAATGGGTCCGCGAAAAAAAACGGAAAACGGCACAACGGCCACGGATGCACACAACGGTCGTGTGCATGAGGCCTTACCCAAATAGATCTATTTAGATCCAGGTGCAGGTTTGGAAACTAGAATATTATTTGTGGGACAACTCTTTTAAGATATTTTTTTTTTTCACCTTACAGTGATCATCATAAATTATTAGGGTGAATAGGACAAAGGATTAAGAACACGGGTTCTAGCCCCCTAAGGGAGCTAAAAGTTGTGAAAAAGAGTTAACAAAAAACATAAAATATTAAAAGTTTAAATTCTAAATATTAAAAAGTTAAATTCCCAATTTTACATATAAAAATATATACCAATAAAAAAAATACACATATCAGGTATCACCACATTTGAAATTGTCAGAACTATTTAAATATAAAAAAAATGTTCCTGCTTAGTGAACACAGTAACATTAAAAATAACAATAAAAATAAGCAATTTGCCTTTTCTTAGTCACCTTTTCCACAAAAAAGTTTAATAACAGTGATCAAAAAGTAGCACATACACCAAAAATGGTACCTATACAAACTATAGTTCGTCCCGCAAAAAAACAAGCTCTCGTACAACTCTGTACACTGAAATATAAAAAAGTTATGGCTGTCAAAATATGGAGATGCAAAATAAATTTTAGTTTTTTTCAAGGAATTTCAATTTATTCAAAAGTAGTACAACAAAACAAAAACTATATCAATTTATGGAATTGTTTTTTTTTTCCACCCACAAATAATTTTTTTCCCATTTTCGTATGCAAGGTAAATGAAATGGTGCTATTAAAATGCATCTTGTCCCACACAAAAAATAAGTCTTCATATGGCTATGGGAATAGAAAAAAAAAAGTTATGGCTATTGGAATGTGGGGAGCAAAAATAAAAAATGAAAATAGTCTCAGACCTTAAGGGGTTAAGTTGAAAACTGTCGGTATCCTTAAGGAGTTAATAACACTCAACACTGTTGATGTTTTAGATTTTCTCTTTTTGGTGGAAGGTGCTTTCTTCTGATCTGTAAAATGATGGCCGCCATTTTGAGCGATTTACCCGAAACAATAACCTAGAGCAGTGTTTCCCAACCAGTGTGCCTCCAGCTGTTGCAAAACTACAACTCCCAGCATGCCTTGACAGCCTTTGGCTGTGTGGGCATGCTGGGAGTTGTAGTTTTGCAACAGCTGGAGGCACACTGGTTGGGAAACACTGACCTAGAGTTTCAGATTTGCTAGAATATGAATTTTAGGGAAATGTATATTATTTAGGGAAACATATTTGATTTGTTTAGGACCAATAAACTCATTTCTAGTGGATGTATATAAAGCAATATACAGATTATACACAATATACACATTTTTGATATCCTCACAGCCTTAATGTATAAAATACATTTACATAATAATTTGATGATCACTGTAAGGTGAAAAAAATATCTTAAAGGAGTTGTCCCACAAATAATATTCTACAGTTTCTAAACCTGCACCTGGATCTAAATACTTTTGTAAGTGCATGTAATTAAAAATTTACTATAGCTACTGATATATTCATGAAATCGATGTACTACTGTATTTGCTCTTTTTTTAATTTCTCTGTCCTGCACACTGAGATGGAAGCACATGCGAAGTTCCATCCTTCAACTACCACTAACTGCAGCAGACAGGACTCATACTCAGGCCATACCCCCTAAACTTGAAATAAATCTAGCAGAACAATTGGAGAAATAAATGGGGAGATCTCTGGATCCATGTGAGGTACAGGGCTGGTTCTAGCTTTGTTAGGAAGTGGTTGTGATGTACTAGATTATGTATGATTTTCATTTTTTACATGAATCGTGGGATAACCCCTTTAAGCAGAATCCTTTTCTTTCTGCTAACTGAACTATGAAAAAATGGCACCAAAATAAAGTAATACTTATTTTGCAAAGTACAAGGTCTCCAACAGCTGGCAAAAAATATAGTTATAATTACTAGAATACAAAGAAGCAAAATTAATAGAATGTTAATGTCCTCAAGGCTATATTGGCCTGGTCCTGAAGGAGTTAAGTCATAATTATGCTTGTGTATTGAAGCATTGTAATACTAAGCCCATCTGTTGTATCAAAAACATACTGTTGTCCATGCTTCCATATAAAGCAACCAAAATGAACAGGGAATTCTAAAGAACTCTGCTAACATCTGTGTATGTCTCCCTAGATGCTGCAAAGACATGATATATAGAGTGGCAATATGGATGTCAGTCAGCTCAAGTTCTGTGGGACACACGATTCATACATCTTCATGTATCCATTTTATCAAACTCTAAAGGTTATAAAAGCTTCTTATTATAACAGTACATTATTATGAAACACACGGTCCCATTGGTTTGTATTATGGAGTTGTTCACGTGAATCCTATTCTAGACGATAGAGAGAGAAAAACTTGATAAAATTGTTTATAGCAGATCCACTAAAATTTATAGATTAACAGGGATTCTTACCAGTGTCATAAACTGATGCAGAGCAACTGCACAGCATAAGGTAAAAGAAGAGAGGAGACATTGTCAATGCTAACTGACGTATGGACAAACCTATGTGCATTGATGTCCATGTAAGATACGGTAGATCAGCTTTACAGCTGAGAGCCTACAGTAATGTTTTTAGACTGCATACACAAATCGAAGTTGCTCGTATTGCCCTGAAAATTGGTATATAACACCCTCTAGTCTTCTAGGTCTCAGATTTCTTTGTGTAAAGGTTTTATCTCTTTCTGTTCATGTTTTATAAAATTTTTACTTTCTTTCCTACTCCCCCTCCCTAAGCTCTTGAATGCAATAATAGCAACAGCAAATAATGTGTCCCTGACATATATAACTATATATGTAAACACATATTTGACGGTGTTAACAAGCAACTTTGTCATGAGTGGTGTACCTCCAATACAGGCAGACCACACAGCTACTATGGGGCCCATGGAAAAAAGGGGCCTGCAGTCAACCAAAGGCCCGTCTTTCCAGCTCCAGTATAGTATCTCTATTATCAGTGGAGAAAGCTAAAGGACCGGTGATGTCATCACAGGTCCTGTACATCTAGTAAACAAACTGCACAGAGCATGGTGTAGTTCCTAGGTTAGATAGGAGCATCTGCCAGTACCTGTGTTAACATTGTCTTCAGCATCACAGGTCTTATACATCTAGTAAAGGAAAAGCACAGAGCATGGTATAGTTCCCAGATTAGATAGGAGCATCTGCCAGGACCCGAGATGACATCATCTTCAGCATCACAGGTCCTCTATATCTAGAAAAGGAACTGCACAGATCATCATCACAGGTCCTTCAATCCCACAGCATGGAGAATAGAATTGAATGGAGTGGTAAGAGGATGCCCACTTCCTCCCTCTTTAACTCGCCCTCATTCCCTATTTTTAGTTCACTGCCCTCTCTATCTATCTATCTATCTATCTATCTATCTATCTATCTATCATACAGTATACTGATATGTGAGGTACAAGGTATAATAGATGTAGTGTGTACAGATATATAGTATATGCAGCAGTCTACTTATATGTGAGGCATGAGGTATAATAGATGCAGTGTGTACAGATCTATTATATATACAGCAGTGTACTGATATGTGAGGTACAAGGTATAATACATAAAACACCAATACAACCAAACGCATCATTACAAACCTCATACCTCACATGTCAGTACACTGCTGTATACACTATATATCTATACTCATTGCATGTATTATACCTTGTGAGAACACTGATAACCATTAAAAATATGGAAAAGTGAGTAGAACATAAACAGAAAACACCAATATAACCAAACGTACCACTACTGTATATCATAGAAAATCAATAAACTTTATTCATGACCAACAATACATACATATACAATGTCAATGCGGTTAAAAGGCCCCTACGCTAACAACACGTGAAGGGTTAAACACTCACATGTGGTACATATCATAAAGTAATCCTGTAAACTCCCCAAAAGCCCCCCAGTCATATGCCAATAATTAATACAAACAAATCCATAAAATGGTATAAGTGCATAAGACAACAGGCTAACAAATTAGCATAAATAGAAAGGCGATCAGGAAAAAGGGCATTTTATACCGACCGCAAGTGGTGCAACCACCCCGTGACTCCCTGACGCGCATTTCGCCATACGGCTTCTTCCAAGGAGCGTACTGATCTAACCCAGGAACGCTTCTTATAGGTAAAGGGCATCTGTATCCTATCTAACAAATGAATGGTACACTCCACGTCTCTCCTTTAACTTTAACCCCAAATTGCAGATTCCACATGGTTCTCCTCTGATACCACGATCTCAGTGGTGCACGAGCCCAAACAACAATTAGTCCAGGACAATATTCTTTTTTGTAGAAAGAAAGTGGGCGGCATGAAGCAAAGCGCACGCGGCACCGGAGCTAGGAGATACTTCCCTGCACACTGAATGCAGCAACGGCCGTTTCACGCCATATGCGGTTCGTCAGGCTGCTCCACCTCTTAAAGCACTTCACGTCAAAGCATCAGGTGTGCAATCAGTGACTCTCTCTTGGTGCCAATACACATTGGTTACAACTAAGAACAAATTGCTACATTTAACATGACGGGGTATTGGTTATTCTCCGCTTGCCCTCCTTGATCCATCACTTACTAACACCTGACTCCACCCACCCCCAGCCAGATCCCCATAGGCCTTGTCAGAACCTCAATAAGACACGGACACCAAGTTGGATTATATCGGCCACAGCAGCCGTTTTATTACAAACACATACATAAATAAATAACCTTTTATTTTCCACAAAACATAACCTGAAGATATATCCAACTAATTCCCAACATATCCCTGAGTAACACGGGGGAGGTCCTGGAAGCCCCAAACCTAGGAATTTTCGCCAGTATCTTTGAGCCGACTTGCCCCCAGCCGGAGGCACCACTGACGGCTCGCCCAAATTCCGCCACAACCGACCACCAGCCATAGGAGTCCGGCCCCAACAGTGGAGCCCTCGCATTCTCGTCACCTGAATCTCTCCAACTTCAAGGACCTCCCACCGCCACGAACGCACATGCTTGACCCCTTAAGCCTCTGCGTCCCTCCACATCCGTAGAGCTGTCTCTACGCCCTCCTGTATCGCCAGCCACCACATGTCTATCCCCACTGCGTTCAAGTGAACACCGTCAGACCGCCTAAAAGCCCCGACCCCTTTCTCCTGTTTGGTATGCCTTACTACCACTGCCCATGAAATGCCCTATGGCCTGGTTAGCTTTTATCCTAGCCTTATTGATCCCTTCCACAGATCGTGCTCCCCTCCATACTTTGAGGGGAACGATGTCCGACCAAACGGAAATTGAACCCGGGAACAACGCCCACAACCGGAATAAGTCAAACTTAACATCCTTCACTAATTCCCTCAACGGCCCCCTGTCCAACCTAACAAATTTGTGGACCTCAGGCAACACCACCCCCCACACCATTCCCCTACGCCCCAACCATCTTACCAGCGCTACCGATCGATCAAACCCCAACTGTTGACCATCCGGCCGAACCGCTGCCCGGATGGCTCCCCAGAAAACATACTGGTGACCCATTATCCAGATTAGCGCTGGGTCCGAATCTGTAACGAAATAATAAGCTCAAAGAAGCATACCATACGGGATGAAACAAAGTAAAACACAGTATCACAATCGATCTGGGCGTATATCTGATCTAAAACAAATTGATTCCCACCTTCCTATACGCTTTATCGTGTCCTGCCCCAGCCCCCATCTAGCCACCTCTGTCGCTGTCCCGATTCTAAAGGAGTGGCTAGAGTAGCCCGCTAGCTCTATGCCCAACTTCCCCAGACACCGTTTGAAGACCGCTGTGAATTGGAAACGGGAAAGGAAAGACCCGTCCGCATGCACCAAGAGAGGGGAAGTTGTCCCCTTCACCTTCACCCTGTACTCCCTCAAGCAGTATACCGGACACCTTGAACAACCCGGGACCGCGAAAAGAACAACTTTGCAACCTCTTCCCTCCCCATCAGTTTTTGATCTTCTAATACGAAATTCCACCCTATCCGGAAAGAGGTTCACATCCTCCCTGAACAGGCCTCCCTGTCTCTTAACCGACAGAGAAACCAATTCGCCCAAACGCAATGCCCCGAAAAAAGCCAGTGAAAAAGCCAACCTAAACAAACGCGACTCCCACGGCGAGGCACAGACGTCGACTAATTTCTCCCCCAACCTTAAAAACAAAGCAGAAGACACTGGTCTACGATCAACCTCCCCCGACTGAGAACGCTGCCAACCCTTTAAAAAGACCATAAAAAGACTTGGTGACGTCAGGCAAATTCCTGAGGAGAAAACCGAAAGCCAAACCCGAAATGCAACTATGAATTCTAGCGATAGACCACCCCTCCTCTCTACAATGCCCAATGAACAACAGCATGGGAATTTCAAAGTCATCTGTCTCAACACCCAACCTGGTCTTCCATTCTTCTCAGCAATCAAAGGTGTCCACTACGTCACCCATAAACATTTCCCTGCCATTATAACATTCCAGAAACGATGTCCAAACTTGCAGATCCGCCCTCAGCTCTTTTCCTAGCCTAATGTAGTGGTGCAGTGCCGCCACCCCTGCCATTGCCGCCACCAAACGCCTACTAAATATTCTACCCATGGGAAGGATCCAAAAAGCGAAATTGAGCTTTTACAGGAGTGACTGTAGGTTTCGCAATTGTATTTTTTCGCCGCACCCTGTCCACTACCTTTTTCAGGTCATCAACCTTGTCCATGGGCAGCCTACATTCCATCTTCACTGAGTCAATCACTATGCCCAAGAAGCTCAATTCCGTGATCGGTCCCACAGTTTTTTCTGCCGCTAGGGGAACCCTGAAGGAATTAAACAACGCCCCCATCGCGTGCAACAGTAAAGAGCACACCCTGGATCCCGGGGGACCAACACATAAGAAATCGTCCAGCTAGTGAATAATTGATTCACATCCAGAGTAATCCACTACCGTCCATTCTATAAAAGGGCTGGACTTCTCAAAATACGCACATGATAAAGAACACCCCATTGGTAAACAACGATCAACGAAAAATTTCCCCTCCCAAAAACATCCCAACAAATGCAGGTTATCCAGATGCACCGGCAACAGCCTAAATGCTGACTCTATGTCCGTTTTCGCCATCAATGCCCCCATCCCGAACTTCTTAACCCACTTCACTGCCGCATCAAACGAGGTATAGACTACTGAACACAGGCACGGGTCAATACCGTCGTTGACTGACGATCCTTTTGGAAAGGATAGATGTTGAATCAGGCGAAACATATTCGCCTCCTTCTTTGGAACCACCCCCAGTGGTGACAAAAGCAAGTTCTGCAAAGGTGGTTCCAAAAACGGGCCAGCCATCCTTCGCAGTCTAACTTCCTTTTCCAACTTTTTTGTAACTACATCTGGGTGCTCCCTCACCGACTGCAAGTTCTTCCTAAGCAGCACCGGCCCAGATGGAATAAACAGAATTTTAAATCCCACAGAAAAACCTTCCCGCAACAATTGTGCAGCCGCCCTATCCGGATATCTAGCGAGAAAATGGTCTATCTCTTGCAGACGCATCGGTGTCTCCCCCTTTTCCAGAACCCTCGCTCCCCCTCTGCTTGGCCCCTCTAAAACACTGCGTGGCTTCGTGAGTCCCACCACAATTGGAACATTTGTGCTTGAATTTGCACTTAGCTCCAAATTTACACCCCCTTCATTGAATAGAAAGCGGATGCTGACGTGAATCCGGATTGTCCCCCTGCCCCTGATTCACTCCGAAAGGGCTGGCCTGACCTAATCAGCGCTGTCATTTTTAGCCACAAAGCGATGTCTTTGTGGTCCCATTTTACATTAGGGCGTACCGCCTTCCGCTGCCTAAACTGCTTGTCGTAACGCAGCCAGGCCATATACACGGTAAGATTCCCTGATGGCATCCAGGTAACAAAAAAGCGCGGAGCAGCACTTTATCACACTGGCCAATATTGCGAACTCCTGCAACCAGTTAGGGAACGTCCACGGTATCAGTCGGTACCTACGCTTCTCCTCGTCCTCCCTCTTGCCCTCATCCTTTCGCGCCCTATCCAAATTGAATCTGTACAAAGGGAGAAGGGAAAATATGTCCACATACTCCCCTTTCCAGATGCGCTCCCTAACCTCCTGCTTGTGCCCCCAACGGGCCCTCAAAACAAACATAGACTTCACCCTTTGCCCTATCGTCTAACCTTATTATATCCTCCTGTTCGGACCCGCCTGCCTGCGTTTGCACCGACGCCGAAGTACCCCTTGAAACCACCGTGGATGTACCCGAAGCTGGCGCCCCACGCCGGCAATGGCCCTGATGTTACCGACCCGCCGAAGGCCCCCAACGGCAATGAGGGATTTCGCTAGAAACCCCACTAAACCCCCAAAAAACTGGCCTGGGCTCTTACTTAAGTCTGACTGGGGCCCCCCAACCCCCCCAGACACTAACTGACATAAAGGTCCCCATGGTGTCTCACCTGAGTGCTGTGACCCCATCAGCCAAAGGTCCTGAATCCCGACGCTCGGACCTCTGCGACAGTCCTGGCACAGTGAGTTCCCACGGATGTCCCCTGGCCAGGCTGGGACCAGTGACGTAATCTTTCGGATCCTCCCTGGATACCTCTTGCGCGGCGAAACCTTCTTTGTAAACTTGCCTGGCCAACGAGGGCCTGCTGCCGTGGTCCACAGCAGCCTGGTGCGCTCTGGGATACTGGTCAAGCTGAGGGGCCTCATCCACATCCAGATCCTGGAGAGGGCCCGTCGTACCTGGTCCTGAACACAAGGTGGCGCTGCTGGGCTGCTGAAGAGGCCTCCTGTGGCCTGCACGTGGGTTCCGAATACTGGCCGGATTCCTCCTACGCCTGGGCGCACGGGCAGGAGTGGCACCCGGCGACTGCAGGCGTGAAGGGTCCTGGGAAGCAGGGCTCCGTCTTCGGCGCTGAGGCAAGTTCTGGGCTGAGGTGCGCTGGTGGCCTGGACCGCCGCGGCCGGGATGCAGTTGGCTGAGGCCGAGTGGGTGCCTCAGCCACCCCTCTGAGAAGCTGCTGGACCTGCTCTTGAAGCCAGCCAGGTCCCCGAGCAGCTACAGCCGTCCTGAGATCAGCGATGAGCGAATCAACGTCCATGGAAAGTACCAATGTGCACAGCTCCGTTTCACCATAAAATGGCCTCCTTCTTTCCCAGACCCTCGCCTATTTAACCCCTTGCTCCATGCCCCCCCCCCCCCTTAAACCAGCCAATTAGCTTCCCTGGGGGCTCCCTCAAACCAGCGCACCGTCATGTTCGCCTCCCCAAAAGACTACGCCCCCCAGTCCGGCTCTTTCTTATTTGTCACAGAGCATTTATATAATTTACAAAAGAACACTAATCTAATCTATCATTCAGGCCTGAGTTTCCTGTTGCCTGCGTCCGCAATATCCATCGCGCTTCACACTTTAACAACTGGCGATGTCTATCTCCTCCATTCAAAGGAGGAGGGACAGACTCAATCCCTGCAAATCTTAATGAACTTGCATCTCCAGCGTGCACTTCCCTAAAATGTTCAATGAGTCTGGGGGATCCCTTCCCTGTGTCGAACGAACTCAAATGTTCTCTAACACACTCATACATGCAGCGAATCGTCTTAGCAATATAAAATTGGCCACAACCGCAGGTCACCATGTACACAACATATGTGCTGCGGCAGTTCATAAAGCTGCGGACTCTATAGTGCAAACCAGCCACCCTGATGAACTTAGACTGAGAGTTCCGTCTGCACAGGGAGCAACCCCCACATCTGATATTTCCTTCTGGGATATTCCTAGTGAGTAGAGTTGAGTGAACACCTGGATGTTCGGGTTCGAGAAGTTCTGCTGAACTTCCCGAAAATGTTCGGGTTCGGAAACCGAACCTGAACCTCATTGAAGTCCATGGGGACCCAAACTTTTTGGCACTAAAGAGGCTGTAAAACAGCCCAGGAAAGGGCTAGAGGGCTGCAAAAGGCAGCAAAATATAGTTAAATCCTCTGCAAACAAATGTGGATAGGGAAATGAATAAAAATAAAATAAATAAAAATTAACCAATATCAATTGGAGAGAAGTCCCATAGCAGAGAATCTGTCATCCTGTCAGCAGAGAATCTGGCTTCATGTCATAGCAGAGAATCTGGCTTCATGTCATAGCAGAGAATCTGGCTTCATGTCATAGCAGAGAATCTGGCTTCACGTCACCCAACACTGGAACAGTCCATTGTCAGATATTTAGGGCCCGGCACCCAGGCAGAGGAGAGAGGTCCCATAACAGAGATTCAGGCTTCATGTCAGCAGAGAATCAGTCTTCATGCCATAGCAGAGAATCATGCTTCATGTCACCCAACACTGGAACAGTCCATTGTCATATATTTAGGCCCCGGCACCCAGGCAGAGGAGAGAGGTCCCATAAAAGAGATTTAGGCTTCATGTCAGCAGAGAATCGGTCTTCATGTCATAGCAGAGAATCAGGCTTCACGTCACCCAACACTCGAACAGTCCATTGTCAGATATTTTTAGGCCCCGGCACCCAGACAGAGGAGAGGTTCATTCAACTTTGGGTTGCCCCGCAATATAATGGTAAAATGAAAATAAAAATAGGATTGAACGAGGAAGTGCCCTGGAGTACAATAATATATGGATAAGGGGAGGTAGTTATAAATGTCTAATCTGCACAAGGGATGGACAGGTCCTGTGGGATCCATGCCTGGTTCATTTTTATGAACGTCAGCTTGTCCACATTGGCTGTAGACAGGCGGCTGCGTTGGTCTGTAATGATGCCCCCTGCCGTGCTGAATACACGTTCAGACAAAACGCTGGCCGCCGGGCAGGCCAGCACCTCCAAGGCATAAAAGGCTAGCTCTGGCCACGTGAACAATTTGGAGACCCAGAAGTTGAATGGGGCCGAACAATCAGTCAGTACGTGGAGGGGTGTGCACACGTACTGTTCCACCATGTTAGTGAAATGTTGCCTCCTGCTAACACGTTCCGTATCAGGTGGTGGTGTAGTTAGCTGTGGTGTGTTGACAAAACTTTTCCACATCTCTGCCATGCTAACCCTGCCCTCAGAGGAGCTGGCCGTGACACAGCTGCGTTGGCGACCTCTTGCTCCTCCTCTGCCTTCGCCTTGGGCTTCCACTTGTTCCCCTGTAACATTTGGGAATGCTCTCAGTAGCGCGTCTACCAACATGCGCTAGTACTTGCGCATCTTCCTATCACGCTCCAGTGCAGGAAGTAAGGTGGGCACATTGTCTTTGTACCGTGGATCCAGCAGGGTGGCAACCCAGTAGTCCGCACATGTTAAGATGTGGGCAACTCTGCTGTCGTTGCGCAGGCACTGCAGCATGTAGTCGCTTATGTGTGCCAGGCTGCCCAGAGGTAAGGGCAAGCTGTCCTCTGTGGGAGGCGTATCGTCATCGTTCTGCGTTTCCCCCCAGCCACGCACCAGTGATGGGCCCGAGCTGTGTTGGGTGCCACCCCACTGTGAACATGCTTCATCCTCCTCCACCTACTCCTCCTCCTCGTCCCCCTCGTCCTCCAGTAGTGGGCCCTGGCTGCAGCTGAAACTCCACTATGGCCTGCTGCTGCTCGCACAGTCTGTCCAGCATGTGCAAGGTGGAGTTCCACCTGGTGGGTACGTCGCATATGAGGCGGTGAGCGGGAAGGCCGAAGTTACGCTGTAGCGCAGACAGGCGAGCAGCGGCAGGATGTGAACACTGGAAGCGCGAACAGACGGCCTGCACTTTATGCAGCAGCTCTGACATGTCGGGGTAGTGTTGAATGAACTTCTGCACCACCAAATTCAGCACATGCACCAGGCAAGGGATGTGTGTCAAACCGGCTAGTCCCAGAGCTGCAACGAGATTTCGCCCATTATTGCACACCACCAGGCCGGGCTTGAGGCTCACCGGCAGCAACCACTCGTCGGTCTGTTGTTCTATACCCCGCCACAACTCCTGTGCGGTGTGGGGCCTGTCCCCCAAACATATGAGTTTCAGAATGGCCTGCAGACGTTTACCCCGGGCTGTGCTGAAGTTGGTGGTGAAGGTGTGTGGCTGACTGGATGAGCAGGTGGAAGAAGAGGAGGCGGAAGCCGAGTAGGAGGAGTAGGCAACAGGAGGCAAAGAATGTTTCCCTGTGATCCTTGGCGGCGGAAGGACGTGCGCCAAACAGCTCTCCGCCTGGGGCCCAGCCGCCACTACATTTACCCCGTGTGCAGTTAGGGAGATATAGCGTCCCTGGCCGTGCTTACTGGTCCACGTATCTGTGCTTAGGTGGACCTTGCCACAGATGGCGTTGCGCAGTGCACTCTTGATTTTATCGGATACTTGGTTGTGCAGGGAAGGCATGGCTCTTTTGGAGAAGTAGTGGCGGCTGGGAACAACATACTGTGGGACAGCAAGCGACATGAGCTGTTTGAAGATGTCTGTGTCCACCAGCCTAAATGACAGCATTTCATAGGCCAGTAGTTTAGAAATGCTGGCATTCAGGGCCAGGGATCAAGGGTGGCTAGGTGGGAATTTACGCTTTCTCTCAAATGTTTGTGAGATGGAGAGCTGAACGCTGCCATGAGACATGGTTGAGATGCTTGGTGACGGAGGTGGTGGTGTTGGTGGTACATCCCCTGTTTGCTGGGCGGCAGGTGCCAACGTTCCTCCAGAGGCGGAGGAAGAGGCCGAGGCGGCAGCAGCAGAAGAGGCAGCAGGGGGAGCCTGAGTGACTTCCTTGGTTTTAAGGTGTTTACTCCACTGCAGTTCATGCTTTGCATGCAGGTGCCTGGTCATGCAGGTTGTGCTAAGGTTCAGAACGTTAATGCCTCGCTTCAGGCTCTGATGGCACAGCGTGCAAACCACTCGGGTCTTGTCGTCAGCACATTGTTTGAAGAAGTGCCATGCCAGGGAACTCCTTGAAGCTGCCTTTGGGGTGCTCCGTCCCAGATGGCGGCAGTCAGTAGCAGACGGAGTCTCTTGGCGGCGGGTCCCACTGCTCCCTCTTTTGCTACGCTGTTGGCTCGGTCTCACCACTGCCTCTTCCTCCGAACTGTGAAAGTCAGTGGCATGACCTTCATTCCATGTTGGGTCTAGGACCTCATCGTCCCCTGCATCGTCTTCCACCCAGTCTTCCTCCCTGACCTCCTGTTCAGTCTGCACACTGCAGAAAGAAGCAGTTGGCACCTGTGTTTCGTTATCATCAGAGACGTGCTGAGGTGGTATTCCCATGTCCTCATCATCAGGAAACATAAGTGGTTGTGCGTCAGTGCATTCTATGTCTTCCACTGCTGGGGAAGGGCTAGGTGGATGCCCTTGGGAAACCCTGCCAGCAGAGTCTTTAATCAGCATAAGAGACTGCTGCATAACTTGAGGCTCAGACAGTTTCCCTAATAGGCATGGGGGTGATGTGACAGACTGATGGGGTTGGTTTTCAGGCGCCATCTGTGCGCTTTCTGCAGAAGACTGGGTGGGAGATAATGTGAACGTGCTGGATCCACTGTCGGCCACCCAATTGACTAATGCCTGTACCTGCTCAGGCCTTACCATCCTTAGAACGGCATTGGGCCCCACCAAATATCGCTGTAAATTCTGGCGGCTACTGGGACCTGAGGTAGTTGGTACACCTGAGGTAGTTGGTACACTAGGACGTGTGGCAGAACGGCCACGTCCTCTCCCAGCACCAGAGGGTCAACTAACACCACCACGACCATGTCCGCGTCCCTTACTAGATGTTTTCCTCATTGTTACCGTTCACCACAATAAGAAAAATCTTATTTGGCCCAATGTATTGAATTCAAATTCAGGCCTTTTTTTACAGACACCTAACACTATCTGGCTATCTATCGTATTACACTAATACAGGCACAGTAGTAACGACAGATTTAGCTGACTATAAATTTGAGGCTCATTATTAAGGCGCTGGGTGACAGGTATACGTTTACAGACAGAATTAGACTAGGAAATGCACGTTAGCGTGTGTGTGAAGTTATTGAGAATGACCCTATCTGCACCTTCAATCTAATATACCCTTTTATGGATAGATTTAAAGTAGGTCTGATACAGCAGAAACCACTGATTTAGGGAATTGCTAAGTTGGGAATTGTATTTCAACCCAGAACAAAAACTGTGCTTTGGCGGACACTAAATGAATTGACCAGCCTCAGCAATAAACACAGATTTAGCTGAATATAAATTTTAGGACTATTATTTAGGCGCTAAGTGACAGGTATACGTTTAGGAACCGAATTAAACTTGGAAATGCACGGTAGTGAAGTTATTGAGGATGACACTATCCGCACCTTCAATCTAATATACCCTTTTATGGATAGATTTAAAGTAGGCCTGATACAGCAGAAACCACTGATTTAGGGAATTGGTTGTAGGATATAGCAAAAAAATAACCCCTGATGTAGGATATAGCAAAAAAATAACCACACTATTGATGTTTGAATGGACTTGGTGGCAGCTTGTGCTGGCGCACCACAAGACGCAAAATGGCCGCCGATCACCCCAGAAAAAAGTGACTGAAAAACGCTCTGGGCAGCCTAAAAACAGTGAGCAATTAAATAGCAGCAGTTCAATGATCCACAGCTGTAGATCGATCACTGAATTAAGTGTTTTTGAGGAGTTAATCACTGCCTAATCTCGCCCAACAGTCGCAGCTGCAACCTCTCCCCACACTGATCAGAACAGAGTGACGTGCGGCGCTACGTGACTCCAGCTTAAATAGAGGCTGGGTCACATGCTGCACTGGCCAATCACAGCCATGCCAATAGTAGGCATGGCTGTGACGGCCTCTTGGGACAAGTAGTATGACGCTTGTTGATTGGCTGCTTTGCAGCCTTTCAAAAAGCGCCAAGAAAGCGACGAACACCGAACCCGAACCCGGATGTTCGGGTTCGGGTCCGTGTCACGGACACCCCAAAATTCGGTACGAACTATACAGTTTGGGTTCGCTCATCCCTACTAGTGAGCCAAGTGGTATTTGGGGGAGTGGCAAATCTGCTTCTCAATATGTTATCCTTTATGGTATGGCACCTAACACTAGTATACTGCCTCTCTTGGACTTACCTAAGCCTACATTTTCAGGGAATTGTAGGAACCAGCTACATTTATACTCTGCTCAGAAGTCCCAGGCAGATGGACGTTGCTCAGCTAAAAGAGGTGCTACACTCAGAAGTAGAGGTAGATTTTTTTTTTTTTATCAGCCATGTTTGTTTGATGAATTTGTACCTGTGACTATGTATATGAATGTGCGAGTCTAAATTTTCTTATAGATGATAGTGGCAGTAGAAGCATATAGTACAGAACATGGTAGTAGACAGGCAGACAGCAGCATAATACCGTCAGTAGGGGGAGATCTATTCATCGGCCTCAGGTGGAGTAATGTGAAAATCCTCATGGATATATGCCTTGTTCATTTTTACAAAACTGATGTTTTATACACTAACATAGGACAATTTGAACCATTTGGGTGTATGCCGTGCAGAAAATCCTCTCTGAGATGAAGTTGGAGGCTTGCTTAGGACAGAACAGTGAGACCATATTGGGCCACTTCGAGCCACTGTTCCAGTCTGCCTCCCCGGAAGTCCATGGGGTCACGGAACATGGTATGTGCAAGGTGGTATGTCTCAGTTTCCTGGTTTGCCTCAGCCTGGCGTAGCACATGAAAGAATTGCTCCATCATGATGATGCTGAACTGTGTAGACAGTGTATCCTGGTAATACAGCAATATGGCTTCCTTCTTGGCAACAGTAATACATTCCTGTTGTGCTGAATAGTGATGGTCTAAAAGCATTGAAATGCCTTTCAACTATATGTTTAACCCCTTCACGCATTATCATGTACATGTATGTGAGGGAATGCGGCTTCTTGCTGCATCCTCACGCGAATGTACGTGATGTGATTGAGCGGGTGCATGAGCTGCACCCGCCCAATCAGCAGCACGGAGCCAGCTGTTAGTGATAGCCAGGCCCCTGCTGAATCTTCCGGCAATGCTGTTATGGATGTTATGTTGTTGCACCACTTCCTGTTTTCCGTTTGTGGCAGTTGCTCCTGTCTTTGTTACCAACATGGCTCCTGTGCAGTAATCCCGCGTGCTGTTTATTTACATCACATGTAACATGGTGTCAGAAGTATCTGGATCTGCAATGCTTCTGCTTATTTGCCGCTGAGAGCCTGCCAGCCTTGCAGCATGATCATGTCTCCTGTCTCTTGTCCAAGGATTTGAGCATTTGACGCAAGCAATAGCATCATGGAGGCTAACAGCATTCCGCTGCTTGAGCCAATGAGGGTAAGCGGCAACATTTGTGATAACCGGGACACCTTCAAAACTGAGTTTGATGACTACTGCCTCGCCACAGGGTTAAAGGAGAAGCCTGCAGCAGTGCAGGCAGCCACTCTGAGGAGGGTGATGGGCAGTGAATGCCTCCATGTTTACAAGCACAATCTAAACCTTACAGAGGAGTAAAAGAATGAGACCAAAGCCACCCTGGATGCATTAGAAACTTTCTTCAGGCCTTCTAAAAATGTAATATATGAAAGATATATATTTGGCTGCTGCAAGCAAGAAGACGGTGAATTGATAGACAATTTTGTCACACGGCTTAGAGAAAATGCAAGCTGAGAGTATGGCTCTTTGAGAGATGAACTTATTCGTGATAAACTGGTTCTAGGTATCATCAATGAAAACACACGCCGCCACTTGTTGAGGAAACACAATTTAGATTTGCAAACAGCGCTTGAGATGTGTAACATCGCAGAACTTACTGACAAGCATATGAAAGCTATCGAGCAGGATAAAATGACAGACAATATCAATGTAGCCTCTTCACAGCAGCACAAGTTTCAACACAAGAGTCGCTCACACAACTCACCTGAGCAGAAGCCTGCATCATGCAAGTATTGTGGCAGTTTGCATGTACGAGTTAAAGAAAAGTGCCCTGCAAATGGAAAAAACTGTGCTGCATGCGGTAAGCCAAATCACTTTGCAAGGATGTGTCTCTCCCGTGACATGAAAGTAAGGAAGCTACACACACTTCAGCAAGTGCCTGATTCTGTTTAGCACTGATATGCTTTACTCCTCAGAATGCATTGGTGCTGTGAACACAAAAGGCAAGAAATTGTTTGTAAACCTCAATTTAAATAATATATTCCAACCTTGTCCGCTGAATTCAGGTGCAACATGTGATGTAATGAGTTTAAAAGACAAAATGAAACTGGCGCCCGAAACACCCCTTCAGCCTAGCAGCACTATATTAAAGCTGTATTCAGGGTAAATAATAGAATCATTAGGACTTTTCCAAACAAAATGCAGCATACGATTGTGGAAGCTGATCAGAAACTGCTATTATCTGGTTCAACATGTAAGCGCCTGGGACTGCTGCAGTTCACTATTCATGCTGAGCTGCACTATGTTGGTAATCAGTCAGCGAAATCTCTGACGAGGCCGCTGACAAAACAGCTAATTCTTCATGCCTACAGTCAGGGGTGTAGCTGAAGGCTCATGGGCCCTGGTGCGAGAGTTCAGCTTGGGCCCCCCTTCCCTCAGTGCTTTGTGGCCAGGAGCAGGGGAGCACATAGCCTTTGTACTCCCTGAGGCAAAAACAGCACTACTCCCATGTCAAAATTTTGACCTAACTCCTTCCATCCAGCCAGAGGTGTAACTTGCATACATGTAACTTGCACTTTGTATAATACCGGTGTCTTCTTATGTGGCCCAAGGGTCTTTGGGCCCCCTCAGGCTCCTGGGCCCAGTAGCGACTGATACCTCTGCACCCCGTATAGCTACGCCCCTGCCTACAGTGATGTATTTGAGGGCCCGGTAGTATCTGTTCCAGGGGAGGTGCGCTTTGAACTTGACCCTGCTATTCAACCAGTTCAATGTGCCCCACGGAATGTACCAATAGGTATTAAGCCACATGTCAAAGCACAACTGGACAAGTATGAAGCTGAGGGACATCTAACCTCAGTATCAGAACCCAGATTAGATAAGCAACATGGTGGTTATCAGAAAGCCTGAAAAGATCAGAATCTGTATCGATCCCAAGTTCCTGAATATGGTCCTGAATCGGTCACACTACCTAATGCCTACACTCTGTACAAACTTCCAAAAGCACATATTTTCACACTAGTCGATGCAAGGGATGCCTTTTTACAGTGCAAACTAGATGAAAAAAATAAAAAAAAATCTTACATAACCAGAAGCTGAGCAGGACCATGAAGAAAAGTTAATAGCGCTACTAGATCGTTGCAGACAAGTGATGCTGAGGCTTAGCGTGAAGAAATTGCAGTTCAAGGTGCAAGAAGTCCATTGCTATGGGCATATCCTGTTGTCACCACCAGTTCTCTGAGAAGGTCTGGCAGACGTTCTTCTCTACCTCTTGCATGATGTTCTTTGTTTTGGTTTTACTTCGTCATCTCCTTTCCTTCTGCCAGCTGTCACCTATTTACAATAATTGGCTTCCTTAATATTCCCTCCCATACTGCCTCACTTTGCAGTTTATACTACTTCCTGGATTAAACTGGAGGCTGCTGCTGATTCCTCAGATAAGTCATTTTTCTTTTATGTGTATTTCCTTGCTGGCTTGATTCTAGGTGACCCTAACTCTGTCCGTATTAAGTGCAGGGAGCCGGTGGCCGTGTCCCCTCACTATTATAGGGTTTTCAGGTGTCACACAGTATTAGGTACGTGGGCATGCAATCGTCTACCATAAAGATCTTTGCATGGGAATAGCAGTCAGGGAGAGCTCTAGGGGTTTTATGGGGGTCACCCATATTCTCCTTAGTTTGGGATCAAGCCAGTCGGATGTTTATTTATAAGTTCCAGCTTTCTGCAACACCATCCGTGACACCTGTCTTCACAAGGCTTAAAAGCTGACCCGAACAAGATCAAAGCCATTGTGGACATGCCACAGTCTGCTGATGCCAAAGCAGTACAGAGATTTATTGGCTTTGTTACATATCTAGCAAAATTCCAGCCATATTTATTTGAGGTGTGTGAGCCATTAAAACGACTTGTGGACAGAGATGCGGTTTGGCACTGGCTTCCCAAACATGACCAGGCAGTAGAGGATATCAAACGCTTGATCACCTCTGCACCAGTGTTGCAATACTATAATGTCACTAAGCCTGCTACTATACAAAGTGACTCTAGCAAAAATGGCCTGGGTTGTTGTCTTTTGTAGGAGGGTCAACCGGTGGAAAATGCGTCCAGAGCTCTTTCACCAGATGACCGAAACTATGCTCAGATTGAGTAGGAATGTTTAAGTATTGTATTTGCATGCCAACGCTTCCATCATTATCTCTATGGGCGGGACTTCATTACAGCTGAGACTGACCACAAACCTCTGATAATCATATTCAAGTTTTTCAAGCACCCTTTTGTGTGCTCCAAAGCGTTTGCAGAACTTGATGCTTACATTGCAGCATTACAACCTCAATGTTGTCTATAAGCCAGGAAGTGTAATGTATATCAGCGATGCTTTGAACAGAGCTATGTTAGATAATGTGACATCTGGAGGTGAGCACGAGCTTCAAACAATTTGTCAGCTGCAAGAGGAACAAATTTTCTTTGCAGACATTAATCAAATCGAGTATCTTAATGTCACTGCTCAGTGTCTGCAGCAACTCATACAACACGCTGACGGTGATGCAACATTACAAGCTCTGAAATCTGTTGCCTTGAGTGGATTGCCAGATGATAAAGTAGCAATTCCTGCAACTCTATGGGAATATTGGTCCTTCAGAGATGAGATCAGCGTACAAAATGGTATCTTGTACAAAGGCCCAAGGGTCATAGTGCCTAAATCGCTAAGAGCGGAGATATTATCACTAATACACTCTAGCCACATTGGAGGTGAAGCATGCTACATACAAGCTCATGATACTCTTTACTGGCCTAACATGCAAGGTGAAATCTAAGATTTTGTCAGTAATTGTCGCATCAGCAATGAATATGCCCACTTCCTACAATAGGAAACTATGATGTCGCACGAGATACCGACACGTCCATGGCAGATCATCAGTATGGATTTATTCAACTACGCAGGCAAAGAATGCCTGATATCAGTTGACCACTATTCAGACTTTTGGGAAATCGACCTTCTTCCTGATTTGTCCACTGAAACCACAAGGCTCAGTTTGCCCGTTATGGCCAACCAGATAGTGATCTCTGATGATGGCCCTCAGTTTTCAAGCTTGCAATTTGGAAGATTTGCAATGGAATGGGAGTTTGAGCACCTTACTTCCTCACCACTTAATCCACAGGCGAATGGCAAAGGTGAAGCAGCTGTAAAGATTGTTAAGCTTAAAACTTGAGCAAGAGAGCACACAGTGATGGTAAAGACTCGTGGAAGGCAATTTTGCATTGGAGAAACACTCCAACCGAAGGCATGGATAGCAGTCTGGCACAAAGACTGATGTCAAGACTGATGTCAAGGAGGCTGAAGACTTCCTTAACGGCAGCAAATAAGCTTCTGGAACCTTGTGTGGTACAAGGTGTTACAGAAAAGTTAAAGTTTA
Organism: Bufo gargarizans; assembly: GCF_014858855.1. Classification (NCBI taxonomy): domain Eukaryota; kingdom Metazoa; phylum Chordata; class Amphibia; order Anura; family Bufonidae; genus Bufo; species Bufo gargarizans. The sequence goes on from NC_058081.1 coordinate 393,200,142, forward strand.
AGAGACAAATGTCAAAGGCTCAATATGATACATCGGCCAGGGATCTGCCAAAGTTGATTATTGGAGAACAAATCTGTATGAAACCCTTACCTGGGGATCGAACAGGTCATTGGAGAATGGGTACTTGTTTGAAAAAAGTTGCACCACGCTCGTATCTAGTGGACGTTGACGGAACTCTCTTTAGTCGCAATCTTGTGGGTTTACGAGTGGCAGAAAAACCTACATTGCAATATCTCATTAATAAGCCAGTCTTGCTTGGTATTACAGGGACATGTGCCCATTGACTGTGAGAATTGTACAGAGGTGGGGCCACAGACCAATGGTTCTGGCAATCCTGAGCAAGCTAGTACATCTACCAGCAGCCACGCGCAGGACATGCCAGTAGGAGATAAGAGCCCAGTAACTACCAAGAGGGCTAATATACTACAAGGACAAGTCGTCACCTGTAGTGGAAGATGTTCAAAACCACCTATGAGACTTAACCTATAGAGTATCAAATGCTTTATTGTTATCTCTCTTCAAAACTTACAATGTTCATTTATTAACACTTAAAAAAGGGGAAGATGTTATGTATGTTATGTTGGTGCACCACTTCCGTAACGATCTGCTCTTCAAAAATGTCACATAATCTACCACGTCAGGTGAACACCGTCAAAACACAGTAATAAATAAAAACTGAGCAAAAAAAGCCATTTTTATCACCTTACATCACAAAAAGTGTAATTCCAAGCCATCAAAAGGATATATGAACCCCAAAATAGCACCAATCAGACCGTCATCTCTTCCTGCAAAAAATGAGCCCCTATATAAGACAATCACCCAAGAAATAAAAAAAAAATATGGCTTTCAGAAAATGGAGACACTAAAACATGATTTTTTCTTCAAAAATGCTTTTATAGTGTAAAACTGAAATACATAAAAAAAAAGTTGACATATTGGGTATCGCCGCGTCTGTAATGACCTGCTCTATAAAAATATCACATGATCTACCCTCTAAGGTGAACGCTGTAAAAAAATAAAAATAAAAACTGTACCAAATTTTTTTTTCACCTTATAGTGTTTGTATTTGTTATATTCCCTGTTGCCTGAGACAGAGAGACTTCCATTCGTCCATCTGGGGAGGAATGGGTTGTCTCTGGAACTAAACTTATTTCAGGGCCTTATAGGTAAATCAGGGCCTAGGTATACTGCATATGAATATTCGAACCTTCAAGGTCTATTCATATTATTAGATAGTCAGGGCCCGTATTAGAGTTGTCTAGGATGTGACCAGTTTATTCCCTAGTTTCCAGGCCCAGTTACTGTTCTCCTTCCCTCCTGTGTTCAGTGTCCCCCCCCCCCCCCCACTGATTGTGACATTATCTACCGCCATAAAAAACTCAATTTCGATCAGGTAAGTGCAGCTATGGATCCTATGTCTGCACTGTTCAGACAGCTGCAGGGATGGTCATTGGAGGTAGCTGACCTCTGTGCGGCAGTCTTACAGATTCAGAGACCACAGACTTGCTGGTTCCGATGGTGGGTACCGGGCCTGCCATGAACCTAAGGTTTCTCTCCCGAACAGATTTTCTGGGGATGAGTGTCAACGTGTGGGTATGATCATTTCTTTGCTTAAGGATGATGCACAGTCTTGGGCTTTTTCTCTGCCTACCGGATCACCATCCCTCCAGTTGGTAGATTCATTTTTTAGAGCCTTGGGTCTTATTTATGATGACCCGGATCGCATCTCTGAGGCTGAGACCAAGTTATGTGGTTTACTGCAGGGAGAGCTCTCCGCAGAAATCTATTGCTCTGAATTTAGGAGATGGGTTACAGATCCGGAGTGAAATGATCCTGTTCTCTGTAGCCAGTTTTGTCAGGGTCTATCTAGGAGGCTACAGGACGTGTTGGCCTTTCATGAAAAACCTGAGTCATTGGAAGCAGCTATATCCCTTGCTGTATGTCTGGATAGACACCTGATGGAGAGATCTAAGGGCCCTCACTATCAGGACTCACTGTCAAATAAGGTGGCAGCTTCCTTTGACACTTATGGTAAAGAGACCCCTGTGGATACGCCTTGTGAGGAGCCTATGCATTTGGGGGGAGCTACTCCTGGGACTACTGGTAAGACCTCTGGTCATATGAAGGGGTCTGTTTTTGTTTTGGAAAAAAGGGACATTTTGTGAATATTTGTCCGTACATTCAGCGCCAAGGCGCAAACAATAGAAAAATGCGTAATCCCCAAATTACTATTGGTGGTGTGGCTGGGGAGCAAGAAAACTTACTTTTGCCTTTTACTGGTAGTACCCGATTTCTCCTGTCTGCTGAGGTGGAGCTAGAGTCCAAAACTGTGGAAATCGAGGTATTTATAGACAGTGGGGCTGGGGTTAACCTGATTGATGGACAGTTTGTTCGTATTTATGGGTTGACTACTAGTTCACTAGAGAAAAGCATTTCTGTCTTTGCTATTGATTCTGCACCTCTTACCCCAAAAAGCCTGTCGCAGGTGGTAAATAACATCCATTTAAGAGTGGGTGATTTCCATCAGCAATCTGTCTCATGTTATGTGTTGGAGGATCTGCCTGCTCCGATGGTTTTGGGTTCGCCATGGTTAAGCAAACATAACCCTATCATCGACTGGCAAGCGAGACAGATTCTCGATTGGAGCGATTTGTGCATGGACAACAGTCTCAATGAGTCTTTCTCTGTGATAACCACTAACTGTACCCTCGTTCATTTCCAAATTTTCTGATGTGTTTTCGGAGATTGTTAAACAGGAGTTACCCCCGCATCGGGAGTATGATTGTCCCATCAATCTTATTCCTGGAGCTAAACTGCCCAAATCTCGGTTGTATAGTCTTTAGGAGCCCGAAAAAAAGGCTATGCAAGAGTATATCACGAGAGCTTGGCGAAGGGTCATATCAAACCATCCAAATCCCCAGTGACGGCTGGGTTTTTCTTTGCAAGTAATAAAAATGGTACCATTAGACCATGTCTGGACTTCCAATCCGTACCCCCTTCCTTTGATTCTGGATTTGTTTGATCAAATTGTCGGTGCCAAGGAGTTCTTTATATTGGATCTGAGGGGGGCATATAATTTGGTAAGGATCAAAGAGGGGGACGAATGAAAGACTGCCTTCAATACCCCTGAGGGTCATTTTGAGAATCTGGTCATGCCTTTTGGGTTAACCAATACTCCAGCGGTTTTTCAACACTTTCTAAATGACATCTTTCATCATCTGGTGGGGAGATTTGTTGTATATCTGGATGACATACTAATTTATTCTCCAGACATGGAGACTCATCAGGATAATGTGAGACAGGTGTTACATATCCTAAGAGAGAATAAATTGTATACAAAGATGGACAAATTTGTTTTTGCTGTTCAGGAAGTGCAATTTCTGGGTAACCTGCTCTCTCATCCTCAGGTTTTTGTATGGATCCCGAGAAAGTCTGTGCAGTGTTGGACTGGGATCGACCCGAAAATCTGAAAAATCACTTATGCGGTTTTTGGAATTCACCAACTACTACCGTAAATTCATCTTGAACTATTCAACTGTGGTTAAACCTTTAACAGACATGACTAGGAAGTGGGTCGTGCTCTCTGTTGGGTCTGAGGCGGCATTACAAGCCGTTTCTGCTGTGAAGGAATGTTTTTCCTTCAGCCCCTATTCTGGTACAACCGGACGTGTCTCAGCCATTTATTGTAGAGGTTGACGCATCCGAGGTAGGGGTGGGAGCAGTTTTGTCGCAAGGTCCTTCACCTAGAAAATGGTGCCCATATGCTTTTTTCTCTAAAAAAACTCTTGACTGCTGAAAGAAATTATGACATGGGCAATAGGGAATTGATGGCCATTAAATTGGCTTTTGAAGAATGGCACCATTGGTTGGAAGGAGCAATTCATCCTATTACAGTAATAACTGATCACAAAAATCTGGCTTACATTGAATCGGCTAAACGATTGAATCCAAGGCAGGCCAGATGGTCACTGTTTTTCACCAGATTTAACTTCATTGTTAAGAACATCAAGACGGATGCTTTGTCACACAGCTTTCCTGGGGATCCTAGTCCTATTTTGTCTGAAAGGGTAGTCATATCTGCCCTATATCCTGATCTTGAGGCTAAGGTGTTGGAGGCCCAAGAGGATGCACCAGACTCTTGTCCTCCAGACTTGCATCACAAGGTATTTGAGGAACATAACTGTACTGTCTTGGCTGGACACCCTGGGAGTGAATCCAGTTGAGGCTGCATAAGTGTGTTGAGGACTATGTGTCAGCCTGTTGTACCTGTGCTCGTGCTAAGGGGCCACATAGTCGGCATTCTGGATCTCCTTTTCCGCTACCCATCCCGCCCAGACCTTGGATGCATTTGTCCATGGACTTTATCACGGATTTGCTGAATTCTTCGGGTAAAACCGTGATCCTGGTGGTAGTTGATCGGTTTAGCATTTTATAGCATTGCCTGCTCTACCTAAATGCCAAAACTCTTGCACAGGTGTTTGTCGATAACATTGTGAAACTACAGGGCATTCCCTCTGATGTGGTGTCTGATCGGGGGTCTCAGTTTGCTTCCAGATTCTGGAAAGCATTCTGCACTAGACTGGGGGTACAATTGTCCTTTTCTTCAGCTTTTCATCCTCAGTCGAACGGACAGATGGAGCGCACCAATCAGAATCTGGAGACTTACTTGAGATGTTTTTTTTTCCAGAGAATCAGGAGGAGTGGTCTTAATTCTTGTTGTTAGCTGAGTTTGCCATTAATAACCATAGTCAGGAATCCACTGATAAGTCGACGTTTTTTGTGGCATATGGATTCCATCCGCAGTTTGGCACATTGTCTGGTTCTCAAACTTCCAGTATTCCTTCTTTGTCTTCGATTTGGTGGAAAATTCAAAATAACCTGAAAAAGATGGGCAACAGGTATAAGCGTGTAGCTAACAGTAGACGTATGACTGGTCCGGACCTGAGAGTGGGTGATTCTGTGTGGCTGTCCACAAGAAACATTAAGCTTAAGGTACTTTCTTGGAAGTTGGGCCCAAGATTTATTAGTTCAAAATCACTGCCATTGTTAACCCTGTAGCCTTCCTTCTTGAACTTCCTTTCATTGTTGAAGAAATGTTGAAATGTGTCTAACCTGTTGAGCCCTTCTCCTTGCCTCCCACTCCTGTCATGGTGGACGGTAATTTAGAATTTCAAATCAGCAGGATTGTGGACTCCCGAGTTCTCTGTAGATCCCTCCAGTATCTCGTCCACTGGAAAGGTTACGGACTAGAGGAGAGGATGTGTGTTCCAGCGGCCAATGTTAATGCAAATCATCTGGTGAAGGCCTTTCACAGAGCCCATCCTGACAAGGTCGGTCCTGGGTGCCCGGAGGTCACCCATAGAAGCGGGGGTACTGTCACGGTCCCTCAGGTGACTGGTCTCAGGAAATCAGAAAGACTGGCTGAACATGGCAGAATCTAACTGCCTCCTTGATTTCTTTTTATTCAGTGTTGATAGGGTTAATGAACACTTCCCTTTTCTCAGCTGTTGCTCAGTGGGCATCACTTCTACCTTTTATAGTCTGACCCCACCCTTCTGACTATGCGGTAGATAGCTTCATTTGGGTTTGGCTGAGCTGGTGTGAGGCCTCTCTGGTTTTCCTGTTCTTCCATCTCTACAGAAGTTAAGTGTCGCGTTTGTTTGTATTTGTTATATTGCCTGTTGTATCTGGGCCTGAGACAGAGACTTCCATTTGTCCATCTGGGGAGGAATGGGTTGTCTGGTCCTAAACTTATTCCAGGGCCTTATAGGGAAATCAGGGCCTAGGTATCCTGCATATGAATATCCCTACCTTCAAGGTCTTTTTATAGTGTTAGGTAGTCAAGGCCTGGATTAGGGTTGTCTAGGATGTGACCTGCTTCTTCCCTAGTTTCCAGGCCCAGTTACTGTACCCCTTCCCTCCTGTGTTCAGTGTGGTGTCCCCCCCCCCCCACACTGATCGTGACAAAATGCTTTTATAGTGTAAAACAGAAATAACTTTTAAAAAAAGTAGATATATTAGGTATTGCCACGTCCATAACAACCTGCTCTATAAAAATATCACATGATCTAACCCTTAAGGTGAATTTTGTAGAAAAAAAAAATAAAACCTCTGCCAAAACCACCAATTATTGGTCACTTTGCCACATAAAGTGTAATATTGAGTGATCAAAAAAATCATTTGTACCCGAAAAGGTACCTATAAAAATGTCAACTCTTTCCGCAAAAAATGAGCCCTTAAACAAGATGATCGGCAGGAAAATAAAACAAAAAGTCTTTCAGAAAATGTTAACACAAAAAACTTTTTTTTTTTTTCACAAATGCTTTTATTGTATAAAACTGAAATAAAAAAATTCAAAAATAGACATATTAGGGATTGCTACATCCGTAATGACCTGCTCTATAAAAATATCACATGATCTATCCTCAGGTGAACGCTGTTAAAATAAATAAAAATTGTGCCAAAATAGCAATTTTTTGGTCACCTTGTCCCAAAACAGTATCATATTGAATGATCAAAAAATGATACGTACCCAAAAATAGTTCCAATAAAAATGTCAGCTTTTCTTGCAAAAAAATCATGAGACAATCGCCAGAAAAATAAAACAAATGTAGCTTTCAGAAAATGAAGACACAAAAACATTTTTGTGTTCAAAAATGCTTTATTATGTAAAAAATTGGGAGTTTCTACTCTACGGGTATATCAGGGGGTCTTCAAATGTGACATGACAACTTAAAATTATAATTGAATTAATAATAATTATCCCAGGGACATATGCACTCCAAAAACCATATGGAACTCCTTTGCTTCTGCGCCCTGCCATGCGCGGGTGTGTTTTCTAAACCGTGGTCATTTATGGGTGGTTTCTACTATGTAAGCCCCACAAAGTTACTTCATAACTGAACTGGTCCTTTAAAAGTGGGTTTTGGAAATTTTCTTATAAATTTAAAGAATTGCTCCTAAAATTCTAAGCCTTCTAACTTCCTGAAAAATGAAAATGACATTTTCAAAATGATACCAACATGAAGTAGACATCCGGGAAATATACAGTAACAACTATTTTATGAGATGCCACAATCTGCTTTAAAAACAGACAATCAAATTTAAAAAAATTGTGAATTTTTCAAAATTTTCTGTAATCACACTGCCTGAGCTCATTGGCCAAAATACAAAATTTTAGACTTCTGTTAGTTAGGTGGGTGGTGGCAGCGGAGGCCATTTTATGCATGCTCAGTGCACCAGCACTGCATCTGAGCTTTTGGGACATTGCAAATCACAATTTTTTGGGGTGCAAACTACAACATCTGGATTGGTCAATGTGGAATTTAAGGTAGAAATACACCCATCATTTTCTGGGTTTTGAAAAACACACATTTTTTCCCTAAAACAGTATTTTCCAGATCTGCAAGTGTTAAATTCAAGTTTAATATATACAGCTTTCATATTCTGTTAGCTAAAAAAGACTTTTTTGGCAATCTACAACATGTGGATTAGTCAGTGTGCAATTTAAGCTAGAAATACACCCATTATTTTTCGGAGTCTGAAAAACATACTTTTTTTTTCAATAAACAGTATTTTCCAGATCTGCAAGTATTAAATTCAAGTTTAATATATACAACTTTCGTATTCTGTTAGCAAAAAAAGACTTTTTTGGCAATCTACAACATCTGGATTAGTCAGTGTGCAATTTAAAGTAGAAATACACTTATCATTTTCTGGGGTTCTTTTGACAAAAAACACTGTTTTCAGGCCTTGCAGCATCAGCACATGTGAAATTACAGGCTTATATACTGCTGTCAAATTCAGTTTTTAAACACTCACTCATTTGGGTACAAAAAATTTAGTTGGCAGGCTTTGATGCAGATGTCATTGTGAGATACACCCTTTAATACGTTTGGGTTACATTCAGAGATTTTAAATACCGCCATTTGGTGCACCAATATTGAATTCAGGCCTACACTGGTTCAGGCCCTGTGAGATACTAACTACCTCTACATACATGGGTTTGAATTAGGCATTTGAAATGCAGCCTTTTTGTGCAAAGATATATTTACTTCAGGCCTACAGAGGTTCAGGCCCTCTTAGATACTACCTCTACTTACAGGGGTTTGAATTAGGCATTTGAAATACAGCCATTTTGTGCAAAGATATTTTTACTGCAGGCCTACACTGGTTCAGGCCCTGTGAGATACTACCTCTACATACAGGGGTTTGAATTAGGCATTTGAAATACAGCCATTTGAAATACAGCCTTGTTGTGCAAAGATATATTTACTTCAGGCCTACAGAGGTTCAGGCCCTGTGAGATACCACCTCTACATACATGGGTTTGAATTAGGCATTTGAAATACAGCCATTTGAAATACAGCCTTTTTGTGCAAAGATATATTTACTTCAGGCCTACAGAGGTTCAGGCCCTGTGAGATACCACCTCTACATACAGGGGTTTGAATTAGGCATTTGAACTACAGCCATTTTGTGCAAAGATATATTTACTTCAGGCCTACAGAGGTTCAGGCCCTCTGAGATACTACCTCTACATAGAGGGGTTTGAATTAGGCATTTGAAATACAGCCATTTTGTGCAAAGATATATTTACTGCAAGCCTACACTGGTTCAGGCGCTATGAGATACTACCTCTACATACAAGGGTTTGAATTAGGCATTTGAAAGACAGCCATTTGAAATACAGCCTTTTTGTGCAAAGATATATTTACTTCAGGCCTACAGAGGTTCAGGCCCTGTGAGATACTACCTCTACATACAGGGGTTAGACTTAGGCATTTGAAATACAGCCATTTTGTACAAAGATATATTTACTTCAGGCCTACAGAGGTTCAGGCTGTCTGAGATACTACCTCTACATACAGGGGTTTGAATTAGGCATTTGAAATACAGCTATTTGAAATACAGCCATTTTGTGCAAATATATATTTACTGCAGGTCTACACTGGTTCAGGCCCTGTGAGATACTACCTCTACATACAGGGGTTTGAATTAGGCATTTGAAATACAGCCATTTTGTGCAAATATATATTTACTGCAGGTCTACAGAGGTTCCGGCCCTGTGAGATACTACCTCTACATACAGGGGTTTGAATTAGGCATTTGAAATACAGCCATTTTGTGCAAAGATATATTTACTGCAAGCCTACACTGGTTCAGGCGCTATGAGATACTACCTCTACATACAAGGGTTTGAATTAGGCATTTGAAAGACAGCCATTTGAAATACAGCCTTTTTGTGCAAAGATATATTTACTTCAGGCCTACAGAGGTTCAGGCCCTGTGAGATACTACCTCTACATACAGGGGTTAGACTTAGGCATTTGAAATACAGCCATTTTGTACAAAGATATATTTACTTCAGGCCTACAGAGGTTCAGGCTGTCTGAGATACTACCTCTACATACAGGGGTTTGAATTAGGCATTTGAAATACAGCTATTTGAAATACAGCCATTTTGTGCAAATATATATTTACTGCAGGCCTACACTGGTTCAGGCCCTGTGAGATACTACCTCTACATACAGGGGTTTGAATTAGGCATTTGAAATACAGCCATTTTGTGCAAATATATATTTACTGCAGGTCTACAGAGGTTCCGGCCCTGTGAGATACTACCTCTACATACAGGGGTTTGAATTAGGCATTTGAAATACAGCCATTTGAAATACGGCCTTTTTGTGCAAAGATATATTTACTTCAGGCCTACAGAGGTTCAGGCCCTCTGAGATACTACCTCTACATACAGGGGTTTGAATTAGGCATTTAAAATACAGCTATTGGCAAAAACTTTTATTGAGGCCTAGTCTGGTTCAGGCCGTGTGAGATACACCCTTTACATACTGTCGTTCTATTCTACTATTAATTAAACACCCATTTAGGGCAAGATCCTAAATTTAAAATATATGAGGAGAGTGTCAAATAAGGGACGTGGCCCAGTTCTTGCTGCTGCTGGTGGAGTTCCTGTTGCAGGAAGAGGACGTGGTCGATCTGTGCCAGCTAAACGCACAAGTGAAACCCCTTCCTCAGGTGCGAGTAGGCGACAAAACCTACAGCGGTATTTGGTCGGGCCTAATGCTGCTCTACAAATGGTGAGGCCTGAACAAGTACAGGCGATAGTAGATTGGGTTGCTGACAGGGATCCATTTCCTTCACATTGTCTCGAACCCAGTCTCCTGCTTAAAGACCACAGTTGGCACCTGTAGCCGATGTCCATCAGTCTTTCACCTCACCCCCTTGCAAATCAGCCAAGCAGTCTGAGCCCCAAGTCATGCAGCAGTCTCTTCTGCTTTTTGATGACTCTGTTAGCAGGGTTTCCCAGGGACATCCACCTAGCCATGTCCCAGAAGTGGAAGAGATTGAGTTCACCGATGCCCAACCACTTATCTTTCAAGATGAGTACATGGGAAAACCATCGCAGCACGTCTCGGATGATGATGAAACACAGGTGCCAACTGCTCGGGCTTTTCGAAAGTGTGCAGACCAACAAGGAAGGCAGGGGTGAAGACTGGGTGGAAGATGATGTGGAGGACGATGAAGTCCTCGACCCCACATGGAATCAAGGTCCTGCAAGTGACCTATGTGGTTCGGAGGAAGAGGCGGTGGTCGCACAGAGCCACCAGCACAGCAGAAGAGGAAGCAGGGTGCAAAAGCGGAGCGGCTGTCCTCTAGACAGTACGCCTGCTACTGCCCACCGCAGCAAGGGGCCGAGCACACCAAATCAAGCTCCAAGGAGTTCCTTGGTGTGGCAGTTCTTCAGATAATGTGCTGATGACAAGACACAAGTGGTTTGCATGCTGTGCAATCAGAGCCTGAGGCGAGGCATAAACGTTCTCAACCTGATCACAACCTGCATGACCAGGCATTTACGTGCAAAGCACGAGCTGCAGTGGAGTAGACACCTCAAAAACCAAGAAAGGTCTCTGGCTCTTCCTGCTTCCTCTTCTGCTGCAGTCGCGGCCTCTTCGTCCACTTCTTGAGTGACAGTGCCACCTGGCACCCCGCAAACAGAGGATCTGCCAGCAACACCAACACCTATGTCATCAAGCATCTCCACAATGTCCCACGCAAGCGTTCAGCTCTCCATATCCCAAACGCTGGAGAGGAAGAAGAAATACCCCCCTACACACCCACGAACCCTAGCCCTGAATGCCAGCATTTCTAAATTACTGGCATTTGAAATGCTGTAATTCCGTCTGGTGGAGACGGATAGTTTTAAAGGCCTTATGGCGGTGGCTGTCCCACAGTACGTCGTGCCCAGGCGCCACTACTAATCATGGTGAGCCATCCCTTCCCTGCACAACCAAGTAGGGAACAAAATCAGGTGTGCACTGCGCAACGCCATCTGTGGCAAGATGCACCTGACTACGGATACGTGGACCAGTAAGCACGGTCAGGGCCGTTATATTTCCATAACCTCACACTGGGTAAATGCAGTGGCAGCTGGGCCTGAGGCAGATAGCAGTTTGACGCATGTCCTTCCACCACCGAGGATTGCAGGGCACTTCAGTTTGCCTCCTGTTGCTTCCTCCTCCTACTCTGCTTCCTCAGGCCGTCTGTGCGGGCTTTAGGCGTTCTCACTCTGCTGCTGCTCGCCTGTCAGCACTGCAGCATAACTTCGGCCTTCCAGCTCACCGCCCCATATGCGACGTGCCCACAAGGTGGAACTTCACCTTGCACATGCTGGCCAGACTGTGCGAGCAGCAAGCGATAGTGGAGTTTCAGCTGCAGCACGCACGGGTAAGTCGCTCGGTGGAATAGCACCACTTCACCACCAATGATTGGGCCTCCATGCGAGACCTGTGTTCCTTGTTGCGCTGATACGAGTACTCCACCAACATGGCCAGTGCCGATAACGCCGTTCTCAGTGTTACTATCCCACTTTTTTGCCTCCTTGAAAAAACGCTCCTGGCTATGATGGAAGTGTATGTGGCACAGGAGGAGGAGGAGGAGGAAGAGGGATCATTTCGTAGGGTTTCCGGCCAGTCATTCCCAAGTGGCTCCGAGGGTGGGTTCCTGCACCCACAAACCCAAGGTACACAATTGTCCAGCCAGGGCACAGTTCTGGAGGATGAGGAGGTGAAGGATGAGGAGATGGAGGAGGAGGAACCATGTTCACAGCAGGGTGGCACCCAGACCAGCTCATGGCCATCACTGGTGCGTGGATGGGTGGATACAGGGGACACAGACGATACACCTCTCACAGAGGACAGCTTTTCGTTGCCTCTGTGCAGCCTGGCACACATGAGCGATTACATGCTGCAGTGTCCCTGCAATGACCGCCGAGTTGCCCACATTCTAACTTGTGCTGATTACTGGGTGGCCACGCTGCTGGATCTCCGTTACAAGGACAACGTACCGTCCTTAATTCCCTCACTGGAGCATGATCGTAAGATGCCCGAGTACAAGCGCATGCTGGTAGACACGCTGCTGATGGCATTCCCACCTGACAGCAGGGGCACAGTGGAAGCACAAGGCGAAGGCAGAGGATGAGGAAGAAGTCGCCAACGCAGCTGGGGCACCGCCAGCACCTCAGAAGGCAGGGTTAGCATGGCCGACATGTGGAAAAGCTTTGTCAGCACGCCACAACAACCAGCACCACCAGCTGATATGGAACGTCTAAGCAGGAGACAGCATTTCACCAACATGGTGGAGCAGTGTGTGTGCACACGCCTACACGTACTGAATGACGGGTCTGCCCCCTTCAACTTCTGGGTCACCAAATTGGGCACATGGCCTGAGCTTGCCCTTTACGCCTTGGAGGTGCTGGCCTGCCCTACGTGGACAAGCTGACGTTCATTAAAATGAACCAGGCATGGATCCCTCAGGACTTGTCCGTACCTTGTGCAGAATAGACATGTAAACCGGCACTAAGCAGCCATTGTTATACTGCAGCGCAATTGCTCATGTTTGTATTTTGGATATTTCACAATCTTTTGGAGTGTACCTTAATTTTACAAAATTAAATTAAAACCAAAAACCTGTGTTGGCTATCTCGTACTCCTCCACCGCCACTTCCACCTACTCCGCTACGTCCACCGCCTCCTCAAACTCCTACTCCATATGGAACTCCACCTCATAAATCCATTATTATTATTTAGTACGTTTTTTATTTTATATCATTTCACTACTTTGTCATTTACATTTTCGGGTGAAATTCACCAATTTTTGGGTGTATAGTATCACTGCTATACCTAGTAGGCCGGTTAACAAAAAAATGTATTTATATAATTACATTTGCAGTTGAAATTCAAAAATTTTTGGGTGTGAAGTACCACTGCTATACCTAGTAGACAGGTTAAACAATAAAAACAAATTGTCTCTTACATTTTATGGTGAAATTCACTAATTTTTGGTGTGATGTACCACTGCTATACCTATTAGACCGGTAAAAAAATAAAAATAACATTTGTCAGTTACATTTTAGGGTCAAATTCACAATTTTTTTTGGGTGTAATATACCCCTCATCTACCTAGTTGACAGCTTAATAAATTTCAATAATTTTTATTTTACATTTTCGGGTGACAATAAACAATTGTTTTCTGTCATAGACCCCTGCTCTACCAAGTAGACAGGGTAATTAATTTCTGCAATTTTTCTGTTACATTCTTGGGTTGACATTATACAATTTTAGAAGTGAATAAACCCCTGCTCTGCATAGTTGACAGGGAATACAATTTCTGAAATGCTTCATTAATTGATGCGCGCCACCTCCTTTTGATTCAATGCTTAAACTTGATTCAATGCTTAAGCAAGTTGTACCACATTTAAGCTTCAATACTTTGTCCCACATTTCCGCTATACTCTTTTGGCTAACATTTGCGCCTCAATAGCTTTTCCCACAATTCCGCTTGACTCTTTTGGCCCACATTTGGGCTTCTGTAATTTGTCCCACATTTACGCCTCAATTACTTTTCCCACATTTCTTCTTGATCCCAAATTATTTTAATAAAAGTAATCTCCCTTAAATTTGGTCTCTTTTTCTCACGCTCCCTTTCCGGCCTGGATCCCTGATTCCCCGCTACCCGTAATCACCATGGTAGGCGCATAAAAACATTGAAAGTTGATAGAGCAGATATCAAATTGGATCGTGAACGTTATGGGGACGTGCGACATGGTGGGTGGGGCAGTAAGTATGCACACGCCTACATGAACTAACTGACAGGGGTCAGCCCCTGCAACTTCTGGGTCTCCAAATTGGGCACATGGCCTGAGCTTGCCCTTTACGCCTTGGAGGTGCTGGCCTGTCCTGCAGCTGGTGTCTGAACGTGTGTTTAGCACAACTGGAGGGTTATATTTCCCAATGTTTTGGGGTGTACCCTAATTTAAAAAAATAAAAATTTAAAACCAAAAAGCAGTGTAAGCTACCTCCTCCTACCTCCTACCTCTTCCTTCAACCTACACCGCCACATCAACCGCCTCCTCAACCTCCTTCTCCATATGGACCTGGTCTTCCTAGATCGAGATAATTATTGTTTATTTTTACATATTTTATGTTATTTTAAGTCATTTCCCTATCCACATTTGTTTGCAGAGCACTTGCTATGCTCTTAACCACATTTTGATGCCATTTGCAGCCCTCTAGCCCTTTCCATGACATTTTTATAGCCACTGTAGTGCTCAAAAGTTCGGGTCTCCATTGACTTCAATAGGGTTCGGGTTCGGGGTCAAGTTCGGTTTAAGTTCGGGTCCCGAACTCAAACTTTTTTCCGAAGTTCGGCCGAACCCGAACATCCAGGTGTCCGCTCAACTATAATTACCACATAAAGTAAAACATGTCAGATTTACAAAATGTGTCTTGGTCCTTATAGTGAAAACTGGCTTGGTCTTGAAGGGGTTAAAGGGGTTTACAGAGATTTTGATACTGGTGACCTATCCTCAGCATCTGGGGTGTCAGACCCCTACCGATCATCAGTTTTGTGAATGAGGCTGAGCACTATACCAAGCTCAGCCGCTATACAATATAGGTTGCTCTGCTTTTTAAGCACAGAAAATGCCGAGGTGCTCATAGGAGAACCTCTCAAACAGCTGATCAGTGGGGTTTCTGGGGTTCGTACTACCACCAATCAGATACTGATGACCTATCCTGAGGATAGATCATCAGTATCAAAATCCTGGAAAACCCCTTTAATATCAAGCGGTCAACAATTAAAATGTTTGTAGTTTGAAACACACAATCTAATCTCTAATGTGTCTGCTAACATGGAAAATACAAAGCAGTGTTTGCGGCAAAAATATATATTTTTCCACTGGGTCTGAAATAACACATATTCAACTATGAAATATAAAGCAACGCATATAATGCACTGAAAAAATGAACAATTCCTCAGCAGCAGAATGCTATTGGAGTGCTGTATTGGCAATAAGCCTATGTAGAAACGTTAGGCTTTGAAATAACAAACAAAAACAAAGCTGTCACACTGTTCAAATGAAAAAAAAAAACTCAAAATGACTCAAAACTTCTATAATGATGTTCTGCAGTAGCCATATTTAGCAGTGTGCCCAGCTCCTCACTCCCTCAAAGCTTTCTATTCTTTCTATAGACTGTCCCTGTTACACTAGAATTGTTTGTGCCTCTGTATACTCTAAAATCTTTTTTTGACAGACACTGCCAGAGACCATCCTCATCAGCAGTCAATATGGTTTTTCTTGTTCTGCCCAGGCATCTCCCTGCCTGCTGCCGATTGGCGGATAAGACTATATGTCAGCCTCTGAGCCAATCAGGGAAAGCCCTCCCCTCCACTTCCTCCCATCCTTCTTCCTCCCTTGTGATTTTTCTTCATGAATCCTCTCAGTAATCACAGTAAAATCGAGCTCTTGATTCATCCAAAACAAATCAAATCAGCATAGATTTTAGGCAACATTTTTGGAAAATTTGTAATAAATCTGATTGATTAATTTAGAATTGATTTGTTCATCCTAATTCTGTAGCCAATTTTAGCAGCAAAAAATAGGGTATGTAGAGCAAATGGTGAACACGCTGTCACGACCCATGGTCATGGTCGTGACTCTGGATCCGCATGCGGTTGCCTGAGGTTCGGTTCTGTTGTCAACCACATGGTGAGGACTGCTTGTAGGTTGCCTCACGTGTGGTTGCCGCTGGCAACTTGTTTGGGTACTTGGCAGTATAGCAGCCTGAGCTGTTGCTGGCAGCTTACTGTCAAGTGCATGCGGTTTCACCTGTGGTGTGTGTTTATGTATGCACTTTGTTTGTTGTGCACAAGGTTATGTTTGTATGCACTTAGACACCTCCCTTCACTTGCGGTGGTCCGCAGCAACATCTGGTGTTGTGTGCATGTGGTGGCAGTGTCTCGGCCTGCTGGCTGTTCTTCAGGACATGGTTGCCACGCATGCCGTTGTCGGCGGTAACAGGTGAGTGTGTTGGTGTGCCTTTCCCCTTGTAGCTTGGCCACTTTAGACTCCTGTTTTTCCGTGTCCAGGAGGAACGGGCTGTCTACCCAGCTCCTAGTTCAGGGAACGACGGAGGGTCAGTAGGGATCCGAGGTTCCTGAGCATGGGCCCTCCTACCTTTAAGGGCGGCTCATGCAGCTAGGAGTCAGGGTCAGATTAGGGAAGCGCTAGGAGGTGACCTGCTCCCTAATTCTGTGGTTCTGGCCAAGTAGTAACCTTACTATCACCTGGCACCGCACGGCTGAGGGTTTTCGCCATCCTCAGCCGTGGCACTCGCTATACAATATTCCTTACTGCTCTTTTTACCAATTCCTATATCCTTCTTTTAATTAAGTGCAGATGTACCTTGAGGCACTTTGAGATGCCACTGATGGGGAGTCTACACCCTGAGACCACAGGAATTCCTAGAATTAATATATTGTACTTCCCTAAAGCTGCCTGATCTTCTTTGTGCCATATGGGTGTCACGCACAATTCCTTGAGGATAGAGGACACATACCAAGTGAGGAATTCTTTTTTTTCTCCATTCATCTAATGAGCTTTCCAATAAAGTGTTTTTTTTTTTTTTTTTGTTATGTGACCTTTAGTTTTATTTACTGTAGGCCAAATTGGATTGGATTTCTAATTAAAATTTGATTGTTAGGATATTTTCCATTTTAATGTATTTCAAAGTGAATAGACCCTAGTAATACAATAATATGTTCACCATTTTAGGTATACAGATGCACTACCCTGGTCATACTTCTTGGGTTTTGTCTAAATTAAACTACTCCATAACCAGTTAATAGGACTGCTAAAAACCTAGAACTGTGTCAATTCATTACAAAATAAGTTTCTATGATGATAATGCAAGCAATCATCATCTTCCAAGAGAGCGATAATAGGACAAGTCTAGGTCTATAGGCTACCAAGGTGATGAATAGTAGAGAGTGCAATTTAAAGCAAAAAAAAAGGGCTATAAATGAAAGCTACACATAAAATAGGGTCCATATGACAAAATATGAATGGAAAGATAAGAAGCAACAACAGTTTAAACCATTACATGTACAAAAATAAAATCTTAACATGCTGTAATTAATAAAAAAAAAGATCTGCAGTAACAATCCATAATAATAGAGCTTGAAAAGTATTCAAATTGATGCATTTTTCACATTATTCTTATAATATTATCAATATTAGAGCTGAGTTTCTTGAATAAAATATTCCGGCAAATGACTTTAAAGGATATTTTTCAACATACTTGAGAATGTCTTCCATCCACTCCAAAATCCATTAAAGCTGCTTACTTCAAAGAGCTTAGCCTTTTCACCATTACTGCTCTGTGATAACACATAAGACATAATATAGGAGAAGCTCTTAGAGACTATACAACAGGGAAAGCTTCATTTTTTATTGTGTATGTGTGTGTGTATATATATATATATATATATATATATATAGTAAAATGGGGTGATTTTAGAATTACTTGTTAATTCCCTAATAAGTGAGTCAATAGCATGGTACCAGTGTGTCCTTCGTAATAGAAATTCACCCTGAGCATAAGCAGACAATTGCTATAATATGCTCATGTGGTAGGGTTGGAAGGAAGAACACAGAGTACACCTATTATCCTGCCGTGTTCATTTAAAGAAATAGAAAACAACCCAATGAGGCAGTTGCAATTGTCCTTATGATGGGGGGGGGGGGGGGGGGAATCATTATCTAACTCAAGGGAGAGTGCAATATTCTCAACAAGTCTTGGCTTGCTTGTTCCAAGACCTGCATATTCAGCTAAAAAAGTTGGCATAAAGACTTGATAGAGGTATTTAACCATGAGTCACCCAGGATCCTGCTTTGGAGACTTATGACAAAGTATGTACCTCAGAAGTGAATAATGTTGTGGCAAACTGGTCAACTGCAGCAGTGAAAGTTACTTTGTTGCACTACTGCCAAGATAGCAATGACCGTTTTCTATCCTTTGCATGCCCCAGAGCCCCCCCCATGGATAAACCCTATAGTAACCAGCTAGTGAAACACTGTGGTTGGACTACATTATATTGTATCCTATTTGGAAGACTTAGGCTAAGTTCAATGTGATGGATTCTCATGTGAAAAAAATCAGCATGAAAATCTGTATGTAAATACAAACCGGATTCCCAAAAAGTTGGGACACTAAACAAATTGTGAATAAAAACTGAATGCAATGATGTGGAGATGGCAAATGTCAATATTTGATTTGTAATAGAACGTAGATGACAGATCAAACGTTTAATCCGAGTAAATGTATCATTTTAAAGGAAAAATGTGTTGATTCAAATTTTCACGGTGTCAACAAATCCCCAAAAAGTTGGGACAAGTAGCAATAAGAGGCTGGAAAAAGTAAATTTGAGCATAACGAAGAGCTGGAAGACCAATTAACACTAATTTGGTCAATTGGCAACATGATTGGGTATAAAAAGAGCTTCTCAGAGTGGCAGTGTCTCTCAGAAGCCAAGATGGGTAGAGGATCACCAAATCCCACAATGTTGCGCAGAAAGATAGTGGAGCAATATCAGAAAGGTGTTACCCAGCGAAAAATTGCAAAGACTTTGCATCTATCATCATCAACTGTGCATAACATCATCCGAAGATTCAGAGAATCTGGAACAATCTCTGTGCGTAAGGGTCAAGGCTGTAAAACCATACTGGATGCCCGTGATCTCCGGGCCCTTAAACGACACTGCACCACAAACAGGAATGCTACTGTAAAGGAAATCACAGAATGGGCTCAGGAATACTTCCAGAAACCATTGTCAGTGAACACAATCCACCGTGCCATCCATCGTTGCCAGCTGAAACTCTACAGTGCAAAGAAGAAGCCATTTCTAAGCAAGATCCACAAGCTCAGGCGTTTTCACTGGGCCAGGGATTATTTAAAATGGAGTGTGGCAAAATGGAAACTGTTCTGTGGTCAGACGAGTCACGATTCGAAGTTATTTTTGGAAATCTGGGACGCCATGTCATCCGGACCAAAGAGGACAAGGACAACCCAAGTTATCTGTTCAGAAGCCTGCATCTCTGATGGTATGGGGTTGCATGAGTGCATGTGGCATTGGCAGCTTGCATGTCTGGAAAGGCACCATCAATGCAGAAAAATATATTCAGGTTCTAGAACAACATTTGCTCCCATCCAGACATCATCTCTTTCAGGGAAGACCCTGCATTTTTCAACAAGATAATGCCAGACCACATTCTGCATCAATCACAACATCATGGCTGCGTAGGAGAAGGATCCGGGTACTGAAATGGCCAGTCTGAAGTCCAGATCTTTCACCTATAGAGAACATTTGGCGCATCATAAAGAGGAAGGTGCAACAAAGAAGGCCCAAGACGATTGAACAGTTAGAGGCCTGTATTAGACAAGAATGGGAGAGCATTCCTATTTCTAAACTTGAGAAACTGGTCTCCTCGGTCCCCAGACGTCTGTTGAGTGTTGTAAGAAGAAGGGGAGATGCCACACAGTGGTGAAAATGGCCTTGTCCCAACTTTTTGGGGATTTGTTGACACCATGAAATTCTGATTCAACATATTTTTCCCTTAAAATGGTACATTTTCTCAGTTTAAACTTTTGTTCCGTGATTTATGTTCTATTCTGAATAAAATATTAGAAGTTGGCACCTCCACATCATTGCATTCAGTTTTTATTCACGATTTGTATAGTGTCCCAACTTTTTTGGAATCCGGTTTGTACAATCGCCCGATTTATTCTTTTCAAAAATGCTTTTACTGTGTAAAACTTAACAAAAAAATAATAATTGACATATTAGGTATTGCCGCTTCCGCAATGAACTGATCTATAAAGATATCGCATGATCTACCCTGAATGCTGTAAAAAAAATAAAAAAATAAACTGCCAAAGTAGCCATTTTTGGTCCCCTTACCTGACAAAAAGTGTAATACCAAGCGATAAAAAATTCATATGTACCCCAAAATTGTACCAATGAAAACATCACCTCATCCCACAAAAAAATTTGCCCCCATATAGGACAATCGCCATAAAAAAAATAAACGGCTCTCAAAAAATTATTTTACTGTGTAAAACTTAACAAAAAAATCAAAATAGACGTATTGGATATCACCGCTTCTGTAACAACCTGCTCTATAAAAATATCATTCATATGATCTTCCCTTATCAGGTGAAAGCTTTAAAATAAACAAAAACCTCACCTTACAAAATGCGTAATATTGAGAGATCAAAAAGTAATATGTCCCCAAAATGGTACCAATGAAAATGTCACCTTATCTTACAAAAAATGAGCCCCCACATAAGACAATCACCCAGAAAATAAAAATTTAAGAAATTGGCGATGCAAAAGTGGCAAAACGTATAAACAATACATAAAATTGGTACCTCTAATCGCACTGACCAGCAGAATAAACATAAATTTCACTTTGCAGGATAAATGACACGTTATCATTTTCACAGCCAAGTGTTTCTAAATTCCGTAAAACGTCTGTGGGGTTAAATTGCTCAGTTGCTTGAGGGCTGTAGTTTCCAAAATGGGGTAACTTTTTGGGGATTCCACTGTAGGGGTACCTCAGAGTTTCTTCAAATACAACATGGCGCCCCAAAAACTATTTCAACACAATCTGCTCTCCAAAAACCACATGGAGCTCCCTCCCTTCTCACCACTGCCATGTGCCAAAAGAGCAGTTTACAACCAAAGGTGGGGTGTTTCTGTAGACTGCAGAATCAGGGTAATAAATATTGAGGTTCATTTTGCTGTTAAGGCTACTTTCACACTTTCGTTAGGAGCTGATCCGTCTGGTGTCTGCACAGACGGATCCGCTCCTATAATGCAAACGCTTGCATCCGTTCAGAACGGATCCGTTTGCATAACTGTTTATTTCAGATCTGATTTTTCACTTCGGAAAACTCAGATCCAACAGTATATTCTAAACACAGAAGCGTTCCCATGGTGATGGGGACGCTTCAAGTTAGAATATACTGAGAACTGTGTACATGACTGCCCCCTGCTGCCTGGCAGATGCTGCCAGGCAGCAGGGGGCAGAGCCCCCCCTCCTGTATCTAACTTATTGGTGGCCAGTGCGGCCCCCCCCTCCCTCCCCAGTATTAATTGTAACCAGTGCGGCCCCCCTCCCTCTATATTCATCGGTGGCCAGTGTGGATTCCCAGCATTAAATATGACCAGTGCGGCCTCCCCCTTCCTCCCTCCCCAGTATTAAATATGACCAGTGCGGCCCCCCTCCCTCTATATTCATTGGTGGCCAGTACGGATTCCAAGTATTGTCACCAGTGCGGCCTGTGTCCGGCCGGGAGCTCCTCCTACTGGTAAGTGAAAGGTCTGTGCGGCGCATTGCCTATAGCACAGACCTGTCACTTACCAGTAGGAGAAGCGCCCGGCCGGTCAGACATCGCAGCTCTTCAGGTAAGTATAATGCTTGTGTTTATTGCTAAGTAACCATGGCAGCCAAGACTGCAATAGCGTCTTGGTTGCCATGGTAACCGATCGGAGCCCCAGCAGTTTAAAATGGGACTCCGATCGGTACTCTCCGCTGCCACCAATGATGGGGGAGGGGGGAGAGGGGAGGCCGCACTGGTCATAATACTTGGAATCCGCACTGGCCACCAATAAATATAGAGGGAGGGGGAGGCCGCACTGGTCATATTTAATACTGGGGAGGGAGGGAGGGGGAGGCTGCACTGGTCATATTTAATACTGGGAATCCGCACTGGCCACCGATGAATATAGAGGCCGCACTGGCTACAATTAATACTGGGGATGGAGGGGGGCCGCACTGGCCACCAATAAGTTCATTACAGGAGGGGGTCTGCCCCCTGCTGCCTGGCAGCATCTGCCAGGCAGCAGGGGGCAGTCATGTACACAGTTCTCAGTATATTCTATTATGAAGCATCCCCATCACCATGGGAATGCCTCTGTTTTAGAATATACTGTCGGATCAGAGTTTTACGATGTAACTCAAATCCGATGGTATATTCTAACATAGAGGCGTTCCCATGGTGATGGGGACGCTTCAAGTTAAAATATACCATCGGATCGGAAAAAAATCAGATCTGATGGTATATTAATAGGGACTCCTGACTTTACATTGAAAGTCAACGGGGGAAGGATCCGTTTGAAATTGCACCATATTGTGTCAACGTCAAACGGATCCGTCCCCATTGACTTGCATCGTAAGTCTGTACAGATCCGTTTGGTTCCGCACGGCCAGGCGGACACGAAAACGCTGCAAGCTGCGTTCAGGTGTCCGCCTGCTGAGCGGAGCGGAGGCCAAACGGTGCCAAACTGATGCATTCTGAACGGATCCGCATACACTCAGAATGCATTGGGGCTGTACGGATCTGTTCGGGGCCGCTTGTGAGAGCCTTCAAGCGGAACTCACAAGCGGAGCCCCGAACGCTAGTGTGAAAGTAGCCTAACTCTTGCTGTGTTGTAAGAAAACAATGGATTAACATAAAATAAAAAAATATTGAAATTTCATCTTTATGTTCCTTTAATTCTTGTGGAACATCTCAAGGGTTAGCAAAGTATGTAACATCAGTTTTAAATAATTTGTGGGGTGTAGTTTCTAAAATGGGGTAATTTTTGG
Organism: Bufo gargarizans; assembly: GCF_014858855.1. Classification (NCBI taxonomy): domain Eukaryota; kingdom Metazoa; phylum Chordata; class Amphibia; order Anura; family Bufonidae; genus Bufo; species Bufo gargarizans. The sequence goes on from NC_058081.1 coordinate 393,223,150, forward strand.
ATTATATTACATAAGCCCCTCAAAATCACTTTATAGCTGAACTGGTGCTTAAAAAAACAGTTTGGGAAATTTTCTTGAAAATGTAAAAAAAAAAAAATTGCTTCTAAAATTTGAAGCCTTCTAATATCCCCAAAAAATTAAATTTACTAAATGATGCCCATATAAAGTAGACATATGAAGAATGTTGATTGATAACTATTTTATGAAGTATTACTATCGGTCTTTAAAGTAGGGAACTTAAAATTAAAAAAAAATTGAAATTTTTCCAAATTTTCTGTTAATTTAGATAAATAAAGGAAAAAATATTGACCCAATTTTACTGTTAACATGAAGTACAATGTGTCACCAGAAAACTGTCTCAGAGTCGGTTAGATAAATAAAATCATTCCAAAGCTATTACCACATAAAGTGACACATGACATGATACATGACAGATTTGCAAAAATAGGCTTAAGCAGGAGGGCAAAAACTAGCCTGGGCTAGAAGAGGTTAAGCAATTGCCCTAATGCCGAATGCACACAGCCGTGGGACACGGACGTGAGCGGTTGTGGTATCCGGGCCTGGCATCCTGCTGACAGCAGGAACACACGGCATCATTGGTTGCTATGACGCCGTGCGCTTCATGCCGGATCTGCACTAAAGTAATACACTCGTATAGATCATCAGCAGGATGCCATGCCGGGATACCACGGACCACTCACGTCTGTGTTCCACAGCCATGTGCATTCGGCCTAATAGGGGTGGTTTTATGCTGCTATTATGGTGGAAGGTGGTGGAAGGGGGAGGCAAGATCTGATCTACAATTACAATATGGTTAGAGATGAGCGAATCAAATTTGAAGTGGAATTCGGTTCGAATTTTGATCTGATTCTGTTATTGGGGTGAACCTTCGGTCTGATACTACAGATTTTAGGTTCTTCACATTCTTTTATATATAATTCAATCCATTAATCCTTGATTGTCTAATTATAATGAAATTGTGGCCTGATACTAAACATTTTAGGGTGCTCATGTTCTATTTCACATGAATATATCAGTTAATCCCTTGTTCTGTCCCCAGATTCAGTTCCAGTTGTTTCTGTCTCTTTATCAGTTGACATGGCATTTAACTGTTGTAATTCATTTGCATTACATTGTGTCGTAACAGCACCATCTATTGATGAGTTTAGGTATTTCACCCAGCCTGTTTTTCTCTATGCATTATGGGAGTCCCAGTGCATTGTGGGTAGTTCCTGGTTCTTGCTAGTCTTGTGCTGGTACAGCAAGCAGCCACCATCTTATGTCTCAGCAACCATGCACTCTCACTGGGTTTCCTGTCACATCATCTGTTATTCAGCCTGTTTTTGAGCATAGTCGGTAAGAGCACTATCTATGTGTCATTTACTGCATTTTATTATGTTTATTGTATCTGATAGCTCACTATCATTGTATTATCTCATATACTGAATGTATAGCAGATTATTCTGTGTTTTATGCCATATACCATGGTATTTATGTTCTAAAATACTACTGTTTTATTCTGTAGTTTCACCTTTCCTGTCAGTCTACGAGCAATAAAGAGAACCTTAAAGCGGAACAGTCTCTTTTCTCTCAGAGGACAAAAAGGTTTAGCTACATGTCAGATTACACACCGTGCTAACGTGTATGAGGACAGTAGATCCCTAATTGTGGAATTGGTGTGACATTGCGGCCTGATATGACAACTTTCTGTTGGCTCAGCACTTTTCAGCAAGGACGAGCTACTGCCCAGCTAAGAACTGGAAGAGAGATACGCTGCTTCCTCCGGTAGGCAGGGAAGTAGCGATGATGAGAGTCGCGTAAGAAGTGGTGTTGCGAGTGGTCAGCACGTGGCCCTGAAACTGGTGAGGGTGACATCAATGACAAGCAGACAATAGCGGATGAGAATGTAGCTGATAGCATGTAGGAGCCGGGTGAAAAGGGGTCTTCATCATCATCATCATCAGGAAAAGAGGGTGGCAGCTTATGTGTGAGGCAGTAGGGGAGCCATCAGGATGGTAGAGTGGCTGTGAGTCAGCAGAATGACAGCAGTGGGAGGTCTGGAGCTAAATGTGCCTGGGGTAGACCATCTAGTACGCAGGCACCTACCTATCCGGAAAGAAGTATCAGTGCACGGGTTCATGGAGGCAGCGGTAGCTCAGCACAGAGTGGTGGTGAGAAAATGCCATACTCGGCAGTGTGGGAATTTTTTATCAAGCTTCCGGAGGACATCAGCAGAAGGTGAAGCATAGCCATGGTGTCAATGTTGGTACCACGGCCCTGTGTCAGCACATACAGCATCACCATAAAGTGGCCTGGAAAAACCATGGCACTAATGTATTGGTACAGCCTGATGCAGCAACCACTCCATCACCCAGTGGCTTGCACCCATTCTCCAGCATTTAAGGCTCCACCACCTAAGCAAAAAGGAGTGTTTCTTTCCAATTGTCTACTGGTCCTGATGCTCCTCCCCATCACACGTTTTAGCAGCAATTGATCACCAAGGCAACTGCAAAAAGACAACAGTATGCTTGAACTCATCCAATGGCACAGAAGCTGAATGTGCTCCTGGCCAAATTGCTGGTACTACAGTCCCTCCCTTTCCATGTGGTGGACTCTGCACATTTCAGAGAACTGATGGCTTGTGCTGAGCAGAGGTGGAGAGCCCCAAGCCGTCATTACTTTTTCAAAAAGGCTGCACACGTATATTGAACAGAAGGTGGGCCAGTCCTTGAGCCTGTCGGTGTCTGCTAAAGTTTATGGAAGCGCCGACATGCGAAACTGTAACTACGGTCAAGGACAATATATGACCTTTACAGCCCAATGTGTAAATGTGGTTCCTGCGCAGCCAAAACAGCTCTGAACAGAAGCTTTATACAAAGACGCAATTTCAGAGCATTACCAATTCATTTAGATCTCTGACTAAATCCTATAAGAACCACATACGTAGCTAGTGGGAACTACAGACTCTGGAGACTTATTTGAAAAATAGAATGGAGGCTGCTCATTTCATTGTTACCAGCCGCTAGAGTGCGATCATCCGAGCTTATGAAAAAGTGGGAACGGGAATCTGTAGAGGCCTCCTTACGTTTGATGACTCTTTTGCTTGAGGAAGAAAAAGTAGCATTTGAAAACAGTAAAAAGGAGCTGCAGGAGATCCGTGAGGTGACACGTAAAGTTAAAGACAATCCGGTCTTTAATCGAAAATAACTGACACTACAACAAGCAATAGAGAAGTTTAAAGCACAATTGAAGTAGCGTAAACATTCCCAGTTTATTTGAGATACCACCGATTTCAGAGAGGGTCCTATCTTTGAATTTGGAGGCAAGAACCCACAGGCCCTGGAGTTTGACAATGAGCAATCTTCCTCCGAGAGTGAAGTAAACATTGACTCCAGTCAGGGCGCTTCCTCCACTAGGGGTACTTCCAGAGGGAACAGAAAGGGCTCTAGAGGTAGATCTAGGGGTAAAAGCAGAGGACATTTTTTAGGGAAAGGTCCCCCGATTTCCGATTTACCTTTTACACAACAAGCGGGACAATTAGCCCTCACACATCCCACCAGCCCCAGCAGCACGGATTTACAGGTTATCAACCTTTCACAGAGATCTTTAACTCCCACTGAGAACATTTTACTGAGCAAGGGACTGTCCTTTAGACCCATGGGTGGGAACAATCTTTTTGAGTGGGTGAAAGATTTGCAGCTATTTGGTAGAAAACTTTATTTCTTTATAAAAATTCTTTGCATCCCATGACTGCCGTCAATGTGTCGAACTAGGGATTGATATGGCAGATCTTCAAGGTGTTCTATCATTAGCTGAGCTTTTGGAGGAGGGAGAAAGGGATAGCAGCCAGGTCCCGTTTACTACACTTAGGCCAGTGTCCTCCAGAATGGCTCCCATAAATGACAATACCCCCATTGACACCTTTCTCAAAGGGGTTACTGATCAACTGACCATACAGGGAGCGCAGAATTATTAGGCAAATGAGTATTTGGACCACATCATCCTCTTTATGCATGTTGTCTTACTCCAAGCTGTATAGGCTCGAAAGCCTACTACCAATTAAGCATATTAGGTGATATGCATCTCTGTAATGAGAAGGGGTGTGGTCTAATGACATCAACACCTTATATCAAGTGTGCATAATTATTAGGCAACTTCCTTTCCTTTGGCAAAATGGGTCAAAAGAAGGACTTGACAGGCTCAGAAAAGTCAAAAATAGTGAGATATCTTGCAGAGGGATGCAGCACTCTTAAAATTGCAAAGCTTCTGAAGCGTGATCATCGAACAAGCAAGCGTTTCATTCAAAATAGTCAACAGGGTCACAAGAAGCATGTGGAAAAACCAAGGCGCAAAATAACTGCCCATGAACTGAGAAAAGTCAAGCGTGCAGCTGCCAAGATGCCACTTGCCACCAGTTTGGCCATATTTCAGCAACATCAAACCTGGTGCTTAGCTTCGGGAGCGAGGATCTGTGTTTGGCCTCGTTCCCAGGGTGGCTTTGCTAGCTGGGAGGCTCCATGCTCCTAGGTCTGCCTTGAGCACCGAGCTGATCACTCGGTGCTCGACTTGTCTGTCTGTCGGTCATGTGACGCTGGCCACGTCACATGACCCTCAGACCCTACCTAAATACAGGCAGCCTGGCGGCCACAGGTTACCTGTTTAATTCTAGGTTCCTGACTATTTGTTGAACTACTGAATTCTCACCTGATCCTGTTCCCTGACGATCCTTTGCCTGCTCCTCCTGTAATGAGCATATCTCCTGGTATCCTGACCCTGGCTTCCACCTGATGACTCTTTTATTTTTATTTTTTGTTTTAAATATTTTATTAATTATAATACAAAAATTCATATCCATATTACATTTGTGATATTATAAAATCCATAAGTCCGTCAATTCTGTTTTGTGAGCATGATTAACCACCTCCGGACCGCTGTACGCGCCGATGCGTCCTGGAGGTGGTTGATTTGTTCCTCCTGGACGCATCGGCGCGTCTTCTCGCGAGACGCGCGATTTCGTCACAGCCGGCCCGCGCATGCGCATCGCGGGCCGGCATTTCACTGCAGAGTATTTCGTCAGCAGCCTGCCGGCCACGATCATTGGCTGGCAGGCTGCTGATTTTTAAAAAATCCAATCAGCAGCCATATAACCCCACATATTAGTAAATATGATGGGGTTATATGGCTGCTGTGCTCCTCTGCTCCTTCTTTTGGTCGGTTGGTTCCAGCAGAGGAGCAGAGGAGCACACATCACTGTGAGTACCCACTACACCACACTTAGCCCCCAGATCACCCCAATTAACCCTTTGATCACCCCTTTGATCGCCCCTGTCAATCACTAGTGAAAGGAAAAAAGTGATCAGTGCAAACTGTCACTTTTTTTTTCCACTGGTATTGACCGTTAGGTTTCAGTATAGTTTAGGCCCCTTGGTTAGGTAGTTTAGGGATCGGTTAGCGCCCAGCCCACCGCACCGCAGTCTGTTATTCGCTGATTAGCGTATCGCTAATCAGCATTTGTACTTTTATAGTATCTGGAAGTGATCAAAACTGATCACGGTCAGATCTATAATAGTACTAGTGTCACTTTAGTTCTCCCTCCACGCAAAACGCAGTGTTTGCCCGATCAGGCCTGATCGGTCGCCCACACGTGCGTACACCCACGCCCGCCCCACCGCAGTGACAAAAAAAAATTTTTTTTTTGATCGCTGCACATTCATTTTACACGCACTGCGGCGATAAAAAAATCAGTTTTGATATTTTTTATCAACCGCAGCGGCCTCCGGTACTTCGCTAGCCTCCCCTTTGTAAGACAGGCTTGCTTTTTTTTTCTTGGGTAGTCTCAGGGAATACCCCTAAATTTAGTTGCCCACATGTCTAACAGGGGGTATTCTTCTGAAGAGGCCTACAGGCTTCTGACCCAGTCGGATGAGGAGTGGGAACCCTCATCTGAGGAATCCAGCGGGTCAGAATACGAACCTGTAGAAAGCAGTGGCTCTCTGACCCAAAGTTCGGACGAGGAGGCTGAGGTCCCTGATAGCAGCAGGCGTACCCGGCCCCGTGTCGCTAGACCGCAGGTTGCGCAGGATCCGCTTCAAGAGCAGCAGAGTGGGGCTGGTGCTGTCGGATTACGTGGTGAGGCATACACCAGCAGCCCAGCCCTTCCTGGACCTAGTACCAGCACTGCCGTACAACCTGGTGAAGTAGCGAGCACCAGAAGGGCAGTTGAAGCTGGTACGGTGGCACGTGCAGTAGTGACCCCATCGCAGCCACCGCAAAGACGTGCCCGTAGAGCCCCTAGAGTCCCTGAGGTGCTGGCAAACCCTGATTGGCAGTCCCCAACTTCAGCCGCACCTGTAGTTTTCCCTTTCACCGCCCAGTCTGGAGTTCGGGTTGAGACGGCTCAGATCGATTCGGCCCTGGGATTTTTTGAGCTGTTCTTGACTGCAGAGCTTTTAGACTTAGTTGTGGCAGAGACAAACCGGTATGCCACACAATTTTTCACCGCTAACCCGGGAAGCTTTTATGCCCAGCCTTTCCGGTGGAAACCAGTCCAAGTTTCCGAACTTAAAACTTTTCTGGGCTTCCTCCTCAACATGGGCCTGACAAAAAAGCATGAATTGCGGTCATATTGGTCCACGAACCCGATTCATCACATGCCCATGTTCTCTGCTGCTATGTCCAGGACACGATTTGAGACCATCCTGCGTTTCCTGCACTTTAGTGACAACACCGCCTCCCGTCCCAGAAGCCACCCTGCTTTTGACCGGCTCCACAAAATTCGGCCCCTCATAGACCATTTCAACCTGAAATTTGCAGATTTGTATACCCCTGAGCAAAACATCTGCATAGACGAGTCCCTAATACATTTTACCGGGCGCCTTGGCTTCAAACAATACATCCCAAGCAAGCGCGCCCGGTATGGGGTCAAATTGTATAAGCTCTGTGAAAGGGCCACAGGCTATACCCACAAATTTCGGATCTATGAGGGAAAAGATCAGACCCTGGAGCCGGTCGGTTGCCCTGACTACCTGGGGAGCAGTGGGAAGACAGTTTGGGACTTGGTGTCACCCTTATTCGGCAAGGGGTACCATCTTTATGTGGACAATTTCTACACAAGTGTGGCCCTCTTTAGGCATTTGTTTCTAGAACGGATTGGCGCCTGTGGTACCACGCGAACTAGTCGCGTGGGCTTCCCCCAACGGCTCGTTAGCACCCGTCTTGCAAGGGGGCAGAGGGCCGCACTGTGTAACGAAGAACTGCTCGCGGTGAAATGGAGAGACAAGCGTGACGTTTACATGCTCTCCTCCATTCACGCAGACACGACAATCCAAATTGAGCGAGCAACCCGTGTCATTGAAAAGCCCCTCTCAGTCCACGACTATAACCTCCACATGGGAGGGGTCGACTTCAATGACCAGATGTTGGCTCCGTATTTAGTTTCCCGACGCACCAGACGCTGGTATAAGAAGGTGTCTGTATATTTGATTCAATTGGCTCTGTACAATAGTTTTGTTCTCTACAGTAAGGCTGGGAGAACTGGATCCTTCCTCAAATTTCAGGAAGAGATCATCGCGAACCTCCTGTATCCAGGAGGTTCCGTGGCCCCATCCACCAGTGTAGTTAGCCGTCTACACGAGCGACACTTCCCCAGTGTCGTTGCTGGTACCTCAAACCGACCGCCACCCCGAAAAAAATGTCGTGTCTGTAGCAGGAGTGGAATAAGGCGTGACACCCGCTATTTCTGTCCTGACTGTCCGGACCACCCTGCCCTATGCTTAGGGGAGTGTTTCCGAAAGTACCACACACAGGTACACCTAGCATAGGGATCATCTCACCAGGATAGGCACACAGGGCTATTAGGGCCCATTCACTCACAGCTGCTGCAAACGTCTCCTTTCACATGGGACAAAGTGCATAACGCACTTCACCACATCTTTGGGCGATTTGCGCTTTGCACATTGACCCATGGGGAAGGAGAGGTTTGTTCTATAAAGGTAAAAAAACAAAAAAAAAACAAAAAAAAAAAAAACACCAGTAAGCAAACAGGTTAATGTTTAGTTCCAAAAGTTAAAGTTACATGTTCTGTTCCAAAGTTAATAAAATTATTGCGTTGTGGCCTGGTTTTTTTTTTTTTTTTTTTTTTTTTTTTTTACCTTCCAGGTGGACCAACCGATCTACTAGCTGCAGCACCGATGTGCATTCTGACAGAAGCATTGCGCTGCTGTCAGATTACACGCAAGTCGGTGTATGCGGCGCTGCAAGACGGGATTTTCTCCTCTGCAGTGACAGATACGTTTGCCAAGGCATACGAGCTGAGGAGGAGGCGGCGTTCCTATGCTTTGGCAAACACTTTGTATATATATATATATATATATATATAAAAAAAAAATCCCGGCAATGATTTATTCATCCACATCGATTGATGCGAATGGAGAAATCTGGTTTGCCAGGGCATACGAGCTAAGTGGGTATGGATGTAGGGCGGAGCTCCTATGTCCTGGCAGACGCCTTTCCCCTCCATTTTTTTTTTTTTTGGCAGAGATTTTTTCATCCACATTGATCGATGCGAATGAAGAAATCTGTGCCGTTCATTTTTTTCTTTCAGAAAACGGAAAAAACGGAAAAAAAAATCTCATTACCTGTATGCTCAATATAAGGAGAATAGCAGAAACTCCTAATGCTGGCCATACATGTAATGATTGCGGAGACCCTCAAATGCCAGGGCAGTACAAACACCCCACAACTGACCCCATTTTGGAAAGAAGACACCCCAAGGTATTTGCTGAGGGGCATATTGAGTCCATGAAAGATTTACATTTTTGTCCTAAGTTAGCGGAAAGTGAGACTTTGTGAGAAAAAACAAAAAAAAATCAATTTCCGCTAACTTATGCGAAAAAAAAAAAATTTCTATGAACTTGCCAGGCCCCTCATTGGATACCTTGGGGTGTCTTTTTTCCAAAGTGGGGTCACATGTGGGGTATTTATACTGCCCTGGCTTTTTAGGGGCCCTAAAGCGTGAGAAGAAGTCTGGGATCCAAATGTCTAAAAATGCCCTCCTAAAAGGAATTTGGGCACCTTTGCGCATCTAGGCTGCAAAAAAGTGTGACACATCTGGTATCGCCGTACTCAGAAGAAGTTGGGGAATGTGTTTTGGGGTGTCATTTTACATATACCCATGCTGGGTGAGATAAATATCTTGGTCAAATGCCAACTTTGTATAAAAAAATGGGAAAAGTTGTCTTTTGCCAACATATTTCTCTCACCCAGCATGGGTATATGTAAAATGGCACCCCAAAACACATTCCCCAACTTCTCCTGAGTACGGTGATACCAGATGTGTGACACTTTTTTGATGCCAAGGTGGGCAAAGGGGCACATATTCCAAAGTGCACCTTTCGGATTTTGCAGGCCATTTTTTACACATTTTGATTGCAAAGTACTTCTCACACATATGGGCCCCTAAATTGCCAGGGCAGTATAACTACCCCACAAGTGACCCCATTTTGGAAAGAAGACACCCCAAGGTATTCTGTGAGGGGCATGGTGAGTTCCTAGAATTTTTTATTTTTTGTCGCAAGTTAGTGGAATATGAGACTTTGTAAGGAAAAAAGAGAAAAAAAAAAAATCATCATTTTCCGCTAACTTGTGACAAAAAATAAAAAATTCTAGGAACTCGCAGTGCCCCTCACGGAATACCTTGGGGTGTCTTCTTTCCAAAATGGGGTCACTTGTGGCGTAGTTATACTGCCCTGGCAATTTAGGGGCCCAAATGTGTGAGAAGTACCTTGCAATCAAAATGTGTAAAAAATGACCGGCGAAACCCGAAAGGTGCACTTTGGAATATGTGCCCCTTTGCCCACCTAGGCTGCAATAAAGTGTCACACATGTGGTATCGCCGTACTCAGGAGAAGTTGGGGAATGTGTTTTGGGGTGTCATTTTACATATACCCATGCTGGGTGAGAAAAATATCTTGGTCAAATGCCAACTTTGTATAAAAAAATGGGAAAAGTTGTCTTTTGCCAAGATATTTCTCTCACCCAGCATGGGTATATGTAAAATGACACCCCAAAACACATTCCCCAACTTCTCCTGAGTACGGCGATACCACATGTGTGACACTTTTTTGCTGCCAAGGTGGGCAAAGGGGCGCATATTCCAAAGTGCACCTTTCGGATTTCACCGGTCATTTTTTACACATTTTGATTGCAAAGTTCTTCTCACACATTTGGGCCCCTAAATTGCCAGGGCAGTATAACTACCCCACAAGTGACCCCATTTTGGAAAGAAGACACCCCAAGGTATTCTGTGAGGGGCATGGTGAGTTCCTAGATTTTTTTATTTTTTGTCGCAAGTTAGTGGAATATGAGACTTTGTAAGAAAAAAAAATAATAAAAAAAATCATCATCATTTTCCGCTAACTTGTGACAAAAAATAAAAAGTTCTATGAACTCACTATGCCCATCAGCGAATACCTTAGGGTGTCTACTTTCCGAAATGGGGTCATTTGGGGGGTTTCTACTGTCTGGGCATTGTAGAACCTCAGGAAACATGACAGGTGCTCAGAAAATCAGAGCCGTTTCAAAAATGCGGAAATTCACATTTTTGTACCATAGTTTGTAAATGCTATAACTTTTACCCAAACCATTTTTTTTTTTTGCCCAAACATTTTTTTTTTATCAAAGACATGTAGAACTATAAATTTAGCGAAAAATTTATATATGGATGTCGTTTTTTTTGCAAAATTTCACAGCTGAAAGTGAAAAATGTCATTTTTTTGCCAAAAAATCGTTACATTTTGATTAATAACAAAAAAAGTAAAAATGTCAGCAGCAATGAAATACCACCAAATGAAAGCTCTATTAGTGAGAAGAAAAGGAGGTAAAATTCATTTGGGTGGTAAGTTGCATGACTGAGCGATAAACGGTGAAAGGAGTGTAGTGCCGAAGTGTAAAAAGTGGCCTGGTCATGAAGGGGGTTTCACCTAGCGGGGCTGAAGTGGTTAACAATAATTTCATGCAAGTGCCCATAATTATGTGGATATTAAAAATCAAATGGAGATCTCACTTACTGGGGGAAAAGGCAGGATTCACCCGGCATCCAAAGCTTAATAAAGCGGATGCACGAAGCATCTCATTTAGCGTAATATTATCTATAAGGGGCAGAGATCAGAGGCCCGCAGCCCAGACGGCCGCCAGGCAGCGAACACGCACCATGTACGCCTTCCTCCAAGCATGGGTGAGCAGGATCGGCAGGATTAACAATCATGTGGCCAGTCACCTGGTACTCACATAAACCGTACGAAGCGGGCTTACGGCGATCTTTGATCGCAAACATTTCGTAGAACAAGAAAGGGGGTCGCATATTTTACTGCCTCATCCCCGTGTGATTAAATTGAATATTAATGCCCTGCTTAACCGTACCTCACATATATTCACATTAGTATCTCATATGCCAAAGGACTCGAATCAAGTATCGCTCGACAGTCACCGGCAATTAAAGAGAATGTAGACAAAAACACAACCAAAGACCGACTCTGTCCCATTAAGAGAACATATAGTAGCACCCATACCACACATGTGTCATATCACTGCCCGCAGTCGAACCTCATGTCTGACAGGAAGAGCCGCGTCTCGGACCCCCCGAAGTCCCGAGCCCCGGACCCCCGTCCATGGACTGCTCAATATTATGGATAGATCAAAAATGTAGCCATTATTTAATGCCAGAAGGTCCTGCCATCCTCCAGTATTCCTAGAGATACTCCAGTGCTCAGATGTAGCTTCACATTCTTCACCAATACAATTCATATAGAAAAGACCGGACTAACCCCCCCCCCCCCCACCTTGCAGGAAAGAGAAAAAAAAAAAGAAGAGAGTCCTGATTAGTTAACCGTGTCCCAATATTTCCACAGTTTGCCCCACTTTAAGTAGGATCCACTTTGTTTGTACAAAATCTTTCCATAGCTTTTCACTTTCTCAACCAAACCCAGCCAGTTATTACAGTCTGGACCGGAAGAGCAAAACCATGATCTAGAGATAAGGAGCCTAGCTAAAAACTTCACCTTGATCAGCAATCAACGTTTTATAGGCTGATAATTAACCTCCGATAAGTCTCCCAGGACCCATATCCTGGGGGACAAAGGAACAACAAAGTTAATTTTACGAGCCAGGTTAGTTTGGACCAGTCTCCAATACCTGATCACCATTGGGCAGTCCCAAAACAGATGTAAATGATCTGCCTCGGAATCACCACAACGTCGGCAGTCAGAGGAGGTTCTAAGTCCTCTCCTATGTAACCATATGGGTGTCACATATATTTTGTGCAAAATATTAAATTGTACGACCATGTGGTTGAAATTATGTGAAACAAACTTTAAGCTTTCCCCTATGTTCTCCCAGTTTGGAGGGCCCACCTCTCAAAGTAAGGAAGACCAGGATCTCTGTCCTGGAGAAAGAACATCCAAAAAAAAAGTTTTTCATTAAGTGTCTATAACAATGTGATACTTTAACTCTCGTGACAATTTTCTTACAAATTAAATCATGTAAAAATTCAGGAGTATCTATAGTAAAAAAGTTACTATTTGAAGTGCTAGAGAGTGCTGACCTCAATTGAAAGTATGCATACCAAGCCACCTCACCTAGATTTGCCCTTTGCTTTAATTCTATGAGGGGCAAAATTTGTCCACCACTGACCACTTGATGTAGATACTGAACATTTTTGGTCCTCCAATACTGGCGGCAACTTAAATCATTTAAATTTCAAAAGCTTTGAGTTATGCCACAATGGGGTGCAGATGAGTGATGCCTTAACTCCACACCAACTCCTTATAGCCAGCCAAGTCTTTGTAACCATTCTGCAGAAGAGTGTATACCCAATCTGTGTATTTGATAAATAGTCAGACTCCAGTACGGTAAAAAAATTCGAAAAACCTGAGTCTTTCACCACTTTGCTGCAGAAATGGCTATTTTCCCAGTCATTAAAATGGCAGAGTTGGGAGGCCACAAAGTAGCCCCTAAAATAGGGGAGGTTAAGACCTCCCCGATTGTAGGGCATAGAAAAATAGAGTACCTTCAATCTCACGCGCTTCCTCCCCCATAATAAATCATTAAGCATCCGCTCTATCAATCCACCTGACTATTCTTTGCGGACTCCTGTTGTACTTCGTTTCTCTCCTGGTATTTGACCTCGGCTTTTCCTGATTATTCTCTGCTTATTCCTTAGTACTGCGTTGCTCTCTAGGTATTAACTCGGTCCGTTCACGTTCCGTTATTTGTCTTGTCTGTCTTCCCAGCATGTATCCTAAGTTAGGGACTGCCGTCTAGTTGTCCCCTGTCATTAGGACTTGCGAGGCAAGTAGGCAGGGCCAGGGGTGAGGGTGGAGCGCAGTGGTCACTATCCTCCCCCCTGTGTGTAGTGTACGTGACTGTCACAGATTAACAGGCCATAACCTAACCACTGTATCATGAATCCTCTGGTGACCCTGACTGACCATGTCTCTAACCTGACGCAGATGGTGCAGGAGCTAGGGGAGAAACTCTGTTCTTTTGAGCTAGGACAAGGTACTTCCATCCCTCAGGCCTCCAGTCTGCATTTAGAGCCCCAGATTAAGCTTCCTGAGCCCTTTTCTGGAGATTGGAAGAAATTCATTTCCTTTAAAGAAAATTGTAAACTTTTTTTTTCCTTTTGCGCCCCGTATCCTCTGGCCCCGAGAGTCAACGCGTGGGCATTTTCATTTCCCAGTTACAGGGTGATCCCCAGGACTGGGCATTTTTTTTACCTGCTGATGCCAGTTGTTTAACATCAGTGGAGGTTTTTTTTCAGGCCCTGGGTACCCTGTTTGATGAACCAGACAGGACACTGGTAGCCGAGACTGCTCTAAAGGTTCTGGTTTAGGGCGATCTACCTGCGGAGGAGTATTGCACCCAATTCAGAAGGTGGTGTGTTCCCTCAGGATGGAATGAACCAGCACTTAAGAGTCAGTTCAGTTCAGGTCAGGTCTGTCTGATAACTTAAAGGATCTTCTAGTGAGTTATCAGCTTCCAGAGACTCTAGAGGAGATGATGACCCTTGTAGTCCGACTTGACCGACGGGTTAGAGAGAGACGACAGGAACAACAGTTCTCTTCTCAGGTGGTGGTCCAGCCTGAGGTCTATCCCAGAAACAACACTGAGGTCTCTACCAAAGAACCCATGCAGGTTGAAATGAAATGTAAGCTTTTGGTACCTATAACAATATCTCTGGGGGTTAATAAAGGGCCGAGTAAGGCCTTTATTGACTCTGGTTCAGCTGCCAGCTATATTGACTCTGAGTGCGCCATTAGACTGGGTATTCCAATTTTTTCTCTTCCTACACCTATCCATGTCATGGCTATTGACGCCACTCCTCTGGTAGGTGGTATGGTGAGGTCATGTACCTTTAACCGTGGGGGTGTGCCACTCTGAGAAATGTTCCCTCTCAGTCCTGGAGAACCTACCGGTCGAGGTGGTACTAGGGTTGCCTTGGCTCCGATTACACAACCCCACTATTTATTGGTCCGGGGGGGAGTTGGTGAAATGGGGACCTAAGTGTGACTCGTGCTTGTCTGTGGTACAAGCTGGGGTCTCAGTAGAATCTGATATATTACCCACGGTCATTAGGGAATATTCTGATGTGTTCTCATCACCTACCCCAGAGGTTCTACCACCCCATAGACCTTATGATTGCGCCATAGAGTTAGTAGAAGGTGCCAGGTTTCCTAAGGGGCGTATTTAAAATCCCTCTAAGCCCGAACGCAAGGCCATGGAGGATTATATTAAGGAAAGACCTTCTGTCTCTCCTATGGGAGTGGGGTTTTTCTTCATTAAGGTGGTCTTAGGCCTTGTATCGATTACCGGAAATTGAATAAGATCACTATCCAGAATAGATACTCTCTCCCATTGATTCCGGATTTATTTAACCAGGTTCTGGGGGCAACCTGGTTTTCTAAGATTGACCTGAAAGTCGCATATAATCTAATCCGAATAAAGGAGGGAGACGAATGGAAGACAGAGTTCAATACTCCGGCAGGACACATTGAATATCAGGTTATGCCTTTTGGACTCAGCAATGCCCCAGCTGTGTTCCAAAACTTTATGAATAATATTCTTAGGCCTCTTTCACACAAGCGTCATGTTTTTTGCCCGGGTGCGTTCAGGGAAATTTGTGCGATTTTGCTTGCGAGTGCTTCAGTTTTGTATGTGATTTCGTCGCGTTGTTGCGTTTTTCCCGCGAGTGTGAAATGCGGATGTCATGCGTTTTTTTCCACGCGTGAAAAAAAAAATTAACTATCTACTACATTCACCTGTGATTGCAAATACATAAGTACCTCCAGCATGCATAGTTTTCTTGGACATCTCCACTTTTTGGTGGACTTTGTCGTCTGGTAGTTGTGTGTCTATGTCTGGTTTTGGACTTTCCTTTGCAGTTTGTCCACTTTAACCCTGTCATCAACTGACCATGTGTTATTGCACTGGCTGGTCTCCCGCTATTTCGGAGAGCAGCCAGAAATGATTGAGGAGGAACCGCGGAGGAAGCGTATGTGGGTGCATCCTATAATTTCGCAGCAGGCCAAAAAAGGTCTCTTTGTTGGCTTGTACTCAGAGCTCCGTGCGCACCCTGCAAAGTTCTTCAATTTTTGTCGTATGTCGGTGGCTTACTTTGATCGGCTGTTGGGGGAGTTGAGGCCTGCCTTGACTTTCCAGGACACCAACATGCGGCGGAGTGTGTCACCTGAGGAACGTCTCCTTATTACTTTAAGGTAAGACTATATATTATCAGGCTCATACATGAATGACCCACTGTTTGCCAATACATAGCTGTTTGATCTATGGCCTGTGTCTTCAGAATTATACATCTTCTATGTATAGGTACTTAATAGTAGTCCCTAACTTTTGTATATATTGTATTTTTAATTCAGAAAACTACTGTTTGTGCTTTTGTGTATAAAAGATTAAAGCCAGGTCCTCCCCAGCAGCTGATAACAGTGCCTGGGCTGTGTGCACTTCTCCCTGTCCCTGCGCTTGGCAGACGCTCCCTCACTCAGCAGAGCTGGATAATGCAGAGTTGAATCTGCGCACAACAGGGAAGGGAGATCTGCCATCTGCTCAGTGTATAAATGAAAGCAACATGTGGTACGAGGACCCCTTTGTGCTGCAGGAGATTAACCCTTTATAGGGGGGAGGGCTCTGGTTACTGACACTTTTGGGGGGCTATTGCTACTGGCTAGTGAGGGCAGGCGGGATTAGCCTCAGGGTGAGGGCAGTGGCGGCCATCTTAACTGAATAGTGAAATTGCAGTTTTATGCAGAGTGGTTGCACTTTGCGTAGTAACAAGTAATTGATTAGAGTCACACAAGATACATGTTCTGTGGGGGTTAATAAATTAAATTTTGCCTGTAATGATGAGGATACTTCACCTGTGTGTATCTGGTAATGGTCTGGAAGTCGTTTTTGCTAAATGCTCTTAAATTTTTTAGAAGTATTTATGAATATATCCTATTGATTTCTAATCTTGGAGTATGGGTTAATAAAAATTCAACTTGCCAGACACATTGCACTAAAATAATGGTAATGAATTAAAATGATTTAAACTATTGTGCAAAGTAGTGTATTCGTGTAAGGCCGATTCATTGGCCTGTATTTGTGGGAGGGGCTTGGCCACCTACTTCAACGGCCGGCGCCCTCCCACAAACGTACGTAGTGCAGAGTCCTGTTTGGAAGCGCGCTCGTACCTGGCTGTTCCTTCGTGGATCGGGTAAGTGCAGGCGTGCGTGCAGTGGTCGGCCCTTTGGTGCGTAGGGGCCGCCATACGCTGCGCCGGTTTCATCCCTCCTGGCCGCTTCACAAGCGGCACCTTGTCATCCTCTGGAAGGGGGGGGGGAATGTAGCCAACACGGCACCCCCCTCCTCCACTGCCCAGGCTCGCGCACGGCACCGCTCTCCGGCGGGGGGCGGAGCCAGTGGTCACGTGACGACCAAACCCCCCGCCCGCCTCCCCACCCGCTCCCGCCCCCCTCTTCTCGGCCGGCACACAGCCTGTGCCTGCCTCGCTCCCTCGCCGGGTCAGCAGCACAATCAGCTGTAGGCCGGCAACCCCCACTCCCCAAAATCGCCAGGGGGCACATTTTCTCCCCACGCGGTGGAGGTGCCCAGCCGGCGGGGGGCACCCCCGCACTGGGCACCCCATCAGGGAGTGGTGGCCCCCCACGTGGCACGTCCTACACAAGGGGGGAGGCATGTGTGATTAGGCCTCCCCCCATGCCAGGGGGCAGCTCCGTTTCCCCACGCGGTGGAGGTGCCCAGCCGGCGGGAGGCGGCCCCCCGTGGAGTAAGGGGGGCACCCCCGCACTGGGCGCCCCATCAGGGACCGGTGAGGCCCCCCACGCGGCACGCTTAGCCTCGGCAAGATGGGGCCCTCGTCGCCAGGGGCCCCCCTGGGCCGACCTCATGCCTGAGGGCTGCGCTGCTCCCCACGCGGCAGAAGCGCTCAGCCGGCGGACGGCGCCACCCAGGGACAGAGAGGGCCCCTCACTGAGCGCCCTGTCAGGGACATGCGTCAGCTCTCCACGTGGCACTCGTCTCATGTTTGCAGGGATTGTCAGCCGTTGCCAATATCCATCCCCACGTGGTTCATGGCACCAGGGAACTCCGCGTTCCCCACGCGGTTACCATGGAGCACGGCGGTGCAGGCAACGGCTCGCTCCCCGCCCACATTAAAGTCTGGCACGGGCCGCCGTGCCGCCTAGATAGGTAGGGGTTTTTCCATCATCAACGCAATGCACTGAAAAAAAGAAAAAAAAAAAAAAAACACCCTCTCCCACCAGTCACCATACCTCCCCTCACGAACACGTCCTGGCATTGAGCCTCACGCATTGACTGGTGCTTTTGCATTTGTTCCGTTGTTGTTTTCCAGGTTCTATACAGTGGTTAGTCTGAGAGAAGTTGGTGGGATCTCAATTGATTTTTCCTTGGCTACCAAGGTAGTGAGGTACACGTCGGGGGATGGGAAGTGGTTGGCCTCAGGCTGGGGTCTCATGTTTTTCTTGTTAACGCACAGGTCATTTTCATTTCATTACACTTCCGTGAAGTCAGTGCATAGGGATTCTCAGTTGGTAAGTACGTCGGGTCTCCTTGCATGGACTCCCGGGTGGCGGTTCCTGGCCATTCCTTCACGGCTCTTCTGGTTCAGTATGCATACCTCACGGCAATTGTTCACTTTTCTGTACGTGGTTAGACAGCTGCACGGGTGCCAGCGACCATCAGGCTAGTCGGTCATGTTACGTTACTCTTTCCACAGCCGCTATGTCACGTGCTTCGGACATTGTCGACGCGTCGGTGGACGAGGTCGTAGCACAGACATCCGAGAGGGGCAGCACACCGTCCCTACGTGCTTGGACAATTCCTAGGCTGATGGCGGAGTTGACAAAGCGGGGCGTTCCTTTCCCGGCAACCGCTAGGAAAGCAGAACTATATCGGCTGTGGAGAGACTCCCTGGCACCCAGCGCCAATGAGCCCCCTGCAACCACGATGCAAACATCGCTGACTCAGATACACGTCATGCTAAACAGTCTGACGTCGGCCGTCACATCCATGCAGGCGAGGTTGGAGTCCATCGAGGCTCGCAGCACAGTCGCACCAGTTTCCTCCCTCGAGGTTCCGGTCGCCTCCACCTCTGCTATAGCAGACATTCGTTCTGCCCAGTCCGTCCCTAACGTGACTCCCTCCCACTATGTCCCGCTCAACATCAGGAAGGACATCCTGGAGGGTAGGGATGTCAATCTTGCGTCTCTACTCATAGCATCCAGGGACCTCTCTGATAACAGGGTTATAGCTTGTGGAGAAGTGTCGGTGGTACTGAGGAGCCGCGACCACCGGCTCAACCGCAAATTGTCCATCCCGGAATTCGTCATGGCATTTCGTCTTTTCAGGGATGTCATTTGCACTGCCAGGCCGGACAGGAGGGAGGAACTAGACCATTATCTCTTCAGGGTCACAGAGTTGGGTCATAGGTACGGAGGAACCGCGTTCTACGACTACCACTGCTCATTTGCAGCTAAGGCGGCAGCGGCTCTCTCCCAGTTTCAGCACGTCACTGACTGGTCCAACCTGGACACTGAGCTTTTCTGCAGACACTTTGCAGGTCTGAAGGCTCCCTCCTGTTCCGCCTGTCAATCTATCTTCCACTCGGTTGAGTGGTGCGACAAGTCCGCCATCAGCACGGCGTCCTACCCCTCCAGTTTGGCAGCTGGTCCTCTTGAGGTCTTCAGGCCCCCCAGCTCAGTAGACAAGCTGGGCCGGCCCATCATTCAGCTAGGAAGGGCACAGATATGCAACAACTTTAATTACGCCTCTTGTAATTTTGGGCAGTGCCGGTTGTTGCATATCTGTACCAATTGTTTCAGGGCCCACCCCCGAGTAGCATGCTCATTAAAATCCGTAAAAAGCTACATGAGTGTGGTCAATATCAGCCGTCTACAAGAATTCTTGCGAGGCCACCACAACCCTGGGTTCGTTCAGTTCCTGGTGACAGGATTTCACGAGGGTTTCCACACGGGACTGATCACGACTCCAGAGTACACACACGAGTGCAAAAACCTTCAGTCAGCCGAAAGAAATCCCGCCTCGGTAGACGCACTGATAGAAGCCGAGTTGAGCAAGGGGTTCTTAATCGGTCCCTTTGGTGTGCCCCCTTTTCAACGCTGGAGAGTCAGTCCCGTGGGGGTAGTCACAGGCAAGTTCAGCGGGAAGGAGAGACTCATTATCGACTTGTCGGCCCCACACGGCTCCCAGGTCCCCAGCCTCAACTCCCTCATTCCTTCGGAGGAAGTGGGCATGAGATATGCCTCGATAGACCAGGCTATCGCTATCATCATGAAAACGGGCCCAGGGTCCTGGCTGTCCAAAGCCGACATATCGGATGCCTTCAAGCTGCTTCCCATCATGCCAGCCCTCTGGCAGTGGCACGGCATCAAGTGGAAAGGCCTGTACTATTTCTCCACTAAGCTCACCTTCGGTTCCAAGAGTAGCCCCTGGCTCTTCGATCAGTTGGCTCAGGCACTCCACTGGATCCTGGAACACGTAGTCCTCTGTGAATTTGTCATCCACTACCTGGATGACTTCCTGCTGATTGAGAGGCCAGGGGCACTCCCCCTAGGGCTGGGCAAGTTACTCAGGTGCTTTTCCCAATTAGATGTCCCGGTGTCCCCCAAGAAAGTAGAAGGCCCGGCCACAGTCATCACCTTTCTTGGCATCGAATTAGACTCCCAGCGCATGCTAGCTAGATTGCCGGCGGACAAGTTAACAAGGATTAGAGGAGTCATTCACAGGTTCGCAGTCACGACCGTGGTCACTAAGGCGGACCTTCAGTCTCTTCTGGGCATGTTGAACTTCGCCATGCGCATCATCCCACAGGGCAGAGCTTTCATATCCCGCCTACTCGCGCTCTTGAGTTCCGCCCCAGAACAAAACAGCCCAGTGTGCTTGGACAGTCAAGCCCTAGCGGACCTCCACATGTGGGATCATTTCCTGAGCCAGTGGAACGGGGTCTCCTTATTTGTACCCGAGCTGTCGTGTCAGTTGCCTACAGTCTTTTCAGATGCAGCTGCGGGCTCAGGGTTTGCCGCCATTTTCGGCACCCACTGGGTGGCAGACGCATGGCCTGCCGAGGTGGGACAAATCCCAGGCTTCCTCCAGACCTCGGCGCTGTTCGAGCTGTACCCCATTGTGGTAGCCGCCCACATTTGGGGCAGGTTTTGGGCACGTCAGTCTGTTCTGTTCGTGACTGACAACACAGCCGTAGTGGACATTCTCAATAGTGGACTGTCGAAATCTAGCCAAGTCATGTGTTTTCTCAGACGGTTAGTGCAGCTCTCCCTGCAACACCACTTTCATGTTTTTAGTGCGCATGTGCCAGGTACGCAGAATGGGGCTGCTGACGCCTTGTCGAGGGCTAACTTTTCCCGTTTCTTCCAGATAATGCCAGAGGCAGATGCGACAGGCGCCACCATCCCTCCTCTCGAGTCCTTAAGGCTAGTGTAGCCGACCACCTTGGGACGGCCCACGCTCTAATACGCCATTCCCTCTCGCCTAACACGACCAGGGCGTACAACACCGGGTGGAAGACGTTCTGCAGGTTTCGAGGAGAATGTCCTCAGGAGGACTCCAGTTTTCCAGAGTACATCCTGGCGTTCATCGGTTATTGCCACTCTGTACGCAAGCTCTCCCACGCTACAGTGAGGTCCTACCTGGCGGGAGTGCAACACTTTCTCTCCCTTAGCCACCCCGAGCTAGCATCAGTGTTCACCTTACACACTGTCAAAGCCGCCCTCAAGGGTTTAAGCAAGTGCGGGCCTCAAAGCCAAGTACGCAGGCAGCCGGTCACCGGCCCTCTTTTCCGCAAACTGTCTGATGCCTTGGACGGTAATCCTTTCGGGGTTTTGGCCAGCCTGGTACTTAAATCCGCCATCTACTTGGCCTTCTACGGCTTCCTGAGACCTGGGGAGTTCACCTGTTCACCAGGCAGCGACAATTTCCTCACGGTCAGCCAACTGGTCCAGAACTCCGACGGGTTCACGTTGCTGCTCAAGACGTCTAAGACCTCCCAGTTGGGACCCCCTGTCCAGATATCCTACTTTCCCACAGCACATCAATGGTGTCCCGTCACGGTGCTTCGTCGGTTACGGTCCGCCTTGTCCGGGGCCGGACCGAACAGTCCTCTGTTACCCTTCGGGGTGGTGCCGCTCACCACCCAGCAGTTCATATCCCACGTTAGGTCACTAGTGGCCAGCACGGGCGGCGACCCTGCCACCATTTCGGGCCATTCATTCCGCATAGGCGCGGCGTCCGCGGCCTCCAAGAACCGAGTGCCTGCGCATGTCATTCAGAAACTGGGGCGTTGGCACTCGTCTTGTTTCAACCGTTACATACCACACCCTGAAACCGAAATGTCGGCAGCCTTTCAAACTTTAGCTTTGTAACGTCTTTGCAATAAAATACTTCTGCCTACCAGTATGTCTTTTGCCCTCTTTCAGGCGTCCCTCCACGACACGGTCACGGCACAACTCTGACCGCTTAGGGGTAGGGTAGCTCAGGTAGGACAGACACGTACTTGGTTGCCACAACCACAAATATATATTGTTTTCTCATTTCAGATATCTTGCGACAGGAAATTATTTTTCGTTCTTACATTTTTTTTTTAGAATGGGGACCTCCACAATTGCTGGCGTGGTACGGGCTACATGTGCCGCCATTTGGATGACACTGCGCTGACACCTCCAACCAGGCAGCAGTGGCTTGATATAGCCCAGGGCTTCCAGGAGAGGGCGCAATTCCCAAATTGTATTGGTGCCCTTGACGGGAAGCACATACGGGTTAAGAAGCCACCGAACTCAGGCTCCCGATTCTGTAGTTTTGTTGCCCTTGGCTGACACAAACTACAGGTTTATAATTGTAGATATCGGGTCCTATGGAAGTACTGCAGATGCTCGCATCTTCAGGGCTTCCAGAATGGGTCGCTGGCTTCAGTCCAACCAACTGGATGAACTGTAGTGGAGTAAACACCTTAAAAACAAGGAACTAACTCAGGCTCCCCCTGCTACCTCTTCTGCTGCTGCCGCTTCGGCCTCTTCGTCCGCCTCTGGAGGAACGTTGGCACCTGCCGCCCAGCAAACAAAGGATGTACCACCAACACCACCACCTCCGTCACCAAGCATCTCAACCATGTCACACGGCAGCGTTCAGCTCTCCATCTCACAAACATTTGAGAGAAAGTGTAAATTCCCACCTAGCTACCCTCGATCCCTGGCCCTGAATGCCAGCATTTCTAAACTACTGGCCTATGAAATTCTGTCATTCAGGCTGGTGGACACAGACAGCTTCAAACAGCTCATGTCGCTTGCTGTCCCACAGTATGTTGTTCCCAGCCGCCACTACTTCTCCAAGAGAGCCATGCCTTCCCCGCACAAAGTATCCAATAAAATCAAGTGTGCACTGCACAACGCCATCTGTGGCAAGGTCCACCTAACCACAGATACGTGGACCAGTAAGGGACGCTATATCTCCCTAACTGCACACTGGGTAAATGTAGTGGCGGCTGGGCCCCAGGCAGAGAGCTGTTTGGCGCACGTCCTTCCAGCGGCAAGGATCGCAGGGCAACATTCTTTGCCTCCTGTTGCCTCCTACTCGGCTTCCTCCTCCTCTTCTTTCACCTGCTCATCCAGTCAGCCACACACCTTCACCACCAATTTCAGCACAGCCCAGGGTAAACGTCAGCAGGCCATTCTGAAACTCATATGTTTGGGGGACAGGCCCCACACCGAACAGGAGTTGTGGCGGGGTATACAACAACAGACCGATGAGTGGTTGCTGCTGGTGAGCCTCAAGCACGGCCTGGTGGTGTGCGATAATGGGTGAAATCTCGTTGCAGCTCTGGGACTAGCCGATTTGACGCACATCCCTTGCCTGGCGCATGTGCTGAATTTGGTGGTGCAAAAGTTCATTCACAACTACCCCGACATGTCAGAGCTGCTGCATAAAGTGCGGGCCGTCTGTGCGCGCTTCCGGCATTCACATCCTGCCGCTGCTCGCCTGTCTGTGCTACAGCGTAACTTCGGCCTTCCCGCTCACCGCCTCATATGCGACGTGCCCACCAGGTGGAACCCCACCTTGCGCATGCTGGACAGACTGTGCGAGCAGCAGCAGGCCATAGTGGAGTTTCAGCTGCAGCACGCACGGGTCAGTAGCACTGCGGAACAGCACCACTTCACCACCAATGACTGGGCCTCCATGCGAGACCTGTGTGCCCTGTTGCGCTGTTTCGAGTACTCCACCAACACGGCCAGTGGCGATGACGCCATTATCAGCGTTACAATACCACTTCTATGTCTCATTGAGAAAACATTTAGGGCGATGATGGAAGAGGAGGTGGCCCAGGAGGAGGAGGAGGAAGAGGGGTTATTTTTAGCACTTTCAGGCCAGTCTCTTCGAAGTGACTCAGAGGGAGGTGTTTTGCAACAGCAGAGGCCAGGTACAAATGTGGCCAGCCAGGGCCCACTACTGGAGGACGAGGAGGAGGTGGATGAGGATGAGGATGAAGCATGTTCACAGCGGGGTGGCACCCAACGCAGCTCGGGCCCATCACTGATGCGTGGCTGGGGGGAAACGCAGGACGATGACGATACGCCTCCCACAGAGGACAGCTTGTCCTTACCTCTGGGCAGCCTGGCACACATGAGCGACTACATGCTGCAGTGCCTGCGCAACGACAGCAGAGTTGCCCACATTTTAACGTGTGCAGACTACTGGGTTGCCACCCTGCTGGATCCCCGGTACAAAGACAATGTGCCCACCTTACTTCCTGCACTGGAGCATGATAGGAAGATGCGCAAGTACAAGCGCACATTGGTAGACGCGCTACTGAGAACATTCCCAAATGTCACAGGGGAACAAGTGGAAGGCGAAGGCAGAGGAGGAGCAAGAGGTCGCCAACGCAGCTGTGTCATGGCCAGCTCCTCTGAGGGCAGGGCTAGCATGGCAGAGATGTGGAAAAGTTTTGTCAACACGCCACAGCTAACTGCACCACCACCTGATACGGAATGTGTTAGCAGGAGGCAACATTTCACTAACATGGTGGAACAGTACGTGTGCACACCCTTCCACGTACTGACTGATGGTTCGGCCCCATTCAACTTCTGGGTCTACAAATTGTCCACGTGGCCAGAGCTAGCCTTTTATGCCTTGGAGGTGCTGGTCTGCCCGGCGGCTAGCGTTTTTTCTGAACGTGTATTCAGCACAGCAGGGGGCGGCATTACAGACAAACGCAGCCGCCTGTCTACAAACAATGTGGACATGCTGACGTTCATAAAAATGAACCAGGCATGGATCCCACAGGACCTATCCATCCCTTGTGCAGATTAGACATTTATAACTACCTCCCCTTAACCATATATTATTGTACTCCAGGGCACTTCCTCATTCAATCCTATTTTTATTTTCATTTTACCATTATATTGCGGGGCAACCCAAAGTTGAATGGACCTCTCCTCTGTCTGGGTGCCGGGGCCTAAAAATATCTGACAGTGTCCTGTTCCAGTGTTGGGTGACATAAAGCATGATTCTATGCTATGACATGAAGCTTGATTCTCTGCTATGGGACCTCTCTCCTCTGTCTGGGTGCCGGGGCCTAAAAATATCTGACAGTGGCCTGTTCCAGTGTTGGGTGACAGAATGCCTGATTCTCTGCTATGACATGAAGCCTGAATCTCTGCTATGGGACCTCTGTCCTCTGTCTGGGTGCCGGGGACTAAAAATATCTGACAGTGGCCTGTTCCAATGGTGAGTGACGTGAAGCCTTATTCTCTGCTATGACATGAAGCCTTATTCTCTGCTATGGGACCTCTCTCCTCTGTCTGGGTGCCGGGGCCTAAAAATATCTGACAATGGCCTGTTCCAGTGGTGGGTGACGTGAATCCTGATTCTCTGCTATGACATGAAGCCTGATTCTCTGTTATGACATGAAGCCTGATTCTCTGCTATGGGACCTCTCTCTTCTGTCTGGGTGCCGGGGCCTAAATATCTGACAATGGCCTGTTCCAGTGGTGGGTGACGTGAAGCCTGATTCTCTGCTATGACATGAAGCCCGATTCTCTGCAATGGGACCTCTCTCCTCTGTCTGGGTGCCAGGCCCTTAATATCTGACAATGGCCTGTTCCAGTGGTGGGTGACGTGAAGCCTGATTCTCTGCTATGACATAAAGCCTGATTCTCTGCAATGTGACCTTTCTCCTCTGTCTGTGTGCCAGGCCTGAAAATATCTGACAGTGGCCTGTTCCAGTGGTGGGTGACGTGAAGCCTGATTCTCTGCTATGATATGAAGCCTGGTTCTCTGCAATGGGACCTCTCTCCTCTGTCTGGGTGCCAGGGCCTAAATATCTGACAGTGGTCTGTTCCAGTGGTGGGTGACATGAAGCCTGATTCTCTGCTATGACATGAAGCCTTATTCTCTGCTATGACATGAAGCATGATTCTCTGCTATGACATGAAGCCTGATTCTCTGCTATGGGACCTCTCTGTCATGGAACCATGAACCAGACGTACAACAAGAGATAAGTGGAAATAAGAAGGCTTTATTGAAAATCAAGCTGTAAGGCAAAAGTCCAAACGGATGGCTAAACCGAAGCAGGGTCTTGCGAAGCCAGAGGTCAGGAACCAGAAGGGTAGTCAGACGAAGCCTGGATCAGGAACCAGCAGGGTAGTCAGACGAAGCCTGGATCAGGAACCAGCAGGGTAGTCAGACGAAGCCAGGATCAGGAACCAGAAGCAGCAGCAGTCTTAGAAGTATGTGAACACAGGAGGACCAAGCAAGGAACTGAAGCCACAGACCTCCTATATATATGAGCTAGGCATCCAGCTCCTCCCAGTGGGAAGGAGAAGCCGCAGGGTGGAAGGCTACAAGAAACCAAGATGGCCGCCAGCACATGTCAAACGAAGGAGAGCAGCAAGAAGGTAAGACCATGACACTCTCTCCTCTGTCTGGGTGCCGGGGCCTAAAAATATCTGACAGTGGCCTGTTCCAGTGGTGGGTGACATGAAGCCCGATTCTCTGCTGTGACATGAAGCCCGATTCTCTGCTGTGACATGAAGCCTGATTCTCTGCTATGGCACGAAGCCTGATTCTCTGCTATGACTTGAAGCCTGATTCTCTGCTATGACTTGAAGCCTGATTCTCTGCTATGACTTGAAGCCTGATTCTCTGCTATGGGACCTCTCTCCTCTGTCTGGGTGCCGGGGCCTAAAAATATCTGACAGTGGCCTGTTCCAGTGTTGGGTGACATGAAGCCTGATTCTCTGCTATGACATGAAGCCTGAATCTCTGCTATGGGACCTCTCTCCTCTGTCTGTGTGCCGGGGCCTAAAAATATCTGACAGTGGCCTGTTCCAGTGGTGGGTGACATGAAGCCTGATTCTGATTCTCGGGTCCCCTTTGACTTCAATGGGGTTCGGGTTCGGGGCGAAGTTCGGCTCGAGTTCGGATCCCGAACCCGAACATTTTCGGGAAGTTCGGCCGAACTTCTCGAACCTGAACATCTAGGTATTCGCTGAACTCTAACCGTGACTCATGGATTTTTTTTTTTTACTTTTTTGCAATTTTTAACTGGATGGATATCTTTTAGTTAGCTTTTGTTTTTGGTAGTTAGGGACTGGCAAGATAATGAGGACCCTTGACGTGGGTTGCAAGCTTACATATTTTGCTTAAATATATACTGTTTAAAACACAGTATGTGAAATATGTACTAATACCTCATTCGACACATTTTTGAAATTTCAAAACACATGTATGCATGCTTTCCCATTATCAGTTAATAAAGTTTGATTTAGCTGCATTTTGAGGTCCCACCAAAATGTGTCATGGCACATAACTCCATCTGTATTGTGTTTTCAATAGTGTGTCTAAAAAGTAAATAAATTCTGGAGACCATGTTATGTATATATAATATGAAATAAAAATCTGTTGAATAAAGTGTTTCAATAAAAATTTCTATCTGAAATATACATTTTAAATAGTCTGGGTACTGTTATCGTCCAAACAATCAAAACAATGTGTGTGTGTGTGTGTGTGTGTATGTGTAATTATATATATATATATATATATATATTATCATTAACTGTTTTGGGCTAAGATACCTGTATAGTATATTACTATGCAGTATATCTTCCAATACCATATATTGTCAGTACTATAGTATTGGACTTTTATTTAAAAACAATACAACACTATAGAGTACACTATTATTAATGTTGTGTATGTGTTGCTGATATATAAATATGCTATGTCTTTAATAAAGATAAGTAACAATATAACTTGGTGAAATAAAACTCTGTTTATTTGAACATAAACTTCTGAGTCATATCGACTATTTTCAAAATAAAAATCTTTTCATACAGAAATGAAAAATATTAAAACTTTTATAAATGAGTATAATGGCCAGATGGTGATGGTGGGGCCTGATACTGTGGCCCAGGGTAGTGTGGTTGTGAAGGGGGGCCAGAGTACTGCGATGAGCAAGGCTGCGAAGAGATGGGTGCAGACTGCCCATATGCCGAATCAACATTATAATGGTGCCCATATGGGCGAGTAGGTGGCCCATAATGTCCCCTTGGAGGTTGCATTTGTGGAGGAGCCGGCAGTGAAGGCTGTGAGTCCACAACGATATTTATAGCAGATTTGGTGCGCAAAATTCGTTCTGGAGGCAGCCTGCGCAAATATGAGCCCTTACTACGAACATAATGATCAAATTCATCCTCATGCCGGGCTCTAGCTAAATAATCCATAACCTCCATATTCACATTTGTATCGGCAGGAGTGGTTGCCCGTCGTCTGGGCCTGCTTGGTAGAGACAAAGGAATGGGGGGGGGGGAATCTGCTCCAGAAACAGGTGGTGGTCTGGATGGTGCAGTGCTTGTTCATGGTGCTGTGTCCACCTGTGATGGACCAGAGGGAGTCTCTTCCTCACAAGCACTGGACATCTGCGGTGCAGACTCCGCCTCTTCTTTCGGTAGGTTGTCCTTTGTCCTTTTAAAAGAATGCAAAAATCATTAAATTAAAAGATGAAGTGTATTTTCTATTATTACTATTCACGTCACATATTACAATAATCATCCATTTAGTTTATAGAACATAGTACTACATGACCTACACAACATATGACATTTTGGAGATTAGAAGTGTCATCACTGCCCCTAAACACCATTTAAAAACCACTTGTCATGTTAAAGCAAATGTCATCATGGAAAAGGAGACATTTTTCCAGTTGGTTTTGATTTACAAATATGTCTATTTTACATGAACTTTTTTTTAGACATATATAACATTAAAGTGTTTTTATAATCTCAGAAAAAAAAAGAGGCATATTGCTCGGATATGCCCCCATTGTCTTAAAGGTGGGGGGGTCACAACAATGGAACCAGCACCTATAGCGAGAAGGGAGAGCCAAAACTGAAGGAGAGTGCACTGCGCATGTGCAGCTGACGTACATTCATTTATATGGGAGAGTCTGGAATCTGCGCAGGGTGGTGGAGGTACCCTGGCAAATCTGCCCTCCTCCAGCCACAGTCATACCCGCTATGTTAGTGATATAGCAAGAAAATGTAGACTAGAACCTTCCTAATCACAGGTGCATATCCATGAACCAAACATAATAATAAAAAAAAAATATATGGCTGCACACCGTTAGATATACAAACAACTGATGAAAGAAATGGGGGTCATTCTAGATAAAAGTGATCCAATACCGACTATAAAGTGAGTAATTTAAGCTCTTAGCGCACATACATGTCGGGCCAATCTACCAGGCGTCAAGGTGGCTTCCTCAGATGGATGCATAACTTAACAATAAATATACTGCCTAACTTTGTAGTTACTTTTATTAAGCATACAATATTCAGGGCAGTGGAGGAACCAGCTACAAACGTACTCTGCTCAGAAGTCCCAGGTAGATGGGCGTGTTCTGGATCAAGCTGCTATCAGACAATGGTGGTATATCCTAGTGATATACCCCCATTGTGTTAAGATGGGAATACCCCTTTAATTACATAGTCTACAAACAGTGTATATGGATATACACATCTAGTGTTCATTGTGTAAAATAAACTTACGGTCGCAGCTCCATGACCTCACAAAGAAACATCAGTTGGTTCTGGAACATATATGGCCTTTTCTTGCTGGCCCCGGACCCACTCCTCGCATGTTGCAGCATTTCCTTGTGGAATTAGTCCCTGCAACTCCGCCAACAATTCTTGACATCGTCCACAAAAAAAAAATTATTAACCGAAATAAACAGTCCAACAAATTATAACATATGACATGTGCTATGCTAAGGAGCAGGGACGTGCACACATACTGCTCGATAAGGGGGCTTGAGCCCCTGCCCCTTTCTGCCCCTGCCTCTTTAATGCCTCCATCCATTCCTCCAGGGAAAGCACAATTTATTCACCAGTCCGCACGCTCACTAGTGCAGGATCAGGGTGACAGGGTCTTTTAAAGGCTAGTGCAGGGGCTGCATGGGTCACAGACATGCATGATGCATGTCTGCAACGACACGTCACACCCCCCCCCCCCCCCAGCGGGATGATTGCAGGGGAGCAAGAGCCGGCCTGTATGACTCAGTCTGCTGCCTAAGTTCCTTTATTGCCTGTCTGCCCTCAGTTGCTGCCCTGGTAATATATTGTATATAATTTAAAGGAACAATAGTTGTAGTGCTTTGTCCCTTTGCATACTGGGGGTTGTAGTGCTTGGTCTCTTTGCATATTTGAGTCTGTAGAGTCTGGTAATGACATCATTTTACCATAATATGTACGGTTAAACCAAAAGTTATATTTGTTTTTTTTTAAGAACTTAAAAGCCCCTGCCAATCAAAAAATCTGTGAACATCCCTGCTAGGGAGGATTAAAGACGACATGTGCTATGCTAGGGAGGATTAAAGGAGACATGTGCTATGCTAGGGAGGATTAAAGACGACATGTGCTATGCTAGGGAGGATTAAAGACGACATGTGCTATGCTAGGGAGGATTAAGGACGACATGTGCTATGCTAGGGAGGATTAAGGACGACATGTGCTATGCTAGGGAGGATTAAGGACGACATGTGCTATGCTAGGGAGGATTAAGGACGACATGTGCTATGCTAGGGAGGATTAAGGACGACATGTGCTATGCTAGGGAGGATTAAGGACGACATGTGCTATGCTAGGGAGGATTAAGGACGACATGTGCTATGCTAGGGAGGATTAAGGACGACATGTGCTATGCTAGGGAGGATTAAGGACGACATGTGCTATGCTAGGGAGGATTAAGGACGACATGTGCTATGCTAGGGAGGATTAAGGACGACATGTGCTATGCTAGGGAGGATTAAGGACGACATGTGCTATGCTAGGGAGGATTAAGGACGACATGTGCTATGCTAGGGAGGATTAAGGACGACATGTGCTATGCTAGGGAGGATTAAGGACGACATGTGCTATGCTAGGGAGGATTAAGGAAGACATGTGCTATGCTAGGGAGGATTAAGGAAGACATGTGCTATGCTAGGGAGGATTAAGGATGACATGTGCTATGCTAGGGAGGATTAAGGACGACATGTGCTATGCTAGGGAGGACAGCAAGGATCACACAGGTATACATTGCCTACTTACCCAAATTCTGCCGGCTTTTGTCATGGATTTTTTCCCAGATGGATTCAAAAAGCTCCTTGGTTATTTCCACCCAGGCCTGATCTTTTTTATAACGATCGTGGTAGTCATCACTGCGTGTATCCCAGATGCATGGCCTCTCTTGCACAAGGACTATCAGCCTACCAACATCCATTGGCCGTGGTGTCTTTGGCATGGCTTTTGCAACTAAAATCAAAGCTCCTCAAGGGATGGAAGAGTGTGTGCTGAAGAAACTACAACTCCTGCCTCATGTGCTGCCTTCAGTCACACACTGAGCAACTTCCTGTCTGAAATCCATTATGGGTTGCTAAGTTACTTGCGTTTAAAACGCAACGCATGACATTCGGATGCACTACGATTTTCACTCAGCCCCATTCATTTCTATGGGCCCCGCGTTGCGTGGAAAACGCACAAAGAGGAGCATGCTGCGATTTTCACGCAACGCACAAGTGATGCATGAAAAACAACGCTCATGTGCACAGCCCCATAGAAATAAATGGGTCAGGATTCAGTGCGGGCGCTGTGCGTTCACCCCCCGCAACGCATCCGCGCGGAAAACTCGCTCATGTGAAAGAGGCCTTGGAGAGTTTTTAGGTAAATTTGTTATTGTCTATTTTGACGACATTTTGATATTTTCTCCTGATTTCAAATCTCATGTTAGACGAGTATTAGAGGTGTTGAGGGAGAATCGGCTAAACAAGAGAAATGTGTCTTTGGTGTACAGGAGATACTGTTTCTAGGGCATGTCCCGACCCCTCACGCCTTCAAGATGGTTCCTGGTAAGATACTAGCTATTAAGGAATGGGTAAGGCCTTCATCCTTAAAGGCCTTACAACGGTTCTTAGGTTTTGCCAATTACTACCGTAAATTTATTAAGAAATAGTAATTGCTAAACCGTTGACCGACCTTACTAGGAAAGGGGCGGATTTGGATAACTGGTCTACTGAGGCCATTACTTTGTTTGAAACACAAAAAAAGGCATTCAGTAGCACTCCCATTCTGATCCAGCCAGATCAGGAGAGACCTTTTATTGTGGAGGTGGATGCGTCTGAGTACAGCGCAGGAGCAGTCCTTTCACAAGGTCCTGCTAGTCTAACTAATCTGATACCGTGTGCATAGAGAAACTACGACATAGGGAATCAGGAGTTGCTGGCCATTAAGTGGGAATTTCAGAAGTGGAGGCATTTTCTGGAGGGGGCAAGGCATTGTGTAACTGTTGTCACTGACCATAAGAACCTTATGTTTCTCGAATCTGCTAAAAGGTTGAATCCCCGTCAGGCTAAATGGGGATACTGTTTTTTACTAATTTTAAATTCTCCATTACTTTCAGGCCTGGAAGTAAAAACGTGAAGGCTAATGCATTCTCCATTACTTTCAGGCCTGGAAGTAAAAATGTGAAGGCTGATGCATGATCTCAGAGCTTCCATGTTTTTCAGCCTACAGAAGCACTGCCTAAATCCATCCTACCAGCAAATATCTTGGTAGCAGCCTTAACCCAAGATATCTCGGCTCTTATTGAAGGGGTTGTCAGAGTTATGAAAAAAAATATAGCACTGAAAATCTGATATATAACTGAGCTAAGCAAGTTTTATGCAAAAAAAAATAAAAAAAAATATATATATATATTTTATTTATTTTTTTCCTCATTTCACTGGTCCTTTCCTGGCCCTTTGTTTACATGCAATATAAACAATCTCTGCCCCTCCCCCTGCTCTGTAAAGGAAGTGAATACAAGAGCTGCCCTGAGTGACATGTCTGACTGCTGGGAGACTCTGCAGCATGTTGTATGTGTAGGACTACAAGTCCAAGCTGTATAATGACACTGCTAAGGGAGTGGATACAAGAGCTGCCCCCTAAGTGCTGGGAGACTCGACAGCATGTTATATGTGTTGGACTATATGTCCCACCTGTATAATGACACTGCTAATATACACAGGATCTTCTGTCAGAATATTTATGCTGTCTCCGATTGACAGTCTATATTACTTATGTGAATAAATTAAAATCTGTAATAAAGGAGATTCTAATTTATTATCATAAATATCAAGCTAAAACAAGCCCGTGATCTGCGTTGAATTGAAGACAAAACCCAGTTACAGACAAAATATATATGTAATTTATTAATACAATTTATAGTGCAAAATAATATATATATAAAAATTGGTGATAATAAAATTCAATCAATGATATGCAAAAAAGTGAGAAAGTCAAAAATAATTGAGACTATACACAATTATGCCTTCTTATAATGATACCCCTCAATTATATTTTAAAATCAATTTAATACTTGATTTCTCTCAGCCGATATTTGTCTGATTAAACCCAAATCTGGTTTATCTTTTATCTATCTATCTATCTATCTATCTATCTATCTATCTATCTATCTATCTATACACACACACATATATACCATACCGGTCTAGAACTGAATTCTATTCCTTGGAGATAATACTGTGTTTTCACCAGTATATTTTCAATCTCCCTGTATTGGATTATTTATCAGGCTGATGCTGCAGGTAGAGTTGAACGAACACCTGGATGTTCGGGTTCGAGAAGTTCGGCCGAACTTCCGGGAAATGTTCGGGTTCGGGAACCGAACCCGACCCGAACTTCGTCCCAAACCCCATTGAAGTCAATGGGTACCCAAACTTTTCGGCACTAAAAAGGAAAGGGCTAGAGGGCTGCAAAAGGCAGCAAAATGTAGTTCAATCCCCTGCAAACAAATGTGGATAGGGAAATGAATAAAAATAAAATAAATAAAAATTAACCAAAATCAATTGGAGAGAGGTCCCATAGCAGAGAATCAGGCTTCATGTCACCCACCACTGGAACAGGCCACTGTCAGATATTTAGGCCCCGGCACCCAGACAGAGGAGAGAGGTCCCATAACAGAGATTCAGGATTCATGTCAGCAGAGAATCAGGCTTCACGTCAGCCAAAACTGGAACAGTCCATTGTCATATATTTAGGCCCCGGCACCCAGACAGAGGAGAGAGGTCCCATAAAAGAGATTCAGGCTTCATGTCATAGCAGAGAATCATGCTTCACGTCACCCAACACTGGAACAGGCCACTGTCAGATATTTTTAGGCCCCGGCACCCAGACAGAGGAGAAGTTCATTCAACTTTGGGTTGCCCCGCAATATAATGGTGAAATGAAAATAAAAATAGGATTAAATGAGGAAGTGCCCTGGAGTACAATAATATATGGTTAAGGGGAGGTAGTTAATGTCTAATTTGCACAAGGGATGGACAGGTCCTGTGGGATCCATGCCTGGTTCATTTCTATGAACGTCAGCTTGTCCACATTGGCTGTAGACAGGCGGCTGGGATTGTCTGTAATGACGCTCCCTGCCGTGCTGAATACACGTTCAGACAAAATGCTGGCCGCCGGGCAGGCCAGCACCTCCAAGGCATAAAAGGCTAGCTCTGGCCACGTGGACAATTTAGAGACCCAGAAGTTGAATGGGGCCGAACCATCAGTCAGTACGTGGAGGGGTGTGCACACGTACTGTTCCACCATGTTAGTGAAATGTTGCCTCCTGCTAACACGTTCCGCATCAGGTGGTGGTGCAGTTAGCTGTGGCGTGTTGACAAAACTTTTCCACATCTCTGCCATGCTAACCCTGCCCTCAGAGGAGCTGGCCGTGTCACAGCTGCGTTGGCGACCTCTTGCTCCTCCTCTGCCTTCGCCTTGGGCTTCCACTTATTCCCCTGTGACATTTGGGAATGCTCCCAGTAGCGCGCCTACCAATGTGCGCTTGTACTCGCGCATCTTCCTATCACGCTCCAGTGCAGAAAGTAAGGTGGGCACATTGTCTTTGTACCGTGGATCCAGCAGGGTGGCAACCCATTTGTCCGCACACGTTAAAATGTGGGCAACTCTGCTGTCGTTGCGCGGGCACTGCAGCATGTAGTCGCTCATGTGTGCCAGGCTGCCCAGAGGTAAGGACAAGCTGTCCTCTGTGGGAGGCGTATCGTCACCGTCCTGCGTATCCCCCCAGCGACGCACCAGTGATGGGCCTGAGGTGCGTTGGGTGCCATCCCGCTGTGAACATGCTTCATCCTCATCCTCGTCCACCACCTCCTCGTCCTCCAGTAGTGGGCCCTGGCTGGCCACATTTGTACCTGGCCTCTGCTGTTGCAAAAAACCTCCCTCTGAGTCACTTCTAAGAGACTGGCCTGAAAGTGCTAAAAATGACCCCTCTTCCTCCTGGGCCACCTCCTCTTCCATCATTGCCCTAAGTGTTTTCTCAAGGAGACATAGAAGTGGTATTGTAACGCTGATAACGGCGTCATTGCCACTGGCCATGTTGGTGGAGTACTCGAAACAGCGCAACAGGGCACACAGGTCTCGCATGGAGGCCCAGTCATTGGTGGTGAAGTGGTGCTGTTCCGCAGTGCGACTGACCCGTGCGTGCTGCAGCTGAAACTCCACTATGGCCTGCTGCTGCTCACACAGTCTGCCCAGCATGTGCAAGGTGGAGTTCCACCTGGTGGGTATGTCGCATATGAGGCAGTGAGCGGGAAGGCCGAAGTTACGCTGTAGTGCAGACAGGCGAGCAGCGGCACTTTATGCAGCAGCTCTGACATGTCGGGGTAGTTGTGAATGAACTTCTGCACCATCAAATTCAGCACATGCACCAGGCAAGGGATGTACGTCAAACCGGCTAGTCCCAGAGCTGCAAAGAGATTTCGCCCATTATCGCACATCACCAGGCCGGGCTTGAGGCTCACCAGAAGTAACCACTCGTCGGTCTGTTGTTCTATACCCCGCCACAACTCCTGTGCGGTGTGGGGCCTGTCCCCCAAACATATGAGTTTCTGAATGGCCTGCTGACGTTTACCCCGGGCTGTGCTGAAGTTGGTGGTGAAGGTGTGTGGCTGACTGGATGAGCAGGTGTTAGAAGAGGAGGAGGAAGCCGAGTAGGAGGAGGAGGCAACAGAATGTTGCCCTGCGATCCTTGGCGGCGGAAGGACGTGCGCCAAACAGCTCTCCGCCTGGGGCCCAGCCGCCACTACATTTTCCCAGTGTGCAGTTAGGGAGATATAGCGTCCCTGGCCGTGCTTACTGGTCCACGTATCTTTGGTTAGGTGGACCTTGCTACAGATGGCGTTGCGCAGTGCACACTTGATTTTATCGGATACTTGGTTGTGCAGGGAAGGCACGGCTCTCTTGGAGAAGTAGTGGCGGCTGGGAACAACATACTGTGGGACAGTAAGCGACATGAGCTGTTTGAAGCTGTCTGTGTCCACCAGCCTGAATGACAGCATTTCATAGGCCAGTAGTTTAGAAATGCTGGCATTCAGGGCCAGGGATCGAGGGTGGCTAGGTGGGAATTTACGCTTTCTCTCAAATGTTTGTGAGATGGAGAGCTGAACGCTGCCATGTGACATGGTTGAGATGCTTGGTGACGGAGATGGTGGTGTTGGTGGTACATTCCCTGTTTGCTGGGCGGCAGGTGCCAACGTTCCTCCAGAGGTGGAGGAAGAGGCCGAGGCAGCAGCAGAAGAGGTAGCAGGGGGAGCCTGAGTGAGTTCAGGCAGGGGGAGCCTGAGTGAGTTCCTTGTTTTTAAGGTGTTTACTCCACTGCAGTTCATGCTTTGCATGCAGGTGCCTGGTCATGCAGGTTGTGCTAAGGTTCAGAACGTTAATGCCTCGCTAGCAGGCGGAGTCTCTTGGCGGCGGTTGTTCTGCTTTTGCCCACTGCTCCCTCTTTTGCTACGCTGTTGGCTCGGTCTTACCACTGCCTCTTCCTCCGAACTGTGAAAGTCAGTGGCACGACCTTCATTCCATGTGGGGTCTAGGACCTCATCGTCCCCTGCATCGTCTTCCACCCAGTCTTCCTCCCTGACCTCCTGTTCAGTCTGCACACTGCAGAAAGAAGCAGCAGTTGGCACCTGTGTTTTGTCATCATCAGAGACGTGCTGAGGTGGTATTCCCATGTCCTCATCATCAAGAAACATAAGTGGTTGTGCGTCAGTGCATTCTATGTCTTCCACCACTGGGGAAGGGCTAGGTGTATGCCCTTGGGAAACCCTGCCAGCAGAGTCTTCAAACAGCATAAGAGACTGCTGCATAACTTGAGGCTCAGACAGTTTCCCTGATATGCATGGGGGTGATGTGACAGACTGATGGGCTTGGTTTTCAGGCGCCATCTGTGCGCTTTCTGCAGAAGACTGGGTGGGAAATAATGTGAACGTGCTGGATCCACTGTCGGCCACCCAATTGACTAATGCCTGTACCTGCTCAGGCCTTACCATCCTTAGAACGGCATTGGACCCCACCAAACATCGCTGTAAATTCTGGCGGCTACTGGGACCTGAGGTAGTTGGTACACTAGGACGTGTGGCTGTGGCAGAACGGCCACGTCCTCTCCCAGCACTAGAGGGTCCACTAACACTACCACGACCATGTCCGCATCCATTACTAGATGTTTTCCTCATTGTTACCGTTCACCACAATAAGAAAAAAAATATTTGGCCCAATGTATTGAATTCAAATTCCGGCCTTTTTTTACAGACACCTAACACTATCTGGCTATCTATTTAGGTACCGTATTACACTAATACAGGCACAGCAGTAACGACAGATTTAGCTGAATATAAATTGCAGGCCTAGTATTTAGGCGCTGGATGACAGTTATACGTTTACGGACAGAATTAGACTTGGAAATGCACGGTAGCGTGTGAAGTTTTTGTGGAGGACCCTATCAGCACCTTCAATCTAATATACCCTTTTATAGATAGATTTAAAGTAGGCCTGATACAGCAGAAACCACTAATTTAGGGAATTGCTAAGTTTGGAATTGTATTTCAACCCAGAACAAAAATATATCCTTTGCCAGACAGCAGACAGTATTACAATTGGCTAGCCACAGCTGAAACACCAGATTTAGGGTACTGCTATTTTGGCAATTGTATTTCACCCATCAATAAAATAGCAAGCACAGCCAAGCCCCAGATGTAGGATATAGCAAAAAAATAACCACACTATTGATGGTTAAATGGACTTGGTGGCAGCTTGCTGGCGCACCACAAGACACAAAATGGCTGCCGATCACCCCAGAAAAAAGTGACTGAAAAACGCTCTGGGCAGCCTAAAAACAGTGAGCAATTAAATAGCAGCAGTTCATTGATCCACAGCTGTAGATCGATCACTGATTTAAGTGTTTTTGATGAGTTAATCACTGCCTCACTCGCCCTAACAGCAGCTGCAACCTCTCCCTACACTGATCAGAGCAGAGTGACGTGCGGCGCTACGTGACTCCAGCTTAAATAGAGGCTGGGTCACATGCTGCACTGGCCAATCACAGTCATGCCAATAGTAGGCATGGCTGTGATGGCCTCTTGGGGCAAGTAGTATGACGCTTATTGATTGGCTGCTTTGCAGCCTTTCAAAAAGCGCCAACAAAGCGACGAACACCAAACCCGAACCCGGACTTTAACGAAAATGTTCGGGTTCGGGTCCGTGTCACGGACACCCCAAAATTCGGTACGAACCCGAACTGTACAGTTCGGGTTCGCTCATCATTAGCTGCAGGTACACCCTAATCTTATTACAAAACAGATACTATACACAAGGTATGGTTAATTGAATATATATAGATATGTATTATATTAATTAATTATCCTATAAAATATATGTAAGGTTATACTATACCAAAATGTAAGCTAGCAGAAATCAGTTTCAATGGTTCTAAGATGGCTGCCTCCAATGACTGAAAAGGTGGTCAGGGCTGGATCTGGTCTTTTCCCTTGATGATCCTCTTCCGGATGGTCTTTTGAAGATGGTCAGAGAGAGAGCTAGAGAGCTCTAGATATCGACCCCTTCTGTCAGCCCATACCATCTTTTTATCCTATCTTAGAAAGGGCTTGGCCAAGTTTTATCATTAACTAGTGACCTCACTTTATAATCAATAGAACCTCACTCTAGTATTTTCCCTCTAGGGGAAAATACACCCTAGATCTTTGTTACCCTAACACTAGATGTCACTAGTACTCCATACAAAAATCGAAGCACTCACTTATTTCTCTTATTTATATACTAGCAATAAATTTTATCTAAGGTTTCAGACAAAACCTTGAGAAGATCTTGAATAGACAATGACTTTTATACTTAGTCAACCACCTTGTTTATCCTTAAATCTTTTGACCAGACCTAATTAAATCAAGATACACATGACAATCTTAAGTCATTGTTCTTGGAAAAGACAGGGTTGGTTCATGATCACCTGTGTCCACATTTCTCCATTCAAGAAAACCTCAAGGAGAGAAATAATTAACTTGTGTGTTACACTGAGAGAGATTCTAAAAATGACAGAGGAATTTGTACCTCGTTTCTAATCTTAAAACTGAATATAGCTATAAGGACCATAATATATATATATATACACACACACACACACACACACACTATATATTCAGCATACCTATTAAAATTGATAATATAAAATCAATCTACTCCTACATTGATTAAGATAAAACCACAAAGAAAGATTAGAGTCTTTCTATTCACTGAAAATCATCAGACCTCAGCACATTTCTAATACATTGTCTTATCTAGGCAATTACATTTCATTAGACCTTGGGACATCTCCTTCTCACAAAAACAGACTTAGGTAAACACTTTGGTACATATCGTAAACCTTAGGTTAGCAATTTCAGAGTAAAAAAATCCTGAACTCACTCTTCACTTTTAAAATAAGACAAAATGGTTGTCCCTTAGGCTCATGTCCATACTCTTATATAGGCCTTATTCTTATGAACTTTATTCATACCCAATAGTTCTGACAAAATTTTGCGGCAGTGAGGAAGAACTAGTGATCACTGTAAGTAAATTTTACATTACAGCAGTGTATTTGGTTATATTTCACATGCATGGCAGAAAAATCGCTTTATATGCAGATAGACTTATATTTGGGTATGCGAAAAATAAAAATCGCCACTTATGATCCAAATATTTTTTCGCAGTACATACAACTTCATATTTTATCAGGTTTAAGTAGATATTACTGATTGGTGCAAGTATTGTTGTGACATCACAGCACTATTTCAGTAGCATGTATGTATGGACAGCAGAGAAATATCTCTCACATGCACATCCATTTTCCTGCCGCACACTATATACCCCACACACACAAACACAGTCTATACATTAGAGTTTGTGTCCTGTTGGTCGGTACTCATGAGAAGCTTTATTTGTATTACCGCCAGTATTTGCTGATTCATTTAGGGTTACCTAGAGTGAACCACGGGAAGGCGAACCAGCTTTACACTCCGTATTCCGTACCATCACTTCACTAGACAGGTACATCTCTGCTCAGATGGCCAATATCCGATTGCTCAGACCCCACACACACACACAATCGCAATACAATCGGATCTTTTAACGGTAACATTAAATCTAATATTTCACCTTCAAAGACTTAAATACTTTTTGATGTTTTGTTGAGGACATTATTTTCACTACTTGTATAAAAAAAATAATTGGATTATATGCTTGTGTCTTTATCCTGCAGCGCATGTTGGAGCGGGGCTATGACCACACCCGGGTCCAGGCAGAAAAGCAGAGGATCGTGAAGGAGATTCGATCCGAGCTAAAACAAAAATTCAAGATCAATCATCCCAGGATGGCTGTCTTGAAAAAATTGGTCCGATCTGAAGAGGAGGCACATTGGTTGAATCACAGAGATCTGTGACCACACATGCCCAGGTACAATGCTTACATTACTTTTGTTCTCTCTCCAACACTCTGTAATGTGTATATACAGTAAGTATTTTATCCCTTTACAAAGGATTACTTAGTACCTGGTGTGACACGTAGCAAATCAGCAGCTTAGATCATACATCTCTACCTCGCAATGAATATATATATATATTTTATACACACAGCGAGATACTGATGTATGATGTAACTGGCTGATTTTATGCGTTTTACACACAGAAATTTATATGTGTGTGTATATATACATAAACTGCAATCATCATTCTGTATTTCAGTAAAAGGCCACATACATCATTACATTAGATACATCTCCCATCTAACTCCTACATGTACGTCAGATCCTGACGTGACTTAAAGTCCAGTGACGTAAATGTACTGCATAGAGATCGGGTGCAGGGCCCCAGCAGTCACTGATAGCCAGACCCCTGCTGTATGCGCCGGCATCGGTGAAATCACTGATGCCGCCACATTAACCCCTGCACGGCCGTGGTCAGCGCTGACCGCGTATCGTTTGAGATTCAGACATGTGCGGGGTGTCCATCGGGTCCCCGCGCTGCTGTTACGGGGACCTGATGGCAGGGAAGGTAGCCCGATGCCTTACAGCTAATGCATTAGAATACAAAAGTATAGTAATGCATTGTAAAGGGAAACAGATTGCCATAAGTTAAAGTCCCAGAAAGGGACAAAAACTAAACTGAAAAAAATCGTTTTAAAGATAAACCTTTCCCACAAAAAATTACATTTTCAAGTCCCCCCCAAAAAAATACCTTATCCCAAAATAAGGTTAAATAAAAGTTGGAAAAAATAGGCAAAAAAAGAAAAGCAGATATACTATGTATTGCTACGTCTTTATTGACCGACTCTTTAGAAATATCAAATGACCTAACCCCTCAGGTAAAAAAATATATAATAAAGTGTGCTAAATAAACAAATTTTTTTGCCACAATTCATCACTGAAATTGCACCACCATGTGATCAAAAAGGTGCATGACCACCAAAATAGTACCAATCTAACAGTCACCTCATCCCGCAAAAAATAAGCCCCTACCTAAGACAATCGCCCAATTAAACAAATATGGCTCACAGAATACGGAGACACTAAAACATGTTTTTTTTTTCACTTCAAAAATGCTATTATTGTGTAATACTAAAACCCCCCCAAAAAATATACATAATAGGCATCACCCACGTCCGTAATAACCAGCTGTATAAAAATATCATATGACCTAACCACTCAGGTGTACACTTTAAAAAAAAGGAAATAAAAAACTGTTTACAAAAAATCCTTTTTCTCACCTAACACTGCAAAAAGTGTAATACCATAGAGGTAACATTTTTGGTAAATTGGTAAATTTATACGGGTGGTAACGAGCGGTTGGGGGAAGCCCCGGCGACTAGGTCGCGCGGTGCCACAGCAGCCAATCTGTTCTAGGAACAAATGCCTGAAGAGGGGCACACTTGTGTAGAAATTTTCCATATAAAAATGGTACCCCTTGCCAAATAAGGGTGACACCAAGTCCCAGACTGTCTTCCCGCTGCTCCCCAGGTAGTCAGGGCAACCGACCGGCTCAAGGGTCTGATCTTTACCCTCATAGATCCGATATGTGGGTATAGCCTGTGGCCCTTTCACAGAGCTTATACAATTTGACCCCATACCGGGCGCGCTTGCTTGGGATGTATTGTTTGAAGCCAAGGCGCCCGGTAAAATGTATAAGGAACTCGTCTACGCAGATGTTTTGCTCAGGGGTATACAAATCTGCAAATTTGTTGTTGAAATGGTCTATGAGGGGCCGAATTTTGTGGAGCCAGTCAAAAGCTGGGTGGCCTCTGGGACGGGAGGTGGTGTTCTTGCTAAAGTGCAGGAAATGCAGGATGGCCTCACATCGTGCCCTGGACATGGCAGCAGAGAACATGGGCATGTGATGAATTGGGTTCGTGGACCAATATGACTGCAATTCATGCTTTTTGGTTAGACCCATGTTGAGGAGAAGGCCCAGAAAATGTTTTAATTCTGAAACTTGGACAGGTTTCCACCGGAAAGGCTGGGCATAATAGCTTACCGGGTTGGCGGCTATAAATTGAGTGGCATACCGATTTGTTTCTGCCATGACTATGTCCAAGAACTCCGCAGTCAAGAACAGCTGTGAAAGGTGAAAGGGGGAACTAATGGTGCGGCTGAAGTTAGGGACTGCCAATCAGGGTTTGCCAGCACCTCAGGGACTCTAGGGGCCTGTCTGTGCTGTGGCTGCGACGGGGCAACTATTGCACGTGCCACCGTACCAGCTTCAACTGCCCTTCTGGTGCTCGCCACTTCACCATGTTGTACGGCAGTGCTGGTACTA
This sequence comes from Bufo gargarizans, assembly GCF_014858855.1. Taxonomy (NCBI): domain Eukaryota; kingdom Metazoa; phylum Chordata; class Amphibia; order Anura; family Bufonidae; genus Bufo; species Bufo gargarizans. The sequence goes on from NC_058081.1 coordinate 393,266,435, forward strand.
GGTCCAGGGTGGGCTGCGCTGCTGGTGTATGCCTCACCACGTAATCCGACAGTGCCAGCCCCACTCTGCTGCCCTTGAAGCGGATCCTGCGCAACCTGTGGTGTAGCAACACGGGGCTGGGTACGCCTGTTGGTATCAGGGACCTCAACCTCCTCGTCTGAACTTTGGGTCAGACTGCCACTGCTTTCTACAGGTTCATATTCTGACCCGCTGGATTCGTCAGATGAGGGTTCCCATTCCTCATCCGACTGGGTCAGAAACCTGTAAGCCTCTTCAGAAGAATACCCCTTGTTTGACATTTGGACTACTAAATTTAGGGGGTATTCCCTAAGACTACCCAAGGAAAAAAGCAAGCCCGTCTTACAAATGGGAGGCTAGCGAAGTACCAGAGGCCGTTGCGATTGAAAAAAATATCAAAACTGATTTTTTTATCGCCGCAGCGCTTGTAAAGTGATTGTGCAGTGATAAAAAAATAAAAATAAAAATGTTGTCACCGCGGCGGGGCGGGCGTGGATGAAAGCACGTGTGGGCGACCGATCAGGCCTGATTGGGCAAACACTGCGTTTTGGGTGGAGGGCGAACTAAGGTAACACTAATACTATTATAGATCTGACGGTGATCAGTTTTGATCACTTACAGATACTATAAAAGTACAAATGCTGATTAGCGATACGCTAATCAGCGAATCAGTGACTGCGGTGCGGTGGGCTGGGCGCTAAACGATCACTAACTACCTAACCAAGGGGCCTAAACTATCCTAAAACCTAACAGTCAATACCAGTGAAAAAAAAAAAAGTGACAATTTACACTGATCACTTTTTTCCCTTTCACTAGGTGATTGACAGGGGTGATCTGGGAACTAAGTGTGCTGTTTGGTGTACTCACTGTGATGTCTGAGCAGAGAAGCCATTTAACGCCTTATATTTATAAATATAAGGTGTTATATGGCTTGCGATTCGTTATTTTGAAAATCATCAGCCTGCCAGCCACGATCATTGGCTGGTAGGCTGATGATGTAATACTCCTCTAACTTTTGCCGGCCCGCTTTGCGCATGCGCGGGCCGGCTTTGAGCGTCCCGCGAGATGACTCACCAACGCGTGACTCTGCCTTAGAGAGCCGCCTCCGGACCACGATCCTGCGTTAGGAGGCGGTTAATCAGGGGACATTTTTATGCATGTTAAAGGGAAATTTTCTGAAATGTGCCCTGTTGGAGCCTAGAAATTTTTTATTTAAAGCCACAGGAGTACAGGCCTTAAAAATTAGGCATTCACCTGACATAAATGAAATTCTAATTATGCGGCTTGAGGTACATTATGTGGTCAATGGATAAAAATTTTACTGTAGGCCAATGGACTGCAGGCCCCAAACATTAGGCATTTATTGGACAGAAAAGATCAAGTGATTATGTGGCCAGAGATATATTACACGGTCAATGGATATCAATTTTACTGCTGGCCAGTACAAATACAGGTCAAATACATATGTTTAAAAGAACTAAAAATATAAAATTGAATTAAAAACTTGGCTAACGAAATCCCCCCTCTTGAAAAAAACAAAACTAATAATAATAGTTGAAATTCGATAACACGTGGTCGTCACTGGTGTTAAATTTCTGAGGCCCCAAAAATTATGCATTCACCATACAGAAAAGAACAAGTAAGTATGTGGCTGGAGGTAGATTACACTGTCATTGGATATCAATTTTACAGCTGGCCAGTGGACTACAGGCCCCAAAAATTATGCATTCACCGTACAGAAAAAAAACAAGTAAGTATGTGGCTGAAGGTAGGTTACACAGTCATTGGATATAAATTTTACAGCAGGCCAGTGGACTACAGGCCCCAAAAGTTATGCATTCAGCGGACAGAAAAGATCAAGTTATTATGTGGCTGGAGGTATATAAGACAGTCAATGGATATCAATTTTACTGAAGGCCAGTACAAATATAGGTCAAATACATATATGTTTAAAAGAACTAAAAATATAGAAATATTAAATTGGATTAAAAACATGGCTAACAAAATTCCCCCTAATTATAATAGTTGAAACACGTGGTCGTCACAGGTGTTGAATTCCTCCGAGGCCCAAAACATTAGACATTCAACAGACAGAAAATGCCTTTTATGCTTCATTATTTACATTAGACAGGAAATATAATTTGTTCTGTGTGGTGGCAGATATGTGTGGGTTGGCATGAGGAAATTCAATTAAACGTGGTCGTCACAGGTGTTTAATTCCTCCGAGATCCATACCTCATTATTTTTTATAAATGTGAGGTAGTCCAGACTGTCATGAGCTAGGCGAGTGCGCTTATCGGTCACGATCCACCCTGCTGCGGTGAATGTCCTTTCGGAAGGGACACTGGACGAGGGGCAAGACAAGAGTTTCATGGCAAATTGTGCCAGCTCTGGCCACAAGTCAAGCTTGCACACCCAGTAGTCCAGGGGTTCCTCGCTTCTCATAGCGTCCACATCGGCGGTTAACCCAATGTAGTCGGAAGTCGGAAACCTGCTGGTCTAGGTGTTCCCTGAGGCTCGATCCAGATGGCAGCTGTCAATGGGTTGGCTGCAAGAATGATCTCATAGCCGAAGTGACCAACACATTTTCCAACCACCCTCTTCTTGCATGTGCTGTTGGATTGGTACCCGCACCTGTTTCTCTGTGAGTGGAAATTCCTCTGCCAGCGCCCGCAAAAGCAGAATGCAGCATTTCTGGAAGCAAGGCCTGGAAGTGCTGCAGTCTGACAGCCCTCTGTGATGCTGGTAACATGTCCACTATTTTGTGTTAATATGAAAAATATGTACAGGTAGCACTATAGCGTCAGGTCTCCCGGATGGGTCTCTCAGCCGACAGATTTACCCAATCTATAAAAAATGTGCATTTTAGGTCTGGCCAGACCATCTATTATATGCATCATTTTATAATTCATGATTTTATTCACTGTTTATGGTTATTGATTTTATCTGAATATTGTTATAATAAAATACCACTTACTCCAGGTAGTAGTGAGAGCCCAGCCTTTTCCTGATATATTTTGTGTTTGTACCTGGGGTCTAAGTACGTTGCGACCCAGTGCTGGTCCTTGCCCTTTATGCTTTTTATACGGGGTCCCTCTACAAGCACTGGAGCATGAAAGCCTCCATTTGCACTAAATTGGAAGTGGTAGAGTTGCCTAGCTCCTGCTCATTGTCCAGGATAATGTTGTTCTCTGTGTCCTCCCCCCCAGCCACGGACAACACCAGGGATCCCAGAATAGTTTAAAGCTTGCTCTTCTTGCTCGTCCTCCACACCGGGACCATCCTCCTCTGACTCCTCTTCAAACTCCTGTTGACTTGTTTCAGATGGATTAGCCCCCCATGTCACTGATGGTGCCCTGGCTGCGACTGACCCGTTTGGTGCTCTCATCATAAGGACGCACGCAGAAGTCTGGAAGCTCCCCAGAACTTGTCCTGCCACAGAGTTCATACAGGTAGTCGTTAAATGCACATTTAAGCTCATTTTGCCCTGTTTCAGCGCACTCAGCAGATTGGCACCGTTGTCACACACCAGTTTACCGACAGTCAAATTGAGCGGGGTTAGCCACAGATTGGCCTGTGAACGCAAAGCTGAAAGGAGTGCAGGTCCGGTGTGGCTCTTGGCTTCCAGGCACAACAGCCGCAGCACAGGATGGCAATGTCTCACCTGGCACGTCAAATAGGTTCTGGGGAGCTTGGGGGGCGCAGCAGAAGAGGCAGTAGCAGTGGAAAATGAGGAGTCAGACAAGGAGGAGACAGAGGATGGAGTAGGAGGAGAAGAAGAAGAGACAGGCCTGCATGCAATCCCTGACGGTAACACCAAATCCACAAGGGTGCCACCGGTGTAAAAAAAAAAGCCCACACTGCGGAGCCATGTGCCGGCATCCTGGGAGCGCCAGATATGACCGTGCATGGTGGATGGCTCGTTCCAGATACATTAGCATACATTACTTTTTGCCTCCTGTGCACTGTAAGTTCTGCCTGCTTCTCCTCCTTCTCCTCCCTATCTGCTGCTCTGTCTCTCCCTCTGAACTCCCCTCCTCTTCATCTCTTGTGGACACCCAAGTGACATCCAATGACACGTCGTCATCTTCACCTTTACCACCACTGACATTAGAGATCTCGGAGTAGGCAGCAACAGCGAGGACCACCCTCCTTGGGCTGATCTGGGTACTGTCGTCAGACTGCCGGGTGGCGACCGCTGATACATCCTCTTCCTGATCCAATGCCAAGAATGGCTACGCATCGGTATGGTCTTGGAATGGATGGGAAAATACTTCCTCTGACTCGAACGGAGGGGATATGGTGGTGGTGGTGGTGTCTTTGGGGGTGCACACAGAAGAGAGTGAAGAGGGTGCAGATAGAGAGGATGAGGAGGGTGCAGAAGCGGAAGACTGAGTGAGCCACTCAACCAGCTCTGGTGCGTCATTTGTCGTAATCGCACGCACCTTCTGCAACTTTCCACTTAGGCTCTAGCCTGGTACACCTGCCCGACCCCTATCACCCCTGCGGAATGGCCTGCCTCTTCCTCTACCTGTCATTTTCAAAATGACCCTGTGACAAAGTCCCTATAGAAGAGCAGTATTTGTGGAAGAAGGAATATCTCACCCCTGCCTCAATCAGTTTTTTTTGGGGGGCAACCGGTATTTCACACTAGTGGAAATTATTTGTTCCAATAGTGTATGCCACTCTATGTAGCTGCGGTAATGCAGCAGAACCGCACACAAATGCTGCACTACCCAAATGCACTATATAGAAAGTATAGTATTGGTATATCACACCCCTGCCTCAATCAGTTTTTTGGGGGGGCAGCTGGTATACCACACCAGTTGAAATTATTTGTTCCAAGAGCATTTGTCACTGTGCAGCTTCAGTAATGCAGCAGAACTGCACAATACAAATGCACTATAATATACTTTCTATGTTAGAAAGTATATGATAAGTATATCACACCCCTCATCAAGTCACACCTAACAATAGCACACCTATAACAGTCCTTAAAAGGACTTTTGTGGCCCTTTTAGCTGGCGTTTGGTGTATCTACCAGTCTGTCCTTGCTCCACACAGAAACCTCTCGCTACACTGGCAAAAGACAATGTAAAATGGCGGTTTTATTTATAAGGTAGGGGGTGTGTCCATGTGCTTAAATATCTCAATTGGCTGTCCTGTACCACCTAATGGATATGTCATGGGTCAAAGTTCATCACAATGTAAAAGAATATGGTGCCGGCGGACATCGCCATATGTTCGGCTGTTCGGCGACCAGCGAACAAGCAAAGTTCACCGTGAAACAACCGCTGGGAGAACCGCAAGGCCATCTCTAGTCATCACGTGTTCAGGCCCGTCTGAAGTTTGCCAATGACCATCTGGATGATCCAGAGTAGGCATGGGAGAAAGTCATGTGGTCAGATGAGACCAAAGTAGAACTTTTTGGTATAAACTTCACTCGTTGTGTTTGGAGGAAAAAGAAGGATGAGTTGCATCCCAAGAACACCATCCCTGCTGTGAATCGTGGGGGTGGTAACATCATGCTTTGGGGTTGCTTTTCTGGTGGACAGGACAACTGCACTGTATTAAGGAGAGGATGAATGGGGCCATTTATTGTGAGATTTTGATCAACAACCTCAGTCAGTTCATTGAAGATGGGTCGTTGCTGGGTCTTCCAACATGACAACGACCTGAAGCACACAGCCAGGATAACCAAGGAGTGGCTCTGTAAGAAGCATATCAACGTTCTGGAGTGGCCTAGCCAGTCTCCAGCCCTAAATCCAATAGAACATTTTTGGAGCGAGCTGAAACTCTGTGTTGCTCAGCGACAGCCCCGAAACCTGACAGGTCTAGAGGATATCTGTGTGGAGGAGTGGGCCAAAATCCCTGTTGCAGTGTGTGCAAATCTGGTCAAGAACTACATGAAACGTTTAACCTCTGTAATTGCAAACAAAGGCTTCTGTACCAAATATTAACACTTATTTTCTAAGGTGTTCAAATACTTATGTTCAACAGTGCAAGACAAATACGTTCTTTAAAAATCATACAATTTGATTTGTTGATTTTTATTTTATTTTATTCTGTGAGAAAGCATCTACAATTTGAATTTCAGACCCCTCCATGATTCCTAAGTGGAAGAACTTGCAAAATCGCAGGGTGTTCAAATACTTCTGTTCCTAACTGTAGGTCTACCAAACTCATCAGGACAGACAGCAGCAGGTAAATTGTAATGGTGTAGTATAAGGCCTACACATATCTCAGCCACACTCATCAGGACAAACAGCAGCAGGTAAATGGTAATGGTGTAGCATAAGGCCTACACATAGCTCGGCCACAATCGTCAACACAAACAGCAGCAGGTAAATCTTAAATATGGAGTATAAGGCCTACACATAGCTCGGCCACACTCATCAGGATATACAGCATCAGGTACATGGTAACTGTGTAGTATAAGGCCTACACATAGGTCTATAAATCATAGAAAACATGCACCAAACGGATATGCCACTGACTATACTATGTAGTCATACAAGCAGATATTAAAAGCTGATACTTTTGCCAATATATTCCTGTCAGGAACACATCAGAGCCCATCATGCACCACGTCACGGTCTCTCAGCATGGCAAGGGTCTTACCACTACCCTAACTATGGTGTGAACACGGTCTGAAGGTGGTGAAATCCAGCTCACAGCCAAGCTTCCACACAACCGCATAGCAGGACAACTAATGCAATGTGAATAAAGCAAGACTGTAAGCTACACCCATATCAGACCGTGTGATGGAGGTTACCATGTGCAAAAGAATGTTTAAATGCCAGGTAAAGGCACATTCAATACATATAAAACAAAATCACATAAATATAGTGGCAAATATGGGGGAACTGCTCAAACCCCAAACACTGTAGCGTGTTTCTCATTGGGGAAGCAGTCCCACCGCATGTGGACCGCAGCAAACGACCATCCCCAGCAAAAAATGCGTACAATAGAGGATGCCTACACAAAATGGAGCATTATGCGGATGAAAATATAATTATATAAATCACAAAAAATGCACCAAAAGGATATGCCACTGACTATACTAGCTAGTCATACAAGCAGATATTAAAAGCTGAGACTTTTGCCAATATATTCCTGTCAGGAACACATCGGTCCCCTTAAGGACCCTGCCATTTTTCACCTTAAGGACCTGGCCATTTTTTGCAAATCTGACGTGTCACTTTATATGGTAATAACTTTGGAACGCTTTTACTTATCCAAGCCATTCTGAGATGGTTTTCTCATCACACATTGTACTTCCTGACAGTGGTAAATTTGAGTCAAAATATTTAATTTTTATTTATAAAAAAAATACCAAGTTTACCATAAATTTGTAAAAACTCATAATTTTCAAAATTTATTTTTCTATGCTTTTAAAACAGATAGCAATACCTCCTAAAATAGTTTACTTTACATTTCCTATATGTCCAGTGCGCGGGCCGGATCATCGATCACAGGTGATGCTGCTGAATAAGCCTTTAACTGCAAGGCATGGCTACACACGGGGGGGGGGGGGGGGGGGAATAGATATATACATGTTGTCCATCATGCTATAATCAATCTATCTACCCCAAAACAGACTCCAAACTCTTCTCTGCTGGATGAAAGTGGAGGTGCTCCTCGATGCCTGTCAGCCCCTTCCTGTTAAAGTCTGCCCCGGGCTGTGTGAAACTACCCCCCATGTGTAGTCAAGCCTTGCAGCTAAAGGCTTATTCAGCAGCATGACCTGCGATCGATAATTCAGGCTGCGCACTGGAGGCTGCCACCAAGGACCCCACCCGCATCCGTGGACCCTGACAGTCATCTTCGAGGGGAAGGGAACTGATCCCAGCGGCAAAGCCGGGGACACTTCCACACCCAGGAAGAGACAGGCTGGTTCCTCAATGGCTTCTGTGCTCTGAAGGGCAGAGGACAGCTGGGTGCTGCCAATGGCTTAAGCACGGCGTGTGTGTGGCGCTGATCATGTGTGGGTCGTGCAAGCATCAGTAACCATGCCTCTTCACAGACAAAAGGAGGATGAGAGAGCCGCTGCTAAATCTGGATTGCAGGAATCAGCACACGGCACGGCATGCTGCGCTACCGCAGTGTTCTTGACCAGACTAGATGTGCCCGATATGGAAACTGAGAGCAGACCGATGTGGGCAGTGTGTGGAAAGCTGTGTGCCAATTGGTATCTGGTCTATTTTCCAGTATGGTTTATGTATGGAGGGCAGTGTCCAGAGATCACACAGAGGACTCAGGGTTACACTATACTAGGGCTGAAATGATTAATCAATTAAATTGATTTATTAGACACAAAAAGAAAATGTGGTCAAGTTCCCTTGACATTTAACTGTCCCTATTATGCAAAACATTTTTTGCGCCTATTATTCTAACGGGCTTAATGTGTAGTATATATATTTCAACAATTAGTTAAATGAATAAATAAATAAATAGGTTTAATAAATAAATGAAAAATAAATAAAATCATCGACCAGAAATAAAAAAGAAAAAATGTTTACCAAAAAAATACATTAAGAAATTCAACAGTAGAGAAATATATAAATAAAGTCATCAATAAATAAATATATACAAAATGTATAGATAAATACATAAATAGATTCCTCAATAAATACATAAATTAAATCAATACAGAAATATATAAATAAAGTTATCCATAATTAAATAAATATATACATTTTTTTATCCATAAATAATTACATAAATAAAATCATCAATATATACATAAATTCATCAATTCAGAAATATATAAAGAAAGTTATCAATAAATAAATATATTAAAAATCTCATCCATAAATAAATATTCAATAAATATATACAAAAGTTAAAAAACAACTAAGTTTAGGAGGGAGAGCCAAAGAGAGGGATTGACAAGCAGCGCCCGGAACTGACGGCGGGGGCCAAGAAGTCGCTGCCGATCCAGGACTCATTCATTTTGAGAAATGTCAGTCTGTCCAAGTGGACAGACGGGTCCGCTTGTCGGTGACCACCCCACCTGCCGCGCTGAATTGTCCACTCAGACAGTACCCTGGAGGGGGGGGGGCAAGACAGTAGTTCCAGCGCATACTTAGCAAGCTCACGGCAGGTGTCCAGACTAGCAACCCAGTACTCCATGGGGTCGTCGGTGCTCATGCTGTCGGAAGCACCAACGGACCCCATGTAGTCTGCCACCATGCGGGCCAGCACCTGAATATGAATAAGAACTACATTTGTTCGAAACGCGTCAACATGGGTGAGAGGGAAGTTGGTATTCACAGGATGTATTTTAACGTTTGAAAATAAAGACCAAAGCGACTTAAAAGAATTACTACATGCTGGATTTTCTTTCTTTTTATGTTGAAAACTGAGGGCGACCTGTACCTCTCCATGTACCAGGGGGTAGGATCAAAAGGTGAGCTGGGTTTACTTTTTTCTTTTACCATGTGATCTAGGGTCCTGTCCAGCAGAAACACTATGGGGAGCATGTCATTGAGGCCAACATGCTCCCCGCTGACCATCTTGGTTGCCTGCTCGAATGGGGCCTACACGTGGCAGACCTGGTGTATCTGCCCCCACTCCGCACTGGTGATGTAGGGGAGTGGGTGTGATGGCCTGGAAGTGCCTTGGCCTAGCAGGTATTTTTTTCACCGCCCATTGCTGCTCCCACAACCTCTCCAGCATGTGGAGGGTGGAGTTCCACAACATCACTCTGTCCACAATCAGCCTGTGAGGTGGCAGACTGTTGTCCTGCTGCAGTTTGGACAGGGAATACTTCCGGGCCATCAAACCCACTCCCTTACATCACCAATGCGGAGGGGGGCAGATACACCAGGTAATGTCGGAAGTGGCTGGCAATCCTACGTACCCTTGGCACGATGTCGCTCAACCTTGGGTATGTGCGTAGGAACTTCTGTACCACAAGGTTGAGGACATGTGCCATGCAGGGCTCGTGTGTGAGACTGCCAGCCTGGAGGGCGGCGAGGGGGTTGCAGCCGTTGTCACAGACAACCATACCTGCCTGGAGCCTTTGAGGTGTCAGCCACATGTGGACCTGAGCCTGGAGGGTGGCCAGAACATGAGGTCCAGTGTGTCTCCATTGCCTTAAGCTCACAAGCTGGAGCACAGCCTGGCAGCAGACTTGCCCCACACTTGCATAGCTATGGGGATGCTTGCTGGCAGGCTCAGCAGTGGTGGAGACAGTGGCTTGAGGGAGATAAGCAAATAAAGTGTGAATTTGGGCAAACTTTATTGGGGTGGGGACAATGGGGCAATAATGAACCAAAATATACAATAAACCCAAAAACTATAAAACTATTTTTTTTTCACGCACAAAAGAAGCAAACACTAATAACTACACAAACTAAAGCCTAGAACACTAGGACTAAAATACTTTTTTGTTTGTTTGTTTCTTTCCACTAAGAAAAGACGTAAACACTAATCACTACACGGTCACAAAGACCGTGATCGCCGAACAGTGTGCTGTCTTCCTGGCGCTAGAGTTCGACACATCGCGGATCGGGTTGACAGATTACTGGGAGGAGCTGGAGAAGATCCAGCGGTCATGGTCCATATCGGAACCAATGACAGTTAGGGGTAGGTGGAGAGTCCTTAAAAATTATTTCAGGGATTTAGGTCAAAAGCTTAGGGCAAGGACCTCAAAGGTAGTATTTTCCGAAATGCTACCTGTACCACGGGCCACACAAGAAAGGCAGCGGGAGATTAGGGAGATTAACAAGTGGCTCAAGAACTGGTGTAGGAAGGAGGGGTTTGGGTTCCTGGAGAACTGGGCCGACTTCTCTATCGGCTACAGGCTCTATCGTAGGGACAGGCTGCACCTCAATGGGGAAGGGGCAGCTGTGTTGGGGAAGAAGATGGCTAGAAGGTTGGAGGAGTGTTTAAACTAGGGACTGGGGGAGGGTAATTATGTTATAGGATGGGAAGATAGTGCAGATAGAGACCGGGGGCAAGGTAGTGGGACTAGGGGAGGAATGGAAGGAGGGACTAGAATATATTTATTAATGATCTTGTAGAAGGCTTGCATAGTAAAATATCAATTTTCGCAGATGACACTAAACTGTGTAAAGCAATTAACACTGAAGAGGACAGTATACTACTACAGAGCGATCGGGATAGATTGGAGGCTTGGGCAGATAAGGTTTAACACTGACAAATGTAAAGTTATGCACATGGGAAGGATTAATGCAAGTCACCCGTACTTATTAAATGGTAAAACACACGGCAAAACACTGACATGGAAAAGGATCTAGGAATTTTAATAAACAGTAAACTAAGCTGCAAAAAACAGTGTCAGGCAGCTGCTGCCAAGGCCAATAAGATAATGGGTTGCATCAAAAGGGGTATAGATGCCCGTGATGAGAACATAGTCCTACCACTTTACAAATTATTAGTCAGAACACACACATGGAGTACTGTGTACAGTTCTGGGCACCAGTGAACAAAGCAGACATATCAGAGCTGGAGAGGGTCCAGAGAAGGGCAACTAAAGTAATAACTGGAATGGGGCAACTACAGTACCCTGAAAGATTATCAAAATTAGGGTTATTCACTTTAGAAAAAAGACGACTGAGAGGAGATCTAATAAATATGTATAAATATATCAGGGGTCAGTACAGAGATCTATCCCATCATCTATTTATCCCCAGGACTGTGACTGTGATGAGGGGACATCCTCTGTGTCTGGAGGAAAGAAGGTTTGTACACAAACATAGAAGAGGATTCTTTACGGTAAGAGCAGTGAGACTATGGAAATCTCTGCCTGAGGAGGTGGTAATGGTGAGTACAATTAAGGAATTCAAGAGGGGCCTGGATGTATTTCTGGAGTGTAATAATATTACAGGCTATAGCTACTAGAGAGAGATCGTTGATCCAGGGAGTTATTCTGATTGCCTGATTGGAGTCGGGAAGGAATTTTTTATTCCTCTATAGTGAGGAAAATTGGCTTCTACCTCAGTTTTTTTTTTTTGCCTTCCTCTGGATCAACTTGCAGGGTAACAGGCTGAACTGGATGGACAAATGTCTTTTTTCGGCCTTATGTACTATGTTACTATGTTACAGAAACTGAACACTAAAACACTAAGACTAAAATATTTTTATTTTATTTTTTTTCACTGATAAAGGACTCAAACACTAATCACTACACAAGCTAAAGCCTAAAACACTAGGACTAGGAGATGTTTCAAAGCTGTGACGAAGCCTTCTCATTGGCCCACAAGCTAGAATAAGGGAGGGATGATCTCCTGATGTGTACTGTATTAAAAACAAAACAAACGATTATTCATCATTACAAATATATAGCACTATATTCTAAATATTCGCTAATTCTTAAAGTGCTGATATTCGCAATAAAAATTCAGAATACAAATATTCGTGCTCAACACTAAGGCTACTTTCACACTAGCGTTCGATCGGATCCGTTCTGAACGGATCCGCTCATATTAATGCAGACGGTGGCTCCGTTCAGAACGGATCCATCTGCATTGTAACTTAGAAAATTTTTCTAAGTGTGAAAGTAGCCTGACTTCCATTATAAGTCGGAACGGATCCGCTCGCCTCCGCACGGCCAGGCGGACACCCGAACGCTGCTTGCAGCGTTCAGGTGTCCGCTCACTGAGCGGAGGCTGAGCGCTGGCAGGCGGATGCATTCTCAGTGGATCCGCCTCCACTGAGAATGCATTAGTGCCAGACGGCTGCGTTCAGGGCCGCTTGTGAGCCCCTTCAAACGGAGCTCACGAGCGGACACCTGAACGCAGGTGTGAAAGGAGCCTAACGTGGCCAGGTGACAACACTGCCGCCTCCACGTTCTCAAGCTATGAGTCTTGTGCCAATGTCCTCCTCTGCCTCCTCATCCTTCACTTTGTCCTCAGACTCCACTGCAGGCACAATTCGGAGAGCTCCTCCAGCATACCACCTGTGCAGGACACGGGCAGTTTAACGCTGTTCTGCACCTGGTTTGCCTGGGTGAACTGAGTCACACAGGGAAGGAACTGCTCCACGTCCTTTATCAAGAAATCAAATCTTGGTTGTCTCCTCGCCAATTGAAAATCGGAACCATGGTCACCGACAACGGGAAGAGCATTGTGTCGGCCCTGCGTCAAGGCCCTGCACGGTGCACATCTTTAATCTGGTTGTAAAGTGGTTCCTGAAGTCTTCCCCCCATCTGCAAGACATCTTGAAAATGGCCAGGAAACTGCATGCGCTTCAGCAACTCAAGCTTTGCAAAGCATGCTGTCACAACGGAGAGTGGGGAAATCCCCCCCATTGCGCAATGTCCTTCGCTACCGGACTACAAAACAGGGAAAAGGGAGCTGGTCACCTCCTAAGACTTCCCTCAACAGGCCCTAGTCTCCTAGCTGTATGAGCCCTCTTCAAAGGTAAGAGGACTCATACCCATGTGCCTAGAAGTCTAAGTATCCCTGCATTGCCCTACAGCTGGTGACAGGGCAGAGAACACCTGTTCATCCAGGACACGGATGACAGGCGTCTCCAGAGGCCCAGTAGCTGGCAGGGTGCAAGAATGTAAACAGTTCGGCAGGTAAATAGCACAACAACACCACAAATGCTATCAACTCTTACCTGCCGCAGCCGAGATGGAAGGACGGCACCAACGACAACCCGGACCTGGGGAAACATGGAGGTTCCGGGCTGGGAAGCACACAGTCTTGCATAGTGCTTAAACCCCTCCAGTGCAACATACACACACCAAAAGTGACACGTCAAGCAGCCATGTTGGTAATAACACCACAAATACCAGACATGGCACACCACACTAGACGTACAACAAAACCAGAGAGGAAGGGTATAAGAAACAGACACAAATAATAACAATGACAACTAAGGGTGGCTCAAACAGCATGATACATTCAGCCAGGGAGCAGAGTTCCAACACAGACTGACAACAAGCAAACTCAAAACTGACCTCAGGCTCCACCACACCAACATATAAGAAGGCCTGAGGTCACACCCACCACACTCCAACAGACACACTCAGTGTCCCACACACACAGAAAGGGCGTTAACCCTTCCAACACCAGGGAAGATAAAACACCACTTAAAGGGGAAGTGCACACAACACATATAACACCCCGTGCACACTGATAAAAGGCACACCTATAAGGAGAGGTTGCCAGGTGCAACCGCATGCCTACTGCAGCAAGCTGCCTAACACCGCTCAGGCTGCACTGCTGCCACATACCCAATGTTGCCAGAGGCAACCACAGGTGAGGCAACATACTATAGCCCTCACCTGTCATTGACAACAACACCAAGACCGCAGGCAACTGCATGCGGCCACAAGAGTCACGACCATGACCAAGGGTCGTGACACATGCCCTCCTTGAGCTGCAAAGGCAGAATAGTGTTCCCCAACATCGCCTGATTTGCGATATTTCCACCCATTGGAACTTCACCCTCTGCATGTTGCCCCAACTATATGAGCAGAGTAAGGCCATAAACGATTTCTTGATGATGCAGGCGGACAGGAGCAATCCCCTGTGTTACTTTGACATTAGCCAGTGGCAACTCATGCGTGACACCTGCCATTTGCTCAGGCACTTTGAGGAAGTCAACATTTGTCAGTCGACAGCACTATGTGATGAACATCATTCCACTCCTTCATTTTCTAGGAGCAGATACTGATAAATCTGGCTGGTCAGGGGACAGAAGATGTGGTGCCTACATCTCATGGCCACCTGAGCCCTGTGGGAGCTGAACTGGAGGAGGAGGACATTTATGCACAAGCAAGGGATACAGATGACCATGACACACCATAGCAGTATGCGGAGGAGTCCCTTGCGCAAATAGCCAGATGCATGCTGAGTTGCTTGTGTAGTGACAGCCATATTATCACGATTCAGCAGAGGGATGGCTACTGGCTCTCCAACATGTTAGACCCTCACTACCGCTCCAAAATGGGGACCTTTTTCTACCCATTGAGATGAAGGATAAACTCAACTACTGTCGAGACATCCTATGTAGTCAGTTGGCCGCTGCCTATGTGCGCCATCGCCCATCCTCATAAAGATCTAACCAGGGGGGGCCCCCTCTGCGCTCAGGTTGCACTGCCATCGCAGCTGGAGGGGGATAGCGGGGCAGGAACAGCACCAGCTCCATCAGCAGCAACTTAAGTCTGGAGTCTCTAATGAGCAGTTTTCTTCACACGGCTACTGAAGAAACCAATCCACCAGCAGCAGCAACAAGACATGGAGCAGAACCTGAACTCAAACCCATATGCAGTTGTGCATATATAAACAGGGGAGCAAATCCTGCACTTGTGGCCCGTTGCTAATGGCGATTTCCAGCAAAAATGCATACAGTGGAGGATGCCTGCGGCGGACCACAAGTACCACAATAGACATCCTACACAAGATAGCAATTATGTGGATGTGATAATTAATATAACAATAGCAAAGAAAGGTGCACTCTGCAGGATTTGCACCCCTGTTTATATATGCACAACTGCATATGGGTTTGAGTACTTTCTGCCTGTTTAACACCACACCATTTTTTTCATTTATTTGCATATAGAGATACCTGGAGGAGTATAAACTCCAATTTAAATTAGCCTGTTTTCCATCCACAGGCTAAATTTAGGTGCACCTGCAAGCCTGGGCAATATCAGCCAGTCTTCAGTGGGACTCGCAGACTCCTCCCTCCTCCCATTGCTAGCATGGTTTCATGCTGGAGGTAACTGGTGAGTTGTCTGTGAGTCGGACCTTTATTCTCCTGTAATTTGCCCACTGGCTCCTGGTAATGCCCATATGGCTCAGGTAGGTGAGTGTTAAGACCCGAGCTACATGAGAAACCTTGGCGCGGTGCTCGGGCACAGACATGCCCTCCTAGTAGGAAATTTATTCTGGCCACCTGCTTCAACCACTACTCTGATGCTGTCACACACCTGAAGACACACACCTACAGCCTCTGCTACCATGTGCTCTTACTGCTGCCCACCATCTTGTGCAGTTACTGCCACTGCTGTTGCTCCCAACTCTGTGACTGGGCCACTGTGTTGACTCCTTATGCGGTTGCCATCCTCACCACTCCTCATACTGTTGCCACCTCTCCATCTGTGACTGGGCCACTGTGTTGACTTTTAATGCTGTTTCTACTTCACCACC
This sequence comes from Bufo gargarizans, assembly GCF_014858855.1. NCBI lineage: Eukaryota > Metazoa > Chordata > Amphibia > Anura > Bufonidae > Bufo > Bufo gargarizans. The sequence goes on from NC_058081.1 coordinate 393,282,586, forward strand.
CTGTCACTAGGCCATTGTGTTGACTCCCCATGCGGTTGATACCCTCCCCATATTGTAACTGGACCACTGTCTTTACTCCTCATACAGTTGCCACCTTCTATGACAGGGCCACTATTATCACCTTTTGGCCTTGTTGACATCACTATTTATTTTACCCTTCTTCTGATCTGTCAGAAGGACGGAAAAATGATAAGCACAACAGATCCTGTCTTTGGAGCATCCGTAAGACCTGTATCAAGTGGTCCTTAGTTTTGCATCAGGTTATGCTCATGATTTGGAAGCCAAAAGCAAGAGTGGGTACAAAACACAGAGGACATGCAAACTTTCCAATCATCTCTGTTTTCGATCCCCTCCTGTTTTTTTTGTTTTTTTTTTGGGCCTTAGCAATACTGAAGGATTATTACCAAATGCTGACTATGTGAAAGTGGATGCTCAAGAGACAGGATCCATTTTTTCGGGGTTGTTCTTGTGGACAGATCAGAAGAAGGGCAAACTAAACAGTGATGTCAACACAAACTTACTGCTCATACTTTTTCCACTCTGTCATAGGGGCACTATTTGTCTCAGCATGTAACCGAACAGGTTCTGTAGAAATCTATGTGGAATCAGCTGATGACGTGTTCTTTTACTCTACAGTACAATCTTGGACCACTGCACGATTCTTTATACTGTACACTACCACAACAGGCTACCTATGCATGTTTTTGATGTGCACAGTGTTCTACACCAATATACAAGCTCTTTGAAGCCAGGAAATAGCAGATTTTTAACGTGATTCGTCACAAATAAATTCGTATTAGATCTAATCTTTTTGGAAAATTTTTGAAAAATGTGCTCATCTCAGGTAGAGTGCATTTTTAGGGTTGAGCGAACTTTAGGATTTTTGGACCTCGGACCCGAACCCGAATATTTCAGTAAATGTTTGGGTTCGGGTTTGGTGTTCAGCGATTTCTTGGTGCTTTTTGAAAGGCTGCATAGCAGCCAATCAACAAGCATTTAACTGTGTGTTCTTAGAAGCCATCACAGCCATGCCTACTAATACTGCAGCATGTGACCCAGCCTCTATATAAGCTGGAGTCACGTAGCGCTGCACGTCACTCTGCTGTGTTTAGTATAGGGAGAACATGCTGCTGGTGCTTTCAGGGAAAGACTAGGACAGAATCTGTGATCAGAACTCCAATTGAACTCAGCAATCTAGAGGGTGGGCCATTTATATGGATACACCTTAATAAAATGCGGTGTTGCTATCAGTGTGTGAAGAGTGGGAGAAGAGGGTTGCATAGACCATCCAACACAATGGGCAGCACATTGAACACATTTTATAAGTGGTCAGAAACTTGTAAATAACTCATGAAATAATAAAGCTACATTAAAACCAAGCACACCATTGTTTTTCTTGTGAGATTCCCAATAAGTTTGATGTGTGACCCTCTTCCTATTGAAAAAACAAAAGTTGGATTCAAAATGGCCGACTTCAAAATGACCGCCATGGTCACCACCCATCTTGAAAAGTTTCCCCCCTCACATATACTAATGTGCCACAAACAGGAAGTTCATATCACCAACAATTCCCATTTTATTAAGGTGTATCCATATAAATCGCCCACCCTGTACATAGATTTAGTTGTGTGGGTGCAGTGCACAATCTTTCTACCCTGCCCTGAGCCCAGTGACAGAGAAAAATAACTTTTATCCGTTTGTTAGTTAGGTGGGCGGCGGCGGCGGCCATTTTATGCAAGCTCAGTGACATTCAAATCCAAGCTTGAAATACTGCACTAATAATCTGGTTTTTAATCTGGTTTGGCAAAATACAACATCTAGTGCCTTTACAGTATTAGTCAGTGTGCAATTTAAGCTAGAAATACAGCCATAATTTTCTGGATTTTTAAAAACACCTTTTTGTGTAAAATACACTATTTTACAGCCCTAACTGCATCTGCCCATGTGAAATTCAAACAATATATACAGCTTTCATATTCTGTTATTAAAAAAAAACTTTTTAGCAAAATACTTAATATTGCAGCCCTTGCTGCATCTGTGATTGTTAAAAACAAGTTTAAAAAAATTAAAAGATTTTCTGGCTTTGAAAAAACACAAATTTTGGGCAATATCCAGCATCTGGTGCCTTTGCAGGATTAGTCAGAGTGCAGTTTAAGCTTTAAGAGAGGTCTTCTCTTCCGGGTGTAGGGCTGACGTCATCAGCGCAGGCGCACTGAGGAAGGAGCGGCCGTCCTTCTCTCAGAGCGCCTGCGCCGAAAGACGACCGGTACGGCGCAGGCGCGGGATTTGAGGCTGCAGGCAGGGCAAGCGAGAGGAGGAGAGCACTCGCTGGCCCTGTCAATCAAGTGGAGGAGCGGGGCGTTTTTTCAAACAGAGGATGCGGCGGCTACCAGCAAGTCCGTCCAACTTGCTGGTAGTGAAGAAATTTACATATAATAAAAGTATGTTTTTTACTGTAATTACTCCACTGCCCGAGGTAAGAGGGGCATATATGGAACCTGCTTACATTAACAAATATAATAAGTCAAAAACAGAAAATTGGGGGTTGGGGGTGACAGAAGCCCTTTAACCCCTTAAGGACCAGGCTCATTTTCACCTTAAGGACCAGGCTATTTTTTGCAAATCTGACCAGTGTCACTTTAAGTGCTGATAACTTTAAAACGCTTTTACTTATACAGGCCATTCTGAGATTGTTTTTTCGTCACATATTGTACTTCATGACACTGGTAAAATAAAGTCAAAAAAATTATTTTTTTTGCATAATAAAATACCTAATTTACCAAAAATTTGGAAAAATTAGCAAATTTCAAAGTTTCAGTTTCTCTACTTCTGTAATACATAGTAATACCCCCAAAAATTGTGATGACTTAACATTCCCCATATGTCTACTTCATGTTTGAATTATTTTGGGAATGATATTTTATTTTTTGGGGATGTTACAAGGCTTAGAAGTTTAGAAGCAAATCTTGAAATTTTTCAGAAATTTACAAAAACCCAATTTTTAGGGACCACTACAGCTCTGAAGTCACTTTGCGAGGCTTACATAATAGAAACCGCCCAAAAATGACCCCATTCTATAAACTACACCCTCAAGGTATTCAAAACTGATTTTACAAACTCCGTTAACCCTTTAGGTGTTGCACAAGAGTTATTGGCAAATGGGGATGAAATTTGAGAATTTAATTTTTTTGCCTAATTTTCCATTTTAACCCATTTTTTCCACTAACAAAGCAAGGGTTAACAGCCAAACAAGACTGTATCTTTATTGCCCTGACTCTGCCGTTTACAGAAACACCCCATATGTGGCCGTAAACTACTGTACGGCCGCACAGCGGGGCGTAGAGTGAAAGGTGCGCCGGATGGTTTTTGGAAGCCAGATTTTGCTGGACAGTTTTTTTGACACCATGTCCCATTTGAAGCCCCCTAATGCACCCCTAGAGTAGAAACTCCATAAAAGTGACCCCATCTAAGAAACTACACCCCTCAAGGTATTCAAAACTGATTTTACAAACTTCGTTAACCCTTTAGGTGTTGCACAAGAGTTATTGGCAAATGGGGATGAAATTTGAGAATTTAATTTTTTTGCCTAATTTTCCATTTTAACCCATTTTTTCCACTAACAAAGCAAGGGTTAACAGCCAAACAAGACTGTATCTTTATTGCCCTGACTCTGCCGTTTACAGAAACACCCCATATGTGGCCGTAAACTACTGTACGGCCACACAGCGGGGCGTAGAGTGAAAGGTACGCCGTATGGTTTTTGGAAGCCAGATTTTGCTGGACAGTTTTTTTGACACCATGTCCCATTTGAAGCCCCCTGATGCACCCCTAGAGTAGAAACTCCATAAAAGTGACCCCATCTAAGAAACTACACCCCTCAAGGTATTCAAAACTGATTTTACAAACTTTGTTAACCCTTTAGGTGTTGCACAAGATTTAATGGAAAATAGAGATACAATTTCAAAATTTCACTTTTTTGGCAGATTTTCCATTTTAATATTTTTTTTCCAGTTACAAAGCAAGGGTTAACAGCCAAACAAAACTCATTATTTATGGCCCTGATTCTGTAGTTTACAGAAACACCTGATATGACAGTTTGATTGGCACTATTTTGGGGTGCATATGACTTTTTGATCGCTTGCTATTACACTTTTTGTGACGTAAGATGGCAAAAAATTGCTTTTTTTGCACAATTTTTTTTTTTTTTTACGGTGGTCATCTGAGGGGTTAGGTCATGTGATATTTATATAGAGCCGGTCGATACGGACGCGGCAATACCTAATATGTATACTTTATTTTTATTTATGTAGGTTTTACACAATGATTTTATTTTTGAAACAAAAAAATGATGTTTTAGTGTTTCCATAGTCTAAGAGCCATTGTTTTTTCAGTTTTTGGGCGATTATCTTGAGTAGGGTCTCATTTTTTGCGGGATGAGATGACGGTTTGATTGGTACTATTTTGGCGTACATGCGACTTTTTTGATCACTTTTATTACCTTTTTTGGAAAGTAAGGTGGGCAAAATTTCAATTTTCTCATAGTTTTTATTTTTTTATTTTTATGGCGTTCACTGTGCGGGGAAAGTAACATGACCGTTTTATAGATCAGGTCGTTACGGACGCGGCGATACCTAATATGTGTAGTTTATTTTTATTTATTTTTTATTCAGTGATAAATGTTTTTTTTTTTATCTTAACTTTTTTCACTTATTTTTTTTATTTTTTGACCCAGACCCACTTGGTTCTTGAAGATCCAGTGGGTCTGATGTCTGTAAAATACAGTACAGAACCTATATAGGTTTCTGTACTGTATTTTACTTACACTGAACAGATCTATGCTTTCAGCATAGATCTGTTCAGCACCATGGACAGCAGGACGCCTGAGCAGGCGTCCTGTTGTCATGGGAACCTTCCCCGTCTGCCACAACTTCGCAGACGGGGAAGGGTGAGGACGGGGCTTCGGGGGGCTGTCCGGGGGCTCTCTCCCTCTCCCATCGGGGGGCTGCAAAGGCACAGCAGCCCCCCGATCGGAGAGGGAGGGAGCTCCCTTTTACTGTTAACCTTTTCCATACAGCGGTCCGTACGGACCGCTGTATGGAAAGGGTTAAACGGCTGACATCGCATCAACGATGTCAGCCGTTTATACCAGGGTGCCAGCAATGTGCTGGCACCCTGGTATACCCACTGTACACCAACGATTACGCAACGCCCCCACGATTACGCAACGCCTCCCGCAACGCCCCCACCGCCTGCGACACCCACCCTGCACCACCCGCCGCCATCAAATCATGCAGGGGTGCAGGGGGGGGTGTACTATATTGATTTTAGGCACTCTAAAGTTTCTGATCCCCGCGGTCAGGGACCGCGGGGATCAGAAACTGCAAAAAGCGCAGCAAACCGCAGGTCTGAATTGACCTGCGGTTTGCTGCGATCGCCGACACGGGGGCTCACATGACCCCCCCTGGCGTTTTAACAGGATGCCGGCTGAATGATTTCAGCCGGCATCCTGTTCAAATTAACCCCTGCGGCGCCGGAATGCCAATTTTAAAGTCAGGACGTACCGGTACGTCCTTGGTCCTTAAGGACTCGGGAAATAGGGCGTACCGGTACGTCCTATGTCCTTAAGGGGTTAAACACCCATTTAGGGCAAGATCCTAAATTTGAGAAATATGAGGAGAGCGTCCAATAAGGGACGTGGCCCAGGTCGTGGTGCTGCTGGTGGAGCTCCTGTTGCAGGGAAAGGATGTGGTTGATCTGTACCAGCTACACGCACAAGTGAAACCCCTTCCTCAGGTGCGAGTAGGTGACAGAATCTGCAGCGTTATTTGGTCGGGCCTAATGTGGCTCTACGAATGGTGAGGCCAGAACAAGTACAGGCGATAGTAGATTGGGTTGCTAACAGTGCCTTCAGTTCCTTCACATCGTCTCCCACCCAGTCTCCTGCTGAAAGATCAGAATTGGCACCTGCAGCCGATGTCCATCAGTCTTTCACCTCACCCCCTTGCAAATCAGCCAAGCAGTCTGAGCCCCAAGTCATGCAGCAGTCTCTTCTGCTTTTTGATGACTCTGTTAGCAGGGTTTCCTAGGGCCATCCACCTATCCCTGCCCCAGAAGTGGAAGAGATTGAGTGCACCAATGCCCAACCACTTATGTTTCAAGATGAGTAAATGTGAGGACCATCGTAGCATGTGTCGGATGATGACGAAACATAGGTGCCAACTGCTGTGGCTTTCTATAGTGTGCAGACTGACAAGGAGGGCAGGGGTGAAGACTGGGTGGAAGATGATGTGAAGGACGATGAGGTCCTCGACCCTACATGGAATCAAGGTCATGTGAGTGACCTATGTAGTTCGGAGGAAGAGGCGGTGGTCACACAGAGCCACCAGCACAGCAGAAGAGGGAGCAGGATGCAAAAGAGGAGCGGCTGTCCCCTAGAGAAAGAGGAAGTACCCCCCTACCCACCCGCGATCTCTAGCCCTGAATGCCAGCATTTCTAAATTACTAGCCTTTGAAATGCTGTCATACCGTCTGGTGGAGACGGAGAGTTTTAAAGGCCTTATGGCGGTGTCTGTCCCACAGTACTTTTCCAGGCGAGCCATCCCTTCCCTGCACAACCAAGTGGGGGACAAAATCAAGTCTGCACTAGTGATGAGCGGCAGGGGTCATATTTGAATTTGCGATATTTTGTAGAATATTCGTCGAATAGGTAATGATTGTGTAATATGCAAATTTTCGTAATTTGAATTTTCGTATTCTAATTTTTATTGCAAATTTTTCAACTTACAACTATTAGACAAATAAGATCATAGCACTATAGTAGATAAAATTGCTCTATATTCGATTTTTTTCGAATATTCGCTATATTGCTATATAATCTTGTTTTAGAATATTACGAAAAATTTAAAAAAAAGAATATATAGCAATATAGCAAATATTCGAAAAAACACTACTACTACTACTCCTAAAGTAGTCAAGTATATTGCAACCTTCTTATTGGCCCACAAGCTAGAAGCAGGGAGGGATCATGTGTACTGATTTAAAAAATATATATTGAATAAAAAAATTCTAAATAAAAAAGGAATTTTTTTTTGAATATATATAACTATATTCAAAATATTCGCGAATTTTCGAAGTACCTATATTCGTGATAAAAATTCGAAATTTGAATATTCGTGATCAACACTAGTGTGCACTGCGCAACGCCATCTGTGGCAAGGTGCACCTGACTACAGATACGTGGACCAGTAAGCACGGTCAGCGCCGTTATATCTCCATTACAGCACACTGGGTAAATGCAGTGGCGGCTGGGCCTGAGGCGGATAGCAGTTTGGCGCATGTCCTTCCACCACAGAGGATTGCAGGACGCTTCAGTTTGCCTCCTATTGCTTCCTCCTCCTACTCTGCTTCCTCATCCTCTACCGGCTCCTCATCCGGTCAGCGTAACACCTTTACCACCAACTTCAGCACAGCCAGGGGTAAACGACAGCAGACAGTTTCCTGAGAGCTTCAGAGCAGTGCTGTTTGTGTATCGGTGTTGAGGAAGGGGTAAGAGGTCCCCGAAACGCATCTGGCGTGAACCAGCGTACTGCTCCCTTTGGACAAGAAAGAGGCCTCCACACGAATATCTGCAGAAAATCTGAAAAATATTTCTTTGGACAATTCCTGAAAGATTGGAGCGCTCCGAATTTCATAACAGTTTCCTTCATCCGAAATCTCGGCACCAAGTCCCGCGATACTTCCTGCTGTGAATCACACGCTACAGCTTTGGAAGAGACCACGTGACATGCTGGTGTCTGTACGAACAAGTTGGAGACAGCTAACACAGTAGCGCTTTTTCAACAGAACATCTCGTTCAATATCCAGGTCTGGAAGGCCGCAATTTTGAATACATTGCCTCGACCAAGGAGAAAGTAAGACCCTATGCAGGGCTCAACATAGCGCAAACCAGCACTTTACATTGCTTCAATAATTGAGTCTGGACATTGACTAACCATTTGGAAATCAGATAGGACTCTTATTTCCCATAGAGGATTGTGTGTTGGAGAACAGACTATACCTTTTTTCCAAGGAATATAGCACTATTTGTCTGCGTTGATTCACACCACAGACCCCCAGATATTTTTGCATAAGTTTGCACATCTTCAGGTGACATATTGCAACTTTTTATTGGGATTTTACTGTGTATTGTATTTTTATTGTTTTTTAAACATTAAATGTATGTGATCACTTTATAATGCATCAAGCATTGATTTTATCCACACATACAGAGTGCCAGTCCATAATCTTCTCTTTATTTTCAGTTTTAAAATCTGTTTGGGGGACAAACCCCACACCGCGCAGGAGCTGTGGAACGGCCTTGAACAACAGACCGATGAGTGGTTGGTGCAAGTGAGCCTCAAGCCCGGTGGTGTGCGATAATGGGCAAAATCTCGTAGCAGCTCTGGGCCTAGCTGGTTTGACGCACATCCCTTGCCTGGTGCATGTGCTGAATTTGGTGGTGCAGAGATTCCTTAAAAATTACCCCGATATGTCAGAGCTGCTGCATAAAGTGCGGGTCGTCTGTGCGCGCTTTTGGCGTTCTCACTCTGCTGCTGCTCGCCTGTCAGCGCTGCAGCGTAACTTTGGCCTTCTTGCTCACCGCCTCATATTCGACGTGCCAACAAGGTGTAACTCCACCTTACACATGCTGGCCAGACTGTGCGAGCAGCAGCAAGCGATAGTGGAGTTTCAGCTGCAGCATGCACGGGTGAGTCGAAACAGCACCACTTCACCACCAATGACTGGGCCTCCATGCGAGACCTGTGATCCTTGTTGCGATGTTTAGAGTACTCCACCAACATGGCCAATGCCGATAACGCTGTTCTCAGCATTACTATCCCACTTCTATGCCTCTTTGAAAAAAACACTGCTGGCGATGATGGAAGAGGATGTGACACAGGAGGAGGAGGAAGAGGGATCATTTCGTAGGGTTTCTGGCCAGTCATACACAAGTGGCTCCGTGGGTGGGTTCCTGCACTCACAAACGCCAGGTACACAATTGTCCAGCCAGGGCACAGTTCTGGAGGATGACGAGATGGAGGATGAGGAGTTGCCCACATTCTAACTTGTGCTGATTACTGGTTGGCAACGCTGCTGGATCCCCGTTACAAGGACAACATACCGTCATTATTTTCCTCACTGGAGCGTGATCGTAAGATGCGAGAGTACAAGGGCACGCTGGTAGACGCGTTGCTGATGGCATTCCCACATGACAGCGGGGGCACAGTGGAAGGACAAGGCGAAGGCAGAGGAAGAGGTCGCCAACACAGCTAGGGGACCGCCAGCACCTCAGAAGGCAGGGTTAGCATGGCCAAAATGTGGAAAAGCTTTGTCAGCACGCCACAACAACCAGCACCACCAGCTGATATGGAACGTCTTAGCAGGAGGCAGCATTTCACCAACATGGTGGAGCAGTATGTTTGCACATGCCTACATGTACTGAATGACGGGTCTGCCCCCTTCAACTTCTGGGTCTCCAAATTGGGCACATGGCCTGAGCTTGCCCTTTATGCCTTGGAGGTGCTGGCCTGCCCTGCAGCCAGTGTATTATCTGAATGTGTGTTTAGCACGGCAGGGGGCGTTATCACAGACAAGCGCAGCCACCTGTCCATAGCCAATGTGGACAAGCTTCCGTTCATTAAAACGAACCAGGCATGGATTCCACAGGACTTTTCCGTACCTTGTGCAGAATAGATATGTATACTGGCCTTAATCAGCCATTGTTATTGGATATTTCACACTCTTTTGGAGTGTACCCTAATTAAAAAAATATAATAATTAAACCAAAAACCAGTGTTGGCTACCTCATCCTTCTCCAACGCTACTTCCACGTACACCGCTACCTACACCGCCTCCTCAAACTCCTACTCCATATGGACCTCCACCTCATAAATCATATTTTTTTTTTATTTGTACGTATTTTATTTTATGTCATTTCACTACTTTGTCTGTTACATTTTCGGGTGAAATTCCCCAATATTTGGGTGTGATGTTCCACTGCTATACCTAGTAGACAGGTTAAAAAAATTCACAAATTTGTCTGTTACATTTTTGGGTGAAATTCATCAATTTTTGGGTGTGATGTATCACTGCTATACCTAGTAGACAGGTTAAAAAAAAATCACAAATTTGTTTGTTACATTTTTGGGTGAAATTCACCAATTTTTAGGTGTGATGTACCACTGCTATACCTAGTAGACAGGTTAAAAAAATTCACAAATTTGTCTGTTACAGACAGAAACATTATAGGCGAGGGCCTGCTGCCGCTTTGGTGACTCTAGATAACCTGGGCCAATCTCACGTCCCTGTGACGGCAATGATCCATTCGGATGTCTGCCCTATCAACTATTGATGTTATTTTATGGATATTTTATGGATGCGCACACTTTACACAGGAGATGTGGCAAGGATAATTTAACTGTCCGCAGCGGACATATTCTACGGAAAAAGTACACTGATGTCACTGATATTTTAGGGATGCGCACACTTCACACAACTGTCCGCAGTGGCCTATTACACGGTATTTAGCACAGGATGTGCTAAAAATATAAAGGTGAAACTCGAAAAATTTGAATATCGTGCAAAAGTCCATTTAGTTCAGTAATGCAAATTAAAAGGAATTGCATTAATGCAGCTTAAAATTAGAATTTTATGAAAAGGTTCAATATTCTAGGCTCAATGTGTCACACTCTAGTCAGCTAATTAATCCATACCCCCTGAGCAAAGGGTTCCTCAAAATTGTGACTTTGGGGTTTCATAAGCTATAAACTGTAATCATCCAAATTATAACAAATAAAGGCTTGAAATATCTTTCTTTGCATGTAATGAGTCTGTCTCATATGTTAGTTTCACCTTTTAACCACTTCCCATCTGGGCCATTTGCCCCTTTCCTGACCAGGCTTAAAGGGAACCTGTCACCAGGATTTTGTGTATAGAGCTGAGGACATGGGTTGCTAGATGGCCGCTAGCACATCCGCACTACCCAGTCCCCATAGCTCTGTGTGCTTTTATAGTGTAAAAAAACCTATTTGATACACATGCAAATTAACCTGAGATGAGTCCTGTACGTGAGATGAGTCAGGGACATGACTCATCTCAGGTTAATTTGCATATGTATCAAGTCGTTTTTATTACACAATAAAAGCGCACAGAGCTATGGGGACTGGGTATTGCAGATGTGCTAGCGGCCATCTAGCAACCCATGTCCTCAGCTCTATACACAAAATCCCGGTGACAGGTTCCCTTTAATTTTGCAAATCTGACATATTTTTCGTGTTTTTTTGGCTGGAGCAAAAAGCGCAGCATGCTGCGGTATTTTCTCCGGCCACAAAACGTTTCGGTCCTGAACTGAAGACATCCTGATGCATCCTGAACAGATTTCTCTCCATTCACAATGCATTAGGATAAAACTGATCAGGATTCTTCCGGCATAGAGCCCCGACGACGGAACTCTATGCCGGAAGAAAAGAACGCAGGTGTGAAAGAGCCCTAATAGAGCTTTCATTCGGTGGCATTTCATTGCTGCTGACATTTTTCGTTCAGGTCCTGCCAGAGGAGGAACAAGTAGGGTAATTCCCTCTAGCATTTCAGTCTCTGATCGTAGTCGATCATATCTTGTCAACCAGGTCCCCGCGCAAAGTCTTTGCCTTTTTACCACGACCAGGAATTCATTTTCGCCGGTAGCTTCATTGCAATTGCATTCCCTCACTCATGGGAGGGCATAGACAGAATCTTGTATATTATGGCTTCGAAGCTTCTTGCCGCACTAACCTCAGACTCCGTACAACCAGGTTGAATCGGGTTTTGGACAAGGTCCAGCATTTCCTCATGGTAGAAGATTCAGATAGTAGGTCGGTCTTCACTAGTGATGAGCGGGAGGTGCCATATTCGATTTCGCGATAATTTTCGCGAACAATATGCTATTTAATTAATCTCGCATTGCGATTATTTCTTTTGATAGTATAAGGCAACGTTCCTATGCTAATTGACTATAGCTAGGCTAATATGTGTATTTTACGAAATTTCGCAATATTGCTCTAACTTCGTCTTTTAGAATATTGCGAATATTCTAAAAGACGAAGTTAGAGCAATATTACGAAATTTCGTAAAATACACATATAGATTGTAATTTAGCTAATATAGTGCTATAATCCTTTTTTTTTCTCTATTTTTTTTTTGCCTCTTCTGAACTTAAGTTTTGTAAAATATGTACACTATTAAAAAAATTACTATAGCAGTATATTAGCTAAAATACAATCTATTTGTATTTTACAAAATTTCGTAATATTGCTCTAACTTCGTCTTTTAGAATATTCGTAATATTGCTCTAACTTCGTCTTTTAGAATATTCGTAATATTGCTCTAACTTCGTCTTTTAGAATATTCGTAATATTCTAAAAGACGAAGTTAGAGCAATATTAAGAATATACATACAAACTTTTTACGTATATTCTTAATATTGCTCTAACTTCGTCTTTTAGAATATTCGTAATATTCTAAAAGACGAAGTTAGAGCAATATATTACGAATATTCTAAAAGACGAAGTTAGAGCAATATTACGAATATTCTAAAGGACGAAGTTAGAGCAATATTACGAAATTATGTAAAATACCCATATAGATTGTAATTTAGCTAATATGGCAGTGCTAAGTTGAAATCGCCATGCGATTACTTCGAGTTATATTAATCGCATCGCGATTTCAACTTAATGCTATATTCCATATAGGTTAATTTAGCCTAATAGGCTAGAATTAACGAATATGGAATATAGCAGTGTTAAGTTGAAATCACAATTCGATTATTAAAACTTGAATTAATCGAATTGCGATTTCAACGTAATTCTCAAATCCGACAGTACATTCTAGTATATGGAGACGTTCCCATGGTGATGGGGACGCTCCATGAGCACGGAAGTCGGCAGAAGCAGACTGGAGCAGCCAGGAAGCCAGGAATCCAAAGGACAGGTAAGAACAACTTTAGGGAAGTGGGAAAGAAAAAAATATAACAATAAAAAAAAACAAAAAAAACGAATATTCGATTTCGCGAATATATAGAACGATATTCTAAATATTCGCGAAATCTCAAAATTGCGATATTCGAGAGAAAAATTTGCAATTCGAATATTCGCGCTCAACACTAGTCTTCACGTCTCAAGAGTTAAAACAATTTTCAGGGGCACACAGTAGAACAACGCACGGACCACGGCTAGCAGATAGCTGTTGTCTGGGGAATTATTCAAGGATTCTCTTCCTATCTAAATAGTTATTTTTGGCCCTCATTCCTGCATAGTCTAGGCAGTTAGGTTTTGGTCCCACGATCTCCTGAGGCTAGGGCATTACCAGTACTCGCACTAGAACCAACACTTTACAAGGTTCAGTTGGTTTTCATGATCCATTTCACAACGTATTCCCGGTCTTCAAAATGCGTTCAGTGTTACTATGGCAGCCAGAACGCTATTAAAGTCCTGGTTGCCATAGTAGTAGTGGGGAGCGGGGGAGCGGTATACTTACTGTCCGTGCAGCTCCCGGGGCACTTCAGAATGACGTCAGAGCGCCCCATGCGCATGGATGACGTGCCATGCGATCACGTGATCCATGCGCTTGGGGCGCCCTGACGTCACTCTGGAGCGCCCCGGGAGCCGCACGGACGGTAAGTATACTGCTCCCCCGCTCCCCACTACACTTTTCCATGGCTGCCAGGACTTTAGCATCCCGGCAGCCATGGTAACCATTCAAAAAAATCTAAACGTCGGATCCGGCAATGCGCCAAAATGACATTTAGCTTAAGGCCGGATCCGGATCAATGCCTTTCAATGGGCATTAATTCCGGATCCGGCCTTGCGGCAAGTGTTCAGGATTTTTGGCTGGAGCAAAAAGCGCAGCATGCTGCGGTATTTTCTCCAGCCACAAAACGTTCCGGTCCTGAACTGAAGACATCCTGATGCATCCTGAACGGATTTCTCTCCTTTCAGAATGCATTAGGATAAAACTGATCAGGATTCTTCCGGCATAGAGCCCCGACGACTGAACTCTATGCCGGAAGAAAAGAACGCAGGTGTGAAAGAGCCCTAATAGAGCTTTCATTCGGTGGTATTTCATTGCTGCTGACATTTTAACTTTTTTGTTATTAATCGAAATTTACCGAAATTTTTGCCAAAAAATGACATTTTTCACTTTCAATTGTAATTTTTTTTTTAAGACATCTTTATATAAATTTTTCTAAAAATTTATTGTTCTACATGTCTTTGATAAAAAAAAATTGGGGTAAAAAAAATGGTTTGGGTAAGGCCCCATGAACACGGCCTGGATCCCTCCTGAGAGCAGGAGCGCATGGCGTCACTGGTTGCTATGACGCCGTGCGCTCCCTGCTGCCGGCACAGTACAGTAATACACTGGTATAGATCATACCAGTGTAGTACTGTATTGCGGCGGCAGCAGGGAGCGCACGGCGTCATAGCAACCAGTGACGCCGTGCGCTCCTGCTCTCAGGAGGGATCCAGGCCGCGGTTCCACGGCCCGCACACGGCCGTGAAACACGGCCGTGTGCATGGGGCCTAAAAGTTATAGCGTTTACAAACTATGGTACAAAAATGTGAATTTCCGCTTTTTGAAGCCGCTCTGACTTTCTGAGCACCTGTCATGTTTCCTGAGGTTCTACAATGCCCAGACAGTAGAAAACCCCCACAAATGACCCCATTTCGGAAAGTAGACACCCTAAGGTATTCTTTGATGGGCATAGTGAGTTCATGGAAGTTTTTATTTTTTGTCACAAGTTAGTGGAAAATTTTGATTTTTTATTTTTTTTTCCTTACAAAGTCTCATATTCCACTAACTTGTGACAAAAAATAAAAACTTCCATGAACTCACTATGCCCATCACGAAATACCTTGGGGGGTCTTCTTTCCAAAATGGGGTCACTTGTGGGGTAGTTATACTGCCCTGGCATTTTAGGGGCCCTAATGTGTGAGAAGTAGTTTGAAATCAAAATGTGTAAAACATGCCCTGTGAAATCCTAAAGGTGCTCTTTGGAATGTGGGCCCCTTTGCCCACCTAGTCTGCAAAAAAGTGACACACATGTGGTATCGCTGTACTTAGGAGAAGTTGGGCATTGTGTTTCGGGGTGTCCTTTTACATATACCCATGCTGGATGAGAGAAATATCTCGGCAAAAGACAACTTTTCCCATTTTTTTATACAAAGTTGGCATTTGACCAAGATATTTATCTCACCTAGCATGGGTATATGTAAAATGACACCCCAAAACACATTGCCCAACTTCTCCTGAGTACGGCGATACCACATGTGTGACACTTTTTGCAGCCTAGATGCGCAAAGGGGCCCAAATTCCTTTTAGGAGGGCATTTTTAGACATTTGGATCCCAGACTTCTTCTCACGCTTTAGGGCCTCTAAAATGCCAGGGCAGTATAAATACCCCACATGTGACCCCATTTTGGAAAGAAGACACCCCAAGGTATTCAATGAGGGGCATGGTGAGTTCATAGAAGTTTATTTTTTTGGGCACAAGTTAGCGGAAATTGACTTTTTTTTTTTTTTTTCACAAAGTCTCCCTTTCTGCTAACTTGGGACAAAAAGTTCAATCTTTCATGGACTCAATATGCCCCTCAGCGAATACCTTGGGGTGTCTTCTTTCCGAAATGGGGTCACATGTGGGGTATTTATACTGCCCTGGCATTTTAGGGGCCCTAAAGCATGAGAAGAAGCCTGGAATATAAATGTCTAAAAATTTTTACGCATTTGGATTCCGTGAGGGGTATGGTGAGTTCATGTGAGGTTTTATTTTTTAACACAAGTTAGTGGAATATGAGACTTTGTAAGAAAAAAAAAATCCATTTCCGCTAACTTGTGCCAGAAAAATGTCTAAATGGAGCCTTTCACGGGGGTGATCAATGACAGGGGGGTGATCAGGGAGTCTATATGGGGTGATCACCACCCTGTCATTGATCTCCCCCTGTAAGGCTCCATTCAGACGTCCGTATGTGTTTTGCGGACCCGCGGTGTCCGTGTTTTGCGGATCCACGGATCCGCAAAACACATACGGACGTCTGAATAGAGACTTACAGGGGGGTGATCAATGACAGGGGGGTGATCACCCCATATAGACTCCCTGATCACCCCCCTGTCATTGATCACCCCCCTGTAAGGCTCCATTCAGAGGTCCGTATGTGTTTTGCGGATCCACGGATCCATGGATCGGATACGCAAAACAAATACGGATTTCTGAATGGAGCCTTACAGGGGGGTGATCAATGACAGGGGGGTGATCAGCGATTGTATATGGGGTGATCACCCCCCCTGTAAGGCTCCATTCAGACGTCCGTATGTGTTTTGCGGATCCGATCCATGGATCCGTGGATCCGTAAAACACATACGGACGTCTGAATGGAGCCTTACAAGGGGGTGATCAATGACAGGGGGGTGATCAGAGAGTCTATATGGGGTGATCACCCCCCCTGTAAGGCTCCATTGAGACGTCCGTATGAGTTTTGCGGATCCGATCCATGGATCCGTGGATCCGTAAAACACATATGGATGTCTGAATGGAGCCTTACAGGGGGTGATTAATGACAGGGTGGTGATCAATGACAGGGTGGTGATCAGGGAGTCTATATGGGGTGATCAGGGGTTAATAAGGGGTTAATTAGTGCTACTTATTACTGAGCTGCCTGTGTCCTCTGGTGGTCGACCCAAGCAAAAGGGACCACCAGAAGACCAGATAGCAGGTATATTAGATGCTGTTATCAAAACAGTGTCTAATATACCTGTTAGGGGTTAAAAAAATTGCATCTGGCAGGCTGTAGATCCACTCGCTCACCTTCCGATCCTGCAAGATGACATATAGATGCGTCACTCTGCCTGAGACAGCCGCCTCCGGACCGCGATCCTGCGTTAGGCGGACCGGAGGCGGTTAAATTGGAATGTGTATTTGACTTGTCAGTTAGGATAACTATAAGGCAGTCACATGAGGTCAGGCGTATATATATATACATATATATATATATATATATATATATATATATATATATATAAAATAAAATAAAATAAAGTCAGATTTATTTTTTTAGTACTTATTTATAGCACTACTGTGCTTTTCCTAGATCTACGGGTTTCCTATCTCTGGCATATAAGGATCTCTGCGATTAGAAGCGGCTGTGTATTTATCTGACACGCACGCATCCAGGTCATGTAAGCTACACTTTATCTTAGAGTAGGGTATTTTAGGTTATAGCCAGTAGTAGCTAACACTCTGTTTATGTATTTAGTCTTATAGCTGTTTTTGGCATCCACAAGCAAACAACTTCAGGTATAGTACTATTGTGGTAGTCTTCCACAACTCACGTGTGATAAAAAAAAAAAAAAAAAAACACATAGCTTTATATAGGACTTGAATATGTCTGATAGGCCCACAACTACGTTATAGCCTGTCATGACTATAGGCCACACGCTACGGTACTCATGTTACGTCCTAGATACACATAGCTGTCCACATGTCTATCATGTCCTCAGATACATTAAGTCCTGTCACGACTACAGGCAACGATTCGATACGTCTGTCACGACTACAGACTAGTTAAGTCCTGTCAAGACTACAGGCAACGATTCAATACGTCTGTCACGACTACAGACAGGTTCAGGTCCTGTCATCACTATAGGCGATGACTTGCATGCCTTAGTTCACTGTCATCGGTCAGCCGGTACTCGCTGGGTGCTTCACAGTAAGTTCTATGGTGTCCACGTCTTTCGGTTCTGGGGGGGCTGTAGGGTGGTTTGTGTGCTGGGTACGAGTCATGTGTGCAGATATGATGCTTCTTAGCACGTCTTGGCTTTGGTGAATTCAGGTGGTGGGTTTTTCTGTTCTACATTAACCATGTCATGTTTTAGTCAAGATGTCTCAAGAATCCATGGTGGGCGACATGTCATCTTACCGTGCAAGCGTGGCATCAGTTTCAGCAAGAGACTCCAGGCAGTCGTTAAGAGAGACTCCGTGATTGATAAGATCATGGACAGTGCCCAAGTTGATGGCAGAGCTGAACAAAAGAGGCATCCCATTCCCAGCATCCGCAAGGAAGGCTGAACTCTTTCGTTTGCTGTCCTCAGATCCGGCGGGCCAGAGTCAGGAGACTGTTTCCATGGCTACCATCCAGACCTCGCTCACCTAACTGCACGCGGCCATCAACTATATGGCATCATCTATGTCGGACTTTCAAACTAGATTAGTCGGTCGAAGCTGGCAATACAGCTACTCGTTTGATGGCACAGAGTGCGACGGGGTCTTCTAATTGCCACAATAGTATAACTGGTGGGTAGGTCTAAAACCCTCTATAGCACCTTTTCATTTTATTCCTGCCAACATCACGCAGGATATAATTGATGGCAAGGATGTTCATTTAGCATCCTTGCTAATAGCAGCACATGAGGCACCGGACAACAAAACCATAGTCTGTGGCGAGGTTTCAGTTGTGCTCAAATCCAGACGTGTGGTTGAACAGGAAACTCAGCATCCCAGAGTTTGTTTTAGCTTTCAGCTTATATAGGGATGTTGTTTGTTCAGGTAATTCTCAGCGCAGGGAAGAGTTAGACCTGTATATGTACAAGGTTGTGGATTTGGCTTATAAGTATGGTGGGTCAGCTTTTTACGACTATCACCGTTCTTTCTCAGCAAAAGCTGCAGTGGCGTTGGCTCCATTCCAACATACGGTGGATTGGTCTAATATTCATACAGAGCTATTCATACTCGGATATGACGGACTGGTGCTCAGTTGGTGATAACCCAGCTCTGTCACAGGCTAGTAGTACTCCTGGGACGTCAGTCAGCAAGGCTACATTGGGGGTTGACAAGTTGGGGCGACCCATCAAGTATTTGGGCAAATCTGAAATCTGTAATAACTTTAATTTTGCGGTCTGTTATTTCAACCAATGTAGGCTATTGCATTTATGTGCGATATGTTTCAGATCCCACCCCCTGGCATCTTGTCCACAGAGAAACCAGGAACCAGCATGACTAGGCGTGGTGAATGTCGACCTCCTTCAGTCTTTTTTAGGTTCTCATCCAGATACCAACTGTGTGCATTTCATCATTAAGGGTTTGTCAGCAGATTTCCATACAGGTTTACTAGCTCTTTCTCAGTCCTACTGTCAGCCTCGAAGGATCCCGAAGCCGTTTCTCAGCTTATTCAGGCCGAGCTGAGTAAGGGGTATCTCATTGGGCCATTTGATCAACCTCCCTTTGATAGTTGGAGGATTAACCCAGTTGGTGTAGTGGCTGGCAAATTTAGTAATAAAAAGAGCTGACCTGTCAGCTCCACATTCTTTACCGGTACCTAGCCTTAACTCATTAATTCCTTCAGAGGAATTTTCTATGAAATATGCATCCATTGATGAAGCTATTCAGGTTATTCTCAGTCTGGGTAGGGGAACTTTGCTATCTAAGGCCGACATTACATTGGATACTTCAAGACTTGTTCTGGGTCAACCACGTAATTCACTATATGGATGACTTTCTGTTAATAGAATCCCCGAACCATGCGCCTCAGGACCTACAGGTGCTGCAAGCGATTTTTGCAGATCTCAGGGTCCCTGTTGCCCCACACAAGGTGGAAGGTCCTGATACTACCATCACGTTTCTTGGCATTTGCTTAAACACTATTAAGATGGAAGCTAGTCTCCCGCATGACAAATTGATAAGAGTTAAGGAGACAGTTCACAGGTTAGCATGCGTCAGGACTGTCACCAAAGCAGATCTCCAGTCACTTCTTGGCATGTTCAACTTCACTACACGCATCATTCCACATTCAGGCCGAGCTGAGTAAGGGGTATCTCATTGGGCCATTTGATCAACCTTCCTTTAATAGTTGGAGGATTAACCCAGTTGGTGTAGTGGCTGGCAAATTTAGTAATAAAAAGAGGCTAATCTATGACCTGTCAGCTCCACATTCTTTACCGATACCTAGCCTTAACTCATTAATTCCTTTAGAGGAAGTTTCTATGAAATATGCATCCATTGATGAAGCTATTCAATGTCATTCTCAGTCTGGGTAGGGGAGCTTGGCTATCTAAGGCCGACATTACTGACGCCTTTAAGTTGCTCCCTGTCCAACCAGCGTTGTGGCAATGGTATGGGATTAAGTGGTCAAATAAGTACTACTTCGCTAACAAATTGATCTTTGGTTCAAAATCTAGCCCCTGGATTTTTAACCAGTTTGCCATAGCCCTGCATTGGATACTTCAAGACTTGTTCCGGGTCAACCACGTAATTCAATATCTGGATGACTTTCTGTTAATAGAATCCCCGAACCATGCGCTTCAGGACCTACAGGTGCTGCAAGCAGGGCCGTCTTTACCAAGGGGCAAAAGGGGCAGCTGCCCCGGGCCAGTTGCTCCTGGGGGGCCCAAGGCAGCTGCCTCTTGAGCCCTGCTAGCCACTGCCCCAGGTGTCAGGCTGTCAGCTACACAGGGGGAGCTGTCATGCCATGCCTGCCGGCACTCCAGCCAGCGTACTGTGTCTGTGAGAGCTGTGATCTAGGACCTTAATGACATCATCACCATGTGACCAGTAAACTAGCAATATTACTGGTCAAATGGCTATGAGGTCATCACAGGTCCTTGAGTGTTGCAGGAGAAGTTTGCCTTAACTGTAGAGCTTTTTTTGTGAAGATTACATCAGGAAAAGGTGACAGGGGCTGTTATGCTAATGCTAATATACTGTAAACTACTGTATAGTGGGATGCTGTATACTGTGTGGGGGCCTGAATACTGTCGGGGCCTGATACTGTGGTGAGCCGTATACTGTGGGGGCCTGTATACTGTGGGGGGGGGCTGTATACTGTGGGGGGGCCTGTATACTGTGGGGGGCTTGTATACTGTGGGGGGGCCTGTATACTGTGAGGGGCCTGTATACTGTGGGGGGCCTGTATACTGTGTGTGGTGGGGGGCCTGTATACTGTGTGTGGTGGGGGGCCTGTATACTGTGTGGGGGGGCTGTATACTTGGGGGGCTGTATACTGGGAGGGCTGTATACTGTGTGGGGGCTGTATACTGTGTGGGGGGGTTGTATACTGTGTGGATGCCTGTATACTGTGGGGGGCCTGTATACTGTGGGGGGGCCTGGAGTGCTATACTGCTGTACTGTATACTGTGGGGGGCTGTATACTGTATACTGTGGGTGCTGTATAGTATGGAGTGCTATACTGCTGTACTATATAGTGTGGGGGGCTTTATAGTGTGGGGTGCTGTATCGTGTATAGTTTGGGGTGCTGTATACGGTGAGGTGCTATACTGCTCTACTGTATCATGTGAGGTGTTGTATACTGTGGAGTTCTGTATACTGTGGGCTGGTATACTGCTCTACTACATATTGTGGGGTACTGTATAGTGTGGGGTGCTATACTGCATACTGTGTGGTGCTGTATACTATAGGGTGCTATACTGCATACTGTGGGGTGCTGGGGTGCACTGTAACACTAGGGTGAGCCGAGCCCTGGTCTGCTTCCTGCAGAGCGGTGCCCACTTCCAGCCTGAGCCCAGCTGCCCAGAGCACTGATCCTGAGCCGCTGGAGTCTTCAGAACTGGAAGTATTTACAGTCATTCACTGTACTCAACCAGATGTGTGGATTTTTTGTGTGTGTTTTATGGTGGAGGGCGTGATTGCCTGCTAAAGTGTGGGAAGGTGTGATCCAGGGGGGCCCAAGTAAATTTTTGCCCAGGGTCCAATCAATATTAAAGACGGCCCTGGCTGAAAGCGACCTTTGCAGATCTCAGGGTCCCCGTTGCCCCACACAAGGTTGAAGGTCCTGATACTACCATCACGTTTCTCGGCATTTGCTTAAACACTATTAAGATGGGAGCTAGTCTCCCGCATGACAAATTGATAAGAGTTAAGGAGACAGTTCACAGGTTAGCATGTATCAGGACTGTCACCAAAGCAGATCTCCAGTCACTGCTTGGCATGTTCAACTTCACTACACACATCATTCCACAAGGCAGGTCGTTCATCGCTAGACTATTGAAGCTGTTAAAACATGCTCACGATCAAGATAGCCTGGTAGTCATAGATCAGAATGCGATGGCGGATTTAGTCATGTGGGATGAGTTCCTGTCACAGTGTAACGGCATATCGTTATTCGTTCCGTCTGTTTCAAGTGAATCTCCAGTAGTTCATATGGATGCCTCATCCTTGGTAGGCTTTGCAGCTATTTTCGGTCATAGGTGGATGGCTGACCAATGGCCAGCGGAGGTGGTCAGGTTGGAGGGCTTCACCAGGTGTTCCTCATTATTCGAGATATACCCGCTGGTGGCGGCAGCTCGGGTGTGGGGCCCACTATGGAGGAATCAGTCAGTGCTCTTCCTGACAGATAATGAGGCCTTAGTAGAGATACTCACCAAGGGTAGATCGGCCTCCGCTCAGATTATGTATTTTGTGAGGAGACTCGTATGGTTATCACTTCAGTATAATTTCCATATTATATGCAATCACATTAGGGGGCAAGTTAACGTAGTGGCAGATGCTTTATCTAGGGGTAACCTATTGCTCTTTTTTCAGGTCTCTCCACAGGCAGACTGCACACCGGCAACTATTCCCGAGTTCGACCAATTAGTGATAGACTAGCGGCTCACCTTACCACTGCTAGGTCTCTTATGACTAGATCGCTATCCGATAACACCTTAAGGATGTATAAGAAAGCTTGGGCATCATTCTGTGATTTTAAGAGAACGCACCCATCAGGTGGAGCAGGATATATCTTATCTACTGGCATTTGGTGCATTTTGCCACTCACACCTGTAGCTGTCTTACAGTACTATTAAATAATATCTGGCCGGGATACAACAGCATTTGTATTTAAAGGGATTCTGTCACCAGGTTTCACTTTCCTGTCAGCTAAAAATATGCTGATGTTCAGGGCCTCTTCACGATTCCTAATGTGGGCTTATAAATGTCATCTGTAGGCTTATTTTGCTAAAAAACAGCTTTTACTAACCTGTCAGTCAAAGAAATAAGGTGCCCAAGGGGATGTGAATGGATGCAAGGTGCCGGCGGTGCCTGTTCGTGCCCAGTGCCGCCTTTCCAGACTTCTGCGCTGCCTCCTAATCCTCTGTGCCGCCTCTCGCTCTCCCTCCCTCCCCCCTCCTTCTGCTGTAAGATCTCACGCTTGCGCACAGGGCTCTGCCTGATGCGCCCGTGCGGACTTCTCCGTTTGGCTTCATACAGCGAAGTGCGCATGCGCCAGCGCCAGCACTTCGCTCAACCCCAGTATGACCTGCACTCTGGCGCCAGCCTTTCAGAGCCCGCGAAGAGCTGTCAGGCTTCTAGAAATGTATTTCCAATCTCCTTCATTATTTCAAAGGTAATATCTATATTATACTCACCAGGGGGACAATAATAGAAATAACTTCCAAATTTGATATATATATATATATATACACACCACCCAGGGGGCACTATAAATAAGGGGGTGTGTAGTATATATAGGGGTCTATATATAGGGGTCTATTTTTCTCTACTTAGCTGCTTTTTTCTTGCCATAATACAAATTCTAACAGTCTATTCAGTAGAACTATCAGCTGTGTATCCACCTGACCTCTCCACAACGCAACTGATGGTCCCAACCCCATTTATAAGGCAAAAAATCCCACTTATTAAACCTGACAGGGCACACCTGTGAAGTGAAAACCATTTCAGGTGACTACCTCTTGAAGCTCATCAAGAGAATGCCAAGAGTGTGCGAAGCAGTAATCAAAGCAAAAGATGGCTACTTTGAAGAACCTAGAATATGACATATTTTCAGTTGTTTCACACTTTTTTGTTATGTATATAATTCCACATGTGTTAATTCATAGTTTTGATGCCTTCAGTGTGAATCTACAATTTTCATAGTCGTAAACGAGAACTTTTGGCCTGTACTGTATATATATATATATATATATATATATATATACACACACCACCCAGGGGGCACTATAGATAAGGGTGTGTGTAGTACAGGGAGTGCAGAATTTTTAGGCAAGTTCTATTTTTGAGGATTAATTTTATTATTGAACAACAACCATGTTCTCAATGAACCCAAAAAACTCATTAATATCAAAGCTGAATATTTTTGGAAGTAGTTTTTAGTTTGTTTTTAGTTTTAGCTATTTTAGGGGGATTTCTGTGTGTGCAGGTGACTATTACTGTACATAATTATTAGGCAACTTAACAAAAAACAAATATATACCCATTTCAATTATTTATTTTTACCAGTGAAACCAATATAACATCTCAACATTCACAAATATACATTTCTGACATTCAAAAACAAAACAAAAACAAATCAGTGACCAATATAGCCACCTTTCTTTGCAAGGACACTTAAAAGCCTGCCATCCATGGATTCTGTCCGTGTTTTGATCTGTTCACCATCAACATTGCGTGCAGCAGCAACCACAGCCTCCCAGACACTGTTCAGAGAGGTGTACTGTTTTCCCTCCTTGTAAATCTCACATTTGATGATGGACCACAGGTTCTCAATGGGGTTCAGATCAGGTGAACAAGGAGGCCATGTCATTAGTTTTTCTTCTTTTATACCCTTTCTTGCCAGCCACGCTGTGGAGTACTTGGACGCGTGTGATGGAGCATTGTCCTGCATGAAAATCATGTTTTTCTTGTAGGATGCAGACTTCTTCCTGTACCACTGCATGAAGAAGGTGTCTTCCAGAAACTGGCAGTAGGACTGGGAGTTGAGCTTGACTCCATCCTCAACCCGAAAAGGCCCCACAAGCTCATCTTTGATGATACCAGCCCAAACCAGTACTCCACCTCCACCTTGCTAACGTCTGAGTCGGACTGGAGCTCTCTGCCCTTTACCAATCCAGCCATCTGGCCCATCAAGACTCACTCTCATTTCATCAGTCCATAAAACCTTAGAAAAATCAGTCTTGAGATATTTCTTGGCCCAGTCTTGACGTTTCAGCTTGTGTGTCTTGTTCAGTGGTGGTCGTCTTTCAGCCTTTCTTACCTTGGCCATGTCTCTGAGTATTGCCCACCTTGTGCTTTTGGGCACTCCAGTGATGTTGCAGCTCTGAAATATGGCCAAACTGGTGGCAAGTGGCATCTTGGCAGCTGCACGCTTGACTTTTCTCAGTTCATGGGCAGTTATTTTGCGCCTTGGTTTTTCCACACGCTTCTTGCGACCCTGTTGACTATTTTGAATGAAACGCTTGATTGTTCGATGATCACGCTTCAGAAGCTTTGCAATTTTAAGAGTGCTGCATCCCTCTGCAAGATATCTCACTATTTTTGACTTTTCTGAGCCTGTCAAGTCCTTCTTTTGACCCATTTTGCCAAAGGAAAGGAAGTTGCCTATTAATTATGCACACATGATATAGGGTGTTGATGTCATTAGACCACACCCCTTCTCATTACAGAGATGCACATCACCTAATATGCTTAATTGGTAGTAGGCTTTCGAGCCTATAGAGCTTGGAGTAAGACAACATGCATAAAGAGGATGATGTGGTCAAAATACTCATTTGCCTAATAATTCTGCACGTAGTGTGTGTATATATATATATATATATATATATATATATATTCCATCATGGCAACAATCTCAGGGTATATATATATATATATATATATATATATATAAAAATATATATGTATACACCACCCAGGGGGAACTATAGATACGGGTGTGTGTGTAGTATATATAAATATATACCTATAAAATCCATCATGGCCACAATCTAAGAGTGTGTATATATATATATATATATATATATATACACACTACCCTGAGGGCACTATAGATAGGGGGGGGGGGGGTGTCATATATATATATATATATATATATATATATATATATAGATAGATATATATATATAAAATCCATAATGGCCACAGTATAAGGGTATATACATACCACCCAGCGGGCACTATATATGAGGGTGTGTATATATATATATATATATATATATATGTAATCCATAATGGCCACAATATAAGGGTATATACACTCACCTAAAGAATTATTAGGAACACCGGTTCTATTTCTCATTAATGCAATCATCAGGTCAACCAATCACATGGCAGTTGCTTCAATGCATGTAGGGTTGTGGTCCTGGTCAAGAAATTCTCCTGAATTCCAAACTGAATGTCAGAATGGGAAAGAAAGGTGATTTAAGCAATTTTGAGCGTGGCATTGTTTCACAATCTGCTCAGTTACTGGGATTTTCACGCACAACCATTTCTAGGGTTTACAAAGAATGGTGTGAAAAGGGAAAAACATCCAGTATGCGGCAGTCCTGTGGGCGAAAATGCATTGTTGATGCTAGGAGGTCAGAGGAGAATGGGCCGACTGATTCAAGCTGATAGAAGAGCAACGTTGACTGAAATAACCCCTCGTTACAACCGAGGTATGCAGCAAAGCATTTGTGAAGCCACAACACGCACAACCTTGAGGCGGATGGGCTACAACAGCAGAAGGCCCCACCGGGTACCACTCATCTCCACTACAAATAGGAAAAAGAGGCTACAATTTGCACAAGCGCACCAAAATTGGACTGTTGTAGACTGGAAAAATGTTGCCTGGTCTGATGAGTCTCGATTTCTTTTTGAGACATTCAAATGGTAGAGTCCGAATTTGGCGTAAACAGAATGAGAACATGTATCCATCATGCCTTGTTACCACTGTGCAGGCTGGTGGTGGTGGTGTAATGGTGTGGGGGATGTTTTCTGGGCACACTTTAGGCCCCTTAGTGTCAATTGGCCATCGTTTAAATGCCACGGGCTACCTGAGCATTGTTTCTGACCATGTCCATCCCTTCATGACCACCATGTACCCATCCTCTGATGGCTACTTCCAGCAGGATAATGCACCATGTCACAAAGCTCGAATCATTTCAAATTGGTTTCTTGAACACGACAATGAGTTCACTGTACTAAAATGGCCCCCACAGTCACCAGATCTCAACCCAATAGAGCATCTTTGGGATGTGGTGGAACGGGAGCTTCATGCCCTGGATGTGCATCCCTCAAATCTCCATCAACTGCAAGATTCTATCCTATCAATATTGGCCAACATTTCTAAAGAATGCTATCAGCACCTTGTTGAATCAATGCCACGTAGAATTAAGGCAGTTCTGAAGGCAAAAGTGGGTCCAACACCGTATTAGTATGGTGTTCCTAATAATTCTTTAGGTGAGTGTATATATATACACACCACCCAGGGGGCACTATAGATAAGGGGGTGTGTAGTATATATATATATATATATATATATATATATAAAATCCATCATGGCCACAATATAAGGGTATATATATATATATATATATATATATATATATATATATATACACACCACCCTGGGGGCACTATAGATAAGGGTGTGTGTAAAATATATATATATATAAATATATATATATATATATATAAAATCCATCATGGCCACAATCTCAGGGTATATATATATATATATACAAACCACCCAGGGGGCACTATAGATAAGGGGGTCTGTAGTATATATATATATATATATATATATATATACACACACACACCACCCAGGGGGCACTATAGATAAGGGTGTGTGTAGTATCATAGGCGTGCGCACGGGGTGTGCCTGGGAACACCCTAATCATCACCTCCGTGCTGCACTGCCATCTGCCAAGTGCCAACTCCTGATCCCCTGCTTCACATAGGCTTCAGGTGAGTGGTCTGAAGCCTATGAGACAGTAGAGCGCTAGAATGGATTTGCTCCAGGAAGGTATGATGATTGGAGGAAGAGGGGACGGGGCCTCAAGATGTGCAGGAGATTCAACAGAGCATGTTGGAGAGAGGAGCAGAAGCTACAGGTCAGTATGTGGATGAGAAGATTGACTGTTATGTGTACTTGGGCTTTTTGCAGGGGCTGAAGGGAGGAGGAATAATCCTTGTACTGGAGACTGTATGTTAGAGGGGTCTGAAGAGAGGGGGGTGAAGTGATATTATTTACATGGGGACTGTATGCTGGAGGGGCTAAAGGCAGAGAGAGTGATGTATTTTACATGAGACTGTATGCTGGAGGGGCTGAAGGCAGGAGGGGCAGGGGCATAGCTATAGGGGGTGCAGAGGTAGCAGTCGCTACCGGGACCAGGAGCCTGAGGGGGCCCAAAGACCCTTGTGGTGCATAAGAAGACACCAGTATTAAAGAAAGTGCATGCTGGTCAAGTTACACCTCTGGCTCAAGGGGGTGCCCCCGGCCACAAAGCACTGAGGGAAGGGGGCCCCCGAGCTGAACTCTTGCACCAGGGCCCATGAGCCATTAGCTACGCCCCTGAGGAGGGGTGATATTATTGTTCATGGGGACTGTATGCTGGAAGGGCTGAAGGCAGGGGGAGTTTTGTGTTTTACATGGGACTGTATGTTGGAGGGGCTGAAGGTGGGGAGTGATGTATTTTACATGGGAATGTATCCTGAAGAGGCTGAAGGCAGGCGGCGAAGAGAGGAAGGGTGATATTATTTACATGCAACTGTATGTTGGAGGGGCTGAAGGCAAGGAGTGAAGTATTTTACATGGGACTGTATGCTGGAGGGGTTGAAGAGCGCCATAACTATTACTATTAGGTTCCATTCACACGTCCGTAGTGTTTTGCGGATTTGCAATACACCCGGCCGGCACCCCCACAGAACAGCCTATTCTTGTCCGCAGCTGCGGACAAGAATAGGACATGTTATGTTTTTTGCCAGAGCCACGGGCCGGAAGTTCGGCAGGCTGCTCCGGAAATGCGGATGTGAAGAGCACACTGTGTGCTTTCCGCATCCATTCCATCCCCATAGAGAATGCATGGGTCCGCACCCGTTCCGCACAATTGAGGAATGGATGCGGACACATTCTGCAGACGTGTGAATGGAGCCTAATACAGAAGGGGCCATTATAATATTAAGAATAATAATAATAACAACACAGAGGGGCCAGTATATATTATAATTATACAGAGGGCATTATACTTATGGGCACTACGGGTGGAGGGAAGGTCGTTATCTGAGTATGATAGTAAAGTGAGAAATCTAAACATTTTTCTGTGAAACTCTGTAGAGACGCGGCTGAAAGAAGGTATCATGGCGGTCTTATCGCCGAATGAAAACGTGGAGGAAGGTCTACATCACAGGAGACGTCACTGGATATAACAGGTATGTGCTGCTGTACTCTACATATAATGGTACACACTATACAGTAATGTCCATCCACATATCTGCTAGGGGGGGGGGGGGGGGGGTGGCTATAGGATTTGCCGAAGCCTGGCCCCAGACTTCAGGTCACACTGTACGTGTTCTGAATTCTGGGGCCTCACACCCATCTACTACATTATGTTACCACTGTGTCATATGTGGTGTTACATAGGACTGCAGGTGACATCTGCTACATGATCTGTACTCAGTTATCACTGTTATCTGTGGTGTTACATAGGACTGCAGGTAATATATCCTACATTATCTGCACTCAGAGAGTTATCACTGTGTTATCTGTGGTGTTACATAGGACTGTAGGTGACATGTACTGCATTATTTGTAAAAAGGGGCGTGTCCACAGGTTGGGGGGGGGGCAATACTTGGCTTGCTCTGGGTGCTGGCAACCCACGCTACACCACTGGAACTCTGCCCTGTATGTTCCCTGCTGCTTGCTACCCCTCTTCATTTACACCCCTGTATAATGTACCCTGATACCCCTCAGTTATATGATACTGCATAACTGAGGGGTATCAGGGTAAATTACAGGGGGTAATATAACTGAGGGACCAGGGTAAATTATACAGGGGGTAAAACTAAGTGGTATCAGGGTACATTATTATACAGGGGTAATATAACTGCGGAGGGCTATATTAATTAGCTCCCTAATATAAGGTGGCAACCAGAGTGCATCCTTGTGTTTTTTTTATTGTCCTTCAGTAAGCCCACCTAGCGGCTGGTTACCTGGATCAGGTAGCCTGATTGACCTTTTTTTATTTTTTTATTTTATTTTATTTGGCCATGTATATTTCCTGGCCCCTAGCGTTCGCTCCTGTGTTCTTCCAGGACGCGCTTTCTGCATCGGAGGCAGCGCTTACCGCACCAGCAACCAGGGTGTATTATTCTGACTTGGTTTGGTGGTATGGTGGAGCACGGTGAAGCTGCAGTGGAACGCAGGCGCTGGGCGTCTGACGTCATCTCACGTGCCTCCTCCTTCATCAGCAGAACTTCCAGTTCCGATTTCGTGGAGCGCAAGAAGCGCTTGGTGGAACGCAGGCGCTCGGCGTGTGACGTCACCCCGTGTGCCTCCTCCTGCGGCAGCAGTATTTCCGGTTCCGACTTACGGTTTCGTGGAGAGCAAGAATCGCTTGGCGGAACGCAAGCGCTGGGCGTCTGACGTCACCCTGCATGCCGCCGCCTACCTGTAGCAGCTGTAAGTATTTAAACTGGCTGTCTGTAGTGCTCGCTGCCGCATGTGCCTGGCAGCAGAGCTCTGGTATTATAAAGGTAATTTCTGCCTGTCCTTTGTCAGGCAAATCCTCAAATAGCTCTTCCCTTGTTTACTGGTTCCTGTATTATGTGTTACAGATGTCCAGCTCCTCAAGCAGACCAGGAAAGAGGGCCAGAAAGAGCAGGCACAGGTTGTGCCATTCATGTGATCAGCCTCTGCCTGATGAATATCCAGAGGGGTACTGTGAGCAGTGCAGTGGGAACCCTCCTAAGGTGTCCCCATCTAGATCTGCTAAGAAACGCAAATCTAAACAAGCTTTATGCATCTCTTGTATTCAGCCGTTGCCTCTTAATTGCTCCTCCAATATATGTAATAATTGTTCTCATTCAGATGAGCCCTCTGACGCAGAAACCAGGAAGATGATGTCTCTATTTAAGAAATTTCTTGCTAAAACTAGGAAGAAGAGTAACAAGACAGAGCAGTTATCTTCTGGGTCGTCTTCTGAGCAGTCCTCACGCTCTGAAGGTGAAGTCTCTTCAGACTCTGAGTCCGAGTCCAAGATTCTGGAGGATAACTTTCTGTTTAACAAGAGTAATGTTAACCAACTGATTAAGGAAGTAAAAAGGAGCATGGAGTCTAAGAAAGAAAAGATATCCGAACGGAAGGAAGAAAATCTTTTTTATTTTCCTAAAAAGAAAGCCTCTGTGTTTCCTAGTCACCCTGTCTTGAGTTCCATCATGTGTAAAGAATGGGACCAGCCAGTGGGAAAAATAAATCTGGGATCCAGATTTAGAGCAGCGTACAAAACAGATCCTGCTGAATCCACCAGCTGCGAAGTCCCAGCAAGAGTAGACCCGGCGGTTACCCGTTTAGCTAAAAAGTCTCTGTTTCCTAGTGACGACTCCTCCTTGCTCAAGGAGCCTATGGAGAAGAAAGCGGATGGGCTCCTAAAGAGACTGCACACCTACCTTGCCTCCCTAAGCAAGGCTGCTATGGTGACTGTCCCTGTAGCTCGGGCTCTCAGGGTATGGCTAAGCCAGCTTGGTAGGGATATAGAGGATGGAGTGTCAAGAGAGGAATTTTTGCAACAACTACCATCGTTGAAAATGGCGGCGGAGTTCCTTTTTGACTTCCCTCTGGATGCATTAAGGTTGACGGCGAAGAATATGGCCCTATCAAACTCAGTTAGAAGAGCCTTCTGGTTGAAGCTATGGTCCGGAGATCCTTCGTCTAAGAGTAATCTCTGCTCCTTGCCGTTTGAGCCTGGAAGACTTTTTGGCTCCCATCTGGATAAGCTTCTGGAAGCTAATATGGAGGAGAAGACATTGAATTTTCCTCAAGCCAGACATAGAGACAAACTGAAGTTTTTTCATCCCTATAGAGGACAGGATTATAGGAGGTCAAGTTTTAGAGGGCGCTCTACTAGAGGAAGATCTGACCGTAGATTCAGACCAGCTCCTGAAAAGCCAGGAAAGAAGCCAGATGATTCCAAACAACCAAACATGGAGTTCTGACGCCACAGGTCAGGAAGTGGAAAGCTGTCTGTCAAGCTACTATCCAGAGTAGCTGCGGATTACCTCAGACAATTGGGGTCTCCAGATCATCAGAGAAGGTTACGAACTGGAGTTCGACCATTCCCAAGAGACAGATTTCTGACAAACAGAGGAGGAGATCCTCTACTAGTTCGTTTACTGGAAGAATTTCTAGGAAAGGGCGCACTGGAACCCGTTCCTTACCACCAGAGGGGAAAGGGGGTATACTCCAGAGTAGTCCACGTACCCAAGGCAGACGGAAGAAGCCGTCTCATCATAGATCTGCGTTACTTAAATCAGTACCTGAAGAAGGTTCATTTCAAGATGGAGACTATAAGATCGATAACAGCAGTACTCACAAGAGATCAGTACATGGTATCCTTAGACTTAAAGGACATGTATCTACACATCCCCATAAGAGTGTCATCCAGAAAATATGTAAGACTGGCTATTCAGAGGGAGGAAGGCATTTCTCACTTCCAGTTCAAGGCTCTTCCTTTTGGCCTCTGCTCGTCACCAAGAATTTTTACCAAGATTGCAATCATAGTAACGGTAACTCTTCGTCTCCAGAATATTCAAGTCTTCCCCTACCTGGACGACTGGCTTCTGGCAGCCCAATCCAAACACCTTCTGCAGATTCATCTCCAGGAAGCGGTGAAACTACTTCAATCCCTAGGATTTCTAATAAATTGGAAGAAGTCAGAAATCATTCCTACTACCTCCAAGTCCTTCCTAGGGTTCAGGATAGACACACGCAGCATGACACTTCTCCTGCCAACTGTAAAGATTGGGACTTTGAAGAAGGAGATAAGAACCCTATTATCCTTACATCGTCCTTAGGTTCGCAGAGTCATGAAGACACTGGGACATATGACAGCGACAGCTGATGCTGTCCCCTGGGCCATGATTCATACCAGGGACTTACAGCAGGATATGCTACAGACGTGGCATCACAGCCACCACAGTCTGAAAGCAAGAGTGAGACTGAAGCCTTCAACAATTCAGAGTCTAAACTGGTGGCTTCAGACCAAGAATCTTTCCTCTGGGAAGAATTTCCAGTTCATGTCTCATAATCACTACAGACACATCTGGCCAAGGCTGGGGAGCACACCTCCAAGACAAATGGGTTCAAGGCCTCTGGTCCCCGCAAATGAAGAAGCAATCTTCAAATTTCAAGGAGCTGAAGGCGGTCCACTTGGCTCTCCACCAGTTTGCAGCAGAGATAATAGGGAAGCCAGTGCTTGTGCGTTCAGACAATCTCCCGGTGGTATTTTATCTGAACAAGCAAGGAGGGGTGAGGAATGCAGTTCTCCTGGGCTTGTGCAAACAGATCTTCTCCTGGGCAGAATCCCACCTTTTAGAATTAAGAGCCATGCATATCAAAGGTTGCTGCAATACTCAAGCTGATCGGCTGAGTCGGAGGATGATCAAACCAGCAGAATGGGAGCTGAATCAAGATTTATTCCAGCAAATAGTGGCCAAATGGGGTCTGCCAGCGTGGGACCTGATGGCGTCCAGAAGGAACAAGAAGCTGCCAAGGTTTTGCTCTCTGAACAAGTGGGAAGACCCCACACTGGTGGATGCTTTTTCCTTCAGCTGGAAACACCTATTCGTGTACATCTTTCCTCCGGTCCCTCTCATTGTGAGAGTCCTTCGGAAGATCCTTGTAGAGAGGCCTCAGGCAATACTAATCGTGCCATTCTGGCCGAGAAGGTCGTGGTTTTCCCTTCTTCTCCAGCTTTCCAGGGGGAATTCTGGAAGCTCCCTCTAGTTCCGGATCTTTTAATTCAAGAGGGTCTGTATCATCAGCATCTGGACAGACTACACCTCACAGCCTGGAGGCTGAAAGATCTGAGCTAGAAGAAAGAGGACTCTCAGACTCAGTAATTAATACACTTCTTTGCTCTCATAAGCAATCGACGAATATGAAGTATGCCAACATCTGGAATAAGTTCTCAGTATGGCTCTGTGAGTCGGGTTGTTCAGTCATTAACATCTCTTCTGTACTGCAGTTCCTTCGGTTTTCAAAAGGGTCTCAAACCCAATACACTAAGGGCACATATGACGGCGATCAATGCCATGACCGAAAATAGATTGATTCATCACCCGCTCATCGTCAGGTTCTTTAAAGCAGTAAAAAAGTTATGACCTATTTTTCGAGAACCCTTACCGGTCTGGGACCTGTTCTTGGTACTCAGAAGATTAACGACTTCTTGTCATGGTCTTACCTCCTTGCTGTTCCCTTCGTTTGACATGTGCTGGCGGCCATCTTGGTTTCTGGGTTTTCTTGTAGCCTCCCACCCTGCGGCTCCTCCTTACCACTGGGAGGAGCTGGATGCCTAGCTCATATATATAGGAGGTCTGTGGCTTCAGTTCCTTGCTTGGTCCTCCTGTGTTCACATGCTTCCAAGACTGCTGCTGCTTCTGGTTCCTGATCCTGGCCTCGTCTGACTACCCCGTTGGTTCCTGATTCCGGCTTCGTCTGACTACCCCGTTGGTTCCTGATTCCGGCTTCGTCTGACTACCCCGTTGGTTCCTGTTCCTGGCTTCGTCTGACTACCCTTCTGGTTCCTGACCTCTGTCTCCGCAAGACCCTGCTTCGGTTTAGCCATCCGTTCGGACTTTGCTTACGGCTTGCTCTTCAATAAAACCTTCTTATTTTCCACTTATCTCTTGTTGTACGTCTGGTTCATGGTTCCTTGACATTAGGACCAAGCCATGAATTCTGACGGTACAGGGCCACCCTCGCTACCTACGCTGGTTGCCAGACTTGATCAGCAGGATCACCTGTTGGGTCGGTTCGCTGTGGCGTTGCAAACCCTGCTTGAACGCACGGCTCATTTAGCTTCCGTTGCCGATGGGTCGGTTGTCGCTCCTGGGCCCGCTCCTACTGCCGCTCCGGTTGTTGCGCCAGAGTCTACCCTGACACCTGTTGCTGCGCCTGTGGTGTTTCAGGGTATGACCGGTTCTGCCCCCCTTCCACAGCGCTTTGGGGGAGAGCCAACTCAGTGCCGAGGTTTCCTTAACCAGGTGGGCATTTACTTCGAGTTGCTGCCACATGCCTTTCCTACTGAGAGATCAAGGGTGGGCTTCTTGATCTCGCTGCTCTCGGACAAGGCCTTGGCCTGGGCCAGCCCTTTATGGGAGAACAACAATCCGGTGGTTGCCGAGTTTTCCGGTTTTGTTGCTTCTCTTCGGAAGGTATTCGATGTGCCGGCTCGTGCTGCCTCTGCTGCGAAGCTCCTTATGTCCATCAGACAGGGTTCACGATCCGTAGCTGAATACGCCATTGAGTTTCGTACCCTGGCAGCAGAGGTGGGCTGGAATAATGAGGCTCTGGTCGCTGCTTTCTCTCATGGTCTCTCGGATGCCTTGAAGGATGAGGTTGCAGCTAAGGACCTACCAGTGGAGCTCGAGTCTCTTATTTCTTTCCTGATTTTGATTGACACCAGACTCAGGGAGAGACCTTCCTTTAAGGAGAGCCTGCGGAGGTCTCCCAACAGATTGGCGCCTACGTTTGCTGTCCCACCCGTGCCTCCCTCTCCTCCCACGCCTCCTGGGGATGACTTGTCTGGGGGTGAACCCATGCAGCGGGGGTTTGCTCGCCTGTCTGAGGGGGAGAGGGTACTCCGGAGACGCGAGGGCCGATGCATGTACTGTGGTCTCGGTGGGCATTTTCGGTTGGCATGTCCGAACCGTCCGGGAGAACGCTCGCACCTGAGGTCCTGTCGGGGGCAGATCTTGGGTGGAGTCTCCTCGTCCCCGGTTTCCCGTGTTGACAAACCACTGATCACGGTTGTCCTCTCCTGGGTCGGGGGCTCGGTGACGACCCAGGCGTTGGTGGACTCTGGTGCTGGTGGTTTGTTCATTGATAGAGGGTTCGTTGCCGCCAATTCCATTCCTCTGCAGCCTCGAGGTTCCCCACTGGCTCTTGAGGCGATAGACGGCAGACCCCTTCTGCCGCCACACGTGACTCATGAGACCCTTCCAGTGGGGATAGCCATTGGTGCCGTTCACAGAGAGTCGGTCTGTCTCCAGGTTATTTCGTCTCCACACTACTCGGTGGTCTTGGGGTACCCCTGGCTCCAGAAGCATAATCCGACTTTCGATTGGAGATCGGTCGAGATCCTCTCGTGGTCACCGCAGTGTGGGGCTAGTTGCATCCATGGGCCTGTCAAGTTGCTGTGTACTTCCTCGGACTCTCTGTTGCCTCCTGAATACGAAGAGTACCGGGATGTATTCGATAAGGTGCGCGCGGTTGCCCTACCTCCGCACCGCCCATACGATTGTGCCATAGAGTTACAATCCGGTGCCGTTCCTCCTCGTGGCAAAGTCTATCCACTGTCGGTAGCGGAGAATGAGGCCATGGAGGAGTACGTGAGGGAGGCGCTTTCACGCGGACACATTCGCAAATCCTCGTCCCCGGCAGGGGCTGGATTTTTCTTTGTGAAAAAGAAGGGCGGCGAGTTGAGGCCTTGCATCGATTACAGGGGTCTCAATCGCATCACGATCAAGAACGCTTACCCGATACCCTTGATTTCCGAGCTGTTCGATCGCCTCAAAGGGGCCACGGTCTTTACCAAACTCGACCTGAGGGCGGCATATAACCTGGTAAGGATCAAGGCGGGCGATGAGTGGAAGACCGCGTTTAACACCAGGACCGGTCATTATGAATCCTTGGTTATGCCCTTTGGGTTGTGCAATGCGCCCGCAGTCTTCCAGGAATTCATCAACGATGTTTTCCGTGACCTGTTGCAGCAGTGTGTGGTGGTCTATTTGGATGACATCTTGGTATATTCTGCATCCATGGAGGCCCACATTCTGGATGTCAGACGAGTGTTGCAACGCTTACGAGAGAACAAGCTGTTCGGTAAGCTTGAGAAATGCGAATTTCACCGATCCCAGGTAACCTTCTTAGGTTACATCATTTCCGCTGAGGGGTTCTCCATGGATCCTGAGAAGGTTTCGGCTGTCTTACAGTGGCCCCAGCCCAGTGGGCTTCGTGCCCTGCAGCGCTTTTTGGGCTTTGCCAATTATTATCGGAAGTTCATCAGGGACTTTTCCATGCTAGCCAAGCCTCTCACGGATCTGACCAGGAAGGGCAGTAATCCTCAGGTCTGGCCGCTCGAGGCCATCCGAGCTTTTGAGGCTCTAAAGTCCGCCTTTGTGTCGGCTCCGATTCTGTCGCATCCCAACCCTGGGTTGCCTTTTGTCCTCGAGGTGGACGCGTCTGAGACGGGAGTAGGCGCCCTCCTGTCTCAGCGTAGAACACCAGAGGGTCCTCTGCTTCCTTGTGGGTTTTACTCCCGGAAACTGTCTTCCGCGGAGTGCAACTATCAGATTGGTGACAGGGAGTTATTGGCCATCGTGCAGGCCCTTAAAGAATGGAGGCACTTGCTCGAGGGCTCGGTGGTTCCGGTTCTCATCCTGACGGACCACAAGAATCTGACCTACC
Source organism: Bufo gargarizans (assembly GCF_014858855.1). NCBI lineage: Eukaryota > Metazoa > Chordata > Amphibia > Anura > Bufonidae > Bufo > Bufo gargarizans. Next base: position 393,320,040 of record NC_058081.1, read on the forward strand.
TCTCTGAGGCCAAGAGATTGACACCACGTCAGGCCAGATGGGCTCTGTTCTTGTCACGTTTTAATTACGTGGTCTCCTACCTACCCGGCTCCAAGAACATCAGAGCGGATGCCTTATCACGGCAGTACTCCGAGCTGTCCGGGGAGGAGTCGATTCCGACTACGGTCATACCCCCGAATCAGATCCTGGCCGCTATTCGCACCAGCCTGACTTCTCCTCTGGGTGAGCAGATTTTGGCGGCTCAATCTGGTGCTCCCTCTGGGAGACCCAACGGCAGATGTTTTGTGCCTGAGGAGTTGCGCACTCGGTTGTTGCGAACCTACCATAACTCCAAGGCCGCGGGGCACCCTGGAAAGAATCAGCTGTCCTGGGCGGTTTCACGTCTGTTCTGGTGGCCTTCTCTACGTTCCGACATCGCCGCATATGTAGCGGCATGCTCCGTTTGTGCCCAGAGTAAGTCCCCTCGGCACCTTCCGTTGGGCCTTTTGCAACCCATAGCCACCGGGGAGCGTCCATGGTCACACCTGGGGATGGATTTCATTGTGGACCTCCCTGCATCCCGAGGCCATACGGTCATTCTCATGATTGTGGATCGGTTTTCCAAAATGTGCCACTGTGTTCCTCTCAAGAAGTTACCCTCTGCACAAGAGTTGGCCTCGATTTTTGCCAGGGAGGTCTTCCGGTTGCACGGTTTGCCCAAGGAGATTGTGTCGGATCGGGGGAGTCAGTTTGTGTCCAGGTTCTGGCGCGCCTTTTGCTCCCAGTTGGGGATTCATCTCTCTTTCTCCTCGGCCTACCACCCTCAGTCAAATGGGGCCGCAGAACGATCCAATCAGGCCTTGGAGCAATTCCTTCGTTGCTATGTCTCCGATCACCAAGACAATTGGGTTGACCTCCTGCCTTGGGCTGAGTTTGCCAGGAACACGGCGGTGAACTCTTCCTCTGGGACGTCTCCCTTCATGGCCAATTATGGGTTCCAACCTGCCGTGTTACCGGAGGTATTCTCTCCTCAGGATATTCCGGCTGTGGAGGATCACCTTTCCGTCCTACGTGCTTCTTGGGTACAGATCCAGAGGTCCCTTGAGGTCTCTGCGCAGCGCCAGAAACTCCAGGCTGATCGCAGACGAGCGCCCGCTCCTTCCTACCAGGTCGGAGACCGCGTATGGTTGTCCACCCGCAACCTCAACCTTCGAGTGCCCACTCCCAAGCTGGCGCCTCGCTTTGTTGGTCCCTTCCGAGTGCTTCGCAGGGTAAACCCGGTAGCCTATGCCCTTGCGCTTCCTCCTGGCATGCGGATCTCCAACGTGTTTCATGTCTCCCTGTTGAAGCCACTGGTGTGTAATCGTTTCACTTCCTCGATTCCTCGGCCTCGTCCGGTCCAAGTGGGCAATCGTGAGGAGTATGAGGTGAGCAATATCCTGGACTCACGCCTGGTCCGCGGCCGGGTGCAGTTTTTGGTCCATTGGCGTGGTTATGGTCCAGAGGAGCGTTCCTGGGTTCCCTCCGCAGATGTCCATGCTCCTGTCTTGCTCCGAGCCTTCCACGCACGCTTCCCTCAGAAACCGTTCCTTACTCCGCGGAGGAGGGGCCCTTGAGGGGGAGGTACTGTCATGGTCTTACCTCCTTGCTGTTCCCTTCGTTTGACATGTGCTGGCGGCCATCTTGGTTTCTGGGTTTTCTTGTAGCCTCCCACCCTGCGGCTCCTCCTTCCCACTGGGAGGAGCTGGATGCCTAGCTCATATATATAGGAGGTCTGTGGCTTCAGTTCCTTGCTTGGTCCTCCTGTGTTCACATGCTTCCAAGACTGCTGCTGCTTCTGGTTCCTGATCCTGGCCTCGTCTGACTACCCCGTTGGTTCCTGATTCCGGCTTCGTCTGACTACCCCGTTGGTTCCTGATTCCGGCTTCGTCTGACTACCCCGTTGGTTCCTGTTCCTGGCTTCGTCTGACTACCCTTCTGGTTCCTGACCTCTGTCTCCGCAAGACCCTGCTTCGGTTTAGCCATCCGTTCGGACTTTGCTTACGGCTTGCTCTTCAATAAAACCTTCTTATTTTCCACTTATCTCTTGTTGTACGTCTGGTTCATGGTTCCTTGACACTTCTACATTCGAACCTCTCCAGCAAGCTGATTTCAAATGGCTTACCTATAAGGTGTCCTTTCTAATTGCAATTACATCGGCAAAGCGGTTGGGAGAGCTATGAGCCCTTTCCTCTAAACATCCGTACCTGAGGATTCTTCAAGACGGAGTGCTACTTCGTACCATGCCTTTCTTCCTACCAAAGGTCTCATCTTCTTCTAACATTAACAGAGAGTCTTTCCTTCCAGCGTTCTTTCCCGATCCTTCTGATGAACAACAGAGTGCGTTTCTCTAGAAGATATCTGCAACGCAGCATCCTGGTCTTCAACACTGACCTTCGCGAACCACTACCGCCTGGACATCTATACTAAGAGCTTGGCCTTCGGCACTGGCGTTTTGAGTGCAGTACTAGATACGGGAGCCCCCCCTTTGGGATCTATGCAAATCCTGTGATGTGCTGCCGGAGTACGAAAAGGGAAAGGAAAAATACGTACCTGGGATTTTACTTTCCTTGAGTACGGAGGCAGCACATCGATACCCTCCCTAATACATTTTTTCATTTTGGAATTGTTTGTGTCTGCATCTATTTTTTTAACACAAGGATGCATTCTGGTTGCCACTTTATATTAGGGAGCTAATTAATTGAGTAATTATTCTGATTTATCTAGGTGGGTGGTCCTACAATCTGAAGGGAATGGGATTAACCCCGTATGGATTTTTCATTCATATATATATATATATATATATATATATATATATATATATACAAAATCCATCATGGCCACAATCTAAGGGGGTGTATATATATATATATATATATATATATATATACAGTACAGACCAAAAGTTTGGACACACCTTATCATTCAAAGAGTCTTCTTTATTTTCATGACTATGAAAATTGTAGATTCTCACTGAAGGCATCAAAACTATGAATTAACACATGTTAACTTTTTGGAACAAAAAAGTGTGAAACAACTGAAAATATGTCATATTCTAGGTTCTTCAAAGTAGCCACCTTTTGCTTTGATTACTGCTTTGCACACTCTTGGCATTCTCTTGATGAGCTTCAAGAGGTAGTCATCTGAAATGGTCCTCCAACAGTCTTTGAAGGAATTCCCAGAGATGCTTAGCACTTGTTGGCCCTTTTGCCTTCACTCTGCGGTCCAGCTCACTCCAAACCATCTCGATTGGGTTCAGGTCCGGTGACTGTGGAGGCCAGGTCATCTGGCGCAGCACCCCATCACTCTCCTTCATGGTCAAATAGCCCTTACACAGCCTGGAGGTGTGTTTGGGGTCATTGTCCTGTTGAAAAATAAATGATGGTCCAACTAAACGCAAACCGGATGGAATAGCATTTCGCTGCAAGATGCTGTGGTAGCCATGCTGGTTCAGTGTGCCTTCAATTTTAAATAAATCCCCAACAGTGTCACCAGCAAAGCACCCCCACACCATCACACCTCCTCCTCCATGCTTCACGGTGGGAACCAGGCATGTAGAGTCCATCTGTTCACCTTTTCTGCGTCGCACAAAGACACGGTGGTTGGAACCAAAGATCTAAAATTTTGACTCATCAGACCAAATCACATATTCCCACTGGTCTAATGTCCATTCCTTGTGTTCTTTAGCCCAAACAAGTCTCTTCTGCTTGTTGCCTGTCCTTAGCAGTGGTTTCCTAGCAGATATTCTACCATGAAGGCCTGATTCACACAGTCTCCTCTTAACAGTTGTTCTAGAGATGTGTCTGCTGCTAGAACTCTGTGTGGCATTGACCTGTTCTCTAATCTGAGCTGCTGTTAACCTGCGATTTCTGAGGCTGGTGACATGGATGAACTTATCCTCCGCAGCAGAGGTGACTCTTGGTCTTCCTTTCCTGGGGCGGTCCGCATGTGAGCCAGTTTCTTTGTAGCGCTTGATGGTTTTTGTGACTGCACTTGGGGACACTTTCAAAGTTTTCCCAATTTTTCGGACTGACTGACCTTCATTTCTTAAAGTAATGATGGCCACTCGTTTTTCTTTACTTAGCTGCTTTTTTCTTTCCATAATACAAATTCTAACAGTCTATTCAGTAGGACTATCAGCTGTGTATCCACCTGACTTCTCCACAACACAACTGATGGTCCCAACCCCATTTATAAGGCAATAAATCCCACTTATTAAACCTGACAGGGCACACCTGTGAAGTGAAAACCATTTCAGGTGCCGACCTCTTGAAGCTCATCAAGAGAATGCCAAGAGTGTGCAAAGCAGTAATCAAAGCAAAAGTTGGCTACTTTGAAGAAGCTAGAATATGACATATTTTCAGTTGTTTCACACTTTTTTGTTATGTATATAATTCCACATGTGTTAATTCATAGTTTTGATGCCTTCAGTATGAATCTACAATTTTCATAGTCATGAAAATAAAGAAAACTCTTTGAATGAGAAGGTGTGTCCAAACTTTTGGACTGTACTGTATATATATATATATATATATATATATATATCTATATTAAATATACATTTACCACTGTGTGCACATGCACCCCCACCTAGTGGCACAAGTCACATGCACTCTCGGTTCACCCGAACATGCATCCCCGCCTAGTAGCAAAAGTCACATGCACACCCGGTTCATGCAGACATGCATCCCCGGCTAGTGGCAAAAGTCACATGCACTCTTGGTTCACCCGGACATGCATCACCGCCTAGTGGCAAAAGTCACATGCATTCTTTTATAATCTGTATCTGTATAATTGTGAGTGATGATCATGTTGAGGATGTGTCATGTTTCGTCCTTAGCGGTTTACCTACCCCTCTGGTGTTGGGGCTGCCCTGGCTCACTAAGCATAACCCCACCATTGATTGGCAAGCGAGGCAAATAAATGGTTGGAGTGACTTTTGCAGAGAGAATTGCCTCATGACATCTGTTTCTGAGGTTGCTACTAAGACTGTACCATCTTTTCTCTCGTTTATACAATCTTTCCCAACCTGAGAGGATCGCTATGCGTGCTTATATCTCTGAGAGTCTGAGAAAGGGACACATACGACCCTCGAAGTCACCTGTTGCCGCTGGTTTTTTCTTTGTTAAGAAAAAAGATGGTTCTTTAAGACCTTGTCTGGATTTCAGGGAGCTGAACAATATCACAATTCGTGACCCTTATCCGCGTCCTCTGATCCCGGACCTATTTAACCAAGTCTTTTCCAAATTAGATTTAAGAGGGGCATACAACCTGGTCAGGGTCAGAGAAGGGGACGAATGGAAGACGGCCTTCAATACCCCTGAGGGCCATTTTGAAAATTTGGTTATGCCTTTTGGTTTGATGAATGCCCCAGCCGTTTTTCAGCATTTCGTGAACAGCATTTTTTATCATTTGATGGGAAAATTTGTATTGGTGTATTTGGATGACATTTAGATTTTTTTCTCCCGATTTCAAAACTCATAAGGAACATTTACGTCAGGTCTTGCTCATCCTGCGGGAGAATAAATTATATGCGAAACGGGAAAAATGTGTGTTTGCGGTTCCAGAAATTCAATTTCTGGGGTTTCTTCTCTCCGCTTCTGGTTTTCGCATGGACCCCGAGAAGGTCCGCGCTGTGCTTGAGTGGGAGCTTCCTGAGAATCAGAAGGCGCTGATGCGTTTTTTGGGCTTTGCCAATTATTACAGGAGGTTCATTTTGAATTATTCTTCTATTGTTAAACCACTCACTGATATGACCAGAAAGGGGGTAGATTTTTCTTCTTGGTCAGTAGAGGCGCGTAAGGCTTTTTCTGATATCAAGGAGAGTTTTGCTTCCGCTCCCATCTTGGTGCAACCTGATGTTTCTTTACCCTTCATAGTTGAGGTTGATGCCTCTGAGGTGGGTGTGGGGGCGGTCTTGTCTCAGGGTTCCTCTCCTGCCAATTGGCGACCCTGTGCCTTTTGGAATTTTGAAGACCCGGGTCCCATTTTGGCTAGAGGTGTGGTGGTCTCTGCTCTTTTTCCTGAATTGGAGGCAAAGGTGCAGGCAGCCCAGTCAGAGGCTCCTGATCTTTGTCCTCCTGAGAGGTTGTTTGCGCCTCTCGCTTTAAGACACAAGATTTTTAAAGAACACCACGATACGGTCCTTGCTGGGCACCCGGGGGTAAGAGCCACACTGGATCTCATCGCTCGGAGATTCTGGTGGCCTGCGCTTCGTAAGTCGGTTGAGGGTTTTGTGGCAGCCTGCGAGACTTGCGCTCATGCCAAAGTCCCTCATTCACGGCCATCAGGTCCTCTCCTTCCCTTACCCATTCCTTCCCGTCCTTGGACACATCTGTCCATGGACTTCATAACGGACCTGCCTCGTTCCTCGGGGAAGACTCTGATTCTGGTGGTGGTGGACCGTTTTAGCAAAATGGTGCATTTCATCCCTTTTCCTGGTTTGCCCAATGCTAAGACGCTGGCGCAGGCATTTATTGATCACATTGTCAAATTGCACGGTATTCCTTCAGACATAGTCTCTGATAGGGGCACGCAGTTTGTTTCCAGATTCTGGAAGGCTTTCTGTTCTCGCTTGGGGGTTCGGTTGTCATTCTCTTCTGCTTTCCACCCGCAGTCGAATGGCCAGACAGAGCGCGTCAATCAGAATCTGGAGACATATCTGCGCTGTTTTGTGGCGGAGAATCAAGAGGATTGGTGTTCTTTTTTGTCCCTTGCTGAGTTTGCTTTAAATAACCGTCGTCAGGAGTCCTCTGATAAGTCACCATTTTTTGGTGCATATGGGTTTCATCCACAGTTTGGGACTTTCTCGGGAGAGGGGTCTTCTGGTTTACCTGATGAGGACAGATTCTCCTCGTCTTTGTCATCTATTTGGCAAAAGATTCAGGATAATCTAAAGAGCATGAGTGAGAGATATAAGCGTGTGGCAGATAAGAGACGTGTGCTTGGTCCGGACCTGAATGTTGGTGATCTGGTGTGGTTGTCTACCAAGAATATCAAATTGAAGGTTCCCTCCTGGAAGTTGGGTCCTAGGTTTATTGGGCCTTACAAAATCCTGTCTGTCATCAATCCTGTTGCATACCGTCTTGATCTTCCTCAGACTTGGAAGATCCATAATGTTTTAAAGTGTTGTACCTTTATCGTTTATTTTCTGTTTGCTGGATCCCAGGTGACCCTGACTCCCTCCGTATCTTGTGTAGGGAGCCGGTGGTCGTGTCCCCTCACTATTGTAGGGTGCTCAGGGCTTTATAGTCAAGGTTCGTGGATATGCAAACCTCCACCATTAGGATCTTTGCATAGGCTGAGCAGCCAGGGAAAGTGCCAGGTCTCCTGCAGGGGTCTCCCTTGGTTCCTTAGCTTTTGGATCCAGCAAGTCATTTATACATGTTGCTTTGCCTTGTTTCCTGTACACCGTCCGTGACAGTATCACAAAGACAGGTTCAATAGATGAAATAATATGTTGAATTTGTTATGTAAACTGTGATATATTGTTCTTAATTTTCATCAATGAATTTTTTTTATTATTTAGGTTGGCGTTATTGTACTTTCGGTTTTGGATTTTGTGGAGACTACAAGATTACAGGTAAGTCAAACAATAATGTTTGATATATACTCAATACGTAATCCCCAATTTTATTTTTAGTTTTACAATACTGTAAATACAATACAATACTTTTTTTTAGATTAAATATGCCAGTTTGTATTATAAATCTGTGTCAGAGCAAAAGTGGAAAAAAAGGCCAAGATGAAGATATACAACTCCACCGTTTTCCTTGCTAGGATTACATTGTGGTTGCAGAGTATGAACCAGTGTTTTGAAAATATTCACAGTATGGCCGAAAGAATTTTGGAAGGAACGCTCCAAAACAAATATAGAATTTGCATTTTACTGCTGATTCATATATCATCGATGCAAGAGGGAGAACTCTGAGAGCAGATGTGGTTCCTACAATTTTCCCAATGACCAACGCCGGTGAAAAAGTAATATAAGAAAAACTTACAGAAACTACATCCATCAACCCGAAAAAGAAAATTAGCGATAAACAAACTCTGAGTTTGTCCCGGAGTTTGTCCCGGAGTGTATCTATGTTGAAGAAAATTGCTCCAGTGCAGCAGAGGCCTTATCAGAAGACCCATCCATTCTACAATTCTGTGAAACAGGGACACAAACTGACTTGTCACTGTTGAATATGCAAATTATCATGAATAATGGTCAGGTTATCTGTCAGGATTTTCAAACGGAAAATCAAACTACTGGCAGGGTCATAAGCAAACATTTTCAATCTACACCGCTGACCAAGGTGACAACCACCGTTTTTGCTAATACAACGTTTACTGATTCCCCATTGAAGAAACGTCCTAATCTCGTTCCAGAATTACCTACTGTTTCGGAGGACATAATGTTTGAAGGAATAGAGCCGTTATCTCCAATTGGTAGTGAACCTGAAGAGGAAGGATTTTCAACAAAAGAATCTATTCAAAATGTATCTTTTTGCGAAAAACAGTCCAAAAGATGCAAGCTATGTCCCTGAGTTGCCGAGCATGGATTCCTCCGACATCCATGATTGTGGATTTATTTTTCCAGAGCTCCGGAAGCTTCCAACATTATCTGTTGAGGCAGAAGATGAACGTAGTATTGTGAATGACAGACAATTTCTAGTCTTCGAATCTTGTTTAGACCAATTGGTGAGAAAAGTGAAGTGTCAGCAAGAAGAAGACTGCAACTTCATGGTCCAATCTTTCAAAAAAATAACTGAAGGAACTTATCGTAAAATTATCGGGCGATGTTTTCAAGGACACAGATTCACCATCTTTGAAAGTCAACCCAAAGTTGGCCGTTACTGTGCCGGTAATCTCCTAACTGCCGCTGCAATTCTATGTAGTGGACAAAACTTTATGAAGACTCTAGAATTTTTAAATCTACTCGCCATGGTGACTATTTGTGAAAAAAGTTGCTATCGTTATCAGTCCCTCTTCCTTTTTCCCGCTGTTGATAATGCATGGAGTGCCTTCCAAGGAAGACCACTTTGTGTTGCGGGAGATGGACAGTGCGATAGCCCGGGTCATAGTGCTAAGTACTGTGTGTACACTCTCATGAACACCATCAATAACAAAATTTGTGATTTTGAGGTCGTTCAAAAAACACAAAAACACAGTGTACGTCTTCTGTGGCCATGGAGAAATTTGGTTTTCAAACAGTAATGGACCGGATTCAGGGCAATGGTGCGAAAATCTAAATTTTCGCTTCGGACAGACATGTCAGCATTAGAAAAATAACGCGTACCGACTATGCCAGTATTAAACACCAATTCGATTGCTGGCACTACGCAAAATCTATTTTAAAAAAATGGCACAATGCAAGCAAAATGAAATTTTGCAAGGAAATTACACCGTGGGTAGACAAGATCAGCCTTCATTTTTGGTGATGTGTCAAAACCTGCGAAAACAATGAGGATTTATTGGAAGAAAAATGGTTTTCTTTGCTCCATCATTGTAGGAAAACTGTACACGGAATGCCAATACGGTCCACTAGAAGAAAATGAGGAGGACAAAATTTTCTGGCTTTCTAAAGAAAATCCAGCGTATAAAAACATTCACAAAATTGTCACTAGTGATACTGAGAGATTTGCCACATTTAGTTCACAATTGCCACACTGGACAATTAGAAAACTTTCACAGTTTGGCTCTCAAATTTCGTTCTAGGCGTATACATTTTGGCATAGATGCTATGGAGGCCAGAACCAAACTCGCTGCCCTGACACACAACCACAATGTGGGCAGACCCAAAGCAACTGTGAAAGTAGCCAGAAAAAATACAGAACCAGAGGGTGCCAAGCAAACCAGAATAATCTTGCCTAAAGGCAATACTCGCTGGATCATTGGAAACGCTTATGAAAAAATCTCTGTTGCTTTTATGGAAGACATAATGGTTGATGTTCTAAAAATATGCAAGTTAAAACAAAGCTCTAATTGGCAGTCTAGAGCTTTAAAGCTTCCTCCCAATATAGCAAATGTTGAAAAAACAACCACAGAAGACATAAAAAAAACAGCAAATCAGTCGATTACAGAGCTTCAGCAACCCCTACTGTATAACATAACACATCATCGATCATGTGAGCACTATTTAATATTTTGTTAAGAAGGTTATCTACAGTAGTGACAACACTTTTGGTTTATCTAAAAATTGATTATACTTATAATGTTTTTTTGTTTTTTTTTCCCTACAGGAAAGCACCACCGGAATAGATCGCTTTCAATTTTGACTTTACAAAAAGTTTGGATTTATATGTTTTAAGAGTTCACTATAACCCTAATTATTTATAGTAATGGTTCTGATTCATTAACTTTCTATTTTACTAATATATCCCAGACAAGGCCAAAAAATGTTATTACATATTATATATAGTGTTTTTTTAATTAACTCTGTAAAGGTTGAAGAGCAGTAAATAGTTCTATCCACACAAAATTCAAGTTTTTCAAAAATACAAAAAATTTTCTCTACAACACTTTGTATCGTTCATAAAAATATAATAGATATGGCCTTCATCCATTTTCACATTCCATTATGTTTGTTATTTTTTAAAATATGTATTTTCAATTAATATTGAAAAAACATTCTATTTATATTAAAATGACTGTTTAAAAAAAAAAATTGTGGTTGTGCATTCATATTATCTAATTTGAAATAGTACATGGGGAGTGAATCATCTACAATATTTTTTAAATAATACATTTATTTTTCTTGTGTTATACTTAGGGCGGCTTCACACGAGCGTAAGCCGCCCGAGCCTGTATTGCGGACCGCATTAGCGGATCAGCAATATACGGGCACGGGTCCGTAGCTCTTCCGCATCACAGAAGCGGACCCATTCATTTCAATGGGTGCACAAATCCTGAGATGCGGAACAGAAGGACTGAAGGAACACTACTGAAGAACTATGGAGTGCTTTCAGAGGTTCCGTTCCGTCCTTCCGCACCGCAAAAAGATAGAGTATGCTCTGTTTTTGTGGAACAAACGGATCACCGACCCATTTAAATGAATGGGGCTGTGATCCCCTTGCGGCTTCCACACAGTATGTGCCCGTGCCTCGTGGCCCGAAATTTTCTGGCCATGGCACAGGCGAAAAACACCCGTGTGAAGCCGCCGTTAATGATGAGGAATCTACCGCATTTTTTGCCCCATAAGACACACATATGTTTTTGGGGATGAAAATAATACAAAAAACTATTTTTTTAAACAAAATGTGTGCTTTTGAACGAATGGGGGATCTGTGGATGACGCACTATTATGGGGGATCTGTGGATGGCATCCACAGATCCCCCATCCTATAAAAGTACAATGCACAGATAACATTGCCATACACAGACCCCCCCCCCACCCCTTCACAGTGCCATCCACAGATATCACCAATAAAAATGTCATCCACAGATCCATCCGAACCCCACCCCACCGGCGCTCCAGTCCTGCACTTTAAAAATAAAAAAATGTTCATTCAAATAAGCTGCCACCCCTGTTGTATATCTTTCTATATACTCACACCATTTTTTTTGTATAATGTAGGCTGGGCGGGCGGAAGCGTGACTCACTGACGTCATGTGCCTATGCTGCCTGCTTCATTAATAAAGTAGGCGGCGTAGGCAAGTGACGTCAGTGAGTGCATTCTACAAAAATCTGGTGTAATGAGATATAGAGATATACAAAAGAAGGGGGTAAATTTACTTAATGTTATTTCAATAAGACATTTATAAAGTGCGGCACTGTAGCGCTGGCAGGGCCGGCCGTTGGGCTGTGCGGCCGAAAAGGGCTCCAGAGCAACAGGGGACCTCATCCGTGCGTCTGGCACATCTGCAATGCAGCATTTCACAGTTCACGCTGGCCAATCAGCTTTTTTCAGTGCAAAAATCCTGCTGTTGATTGGCAAGTGTGTAGGACTGGAGCAGCAGGGGCTCTGTTTGCATCCCGAGTCATCCCTGTGTTCAACTCACTCACGTCCCGTTTGGACGACTACAGCCCGCACCAGCCCAGACTGAAGGACTGTTCCGGAGTCTAACCGGAACATAAGGTAACTACTAGGATGGATAGCCAGCCTATGCCATGATGACAGCATCAAGCATTTATATTTTATTTTTATTTTTTTGTGGGGGGTGGGGGTTAAGAGAGGACTCAGGTGGATAATAGAGGACAGGGGGGGAAAGTGTGCTTTCATGCTACTACCTTTACCCCCCACCCAGGATTTTGCACACCATTAAGCCTTCTACTTTAAAAACTTGCTGCTGATGTTGAGTGTGCACATAGCCACCAATTATATCACCCTCCCCTCAGCACATCAGTTACCTATAGGGGGGTGGGGTATATGTTTGGTGGCTATGTGCACCCTCCGCATGCTCTATTTTGTTGAGGTGCGGAAGGATGGAATGGAACACCACAAAGCACTCCTTAGTGCTTCAGTAGTGTTCCGTTCTGGTCGGCAACTCATGATTTTAGGACAAATCAAAATTAATGGGTCTGCATCTGTGATCCGGAACTGCAACTGACCAATGCCGGTATAGTGCTGATCCGCTAATGCGGTCTGCAATACCGTTTGAAACCGGCCTTATTGTGCGAAAAATATACAGTACAAACCAAAAGTTTGGACACACCTTCTCATTCAAAGAGTTTTCTTTATTTTCATGACTATGAAAATTGTAGATTCACACTGAAGGCATCAAAACTATGAATTAAAACATGTGGAATTATATACATTAAAAAAAAGTGTGAAACAACTGAAAATATGTCATATTCTAGGTTCTTCAAAGTAGCCACCTTTTGCTTTGATTACTGCTTTGCACACTCTTGGCATTCTCTTGATGAGCTTCAAGAGGTAGTCACCTGAAATGGTTTTCACTTCACAGGTGTGCCCTGTCAGGTTTAATAAGTGGGATTTCTTGCCTTATAAATGGGGTTGGGACCATCAGTTGCGTTGTGGAGAAGTAAGATGGATACACAGCTGATAGTCCCACTGAATAGACTTTTTTTGTATTATGGCAAGAAAAAGCAGCTAAGTAAAGAAAAACGAGTAGCCATCATTACTTTAAGAAATGAAGGTCAGTCGGTCCGAAAAATTGGGAAAACTTTGAAAGTGTCCCCAAGTGCAGTCACAAAAACCATCAAGCGCTACAAAGAAACTGGCTCACATGCGGATCGCCCCAGGAAAGGAAGACCAAGAGTCACCTCTGCTGCGGAGGATAAGTTCATCCGAGTCACCAGCCTCAGAAATCGCAGGTTAACAGCAGCTCAGATTTGAGACCAGGTCAATGCCACAGAGAGTTCTAGCAGCAGACACATCTCTAGAACAACTGTTAAGAGGAAACTGTGTGAATCAGGCCTTCATGGTAGAATATCTGCTAGGAAACCACTGCTAAGGACAGGCAACAAGCAGAAGAGACTTGTTTGGGCTAAAGAACACAAGGAATGGACATTAGACCAGTGGAAATCTGTGCTTTGGTCTGATGAGTCAAAATTCGAGATCTTTGGTTCCAACCACCGTGTCTTTGTGCGCCGCAGAAAAGGTGGACGGATGGACTCTACATGCCTGGTTCCCACCGTGAAGCATGGAGGAGGAGGTGTGATGGTGTGGGGGTGCTTTGCTGGTGACACTGTTGGGGATTTATTCAAAATTAAAGGCATACTGAACCAGCATGGCTACCACAGCATCTTGCAGCGTCATGCTATTCCATCCAGTTTGCGTTTAGTTGGACCATCATTTATTTTTCAACAGGACAATGACCCCAAACACACCTCCAGGCTGTGTAAGGGCTATTTGACCATGAAGGAGAGTGATGGGGTGCTGCGCCAGATGACCTGGCCTCCACAGTCACCGGACCTGAACCCAATCAAGATGGTTTGGAGTGAGCTAGACCGCAGAGTGAAGGCAAAAGGGCCAACAAGTGCTAAACATCTCTGGGAACTCCTTCAAGACTGTTGGAAGACCATTTCAGATGACTACCTCTTGAAGCTCATCAAGAGAATGCCAAGAGTGTGCAAAGCAGTAATCAAAGCAAAAGCTGACTACTTTGAAGAACCTAGAATATGACATATTTTAAGTGGTTTCACACTTTACTGTTATGTATATAATTCCACATGTGTTAATTCATAGTTTTTTTTTTGTAAATTCTTTATTTTAATGTTCTCAATAAAGAAAAAACAGTAACAAACATGTACAGTTCGTAAGGTAGAAGCAATGTACACAGTATAAATGAGGGAGTAAAATGGACAATCCCCATTCCAGTAGACGAGATTTATAACTAATGAGCCAGACAAATAGAGGCATGTATTCCAGTCCACTGTGCAGCTACTTCATATGTCATGATAATAAGAAACTTTACGCTTCAGGTACAGTATCTTTGAGGCTAATGGGGATCAGTGAGAACCGTTAACTGTGGGCCTTAAGATAAGTTCCGGTTGAACTGTCACAACAAGAGAAAGAGAACTATCACAAAACATAACAGACGGTAGGGTCAGAATCGTATCCTTATAGCTTGGATGTATATAAATGTAATAAAAAATTGGATCAATGTTCCAGGTTGAGCAACCAAATAAATCTTTGAGTGGGATTAGGCAGGATACCTATAACATGTACTTGGGCTTCGTTTAAGAAGGTATTAATAGAGGCCTAGATAAACTATTGATGGAAGCTTTGGAGTATTCATGAGGAAATAGGGGGGGGGGGAGGGGTCAAATCCCCAAGGTGAGGGCATGGGGATGAATGTACAGGTGCTTGAAGGAGGGTGGGATTCCAAACCAACATTAGGCCCTATAGAAGTTTAACCATGGCTGCCAGATTTTTAGAAAGGACTTCCTATTACCTCTTTCCCAACCTGCCATTTCTTCCATAAGGCAAATCTGGTGAATTTTATCCACCCATTCTTTAGTGGAAGGGGGGTCTGGGCTTTTCCATTTAGTTGGAATAATGAATTTAGCTGCAGAGATCATATCTGTGGCCAGATTTCTACTAGAAGGTCTGAAATCACTCTGCGGCAGCCATAGTAGGACTAGTGCAGGGGACAATGAGATGCTAGAGCTGCATACTCTATTAATAGTATGTTCAACCTCTTTCCAGAATTTTGAAATTCTTTTACAGGACAACCAGATGTGGGAGATGGAGCCTCGCTCTTCCTGATATCTCCAACACTTGTCCGTGGGGGAAAGGTGAGCTCTGTATAAGAAGTCAGGAGTTTTATACCATCTTGATAGTATTTTAAAGGAATTTTCCTGAATGTGTATGCACCTTGAAAAACCATGAGAGTGCATCAGTATTATTCTAACTTCCTCCTCTGAAAGAGAAGTCTGCAATTCTCCCTCCCATGCCCGCAAGTAAGTCGGTTTCACCCGCGAGGAATCTAATAATAGTTGGGAGTACAATTTTGAGAGGATTTTAGGAGGAGAGTTTGAAAGTAGGGTATAATTTTCAAGCCAAGTGGGATCTTTTTTGGTCTTTGCATGTAGATTCTTGTATTTTTTGCAGCATAGCTCAATGTCTAACTCTACTAGCACAGATCTTAGGTGGTTCGGTATATGGCTTTGGACCTGTTTTAGGAATTCTGGAAGATCTGGGGCGTTAATTAGGTCAGAAATCTTAAAGGGAGTCTGTCACCACATTTTAGCATGTTAGACCATTAAAATAGGGTTATGTGATCCAGCCAGAACATAAAAACGGTACCTTTGTGGTAGAAAACGGACTTTTCAATTTGCAGAAAACGAACTTATAAGATTATTTTCTGAGCCCTCTCAAGTGCCCAGGGCGGTCTCTCACTCCTCGGAGCCCCAGGCTGGCACCTCCTAAACGGCTGATAACTCCGCCCTCCGTGCGCCTCTGCCCGCCCGTTTACTCCCCTCCCCTGTCCCTTTCCACTGCGGCTGTGCGGTACAAATCGTAGCGGGCGCATGCGCAATGCGATGCCCGCTCCTGGCAGGGCATCGCAATACCTATTGCGCATGCGCCGGCTAAACGGCGCGAAATCTGCAGGAAGGAGGCGGCGCGCCAGCTAGTGAGTGAACACAGGGGAAGAAGAGGAGAGCCGAGCAGACGTCTGTGCGATCAGCTGACCGGAGGGTGCGCAGTGTTGACAGGTAAGTTTATCAGCTTCAGACCGGCAAACCCAACTCCCTGGGGGCTCCTTTCTTTGGCTACTTATCTTTTAAGATCCCACCCTGCCTCTGAACTTCATGGTCTCTCTACATAAATGTTATATTATTTCAGCACTCTTGTTTTAATGGGGGTGGAGGGGGGGCAGGGGGGTCATTTCAGCAATTGTGGGCACACTTTTCTGTGGTTCCTGGCTATAGAGAAGAATGAGAGATAGATCTATCTATCAATGGGGGCCATTATTATTATTTTTCGGTTCTTTGGGGGGGGGGGAAATAATATGTGAGATATTTATATCATTTGGGGGCACTCTTATGGGGTTCCTGGCTATTGGCTATAGAGAAGACAGATAGATAGATCTCTGTCTTCTCTCTAGCCAATAGCCAGGAACCCCATAAGAGTGCCCCCAAATGATATAAATATCTCACATATTATTAACCCCCCCCCCCCCCAAAGCACCAAAAAAGAAAATAATGGCCCCCATTGATAGATCGATAGATAGATAGATAGATAGATAGATAGATCTATCTATCAATGGGGGCCATTATTTTCTTTTTTGGTTCTTTGGGGGGGGGGGAAATAATATGTGAGATATTTATATCATTTGGGGGCACTCTTATGGGGTTCCTGGCTATTGGCTATAGAGAAGACAGATAGATAGATACATAGATCTATGTATTCTCTATAGCCAGGAACCCCATAAGAGTGCCCCCAAATGATATAAATATCACATATTATTAACCCCCCCCCCCAAAGGACCAAAAAATAATAATAATGGCCCCCATTGATAGATAGATAGATAGATAGATCTCTGTCTTCTCTATAGCCAATAGCCAGGAACCCCATAAGAGTGCCCCCAAATGATATAAATATCACATATTATTAACCCCCCCCTCCCAAGAACCAAAAAATAATAATAATGCCCCCATTGATAGATAGATAGATCTCTGTCTTCTCTATAGCCAATAGCCAGGAACCCCATAAGAGTGCCCCCAAATGATATCAATGGGGGCCATAATTTTCTTTTTTGGTTCTTTGGGGGGGGAGGGAATAATATGAGATATTTATATCATTTGGGGGCACTCTTATGGGGTTCCTGGCTATTGGCTATAGAGAAGACAAAGATAGATAGATCTATTATTGGGAGGAGATTATTTATTTTTGGACGCAATAAAAGCACACAGAGCTATGGGGACTGGGTATTGCGGATGTGCTAGCGGCGATCTAGCACAACCATGTCCTCAGCTCTATATTCAAAATCCTGCTGACAGGTTCCCTTTAATGGGGTTGTGGGGTAATAAAAAGAAATTGTGATGGATATTTATATATATTAATATATAAAAGTGGGCTGGATGGGGGTTATTGAATAGAGACAGATATGAGACCTATATATATCTTTGGGGTCCACTCTGCTTTTATTGGGAGTGTGTTATTGAATAGACACAGATATAATGAGGTATATATCATTGCCGGCCACTCTTCTTTTTTTGGTGTAGGGTCTTGAGATTGAGAGTGTGTGTGTGTGTGTGTGTATATATATATATATATATATATCTATATCTCATATCTATCTGTGGATGCAACTCTGTTGTCATAGGTGTTACTGGTTTTGGGCACATATATACTGTACTCGAACAATCTATGAGGACCTCTTTATTATAAGTGGTGGTGGAGGCACGGCAATTAACCACACGGAAGCGCTCCCTAGTGCTTCCATGTCGTTCTGCTCCGTGTTAAAGGGTTTCTACCACTTCGGTGTCACATATTTAGCTGTCAGACACTAGCGATCCGCTAGTGTCTGCTCTGGCCAACCATCCTAATATAATTGCTTTTGTGGCAGCCGGTTTGCTAAAAAAAGAACTGTTGCACCAATGATGCGCGACAATTGTTATAATGTCAGTCTATGGTCGCGCACTGCAACATACGACATACTGCGACGCAACAGTTGCAGAAAAAGTTAACCATGCCCATGAAGTTCACATATTTATCAGTGGCCAGAAAGTTTACTATAGAAGTTTGAGCTTTCATAAGGGCAATCCCCAATTTCAAAAATTTAAGTTTGCCTAGTTTAGTTTTATCAAATTACAAATATCATAAAAATTCCTAATCTATCACAAATCATAAGAGATTAATATCTGTAATCCAAAAAATGGGATTTGATATATACCGGTAATAATATTTTTTTTTTTCATATTTTAAAGACGTAAAAAAATTAATCATGATTTTTTTTCAATCTGAATTAACTTTTATTGTTTTTTTTGTTTTTTTTCTCCAAAATGTCCTAAGGTCAAAATCGCTCAATCAAACATGCCTTCGTGCATTGTTAACCAATGTCTCAGCAAGTCTGGAAGAAAGGGTCAAAGCGAGCATATTATTTTACATAGGTTCCCAAAAGACAAAAATAAAATAAAAATGTGGTTACAGAATACAGGACAACAATTCGACGATATCGATTCTTTATCAAATAAGATCATGGAAGGTGGTGAAAATAACAAATACAGACTTTGCTCTGCACACTTTAACTCGGATAGCTACAACACTGATCCGAACGGAAAGTATTTGAAGAAGGATGCAGTTCCAACGATTTTCCCAATATTGCAGGAAGGAGAAAATATCATTGAGGAAACACTCAAGAAGGATCGAAGACGATGTAGAAAAAGAGTATTTGAACCAACAACACAGCTATCATCCCCGAATGAAGGTGCTATTATGGTGGACGAATCAAGATATCACATGGAAGAGGAGCCAACATCAACAATCCACAGCACAAATATAGTTGCTTACTGCAGTGTTGCAACGCAGACTGATTTTTCACTTGAAAATTCTATTTTAATCCCAAGACCGGAAGTGAAGATCAGTACACTGAATACAATGAAGATTTAACACCAGGTAAGTGTAATGAGTCAAGATGGATGTCTACACCCACTCACTGGATGCCAAGCAAACCACATGAAAAGAAATCGGATTTATCATCACCGCAAAAGAAAAGAGCACACATTAGTATTGGTCTTTTTCAAGAAGAAAGAGCAGCTAACCTTGAAGGAATCCTACCTTTATCGCCAATACTTGAAGAAGCATCATTATCTCCAGATATTCAAAACATAACTATTGACGACGAAGTAGAGGAAACAGAAAATCAGTATGACAGTAGCTATGTTCTGGACAAGTCCAACCTAGACAGCACAGACAACTCAAACTTAAAATTACTTTTTACAGATTCTCTGGAAATGAATCCGCCAACTGTAACAGCGTTGTCCGAAAGAGAAATTGTAAAGGAAAGAAAATTATTGGTTTGGGAATCCTGTCTCGATCTCCTACTCTACAAAGTCAAATGCCAGAAATATGCCAGCTGTAATTCCACGATCAAATCATTTTCAAAATTCTTCGAAGGATCATATTGTAAAGTTAAAGGTACATGCAACGCTGGACACAACTTTATTATCTTTGAGAGTCAACCAAAGGTTGGTAAGTATAGTGCAGGAAATGTACTCACAGCTGCGGCAATTTTGTTTAGTGGTCAAAATTTTCAAAAAGTTAATGAACTCTTCAACCTTCTTGGAATGGTAAGTATCTCTGAAAAAACATATTACAGATACCAAACCATGTTCCTTTTTCCAGCTATCGACATTGCTTGGAAATCAGAGCAAAGAAATATCAACGAGGACATCAAGACAAAGCCGCTATGCATAGCTGGAGATGGCCAATGTGACAGCCCCGGGCATAGTGCGAAGTACTGCATCTACTCTATGATGGACACGGTCACTACCAAAATTATTGATTTCGAAGTGGTTCAGCGCACTCAATGCACATCGTCGGTAGCCATGGAAAAACATGGCTTTACACTGGTAATGGATCGCCTGTTAAAAAAAGGACTAAACATAAAAAATTTTGCATCTGACCGGCATAGCAGCATCCGGAAAAAAGTACGTCTGGACTATTCACAAATTCACCACCAGTTTGATGTATGGCACTATGCCAAGTCATTGAAGAAAAAATTGACCAATGCAAGCCGTCTAAAATTGTGTAAGGAAATTACACCGTGGATCAATAAAATTATACTTCATTTCTGGTGGAGCATTCAAACCTGCAACTCCAATTCTGAACAACTGCGTGAAAGATGGTTTTCCTTGCTCAACCATATCGCCAACAAACATCAATGGAATGGGAAACTGTATTGTAAATGCTCCCATGGACACATAGATGATAAAGACAGCAAATTTTTTTGGCTAAATCCTGAAACACCATCATTCACCCAAATTGAAAAAATTGTGACTGGGAAGGCGATCGAAAGGGATTTACCACATTTGACACGCAATTGCCATACGGGTCATCTCGAAAACTTTCACAGTCTTGCCTTAAAATATCGTTCCAAACGAATACACTTCGGCATGGACGCAATGGAGGCCCGCACCAAACTGGCTGCCCTAACTCATAATCATAATGTCGGGAGAGAACAAGCAGTGGTTCGTAGTGCCAAGCGAAACAGTGAATCAATTGGAACAAGAAGAACGTGTTTGGTTGTTCCCAAGGGATCTTCCCGCTGGATAGTTCGTGACGTTTTTGAGAAGGTATCTGTTCATTACCTAGAAGACATCTGTGTAGATGTCCTCAAAATAGTTCAGGGAGAACTACAATCAGAGTGGACCTCAAGAGCACCAACTCTTCCTCCAAACCTATCGAACCAAGAAAGGACAAATAAAGAAGACCTAAAGCGACAACGTATTAGTCGTTTCAAATCAAATTTCCATTCCGAAACATTAATTTTAAACTTTCAAGTTCTTAATCTATTGTTTTTTCTTCAAACATTGGTAGATTTCCTTGTAATAATAAGTTAGTTTTCTTTTTTTTTGCATTCATTTTATAATTTTAATTTTTCAGAAACTTTAAGAATTGTTGAAGACAAAAGACGCAAGTTCAGTGACCTTTCGCAAGTGCACCTTGCTACCGTGCTTGTTTATGATCAAGGTAAATTTATTTAAATTTAAACTTATTAAATCTAAATTAGTTATTTAAATATATTCGAAATTTTTTTTTTTTTTTTCTAGGTTACTGGATGTGATAGTGAACCTGTACTTGTTAATATTATGATTAATTTTATTTCCTAAATTGTGTTAATCAGGATACTGTTTAAGAAAAAAGGTTTATTTAAAATTCCCAAAAATCTAAAAAAAATTCCATATTTTTTAATAGGTTTACAAAAATTAATATATAGTTAGAAAAACATTATTAGGACAGTTAAGTAGGAACTTACGTTGTAAAACTAGAAATTTTTCTTTATAAACGTTGATGTATAATTATTTTTTTTATATATTTAATTCAAATTAGCACAAAACTTACTTATATGATTAGTTTGATAATATATAGGTAAACAACATAGTTCCCTACAGTTTAATATAGCTATAAAATAATAGTATAAATTTAATTACTACATTAAATTAATAACTATAGTTTTATCAGTTATGGTAGAGAAGCTACAAATAAAATGGTCTTTTAATATAAAAAAAAAATTGAAAAAAAAAAAAAGCAAAAAAAAATTATCAACATTGTCCATGTGGGAGATTAGTGTGATGCTAGTGGACTTAGAGCATGTCTTCAAAACCCCCACTAACAAAATATAAACAAACACCTACCTTTCATTAAATTGTGCCTGATAAAAATAACGCGATCAGTTTTTGCCAACCATGGCACTCCAGCTGTGGTCAGAGTTCGACTGCAAAGATGCCTCTCTTAGGCCACATGTACATGGCATTGAAAAAAATTGTCCATTACAATTGGACACACTCTATTTTTCATAGCCATTTAGCATCAGTGTGTGCATCCATTTACCGTAAGTGTGTCTTCGTTCTGAATGTACATTTTGCAGCCGTTTTACATCATTTTTTCATGTTCGTGAAAAACGGACATGAAAAAAGGATTAATTTGATTGGCATTTATTTCTCGACCCACCCATCTGACTCAGATCATCTGTGGATGACACTGTCATGGGTGTGATCTGTGGTTGAAACATATCTAGCATCTTATGCTATATAAGTGTTACTCACAGATCCCCATAACAGGGTCCTCCACATATCCCTGATTAGTGTACTCCACAAATCCACCATTATGACAGCCTCAGTGTCCTCTTTCAGTATTGAGCAGTATTCAGTGCCTTCATGCATAAACCACCCCACCTGCCTTGTTCATTCATAAAGTGGTTGGATCAGGCTGTCGGGACCTGAGGCGCTTGGAGGAACTGAGAGTGCGCCTCAATTCCCGCCTGCCTGCTTGGCACACTTTATGAATGAACAAGGAACGCGGGCGTGTGGCGCATTAAGGCACCGAATACTTATGACATACTCTATAGGGGCTGTGGGGCCCGGCGTTCATGGCCTGTCTATACAGTAACGTCCGTGAGACTGGTGCCTTACTGTCATTCTGCCGTTAAAAACAGTCCTATTGATTTCTTTGGGTCTGCACGGCCGTGTAAACGGACAGAAATAGGACAAGTCCTGTTTTTGGATGGACGCTGTTTAATGGACGCTAGACTTACATTACTGCTAAAAATGTAAGTTTGACGGCCGTTACTTAGAGGGCCATCAGACGGCCATTTTTCATTGTCGTCTGCATAAGGCCATACTGGTCTTGCTGCAGAACTGCATTGACATGAATGGAGCATGCTTGGAGTCGGAGTTTGAAAACAGCTAGAGTGCTACTTTCTGGTCATGGATAGAATGGTACTTTGTCAGTATCTTCAAACTGTAGTACATTAGGTCCAATTGTCAACTATGTAAATAATATAGCAGTTGGATTAGGCATAATTGTAGGGTCTTTGTTGCTTTAAGGGTCCATTCACAACAACGTATGTACTGATCTGCACCCGTTCTACAATTTTGCGAAACAGGTGCGGACCCATTCATTTCAATGGGGACGCAAAAGATGCAGACATCACACAATGTGCTGTCCACAGCCGTAGTTCCCTTCCGCGGCTCCACAATAAATATAGAGCATGTATTATTCTTGTCCGCGTTTGAGGACAAGAATAAACATTTTCTATGATAGTTGCGGGCATATGCGTTCTGAAAATTGCGGAACGCACATGGGCAGGTATCAGTGTTTTGCAAATCCGCAATTTGCGGAATGTAAAACACACACGGTCGTCTGAATGAGGCCTAAGAAAGATAAAATTGCCCATCCTCTGGGAAATGGATCACCCTCCTAAAGAACTCTATGTATTAAATATAAATATCTGTTTAGAGTGTGTATTAACGATCAAGGTAAAATAGGTAAACAGTTTTTTACACTTAATAAAGTTTCCAAAAATACAGTACTTTCTTGTCTTGTTTTCATTTTCTATAACTACTCATTAGTATTATAATTTTTGTACAAAAACACAAGAGTCAACTTCGTATTATTAAGGTTTATTCAGTATAACCTTTAAAGAGTAACAAAATTGAACAGACATAGTTCATTTAATTAACGATAGTCATTTTATGATTATATTGCACTGTAAAGTACATAAATATGTCAACTATTTTATCCGAAAAAGCACGTACAAAAAAAATTCACACAACCTTTGTTCAAGGCATACCTCACTTGAAAGTGCTAGTGTTTTAAGGCCTCTTTCACAATTGTGTTGTCCGGATCCGTCGTGTACTCCATTTGCAGGAAGTGCCCGCTGGATCCGTACCTCTGCAATTGAACTGAAAGCATTTGAAGACTGATCAGTCTTTAAAATGCGTTCAGTGTTACTATGGCAGCCAGGACGCTATTAAAGTCCAGTTTCCATAGTAGTAGTGTAGAGCGCTGGAGCAGTATACCGACCGCCAGTGCTGCTCCCGGGGCGCTCCAGAATGACATCAGAGCGCCCCATGGGCATGGATGACGTGATCCATGCGATCACGTCATTTATGAGAGTGGGACGCCCTGACGTCACTCTGAAGCTCCCAGTGAGCCGCACGGACGTTCTCCCCAATACACTTTACCAAGGCAAACAGGACTTCAGCGTCATAGCATACATGGTAACCATTCATAAATAACTAATCGTCGGATCCAATAATGTGCTGAAACGACGTTTAGCTTAAGGCCAGATCCGGATTAATGCATTTCAATGGGCATTAATTCCGGATACGGCCTTGCACTCTATTGTTCAGGTTTTTTGGCTGGCTGGAG
Source organism: Bufo gargarizans (assembly GCF_014858855.1). Taxonomy (NCBI): domain Eukaryota; kingdom Metazoa; phylum Chordata; class Amphibia; order Anura; family Bufonidae; genus Bufo; species Bufo gargarizans. The sequence continues at coordinate 393,344,330 of NC_058081.1, forward strand.
AAAAAAGCGCAGCATGCTGCATTAGTTTCTCTTGCAAAAAAACGTTCTGGTCCTGAACTGAAGACCATTCTCTCCATTCAGAATGCATTTGGATAATCCTGATCAGGATTTTTCAGGCATAGAGGCCGGACAAAGGAACTGTATGCCGGAAAAGAACAACGCAAATGTGAAATAGCCCTAATACATACTTTTCAAGTACCATAAAAGGGAACATAAAACTTGATTAAATTCACAACAGATACTGTAAATCTTGTAACATAACTGTTGGGTAGAGAAATATTTAAAGCCACTTTCACATCAGCGTTTTCCTCTTACGTCATAGAGCTCCGTTGGCTGTGCTCTTGGACAGAAAAAAAATTATCCAGATTATCTCAATGCATTCTGATTGGATAGAAATCTGTTAAGGATGTCTTCCATTTAGTCCTGGCAAGTTTTTTTGACCGTGCAAAATCTGCAGCATGTTGTGGAATTTTCTCCGGCCCTAAGTACTGAATGCATGCTGGAAGGAGGAATCCCGAATTAATGCCCATTGAAGAGGATTAATCTGGATCCATATGAGAGCTAAATGTCGTTTAGGCGCATCGCCGGATACGACGATTATCTTTTGTGAATGGTTACCATGGCAGCCAGGACGTTACTATACTGCAGGCTGCCATGGAAAAGCTGCGTGTAGTCAGGGAGACGATACTTCACAAACCTGGGGCCGTGCTCCTCGATGATGTAAACAAGATTCCTACATCTCAGAGCAAAGCGCCATAGATCAACGAACATGCACAACGCAGATGTGAAAGGGCACTAACTTGATTTTGAATTCTGATTTGAATAACAGAAAAATTAATTACTCAAATGCCATAAATTCTGCCGGTCTGTCTTGGGCAAACTTAAAACCCATATACTCCAGATCAGGGTCTGGAAAGGCACTTCGAACTTTAGAAACTACACAGGCAGGGATTGGTCTTCTATTTCCTACACCTAGGTAACCGTGTACCCATGCAGTAAACGTTCGATACGCTGTTTTGCGGCATTGTCTGTGAAAAAAATAAAATAAAATTACTAGTAAATAATTGCTGTGGTACAAGAGAACAGTTGTGGATCAAGCTATACCAGTACACCAAATTGATGATAGTGGAGGACTATTTATTAGTTCAATATACCTGTTCATGTCCTTTTGTGCTGGTGGTAATCTTACTTGACCTATGGTTCTCAAAACTACATTTACGGTATCCTCTCGTTGACAGAAAATATGGAAAAACTCATGCCCAATGATGCAATTAGAATCAGTTATGAATTCCTGGGCATTGTCCACCTCGTGACAGCAAATAGACTCTATGTTTGTTTTTATTTCTGGACAATTATTACAGGTGCACCAATTACGATTTCCGATTCGATTTTCCTGTTCTTCATCTCTCGGAAAAACAATATACTGAGTGTTTTCTGAAAGTAGTGGATTACTCCTAAAGCTTTCAGTGTCTTGCAACTGTCCACAATATTTAATCCTTAACTCAGCCATCAGAATGTTCATCTGTCATGGATTAAAAAAAAAAAAAAAAAAAATTTGAATTTCTGTATACTACATCAACATATCTGGACAACAAAGACTTTTTGGGGGTTAAGCTTAGGAGAAGAAATACATAGTTTTATTTTTGTTGGTTCCGTAACAAAAGTGAAACAAATTTTTAAACGTATGGCGACTGTTGGCAATGTCATCGTCTGGAATGCGTATGCTCAGGACAAGAAATAAAAAGTACCACAATGCGCAAGTCATGGCCAAGAAATTCAAATTGCAGTGGTTTGATGTCAGACACAGGAGGAGGAATTAATTCCACACAAGATAATGTTATGCATGGACATAGTCAAGTAACTATGCAAAAAAAAGGGGGTCAGTCAGCACCGTCCATGAATGCAGGTGCACAAACCAGTGTCAAATTATACATAAAAACAAAAAAGTGCTACAGCACTCTGCAAACAGCACTCTACCTTGAAGTTAAAAGAGGCATCTGTTTATGTTTTGATCAAAAAGTAATTATGCCAATTGCCGCGCCAAGGCCGCCTCTATGAGTGGTCCTAACACTAAATTACACCTGTTATGGGCCATGATAGCCACATAAAATGCAGAGAGTGCAGGACAAGCATACATGTGGGTTCCACCTTGCTTACAAATTTTTTTTTGGAGCCATAACGGCACCCAAGATGTAACCGACATGTATACTTAGCCTGCACTACCTGCATTTTATGTGTAGCCGGTATGGTGGTGCAAACTCAAGTGAGCTTGAATTTAGTACCGCTCCCGCCTTCATCAAGTCAGCGGATCAGGAGGCCCATGGAGGATGGAGCAATGGTAAAGTTCATGCATTAAACAAATTGTGTATATAAGCAGCGGGCCCGGTGTATGTATGAGAGCAAAGTCAGACTGCACCGGCCGTCCAAAGTGTCCCCACCCCCAAACACTGCAGTGCTGGGACACTGGGTGGCACGAATGTGGATATGTGGATGGGGCTGTGGATGGCACTGTAATGGGGGATATGTGGATGAAAAAAAATACATAGCATAAGATGTTATCTATGTGTCATCCACAGATCACCCACAAGTGTGTTCTCAACAAATCCCCCCCATAAGTGTTATCCACAGATCCCCCATAAAGTGTGTTCTTACAAAATTTACATTTAATTTATTTTAATTTGCACAAATGCACCATCTACTCTCGGTCCAGCCAGAGGGTCCAATTTAGGAACACATTGCAACACACGAGCAAAAAAGTTTGGCCACCCCTGGTCTATAATGTCTAGTTGTGTTGACTGTATGCTATTTACATGATAGAATTCCTACTCAAAAATGTTAGGGCTAATTACCTCTGGATCATCACAGCTTTCAGTTGCACTCTGTTCATTTATTGACTGAGTTTGAGCTGGGAAAGGAACATTGTTTGTATAACTTTCAATAGTTTGTTCCGCTTCGTCTTGCGTTTCAAATAAGTTCTAGTAATAGAAGGTGATAAAAAAAATAATGTATAGACCTGAATACATTGATAATTACACAATAATTCTAATTGGTAAACTTACCACTAGATTTAGCGAATCATCTTCGATGTAACAGCCTAATACTGTATAGTTGGTAGATACAACAATGTTAGAATCATCGGCCGATATTTGTAACACTACCTCATCGTTGTCATAAACCATCATTTGTTGGACAGTCTAAAAAAAAAAAAAAAAAAAAAAAACATTAATATTTAGAAAAGATAGCGGTACTATTGTATATACCTGGACGAAATTTTACCTCGTTCTCTGAATAAATTCCGTGTAATTGATTATGTTCAATTTGTTCTAATGCAGAAATAATATTACCATTTGTGTCACTTTGCGGTACATCCTATAAAAAAAAAAAAAAAAAATTATATTTATAAAAGATTGCGGTAAAATAGGATACCATGATGAAATTGTATTATCTCATTTTCTGAATAAATTACCTCTAATTGATATTGTTGAATTTGTTCGAAACCAGAAATGATATTACCATTTGTGTCACTTCGCGGTACATCCTAGTAAAAAAAAAATATATAGAATTTATATTTATATAAGATAGCGGGACTATTGCATACCTTGATGACATTTTATTACCTCATTTTCTAAATAATTTACATCAAATTGATAGTGTTCAATTCGATCTAATCCAGAAGTGATATTAGCATTTCTGTCATTTGGCGGTACATCCTAAAATAAAAAATATTAAAAAAAATAAAAAATATAAAAATAAATATTTAGAGCGAAAAAGTGTTATATTAATAATTAATTATGCTATTTATAAAGATGGCAAACAAATTCAAGGTATAAAATAATTCAGTGAATAGACAGTATTATTGTCTATATATTATTATAATTGGGTCCGATTTTGATAATCCATCTAATTAGTGTAATTTAGAAAGGACTATATAGAATTTTTTTTGATTATTACGGTATATAATTTCAGTGCGTTTTTTAGACTGCAAAATTACAGTTAACTTACCATTTCAATTTTTATTAGTGTAAAATTATAGTTGAACGTAGGGCGAACTATGTTTATGCCTGTAATAAAAAAAAGAAAATGTAGGATAATGGTGCAATAATATTTAAAACATAATTACAAAATTAAATAAAAAAATAAAAATTATTATTAAGATGCAAAATAACTATAAGTGCTATTTTGTGTGGAATTGAGCCTCGATGATATATACCTTATATATATTAATATATATAAATATCTATCACTATTTCTTTTTATTACCCCACAACCCCATTAAAGGGAACCTGTCAGCAGGAATTTGAATATAGAGCTGAGGACATGGTTGTGCTAGATCACCGCTAGCACATCCGCAATACCCAGTCCCCATAGCTCTGTGTGCTTTTATTGCGTCCAAAAATAAATAATCTCCTCCCAATAATAGATCTATCTATCTCTGTCTTCTCTATAGCCAATAGCCAGGAACCCCATAAGAGTGCCCCCAAATGATATAAATATCTCACATATTATTCCCTCCCCCCCCCCCCCCCCCAAAGCACCAAAAAAGAAAATTATGGCCCCCATTGATAGATAGATCTATCTATCTATCAATGGGGGCCATTATTTTCTTTTTTGGTGCTTTGGGGGGGGGGAGGGGGGTTAATAATATGTGATATTTATATCATTTGGGGGCACTCTTATGGGGTTCCTTGCTATTGGCTATAGAGAAGACAGAGATCTATCTATCTATCAATGGGGGCATTATTATTATTTTTTGGTTCTTGGGGGGGGGGGGTTAATAATATGTGATATTTATATCATTTGGGGGCACTCTTATGGGGTTCCTGGCTATTGGCTATAGAGAAGACAGAGATCTATCTATCTATCAATGGGGGCCATTATTATTATTTTTTGGTTCTTTGGGGGGGGGGGGTTAATAATATGTGAGATATTTATATCATTTGGGGGCACTCTTATGGGGTTCCTGGCTATTGGCTATAGAGAAGACAGAGATCTATCTATCAATGGGGGCCATTATTATTATTTTTTGGTTCTTTGGGGGGGGGGTAATAATATGTGATATTTATATCATTTGGGGGCACTCTTATGGGGTTCCTGGCTATAGAGAATACATAGATCTAAGTATCTATCTATCTGTCTGCTCTATAGCCAATAGCCAGGAACCCCATAAGAGTGCCCCCAAATGATATAAATATCTCACATATTATTCCCCCCCCCCAAAGAACCAAAAAAGAAAATAATGGCCCCCATTGATAGATAGATCTATCTATCTATCTATCGATCTATCAATGGGGGCCATTATTTTCTTTTTTGGTGCTTTGGGGGGGGGGGGGGTTAATAATATGTGAGATATTTATATCATTTGGGGGCACTCTTATGGGGTTCCTGGCTATTGGCTAGAGAGAAGACAGAGATCTATCTATCTGTCTTCTCTATAGCCAATAGCCAGGAACCCCATAAGAGTGCCCCCAAATGATATAAATATCTCACATATTATTTCCCCCCCCCCCCAAAGAACCGAAAAATAATAATAATGGCCCCCATTGATAGATAGATCTATCTCTCATTCTTCTCTATAGCCAGGAACCACAGAAAAGTGTGCCCACAATTGCTGAAATGACCCCCCCTGCCCCCCCCACCCCCATTAAAACAAGAGTGCTGAAATAATATAACATTTATGTAGAGAGACCATGAAGTTCAGAGGCAGGGTGGGATCTCAAAAGATAAGTAGCCAAAGAAAGGAGCCCCCAGGGAGTTGGGTTTGCCGGTCTGAAGCTGATAAACTTACCTGTCAACACTGCGCACCCTCCGGTCAGCTGATCGCACAGACGTCTGCTCGGCTCTCCTCTTCTTCCCCTGTGTTCACTCACTAGCTGGCGCGCCGCCTCCTTCCTGCAGATTTCGCGCAGTTTAGCCGGCGCATGCGCAATAGGTATTGCGATGCCCTGCCAGGAGCAGGCATCGCATTGCGCATGCGCCCGCTACGATTTGTACCGCACAGCCGCAGTGGAAAGGGACAGGGGAGGGGAGTAAACGGGCGGGCAGAGGCGCACGGAGGGCGGAGTTATCAGCCGTTTAGGAGGTGCCAGCCTGGGGCTCCGAGGAGTGAGAGACCGCCCTGGGCACTTGAGAGGGCTCAGAAAATAATCTTATAAGTTCGTTTTCTGCAAATTGAAAAGTCAGTTTTCTACCACAAAGGTACCGTTTTTATGTTCTGGCTGGATCACATAACCCTATTTTAATGGTCTAACATGCTAAAATGTGGTGACAGACTCCCTTTAAGCTCAGTCAGGAAGAACCATGCTCTATGGAAGTCACTATTATCTGAGTTCAAGAAGTAGGGGAGGACAGCCAAGGGGGCAATGGGTGACAATTCGGCAGTAGATAACGACAGGGCCTCAGTTTTTTTTACAGTACTGGAACATGCAACATGTTAAGGCACTGAGGTTTTTTTTTCTCTTTCTGGTATGTGCGTGAACCCAGAAGTAGTGATAGGGGTTATCGCTTAATAGGGCTTTCTCCAGTTCAACATGTAAGGACTTATTTTGGGGTTTAGCCAGTTCAATCCATCTTTCCAGCTGTATAGCATGGAGATAAGACTGTAAATCAGGGAGAGACAGGCCCCCACTATTCTTTTTCCTAATTAGTAGAGAGTAGGCTAAGCGCGTTTTTTTGTTGGACCATAGGAAGTTACTAAATAAGGTATGAACGTCTGCGAGATATCTGTTGGACAAGGGGATTGGTATGCACCTTAGAATATATAGGATCTGAGGTAGGACATAGGTAGATAAAAGGTTTTTCTTACCTAACCACAACAGGAAAGGGAGTTTAATTGAGGTTAGAAAGGTTTTAATTTTGCTTAATAAAGGGGCGTAGTTGAGTCTAAATAGATGAAGGGGATTAGCTGGAATCATGATTGCCAAATGCTTAATAGCCTCATTAGGCCATTGGAAAGAAGTGTATGTTTTGATATCTGAGATATGTTTCTCCGGGGCTGTTATGTTAAGAATCTCAGATTTGTCGTAGTTGACCTTGAAATTAGAAATTTCACCAAATTCCGAGAATATTTTAATCACTTCCGGGATAGCGTCTTTTGGGTTTGTTATAAAGAGAAGCAGGTCATCCGCAAAGGCTGCCAGTGAGTGAGTTGTGCCATTCACTTTAAGTCCTTTGATATTCTCAGAATCTCTTAGCTTGCATAGCAGCATCTCAAGAGAGAGGCTGAATAATGCTGGAGAGAGGGGGCAGCCCTGCCTTGTCCCATTAGAGATAAAGAAAGGAGGGGAGAGGGAGCCATTTATAAGGACTCTAGCAGAAGGACGTGAATAGAGTGAGAATATGGCTGAGATAAATGAGGGCGGGAAGCCAAAGTGATGTAAGGCACTGTCCATAAAAGCCCAGTTAACCCTATCAAATGCTTTGTCAGCATCAGTACCTAATAGTGTTAAGGGAATTCCATGTTTTTTTGCGTAGTATATGGCGTGCAAGACCCTGCTAACGTTGTTTTTGCCTTCTCAGCCTTTAACAAAGCCTGCTTTATCTTCACCAATTAATTTGGGGAGCAATTTTGCTATTCTTTGACTAAGGAGCTTAGCCCACAATTTGACATCTACGTTAAGTAGAGAGATTGGTCTATAGCTACTACATTTAGTGGGGTATTTTCCCTCTTTAGGGATGACAGTTATGTGAGCGATGAGTGATTGTGGTGGTAGGGGGTGTCCGTTTAAAAGGAAATTACATAATTCAACTAGTTGTGGGACCAGAGTGCTTTTAAATTTTTTGTAGTACACTATGGGTAGCCCATCTGGGCCTGGGCATTTCCCTGAGGGGATACTCGCCAACACCTCCAGCACTTCTTTATCTGTAACTGGGGATAGTAGCATATCTTTATCAACTTCTCCCAGGGTCGGGACTTTAACTGATTCCAAGAAAGTGTTAATTTTGGTGATAGTGTGGCTTGGGTGTCAAGTTATAAAGAGAAGAGTAAAAACTGGCGAATTCTTCTGCTATAGCCGGGGTACTAGTGAGTTGGTGACCCTTATCTGATTTGATGTTGGAGATGAAAGCTTTCTCTCTTTGACCCTTAATCATCTGGGAGAGGAGCTTGGAGCCTCTATCTCCATGTACATAGAACTTGTATTTAGCTGATCTAAGGGCCTTAGCCGATTGAATATTTAATAGGTCCTTCAATTGACTCCTCAATTTAAGAATATCCTCGTAGTTAGTGTCAGAGGCGTTGCCTTTGTTAATATTTTCTAGGGCAGATATCTGGGCTAGTATGGAATCAATCTCAGCCGATCTTTGCCTGCGCACCCAAGATCCGAGAGATATAAGCTCCCCCCTAATAAACGCCTTATGGGCCTCCCACAACATAGTCTTATCCATAGAAGGGGTACTGTTTAGCTCAAAAAAGGTCTTAAGTTTCTCTTCTAATTTACCTCTATCTCTTTCATTTTCCAGGAGGGTTTCGTTGAGTCTCCACGACCACTCCCTGGGGGGGAGACCCTTTAGCTGAATCACCAGAGAGACCGGGGCATGATCAGAAACTGTGACCTGTCCAATAGTGGAAGATTTAAGTCTCTCCAATACATGATTGGAGATGAAGAGGTAGTCGAGACGTTGATAGGACCTATGAACAGCCGAAATTTTTTTATAATCCCTGTCTCTCGGGTGGGTCAGCCTCCAGGCATCTGATATCTGGTGTGAGGATAGAGCTTTCTGTAGTTTACGAATTTGTGCAGCGGAAAATTTGGGTACACAGGATGTGGAATCCATAGGGTGGTCAAGTACTAAATTTAAATCCCCCCCAGGATCAAAATTCCCTCTCTAAAATCTTGCAGGGAATTTAGCATCTTAATTAGCCAAGGTATTTGCTTGGTGTTAGGGGCATAAATATTTACTAAGGTCAGCTTCTGACCAAAAAGCGTACCTTTTAGGAACAGGTATCTGCTCTCAGGGTCTGTGTACTGCGCCTGAGTTTTAAAAGGGACGCTGGCACCTATTCCAATGGATACCCCTCTAGAGGCCGAGGAATGAGTGCTGTGAAACCATTTCGTGTAATGTCTGGAAGTAAGAACTGGTATGTGATTGTGCCTGAAATGTGTCTCTTGCAAGAACAGTAGGTCTGCCCCCTCTCTCCTGAGCATCTGGAAGACCTGACTTCTCTTTTGGGAAATATTAAGCCCATTTACATTGAGAGTTATTACCTTCAAAGGATCCATTGGAAGTGGGTGGTTGCAGAGCATTGAAGGAGAATACATACTAGTGAGATAAATGTTACTGGATACTGGATACCGGACCCGTCGTGAGGAACTATTTACAGGACAGAAAAATACAGAAATGAGCATGGTACTACTCAGATAAATTATACCACAGTAGTAACCTCCCACAAGGGGGGGAAACACAGAGAGGTAGAAGAAGGGAACTACCTGGTACAATGAGGTAAAAGAAATCAAATAATACGTTGGAAAGAAGAAAGTATAGGGTTTAGAGTGAAAGAGGAGTAATGTGAGCACACATCGCCTGTGTGAACCCCCCAGCACCAGCCTTGGGGATCATCTGGGAGGGGAGTAGGGGAGGAGGAGAAAAGCACAGACTACTATACTAAAGGTCTCCTCCTCTCCTGCCAGTGTCCAAGCTGTGGGTGCCCACACCCTTAAAGATAGAGATGTTCTACTGATTACATGGGAATCACAACCAATGTGTAATGAGGAGTAGATCAGAGGAGCCTCCTTTGAGTCAGAGTAAAATAAAAGGAACTAAGGAAGGACAAATACTTAACAACAAATGCACTCCCTTGATTAAGGGAGAAGATGAAAGGGCTCAGCACACCACCAACGCCTCCCTGCAAATAGCAAGCTAATTTGTAAATTTAAAGATGGGAAGGATCTAACAAGTCTCGATAACATAAAGCTATAAGCTATTATACATTAAGGAAGGTGACATAAGTTCCTAACCCGCCTCAATATAAATGTCTCATAATGAAAGGGAGACATGAAAGGGTTAGGGAGGCAGTGGTGGCAGTGAGGGTCACAGATGTCAACATAGATCATGTCAGCAAAAAATACGTATCAGATAATGTGAACTGAACATATAAATCCAGGGGTCATAATTACTACAACATTCCTGGCATTCCACTCCAAAAAGAGGAAGGTAAAACTGTATTAGACATTAAACCGTCCTCAAGTATCTTGAAGGTCTGCTTGGCGCTTCTTTGCTTGAGGGGATTTGAACTTTTTGGCGATTCGCCAGTCCTCCGTCGCAGGCAGGGGTGGCATCTTCATATCTCCGTCCAGAGGCATCCACAATGGGATGTCTAAAGGGTCTACCTGCAGAGCGTCCCACATTTTAGTGAGTTCGTCCGGGTGGCGAATAACAACTTGCTTCCCATTTATAGTGGCACATAGACCGAACGGAAAGAGCCAGCGCAAGGGGTGCCTTCTCTCCCTTAGGAGGTCCGTAAGTGGCTTTAAATGTCTCCGCTTGGCTAAGGTACTCGCTGCAAGGTCTTGGAAAAGCTGGATCTTGCAGCCCTCAAGCATCGTGTCCCATTTATGTCTGGCGGCGGTTAAGATGACGGCTGTATCTACAAAGCTGAGTAAGCCACATATAATATCACGTGGCGGTGCTTCTGGTGCCGGTTTGGGCCTGAGGGCCCTGTGGGCTCTCTCTACAATTATTTTTCCTGCTCTTTCTTGGCCAAGGAACGTGGAGAAGATCTGACTAACCGTATCGGGGATGTCTTCTCTTTGCACACTTTCCGGGACGCCTCTTATGTGCACGTTCTTCCTTCGGCTCCTGTTCTCCTGGTCTTCCAGGTGCAGGAAGGCTGAGTTCATCTGTTCACGGATTTCCGTAACTTTAGATTGCAGCGCCCGGCTATGCTTGGTTAGAGCTGCCTGAGAATCTTCTAAGGCTGCCACTCTGAATCCCGTTTGCTTGAACTCTGTTTTGATAGCTGTAAGTTCTTTCATAACAGGTTCAAAAGCCAGGGCTAGGGACTCTTTGAGGAAGGCTCTGGTGATTGGTATCGAGCCTACTTCGCTGTGTGTCTCTGACACAGTATAGGAACCTTCATCGTCAGAATCCTCTGTAAAGTTCATTGCTGTGGCTGCCTCCTGCGCCATCTTAGATCTCGCAGCCGGAGAGGACAGTTTCTTTTTCAGGTACTTGTCCAGGTCCGATTGTCCTTTAGTATGCTTAGGAGTCATCTGGGACTCCCTGGACTTCTCTTTGTTAGGTTTTCCCATGATAAAGCGAGGTGGGAACCCGTTTAATAGCTGTTATCTAGTGCTGCCGTGAGGAGCTCACGAGTCAAGCGGCCATTCCTTGACGCGGCTAGCTGTTTCCAGGCTAGCTCCCTGACTGTGATCCACCAGGTCAGTTACCTCCATGCAAGCCAGCACCTCCTCTTCAATATGCTAACTTATCTTCCTCATCCTGGACACACATTCTACCCTGTCCCCCACCATTTGGGACCCAGGTACTACTTATTCACCCAAACTTTATCAATTTTACTCATCACACCTCCCCATTACCCTTTGCTATTTCCACACATACATATAGACATATACATTTATACCCTCAGCCACACTCTATCCCAATTCCATTTTTATACCTTATATTTAACCATATCCTTTTTTACCAAGTGTTCCCCTCTCTCCCATATTCCTCCTACGCCTCCCCAAGGACCAAAATGCACCTTACACACGGCCAAAATTATGCCACTATGGCCACAAAGTCTTGACATCAAAACATAACGTTCTCAGTAGATAGCCAGTGATAGGCGCATATTCCAATGCCAACGTCCAAGATGCCTCCAATGAATCCCCTTGAGACTACTGTACTTTTATTATTATATTATTATCATATTATTTTATCTCTTACCATGCCTCTATACATATATATATATATATATATATATATATATATATATATTATCAGTAAGTGTTCCCAGGAAATATGTATATATTTATAATTTTAAATATCTTCTTTTCCATTTAATTTAATTCATTATTCGAATGCAGATTCATATATATGCATATTTACTCTCGCTACGGTTTATTATCCACACTTATCTATTTTTCACCGAAGTTCATGTATGTGATCGATACATTTCTTTCTGTAGACTTGATAAAGGGGTCATGCACCCCGAAACGCGTTGTCCTGAATAAACCATTTTGTTTTCTACCATTGGTTGTGGATTTGCGCCTGTTACTCTGTCCGTTTTTCTTGGACTTTCTTGGTCCACCAAACCCACAGTTCCCATACTCACCCATTCGGCGGTTCGGCACCGACCGAAGGGTGTTTGGACAAAGCCGGCGGCACCAACCAACCCTCACGAGTACTCAGCTCTCATTGTAGTTGCACCCAATTGGTGCAACTCTAACAGGTGAGCATATTACCTCGCGTCTGAAAGGGGAAATAATCCTTTACATATTCACCCTATGAGCTCCATCTCTTTCCTTTTTTTTTTTTTTTGTCTACAACCTCTGGGTCAGGAAAGGATTGACGAACACTGTTCACGACTCATGAAGGAATAGGTCGACGGTTGCCGATGCCCAAATAACCATGAATCCATGCGGTGGATGAGTGATAAGCAGCCTTTCTTTTCAATCTATAAATATAACGTAAAAATTTTTTTTTTGATTTATATCAATTATAATTATCGCATTAAAATAAAAATACCACCAGATGAAAATCAATCATAGGCCTTTCACAATTTTTGTTTCCAGCACAGAGTTCCATCTTTGTTGCTCTATAAAACTTAAATTATATCACAGTTTTCTAAATGCCACTTTTGTAACCATATAAAACAGGTCAGTAAACTTCTTGGTTCTTTCACTTGAATTAGGTTTTTTAAATAAGAAAAAAATTCAACATTAGGTATTCTTTCTTTTATAGCACGCAGGCCTAATCTTATCCATTATGACCCCAGATACCATTCAATGGGTAAGGATCTGTTGTCACTAGCCAATCTTTCTGTCAATTCATTTTCTAGTGTATAGATACACAATGACAGAACTGTGATGCTAAGTTCACACTTGCGCGTATTTGAAACGCGCGTTTCCAATTTAGAAAAAGTTGCGTCATACGCGCGTTCATGTGATTCACCACTATGGCATCAATCGCAATACGCGCGACCATACGCCCCAAAGAACCGCCTGTACTTATTTGGGCGTAGTGCGATCTACAGCGCGTTTGAACCCACTTTAAAAAGCTCAGGTGAGAACCATGTCCCTAGGGAAACATGGGTTTTCGCCTGTTTAGCGTTTTACAGCGCGTAGGAACGCGCTGTAAAACGCCCAGGTGTGTACCATGCCTTAGGCTACTATCACACTCGCGTTTGGTGCAGATCCATCATGGAGCTGCACAAATGGATCCATTTGATTTATCTTTAACTTAGCCATCTTGAACACCATTGAAATTTAATTGGGGAAGGATCAGTTTTCTATTGTGCCAGATTTTGTCAGAGAAAACTGATCCGTCCTGGCACACAATGTAAGTCAATGGGGATGGATCAGTTTTCTCTGACAAAATCTGGCAGTTTGGCTGAGTTTTGTCAGACGGACTCAAAAACACTGCAAGCAGAGTTTTGGTGTCCGTCTCCAAAACTGAAAGGTGACTGAACTGAGGCAAACTGATGCATTCTGAGCGGATCCTTTTCCATTCTGAATGCATTAGGGCAAAAATGATCAGTTCTGGATCATTTTTTGATCAGTTTTCGACTGCTTCTGAGAGCCATGAACGGATCTAACAAACTGAAAGCAAAAACGCGATTGTGGAAGTAGCCAAAAAAAATAATAATACGATTATAATGTTACAATAGGCTGTTGAAAAGAGAGTCTACTACCAGCAACCAAAAACGACTACAGGTATCTGCCGACATACGAACGTGGTTGAAACTGATTTGTTATTCTTGGATGTTCCGACACAAGAATTTGGCAAAAGGATGGCGGGGACATGAATCCTGTCCCTGCCCAGACTAACATTTACATGGCCTAGTTAACCTGAAAATAATCTATTCAACGTGGCAAGGGAGGGGTTCGGATGCAAGGATTTTAGCCCTGTTGGAGGTCGGATGACGGTTTTGTGTGTTCGATGTTTGTGCATTTCAACCTCAATCGAACCTCCCTCCATTGCCAATTGGTCACAAGCTAGCCTCCATACCACCCGCCGCCCCCACACCCAAATAAAATGATGGCAGCATCACTTCAAATTGGAGTCCATACTGTAAAATGACAACATTTATTAATACCAGGTAGGGAAATGGTTCCTGAGTTCACACCTCCATTATAAATGGCGGAGGCAGAGGGGCACTTGCAAACCACTGGTACAGTGTATTCCTGGCTTCCTAAGGGATACTGCTTCAGTTTTACAGGCCTTTCATTCTTTCCAATGGTCGTCCAATTTCTCTTGTATTTTAGCTGATGTTGCTTCTCTGTACACGGCCATCCCCCAGGATGTCGCCATCATCTCTTTGGGTTGGTTTTTGAGTCTATATTCCAATTTTTCATTACCCTTTAGAGACTTCCTCTGCAAAGTTGTATTATTTCTTATGCAGCATAATTATTTTATGTTTAATAGGAGTTTTTTTCTCCAATGCAGGGGGGGTCTCTATGGGGGCTCGTTTCTCGCCATTGCTTGCAAATATATATATGGCGTGGTAGGAAAATCATTTTTTATTCTCTGATTCCAACCCATGGAGTGAGTCTGTCCGGTGGTACGGTTGCTACATCAATTACCTGCTCTTTGTCTGGTCGGGTGATGTGGCGGCCGTGCCATCATTCGGATCTTTCCTTAATGCTAATAATTGCAATTTACGCTTTTTCTTAAACTCTCATAGGACCACAATGGCATTTCTGGATTTGTGTTTGGTGGGGGACGTGGGGGATGGCCGGGTACAGAGTTGCACGTATAGGAAAGAAACAGCAGGAAATACCATCCTGCATGCGGGATCCTGTCATCCCGCACATACTGTTAATAACATCCCTAGGGGTGAATACACTCGCGCTTTACGTAACTGCTCTTCTAGTGAAACCTGTATTGATGAAATGAAGACTGTTACTACCCGTCTCCTGGCTAGGAACTACCCAAGTAAACTTCTGAATCGATCAAGAAATATGGTTTCTACCAAGTCTAGGGATAATCACATTTTTTCCAAAAAAACGCCCAAACATGGTCATAAAGAGAAGCAACTTATTTTTTCTACCAGCTATAGTTGTGAATTCTCACAAATATGTAATATTGTCAAAAAACATTTTCATCTTCTCAAATATGATCAGTTTTGGGGTGATGTTGTAAAAAGTGGGGTTAAATGTGTTGCCCGACGTGCTGTCACTCTGGCAAATATGGTGAGCCCCTCTCTATATTTTGACAAACCTGGATCCCAGCCCAGTTGGCTGAGACATATAGGCAACTACAAATGTGGGCATAAAAAATGTACATGTTGTTCATATATGCAGATGGTTTCACATATTTTGTCTACTAGTAATCACACTACTCATGCTGTTCAGCAATACATTAATTGCAACACCACATATGTAGTTTACTGCATAACATGTTCCTTGTGTAATTTACAATATGTGGGGTGTACATCAAATTGTTTAAAAGTTTGAATATGTCGTCACATTTCTGATGTACCCCATGCCAAAACAAAAAATGTTTCTGCCGCAAGCTTACATTTTGCTGCGGTTCACAATGGCAACACAGACAGCATGATAGTACAAGGAGTAGAAAGGGTTAACAGACCAAGCAGAGGCGGTGATCACAAGAAAAAGCTGCTCAATCGTGAGTGCTTTTGGATCTTCAAATTAGGTTCACGGATACCATCAGGGCTGAACCGGCGTCATGATACCATTTTACATTATTAATATTTTAACCTTTTTTTCCCATCATTGTAATCTGCTGATTTTATTTATATGTTTTCTATGTCTTTTTGCACGGTGTAATATGTTTTACTTGTGGAGGATGTCATCAGGAGGTGTGTCCTGTACCTGATTGCGATCACCTGTCCCTGGTGGTCTGGTATTTCAGTCTGGACTTCACCTCTCACTGATGTACATCATGACTAAGGATCCGTACTTGTAGTGATCCGAAACCGGTCGATTTTCTGCATTGCTGTATGTTGGTTTTTATCTGCACGGGATTTAAATAAAGCCTCAAGTATCTTCAGTGAAGCTGGACCGTTTTTCTTGTTATTTTGGCACTTGCAAAGATAGTTAGCTAATCTGAGGCCATTGGGGGCTTATAAGAACAAGAGGTTGTAATGGTCTATTTTTTTATGTTTTTTTGGATATAGTAGTTTAAAAATACAAAAAGAAAAAATAAGTATATTTACTTCATTGTTTAAATTATTTGTGATAATAACTATTTTAATATACTTAAATAAATTTAAGGAACACCACAAGAATTAAAAACTTTTTTGGTCCGCGATTCATACTTACTGCAATGCAACCAAGCACAGAGCAACTGAAAAATTATAGTCACCTGTTGACATGCTTTTGCGGAGGTGTATTTTGAACTTGTTCAATTGTCCTTAGAACAATATCGGCAGTCTCTTCACGCTCACAGAAAATGTTGAAAAACTCATGTTCATTTATACATGTGAAATCGCCTATGTAGTTTTCTGCATTGGATATTTCTTTACAGCATATAGACTCTAAGTTTGTTGGCATCAATATACAATTAGTGCAGGTACACCAATTTAACAGTTCTGTTCTGTCTTCTGTATGCTCTGATAAAAAAACTCTGTAATGTGAATTATTGCTCAATAATTGATTTGTCGGAAAACATCCTATCTCGGATGCATCCGATGCATATTTCAGCCTCAGCTCTTCTAATAAGATTGCCATCTAAAATAAAAATTGAGAATACATTAAAAAAATTAAGTATACATAATTGGATAGGACACATATTACAAATTAAATTAAATCATCAATACCTCATTATCTGATTCTGCAGTGTTTTCACAAACAATCAGATTTTCCGTAGGTTGCAAAGCCATTGGTAGATCAATTGCACTATTATCTTGATTTTCCGTATTTCTAAAAAGGTCCTATGAAATTATGAAATTGTTTTCCTTTAGAAATAAGTGTAAACAATACACACAATAGTAATGATCCATATAGCTAAAAAGATTTTCAGCTAATAATTATATATAGTAGTAGTAAAAAATAATAAAAATAATGACTATGATTTGGTCATAGAATGCTGACATAAAACTATAAAGTTGCTTACCTCTAAGTCTAAACTGTCATCATGGACGTAGCAAGCTAAAATGTTGTAATTACTATCAAACTGAATAGAAGAATTGTCAGTGCTAATAATTAATTCAAAATCTCCATCTGTTAAATTATATATTGTTTGGATATATTTTCTAAAAAAAAAAAAATATTAATTTTGTCCCTCCTGACAATGGAATTGACGTAAAATTATTCTATATTGGGGCGGTAGCCACATGTAGTCATTATCATCTATGGGGGCAGCCACAAGGAGCCATTAGACTGCATAAGATTAGCCACAAGGAGCAGTTATAGGGTATGGTGACTGCCACAAGGAGACATTATATTAGATTGGCACACCCACAAGGAGACGTTAATGTATGGGACAACACATTTTTATGCCTACTCCATAAGTTGCCATGTCTTGTGGCACCCATACAGTAACTTCTGCTAGTTGGTTCAGTACGGGGGCAGCAAGGAGACTTTATATTTGAACATGTGCCATGAACATCTGCAGTGCAGCTTGCAACCAGGGCAAGGGCAGCAGAAGACAAATATGGCAACCTTTAGTTTAGGCACGAGGGCTAATCAGCCATTTGCAGATGAGCGTTCCAACAGCATGCATGTATAAAACGGAGATCACAGCTGAGCCTGAAAACAATGACTGGGGTCAGATTTTATTTGCGTGATTTATAATGCTATGTAACCCTTATAGTTCTGGAATATATTGGATAACACTGGCATAATGTTTCTAGAGTTATCCAACACTAATCAGAACTGTAAAGGTTACATGATATCATAATTCATTATAATGCAATGTAAAACAAAGTTAGAATTTGAAGGTCACCATGTGAATTCCATTGAGGACAGGCTACGTGAGGAACTATCATCTCCAAGGGACTTGAGTGGCTATAACTAATCATAGCCCATCTTTAACATTTACTTTGACCTACTCGCTCCTGTGCAGGAAAAGTGGGACCAGACTTGGCAATGGGAGCCTGGAGGATCCCTTGACGACTTGCTGTTATTCATATATATACGTTAGTCAGACGCTGTGGCGGATGATAGATTTATGACGGGGATAATCGGAAATGAACGACAATATTACAGATGAAACAAGAAACGTAATGCTGCAATAATGGAACATATATTTGAAGGACTTACAGAATAACGCTGGGCTGCGGTGGCTGCTTCCATCCCTTCAAAGTCTGACATGGTTGGTATATCAATCCCTGATAAACTGTAGTTTCTTCTAAGTTGAGAGATACAAACAAAAATTAAATTTTGAACATAGGATAGTAAAAATTAGAATATAAATCAATGTTTTTATATGTTAACAAAGTAGTCAATAGTAGTGAAAACAAATTTATGTGTGCTATATGGTAGTATGTCTACATTGGTTGACACCGATGCATGTCCGGGTGAACCAAGAATGCATAATTTAAACATGAGTTTTACCACTAGGCGTGGAAGCATGTCCGCATGAACCGGGTGTGCATGTGTCTTTTGCCACTAGCCGGGGATGCATGTCCGCATGGACCGGGTGTGCATGTGACTTTTGCCAATAGGCGGGGATGCATGTCCTGGTGAACCGAAAGTGCATGTGACTTGTGCCACTAGGTGGGGATGCATGTGCACACAGTGGTAAATGTATATGTAATATAAGTAGTAAAAAAATACATAAAACATGTGTATATATATATATATATATATATATATATATATATATAAAAATATATATATATATACTACACACCCCCTTATCTATAGTGCCCCCTGGGTGGTGTATATATATATATATATATATATATATATATACCCTTAGATTGTGGCCATGGTGGCCACCTGTTCTATTTCTCATGAATGCGATTATCTAGTCAACCAATCACATGGCAGTTGCTTCAATGCATGTAGGGTTGTGGTCCTGGTCAAGACAATCTCCTGAACTACAAACTGAATGTCGGAATGGGAAAGAAAGGTGATTTAAGCAATTTTGAGCGTGGCATGGTTGTTGGTGCCAGACGGGCCGGTCTGAGTATTTCACAATCTGCTCAGTTACTGGGATTTTCACGCACAACCATTTCTAGGGTTTACAAAGAATGGTGTGAAATGGGAAAAACATCCAGTATGTTGCAGTCCTTTGGGCGAAAATGCCTTGTTGATGCTAGAGGTCAAAGGAGAATGGGCCGACTGATTCAAGTTGATAGAAGAGCAACGTTGACTGAAATAACCACTCGTTACAACCGAGGTATGCAGCAAAGCATTTGTGAAGCCACAACCTGCACAACCTTGAGGTGGATGGGCTACAACAGCAGAAGACCCCACCGGGCACCACTCATCTACACTACAAATTGAAAAAAGAGGCTACAATTTGCTTGAGCTCACCAAAATTGGACTGTTGAAGACTGAAAAAATGTTGCCTGGTCTGATAAGTCTCAATTTCTGTTGAGACATTCAAATGGTAGAGTCCGAATTTGGCGTAAACAGAATGAGAACATGCCTTGTTACCACTGTGCAGGCTGGTGGTGGTGGTGTAATGGTGTGGGGGATGTTTTCTGGGCACACTTTAGGCCCCTTAGTGCCAATTGGCCATCGTTTAAATGCCACAGGCTACCTAAGCATTGTTTCTGACTATGTCCATCCCTTCATGACCACCATGTACCCATCCTCTGATGGCTACTTCCAACAGGATAATGCACCATGTCACATAGCTCGAATCATTTCAAATTGGTTTCTTGAACATGTCAATGAGTTCACTGTACTAAAATGGCCCCCACAGTCACCAGATCTCAACCCAATAGAGCATCTTTGGGATGTGGTGGAACGGGAGCTTCGTGCCCTGAATGTGCATTCCTCAAATCTGCATCAACTGCAAGATGCTATCCTATCAATATGGGCCAACATTTCTAAAGAATGCTATCAGCACCTTGTTGAATCAATGCCACGCAGAATTAAGGCAGTTCTGAAGGCAAAAGGGGGTCCACCACCGTATTAGTATGGTGTTCCTAATAATTCTTTAGGTGAGTGTATATATATATATAT
This sequence comes from Bufo gargarizans, assembly GCF_014858855.1. NCBI lineage: Eukaryota > Metazoa > Chordata > Amphibia > Anura > Bufonidae > Bufo > Bufo gargarizans. The sequence goes on from NC_058081.1 coordinate 393,364,591, forward strand.
ATATATATATATATAGTACACACACCCTTATCTATAGTGTCCCCTGGGTGGTGTGTATTGTATATCTATATATATATATATATATATATATATATATACCCTGAGACTGTGACCATGATGTATTTTATATATACAGTAAAGACCAAAAGTTTGGACACAACTTCTCATTCAAAGAGTTTTCTTTATTTTCATGACTATGAAAATTGTAGATTCACACTGAAGGCATCAAAATTATGAATTAACACATATGGAATTATATACATAACAAAAAATTGTGAAACAACTGAAAATATGTCATATTCTAGGTTCTTCAAAGTAGCCACCTTTTGCTTTGATTACTGCTTTGCATACTCTTGGCATTCTCTTGATGAGCTTCAAGAGGTAGTCACCTGAAATGGTCTTCCAACAGTCTTGAAGGCGTTCCCAGAGATGCTTAGCACTTGTTGGCCCTTTTGCCTTCACTCTGCTGTCCAGCTCACCCCAAACCATCTCGATTGGGTTCAGGTCCAGTGACTGTGGAGGCCAGGTCATCTGGCGCAGCACCCCATCACTCTCTTTCATGGTCCAGCCTGGAGGTGTTTTGGGGGTCATTGTCCTGTTGAAAAATAAATGATGGTCCAACTAAAAGCAAACCGGATGGAATAGCATGCCGCTGCAAGATGCTTTGGTAGCCATGCTGGTTCAGTATGCCTTCAATTTTGAATAAATCCCCAACAGTGTCACCAGCAAAGCACCCCCACACCATCACACCTCCTCCTCCATGCTTCACGGTGGGAACCAGGCATGTAGAGTCCATCCGTTCACCTTTTCTGCGTCGCACAAAGACACGGTGGTTGGAACCAAAGATCTCAAATTTGGACTCATCAGACCAAAGCACAGATTTCCACTAGTCTAATGTCCATTCCTTGTGTTCTTTAGCCCAAACAAGTCTCTTCTGCTTGTTGCCTGTCCTTAGCAGTGGTTTCCTAGCAGATATTCTACCATGAAGGCCTGATTCAGACAGTCTTCTCTTAACAGTTGTTCTAGAGATGTGTCTGCTGCTAGAACTCTGTGTGGCATTGACCTGGTCTCTAATCTGAGCTGCTGTTAACCTGCGATTTGTGAGGCTGGTGACTCGGATGAACTTATCCTCCGCAGCAGAGGTGACTCTTGGTCTTCCATTCCTGCGGCGGTCCGCATGTGAGCCAGTTTCTTTGTAGCGCTTGATGGTTTTTGTGACTACACTTGGGGACACTTTCAAAGTTTTCCCAATTTTTCGGACTGACTGACCTTCATTTCTTAAAGTAATGATTTTTTCTTGCCATAATACAAATTCTAACAGTCTATTCAGTAGGACGATCAGCTGTGTATGCACCTGACTTATCCACAATGCAACTGATGGTCCCAACCCCATTTATAAGGCAAGAAATCCCACTTATTAAACCTGACAAGGCACACCTGTGAAGTGAAAACCATTTCAGGTGACTACCTCTTGAAGCTCATCAAGATAATGCCAAGAGTGTGCAAAGCAGTAATCAAAGCAAAAGATGGCAACTTTGAAGAAGCTAGAATCTGACATATTTTCAGTTGTTTCACACTTTTTTTAATGTATATAATTCCACATGTGTTAATTCATAGTTTTGATGTCTTCAGTGTGAATCTACAATTTTCATAGTCATGAAAATAAAGAAAACTCTTTGAATGAGAAGGTGTGTCCAAACTTTTGGTCTGTACTGTAAATATATATATATATATATATATATATATATATATATACACTACACCCCCCCTTATCTATAGTTCCCCCTGGGTGGTGTGTATATATAAATAAATAAATAAATATATATATATATATATATATATAAAAAAATAAAAATACAGGCGGCACCACCCTTAGTATGTGGGTGCAAAATCCAAGGACGGCAGCAGGTGCTTACCCCACATTTGTAGATACAAAAAATTGGACTGCACTTCCAGCAATTCGTGAAGAAAATCTGAGTTTATTCACCCATCTTGTGGCAAAGCAACGTTTCGGCTCCAACTGAGCCTTTCTCAAGCATTGGTGAACAGTACATAGCAAACATATATAGGTGTGTCAAATATACAATCAATATAATCACATAATTGGTACTTTACAAATAATATCTATATATGGTACATGTCAATACAAAAATACATTTCATTAATATGATATCAGGTGACCTGTGCTAGATCAAATGACAAAAAATCAAAACTGTGCACTAGTTAAAAGAAATATCGAAGAATACACAATTATATGCACCTGTAGCCAATTATCATGACATTAGTATATCAGCTGTAACGATAGCCAAGTGCAACAATATACAGGATTGATGAATTTTAACCTGATAGAAGGATGGAGCCCACATATACTGTAGCGCCGATCGGCGCGTCCTGTGCAGTCCAATGCGCATGTTCCAGCCAGTCAGCGTCATCGGAGGTGCTTTGCTGGGTCCAAAAACCAGGACGATACAAACTACATTGGCACCATTGGGCACGGGGTGTTACCCGTGTCTCCATTGTGTCAATTGCGGGTTGATCCAGAGATCTAGGGCATTCGTACACCCTAAGACAGGGCAAGTATTTCCCATTAAATTCCATCTCACTTGCGATACCTCATTCGTTATTTATGTGCTATCTTGTCCATGTGATATTCTATATGTAGGAGAAACATCCACAGACCTAAAAACTAGACTAAATAACCACCGTCATTCAATTAGGAAAGGCCGTAAGGACCTACCAGTCCCAAGACATTTTGGGCAATTTAAACATAGGGAGAAAGATCTTAAGTGTTGGGTCATAGACCATGTTCCAATGCCCCGGAGAGGTGGGGACCGGATAGCGCTATTAAAGAAAAAAGAAATGCAGTGGATTCAAACATTGAAAAGCCTTTATCCTGTAGGTCTGAATATTGATTACAGATATGGAGGGATTACGTGAGGATAGCAGTTTGCCCTGATGCAACTTGTATGACCTTTGTATATAATCCTATGTATAGTACAGAAACATTGGTTTTATATATATTTTTTTAAAAATAAAAAAATTATTAACACAATTTATTACACATTGTCACTAATACACTTTTCACTGTCTTTTTAGACAATTGCGATTTCGAAGATATTGTGGAAGATGGATGAACCTGACAGTGGATGATAAGCCCCAGAATAAATTATTTACTCTGT